>NW_020664435.1:38458527-38538698 GCF_002925995.2 Terrapene triunguis
GAAAGAAAGAAAGAAAGAAAGAAAGAAAGAAAGAAAGAAAGAAAGAAAGAAAGAGACACCAGCTTGAGGTGAAGCAGTGATTAAGAGAGTACAACAGGGTTCCTCTTGCACTAGGCAGGAATCGTTCATATCTCTGAAATACTTCAGAGCTCTGTCATTTTTTTAAGAGCACACACAAAATGCACTAGAGCAGTCCATATCACTTTGGGGCCATTTTTCTGAATCCTATGTCCCCAGGAGGAAAACAATTGAGCTTATTTATCATGGGTTTTGACTTTGAGAAATGTGTTTTTGCTACTTAACTCACTTTGACCACAGATAGAACTTGATTTTGTTTTCAGTTTCTCTGTTTATGTGAATCTTGTAGAACTCTGTGGACATGAGGGATGATTTGCTTGGTGTGCAGCTTCAAAAGAAACTGTGTATTCAAAGATAAAAAATCCATAGTTTTGAACTTCAATCCATTTATTCTCATAGGCTGGGTAGCTAGGCTGCTGCATTTTCCTCGTTAATTACCTTTATCTCACCAATGTCTTTAGTTCTATGATTGAGCGTCTTTGCCAGGCTATATATTTCTTTCTTTCCCTCCTTCATTTCAAGATGGGCATATAAGCCTTCCATGGCTTTGGCTTTAGTGCCTCTTTCTTCACTAGGTTTTTGTCTTCTTTTTACTCCTGAAAATCCTGATATTGGAGCATCACCTGTCAAAGTTTAAAATATTTTTTTCGTTTTTTTCACAGCTCTCGAACTTTCTCATTTTGCCACAAAATCTCATTGGGGAAAAAGACTTGCTTTTACTTCACCAAGCAGGCTCTTTGCACGTTCTTGAATTTTGCTTTCAATATGATTTCACCCTTGATTCATATTTTCTTTTAACCCTTCTAAAGTGATCTTCTCCAACACTTTCAGTTTAACCTACTTGTTAAGTTAGTTAAGCTTCCACCACTTGGTTTTCTGAACTGCTGTGGACTTTTTTGTTCTCGTGGATGATATGTATCCATAGTCAAGAACCAGCATTCTGTGTTGAGTTGCAATGCTTTCTGTTGGGCTATCCTTACAATTTTTGATGTTCTTCAGCTCAACTTGATTTATTGGGAAGTAATCTATCTGCACCCTCATATTACCACTCTTATAGGTAATCAGATGTTCTTCCTTCTTAGTGAAAAATGTATTATTGACTATCAAATCGTATGTCTGGCCATACTGTAAGATAGTTTCCCCTTCTGTGTTCCTACGTCCATATCTCCATGGTACCATTTGAAGCATTTACTATCTCTCTCCCCTTATGACCATTAAGGTTAGCTCCAGTGATGACTCTTTCATTCATTCTTTATCACTTTCTATACAACAGTGTGCATTTCCCCCTGATGATCCCCTGTTTCTTGTTTGTCACATCCCACTTGTGGTGCATATGTTAAATTATAACATTTAGAGGGCCATTTTTCAAGAGTAAATTGTTGTGGAATGTAGGCATCCTTTCCAGAGACACATGCTACATAAAGCAGCTGATCTCTTGTTACCCAAAATGCCCCCCAAAACAGGGGAATCCCCAGCATGAGCTTTTTGTGTAGAGGGGATTCCATAGAGACAGGGGGAGCATGCAACTGAGTCATTGCCACCCCTCTGTGTAGACCCCTGGCTCATATCATCCTGCATTCCACTGGTGATGTCACACCCATTCTGAACAGCACTGGCACATGACTATATACCTACAGAAAGAACAATTTTCAGATGAAATGCTTCTCAGAAAAATCCTGTGGCTGAAGGATATGGCACTGGTGATTCAGTGCTGCAGAAAAAAATGGCCTGACATACAGGACAAATGTTAGTGTAATAGGCTCAGTCCCAAAAGTGCCCATCCACCTACCCACTCTGAGGCCTACAGTGCTGCAGCTATCCCTCACCACCTCATCTTCCTAGGTGCTCCTATAGAGTTCCCACCCATATTATGGCAGCCGCCTCTGCCGGTGTATTGCGGGGAGCAGGAAGCTACAACATATCTCCCATCATACACAGTGTGGCCCAAACTTATACCTCTTTATCCGATTTAACAAGTACCTACCGAGCATGTGTGAACACACAGCTGTCTGTAACTGATTTATCGTTTTCAAAAGAGAAAAAAGAGGAGGGTTACAAAAGGAGCACTTAAAGACGATAAAGTCATTGCAGAGAAACTAAATGAATTCTTTGCTTCAGTCTTCATGGCTGAGGATGTTAGGGAGATTTCCAAACCTGAGCCGTCCTTTGTAGGTGACAAATCTGAGGAATTGTCACAGATTGAAGTGTCATTAGAGGAAGTTTTGGAATTAATTGATAAACTTAACAGTAACAAGTCACCGGGACCAGATGGCATTCATCCAAGAGTTCTGAAAGAACTCAAATGTGAAATTGCGGAACTATTAACTATGGTTTGTAACCTGTCCTTTAAATCAGCTTCTGCACCCAATGACTGGAAGATAGCTAATGTAACGCCAATATTTAAAAAGGGCTCTAGAGGTGATCCCGGCAATTACAGACCGGTATGTCTAACGTCAGTACCGGGCAAATTAGTTGAAACAAAAATAAAGAATAAAATTGTCAGACACATAGAAGAACATAACTTGTTGGGCAAAACTCAACATGGTTTCTGTAAAAGGGAAATCATGTCTTACTAATCTATTAGAGTTCTTTGAAGGGGTCAACAAACATGTGGACAAGGGGGATCCAGTGGACATAGTGTACTTAGATTTCCAGAAAGCCTTTGACAAGGTCCCTCACCAAAGGCTCTTACGTTAATTAAGTTGTCATGGGATAAGAGGGAAGATCCTTTCATGGATGGAGAACTGGTTAAAAGACAGGGAACAAAGGGTAGGAATAAATGGTAAATCTTCAGAATGGAGAGGAGTAACTAGTGGTGGTCCCCAAGGGTCAGTCCTAGGACCAATCCTATTCAACTTATTCATAAATGCTCTGGAGAAAGGGGTAAACAGTGAGATGGCTAAGTTTGCAGATGATACTAAACTGCTCAAGATAGTTAAAACTAAAGCAGACTGTGAAGAACTTCAAAAAGATCTCACAAAACGAAGTGATTAGGCAACAAAATGACAAATGAAATTTAATGTGGATAAATTTAAAGTAATGCACATTGGAAAAAATAACCCCAACTATACATATAATATGATGGAGGCTAATTTAGCTACAACTAATCAGGAAAGAGATCTTGGAGTCATCGTGGATAGTTCTCTGAAGACGTCCACGCAGTGTGCAGCGGCAGTCAAAAAAGCAAACAGGATGTTAGGAATCATTACAAAATGGATAGAGAATAAGACGGAGAATATCTTATTGCCCTTATATAAATCCATGGTATGCCTACATCTTGAATACTGCGTACAGATGTGGTCTCCTCATCTCAAAAAAGATATACTGGCATTAGAAAAAGTTCAGAAAAGGACAACTAAAATGATTAGGGGTTTGGAACGGGTCCCATATGAGGAGAGATTAAAGAGGCTAGGACTTTTCAGCTTGGAAAAGAGGAGACTAAGGCGGGATATGATAGAGGTATATAAAATCATGAGAGGTGTGGAGAAAGTGAATAAGGAAAAGTTATGTACTTGTTCCCATAATATAAGAACTAGGGGCCACCAAATGAAATTAATGGGCTGCAGGTTTAAAACAAATAAAAGGAAGTTCTTCTTCACTCAGCGCACAGTCAACCTGTGGAACTCCTTGCCTGAGGAGGTTGTGAAGGCTAGGACTATAACAGGGTTTAAAAGAGAACTAGATAAATTCATGGAGGTTAAGTCCATTAATGGCTATTAGCCAAGATGGGTAAGGAATGGTGTCCCTAGCCTGTTTGTCAGAGGGTGGAGATGGATGGCAGGAGAGAGATCACTTGATCATTACCTGTTAGGTTCACTCCCTCTGGGGCACTTGGCATTGGCCACTGTCGGTAGACAGGATACTGGACTGAATGGACCTTTGGTCTGACCCAGTATGGCCATTCTTATGTTGAAGAGAATCTTTTCTGAACTATTATATTGCTCGTACCAGAGTCAATTATATATTGATAGATCTATGGTAACATCTATGATCCTTGCTGTTTGTGTGCCTTAGCCACCAAATACTTGCTCTCACCATGAACATCTTTGGGAAGCATATTGCTGGGCTTTTGTGCCTACAGATGAAATTCTTTGCTAGCAGTCAATATAATTTGTCAAGTGTAGGGTTTATGTCAGAGTCAATGCATGTCATCACATTAGACCTGGTCTTCTGTATGACACATGCACTGGATAAAATTCCCTACTGCTTCTGAACTGAAAGAGAACCTTATTTGAGATGATTTCTAGCTTGCATCTGTAGAAGTGCTTTATCTAGCTTTCCCTGCAGAAGACTCAGGAGGTCATCCATGGACAGAAACATTATTGATGGGCATGCTAATAGTGTTTTGATGTTTTTTGTACAGATCTGAGCTTGTAGAAAGCTGTGCTGACAAACTAGGCAAGTAAACTAAACTCTTGGTGTAAATAGTGTGCCGTGACTCCTGCTATATATTCCAACTTAACTTTATAGGGTGCTATGATACTATAACATTATAGACGAGTTCCCGTTCTAATGCAACTTTTTAGTGGCTTGTGTCTGGCTCATTTTAATTTGTTCTAGGCTGAAACTTAGTGAACAAGATCTCTTCCTGTGGGTAATATTTTCTGATCAGATTTAAAAAAAACAATCAGTTTATAAAAAAAAGTTTGGCACTCATGTTTTAACAAAACATGAAAGAGGCATTTAATGGTTTTTCTTGTACCCCTTTTCACTCTTATCATTCAGATTTAATTTAAACAACACAAATTGGCAAGACGTTACTCCATAATAGGGTTTAATCATTATTGCTGCTTTGAAAATAAATTAAAATTACAGCTTGTGCCCAGACAAAAATTTCCTACTTTGTTTAAACAGAAATAATATTAAAGAATCAAATTTCCATTGGACATGTACTATTGGTTTAATTGAATAATTTTGGTCTAGTCTATTTATACTATTGGATTAATTTTTGCATTTATTTCATCGTGAAAAGATATAATCAGTCATTTTGGGACATCAATGCAGAATGCCTCGTTCTAGAACAGGAAAAAATGCTCAGGGGGTTACGTGTCATTCTGTATAATGCCCAAGAGATTGGGAAGCCTTAATTGTGACACAGCTTACTACTATAGGAAGACGAATGAAGAAGTCAGAAAAATTACTGGACAAGGTACCCTTTTCACAAATAATCTACAAAAGAAGACATCAGTGGCTGGGACATGAAAAAAGAACGCTTACCAAATACTGCCCTTGAATGGAAGCCAGAAAACGCAAGAAGAAAGAGAGGAAGACCATGAATAACATGGAAACGAACAGTTCTGAACGACATCAGCACCTCAACATGAAATGGGAAGATTAGGAGAGAAGGGCAGTTGATAGGCAAGGATGGCAAATGTGGGTAACTCAATGTGCAGCAAAGCATGGGATGGACTAAGGTCTAAGTTTAAGGTTACTACTTTTTTGACATGACAGGCATTTCAAGATGGAGAGCATTCATTATATCATTGTGGAAGGAGAATCCTGAAACTTTTCAGTATCTCTCAATTTAAAGGAAGCCTGTCTTCACATTTTGACTGTTTCAACTCTCCTGCAGTTTCTCCATTTTGTTCTAGGCAATGGTTATCTTCCAGCTTTCATCACTTCTGTTCAGCCCTTTCCTGAGCCCCCAGAGTCTTTCTAGCTTCTAAATATAGTGGTTTTGTCCTCCACCACATGCATGTGTCCATCTGATTATAATTAGACACCTGGCTACTGAAAGCTTTGTCTCTTCAGAAGGTTACAAATCTAGTGCAGGAGTCGTTGGCCCTGCTATATTCCATCTGGGTTTGTAGCAAACTTCAAGAGCAAGATGCCTCTATCCCAGCATCTGACTATGCCACAGGGACGCACTGATAGATAATCTTCTCTTAGGAACCGATGAAGTTCAGATGTTCAGGCTGATATTCTCAGATTTATCAACTGCTTTCAAAGCCATTGATCATTAGTAGTGATTGACATGCCTGCAAACTGTAGCAGCAGTATACACAGCTGGCTTTCAATGGTAACTTGTACATTCAAAGGGTTGACATGTTTGTGGCTAATAATGATGAACCACACAATTCCAGGATTCTGCACAATGGATGAAACATAAAATTAAGGTCTGAAGTATAAGTTGCAATTGTAGTTCCCAAGATGCATTTTTACGGCGGTGGTGACTTTAAATAATAATGTCCTGGACAAATTATAATTATGGAAATTATGCCTTCCAATGTATCAGAATTCTTCCTGAAACTTATCCTAAATTGTGTTGCTGTACATTCATGAACAGCTGCCATGTTCCCAAGGCCAGATAGGACCATTGTGATCATCCAGTCCAAAGTCCTGTATAAACCAGTCAATAGAACTTCCCCAAACTAATTCCTAGAGAATATATTTTAGAAAAACATTCAATCTTGATTTTAAAATTGTCAGGGATGTAGAATCCACGACAACTCTTGGTAAATTGTTCTAAAAATTAATTGCTTTCACTTTTAAAAAATATGTCTTATTTCTAGTCTGAATTTGTCTAGTTGCAACTTCAGCTAGGTCTACACTACCTGCCTGAATCGGCGGGTAGAAATCGATCTCTCGGGGATCGAATTATCGCGTCTCGTTGGGACGCGACAATCGATCCCCGAATCGACGCTCTTACTCCACCAGCGGAGGTGGGAGTAAGCGCCGTCGACTGGGTGCCACGGAGGTCGATTTTGCCGGCGTCCTCACAGCGGGGTAAGTCGGCTCCGATACGTCGAATTCAGCTACGCTATTCGCGTAGCTGAATTTGCGTATCTTAAATCGACCCCCCCCCCCCGTAGTGAAGACCTGCCCTTCCTATCATTGGATAATTTCTCTGCTAGATTGAAGATCCCATTATTAAATATTTGTTCCATGTGCATGTATTTATATGCTGTAATATGCTGTAATCCCTTAATCTTCTCTTTGTTAAACTAAATAGATTGAGCTCTTTTAGTCTATCACTATAAGGCATGTTTTCTAATACTTTATTCATTCTCATAGCTCTTCTCTGAACCCTCCCTAATTTATCAACATTCTTCTTGAATTGTGGGCACCACAACTGGACAAAGTATTCCAGCAGCGGCTGCACCAATGCCAAATATAGAGTTAAAATAACCTTTCTATTCCTACTCAAGTTTCCCATGTATGTCTCACAGGATCACTTTAGCCCTTTTGGCCACCGTGTTGCAGTAGGTGCTTATGATCAATTGATTATCCCATCACAACCCGTAAATCTTTTTCAGAGTCACTGCTTCCCAATATAGAGTTCCCCCTATGTCCATCCTGTAACTATGGCCCACTTTCTTTGTTCCTAGATGTATATAGTTACATTTAGCCATAATAAAACACACATTGTTTGAAACAACAAGGAGTCTGGTGGCACCTTAAAGACTAACAGATTTATTTGGGCATAAACACATTGTTTGCTTGCTCCCAGTTTACCAAGAGATCCAGATTGCTCTGTCAGTGACCTGTCCTCTTCATTATTTAGCACTCCCCCAATTTTTGTGTCATCTGCAAACTTTATAGTGATCATTTTTGTTTTCGTCCAGGGTCATTGATAATATTAAGTAGTGTGGGACCAAGAACGGATCCCTCCAGCATCCCACTGAAAATACACCTGATCAGTGATGTTTCCCCATTTACAATTACATTTTGGCACCTATCAATTAGCCAGTTTTAATTCATTTAATGTGTGCCATATTAATCTTATAACATTCTAGTTTTTTTAATGAAAATGTTCTGAGGTACTAAGTCAAATGCTTTACAGAAATCTAAGTACATTATGTCAACACTATTACCTTTTATCAACCAAGATTTTTAATCTCTGGGGGGAAAAGGATACCAATTTAGATTGACTGGATCTGTTTTCCATAAACCAATGTTGATTGGCATTCATGATATTACCCTCCTTTAATTCTTTCTTAATTGGGTCTTGTATCAGCTTCTCCATTATCTTGCTCACAATTGATATCAGACTGACAGGCCCGTACTTACCCAGGTCATTCCATTTACCCTTTTTAAATATTGGCACATTAGCTTTCTTTTAATCTTCTGGAACTTCCTCAGTGTTCCAAGATTTATTGAAAAATCATAATTAATGACCCAGCAAGCTCCTTGGCCAGCTCTTTTAAAACTCTTGGATGAAAGTTTCTGGACCTGCTGATTCAAAAATGTCTAACAGTAGTACCTCCCTTTTGACATCCTACTGAAATACTTGTGAACTGGAGTGTTGTTATATGATATGACTACATCATTTTCTCCCAAATGAAAAACAGAAATATTGTTCTCTAGGACCATGCTGTTATGTAGTCCTTGCAGGCAGCTTCTGCAGAATTCCCTATGAGAGTAGGTGAGGAAGGAGGAGGGTTTGTTCCTAGGCAGGAGAAATTACTGCTGATCAAACCTACAGTGATTCCCAGATGGATTTTCAATGGGAAATATGCCTGTATCTGATGGAAGCATGCTGCACAGATTTACATCTCATCCTCCCCTTCCGGCTCCATGTTCCCTCCCCCAAAGCCATGGGTCTGTAGAAAGGGTTCATTGGGTTTTGGGGACCAGGAGAGAAAATGCAGGACAGCTGCTGTTCTTTCCCTCACTGTGTCTGTTCACCATTTATTACTTGCCCAACCAAGACTGGAGCTTGGTGCTGTAGAGATGCATAGTACCAGGCAGCTCAATTCCCAAAGAGCTTAGCTTACAACCTAAATAGACCTCACAGAGGATAGGAAAAGAGAAATGTTTATCCCCATTTTACTGATAGGAAGCTGCAGCATAGGAATTAAGTAATTTGACTAAGATCACATACAATCTGTGGGCAAGCTGGGACTTGTACTCTGTCCAGGACTTTAATCAGAAGACCATCTCTCCTTGCCACAATTAATTATCTTCCATGCCATGCAGTGAAAGGTAGTATGTAATCCAATGTTCCCTGCTTACATGGGTTACATCTGATAGATCTTTCCAAAGTAATATTTCACTGTCATGTCAGGGAGCCTTAATTATGTGGCAAACCTACACTTGGATATAAAGTATGTTTTTGCTTCATACTTCCTATGGCATTTTTTATAAACACGTTTATCCTTTACTCAGAACCAGCCAAATTCTTTACCTTTCGCTAGCTCACAGTTCCATTGTAATGTTACAGTAGTACCAAAAATTGGTTGAAAATTACACTGTTAACAACATGCAAGTTAAACTGTAATGCCTTAAAAAGAATAAATGAACGTATAGGAAAATCCCTATTAAATTAATGTAAACACGTTACTTTGACGCATCTATCACGTTGCAGAACATAGTATATACAATTCACAGAGCCTCCTGGAGTCTAGTTGATTCTTCCACTATTTTTAAATATTAGGTAAATTAACTCTTTGAGAAATCTTTGCTGGGTCCCCTTTAAGTCATACAGTTTCCTTCTCTAGCCATTTGGAAACCACAGACATTCTCCTAAGCCTCCGTTTGAATGCCATTCTGTGAAATGCCAGCATTCTTGCTCTAAGGGTTATATCATGATAGAATGTAACTCTGAGATTGGCACGTGCTGCTCTTTTGAAACATGTTGCTGTTCCATGGGTCAATGGCTCCCTATGGCTTTCCCCTTGAATATATAAGTGCAGCCCAGCACGTGAATACGAGATCCTTAACAAACTCTTGCTTTGTATGCAGGTATTTGCTGAGGTTTATTGGTTTGGAATGACTTCTGTGTGTGGAGATGGGGGCGGTATTTAGATTTCCATAGGCTTTATTTAGGAGTTAGATTCTTTAAAAAAATTTACGTGTATTTAAGGGATGTTGTTAACCTTGAATGAGACTATAAGGTAACAAAGTACCTTTCCACTTGATTAAATGTCAAAGCACAGCCAAGGAATGTGATGAAACACAAAAGCCATTTATTTGCACACATCCTCCCACAGTATGGACAAATGCAACAAGACAAGAAATTGTGGAGAAAAACCCTTATTTTACATGAAATACATCGTTTTACCTTTCAGCCACATGATAATTAAGTAGTTATCAGGAGAAGTTAGACTGGTTCATAAAGCAGTTCCACAGAGAGATTTAAATGCCACTCTCATACATTGTAGTATTATAACTCAATGGGTTAAATCATGGTAGAATGCCAGAGTTTGACAACCCATTTTTTCAATGGCAGGAATTGGCAGGATAATATTTTGAAAATCCTCATGTTTTCTATGTTGATAGAGCCTCTAACATGTTCTTATGTTAAATTGCATCCAGGCCTCAGAAATGAAATTGATATATATTAGTTTTTGGAAATGTTCTGGGATTAAGTATTTCTATTTTGAGAAAAATATTTAAAACATTAATGGTAAAATGCTACTTGAAAGGGTGCCGTTCTTGTGAATTTCTTCAGTCACTGTAGTTTCTGTAGTTACTTTTTATGATCAACAACCACCATCATGTTTCTTGTTTTAGTATAATTTCTGTCAATACAGTGGCTGTGGTCAATCAGGGCCACTATTGGTGTATGCAGTAGAAGGCTGAGCTCCCCCCCTCTCTACCCCCCACATTTAGAGTTGAATTTTGATAGAGTATGAAGTTTGGGGGAGGGTATTTTGTTTTTAGATATTTGTACCAATTTTGGCATGTT
Organism: Terrapene triunguis; assembly: GCF_002925995.2. Classification (NCBI taxonomy): domain Eukaryota; kingdom Metazoa; phylum Chordata; order Testudines; family Emydidae; genus Terrapene; species Terrapene triunguis. Next base: position 38,469,236 of record NW_020664435.1, read on the forward strand.
GATTCCAAAAAAGATTTTGCCTTGGCCTTTGCCAAAGCCTTTGGCACAGCCTGTATCCTGTTTGTAAATGTATACTTCATTTCATATGCAGCTCCCCAGAAAAATCGTGTTCATGTGAGTTCTTACTCCAGAAGAGTCCAAGCCACAATGTTTTGAATCCAGATCCAAACTTTCCAATAGTTATGTCTATTCAGATGTGCAGTTTGGGTAGGACTCATCTACAGTTCATCCAATCTCACTTCAGCAACATAACTGTTCCCAGCTTACTGCCTGAGATATTTTTAAATTAGTTAAGAAGTATATTGCAGTGGTTGTTGTAGCCATATTGGTTCCAGGATATTAGAGAGACAAGGTGGGTGAAGTAATATCTTTTACTGGACCAACTTCTGTTAGTGAAAGAGACAAGATTTTGGTCTTACACAGAGCTGAAGAACAGCTATTACCTAACTACCTTGTCTTTTTAAGAAGTATATAGTATTTTGAAAACCTGGGTTCTATTTCTGGTTTTACCACTAAATCACTTAAGTCCCTGAGTGCCCTTAGGTAAATCACTTAAACTTTCTATGCTTCGGTTTCCAAATCTGTAAAACTATGTTTAATTTATTATTATTTATTATTTATTTAATTGTATTATCTTTCATTACAAGATTTGAGACCTTTAGATCTAAGGGCCAATACTACTCATAGCTTTTTATCGCATATGAAGACTTGCCTCAGTCAGTGCTACATTTAACTAAACCAGTCATTGAACTCCCTTTGAAGGATTTGAGTTACATCTCATGTATTTTTTGAATGTTTCCTTGTTTATATGCTCTGTGGAACTAGGATTTGGTTTTGCTTTCTCATTTTGGCATCAATGAGAGCTTGTGGGTCTGCCTCTGAATATCAGGTTTTAGGCAGGCGTCTGAAATTGTGCAATCCAAGTTTTGAGAGACATACAGAATCAACGAAATCTCTTAAAAATGTTGGCCTTATCCCTTTACATACTTGAAGTTGCTCTGCCCAGAGCTGTTGCTGATGATGAGTCCCACTTCAGTCATGTTTGAAGGAGCCATAGAACAAATTACAAAGAATACAGTCAAAGCACATTCTCCTGTGTGTATCACTGAACTGCTTGAGGCACTGGGAGAAAAAAATAATCTCAGATTCATAGAAGTGCATTTAAAATGTTGTGCTTTGGGTTATCAGCACAGCTCCTATTAATGCTAATTGGAGTTATGTAGCCAGTTCACTGAGCCACTTGATGAACATTTATATCAGTATTTTAAGCTTGACAGATCTCTGAGGACTGAATCCAAGAGCTATCTGGCCTTGCTCATTCCTTGGGTGTATTGCCCCAACTTATTCATTCATTCCCATTCACACTCTTCCACTATTTTACCCAGATTCAAGAGCGATTGAAAAGTTGTACTGGTAAAATGAATCTTCATTTTAAATAGTTTAGGCTGAATCCCTATGCGGCCTGCATGTTGACTGCAATAGGTTTCTCTGCCACACACTGAAAAATCTCACGCAATTAAATGACCTGTAACACTTCAGAAACCTATGCACTGTATGAAAGTAGCATAGTGATGATTTCAGGCAATCTTATTTCTAAGTTAAGTCATATATTGAGATGAGGTTTAATCCTTTGCCCTGCCTTCTTTAAACCAGTTTGAAGCAAATTGAATTGTATGCACAGATATCACACCACAAATAAAGTAGGAAAAGAGTTGTGCTGATGTGGAAATGAATTCCTGTCCACCAAAACATTCCATCCTCGCAGCTTTGAGTATTGCCAATATAGCAGTCTAGGCAGGCACAAGACATCATTAAAAGAGAGTGGGATTGAATAACATCTGTTGGATGCAGTAAATCACTAAAGTGATAGTGTATAATGGGTAAACAAATCAAAAAGGTCATACTTTGATTTAATTAAAGTATCGATTTAAATGTCCTGTTGGTTTCAGTTGGAGAGAGTCCTAGGGAATGCCCAGCAGTCACTGATTTTATGTGTTGGAATAAGAACTGCATTGAGTCTCACCTTGTTTGCGACTACAAACCAGACTGCAAGGACCTATCAGATGAAGCTGATTGCAGTAAGTACAACTTTCTATATTAATATTAAAATTTTAACCATAAATACTGTAACCCAGTTTAGATGGATTTGTACAGCTGCTCAGGAGGAGGTAATATAAGCATGCTGTCCCCTCTCTTCTTCCCCCAGGCCTCATCACACAAAGTTTTACACTTTCAGATCCTCAGACATTTACTGAGCAAAAATATTTAAATGTGACTTAGTCACAAATGTGCAACATAACCAAAACAAAGAGCAAATAGAAGAGCAAGTTCAGTTTTTTTAAGGAAGATAATCCAAGGATTACTATACAAATTATCTAACGGAAGAAACTTGAAAGGATTTTGAGCTGTCAACATTAAAGGGAAAAGCTTAATAAGCAAATTGGTAAAAATACAGAAGCATTTAGAGTAAAGTTCTGCTCCAAACACTCACCATGTAAAAATTACCCTTCGGATCAGCTCCCTGTATGGGTTCATTTTCATGACACAAGTACATTTTTATTGTTCTTTACTACTCCAAAGCTAACAAAAGACCAGAATGAATGAGCTGGATTACTTTCCTCCTTCTGCATCAGCAACAGAACTCTTTGATAAATTCCAATCTGTTTACACCTGTGCAACCTCAGTGACAACTGAAGATTGAAACATAATTTGGCCAGCAGAACTTTATTATCGATGATGATGTGTGAGAAGGAAAGAACCCAGTTTGACTTCCAGCACTTACATTAATAGGGCTTGCAATTAAACAAACTACCTTTAAACACTTAAACTGATCGTATTTGATGTTAAGATGCAGTACACATGGAGCCCTGGCCTCTGTCCCCACGCTGCCTCCAATGCCATTTTTGCAGAGTCACTTTTGAGACTAGAACTACATTTTAAGAGCAAGAGGACAGAACAGTTTTTTTAAGGCATGTACTTAATCCTGGCAATCAATCTGTGTTTCTTAATCTTGAATCTATAGGGCCAAATTCCGCTATGGTGCACATTTGAAACTATTACTGAAATCACTCTTGATATGTAGGGGAGAGAAAATGCATCAAATGCATCTTAAACAACAAAAACAGATTTTTTTTCCCCCTCTCATATATGGTGGATGGTCACATTAGACAAGGCTCCAAAAGAATAGAGTGGCACAATCTTAAATGAGGCCATATAAAGTGTTCACTGAGAATCTGTTTTGTGCCCAAATGTGCAAATAATGTCACTCTGGCAAGTATATTAGGAAGAAGAGGAAGGAAAAGGCATATTATCATTAAAATATTATATGATACTGGAACTCTTCTCCCTCTCTCTCTATTTTTTTTAAAGTAAATAACGTATATATCTGAAGTGTAGATCCTAAAGCAGTGTCTTTATGCAGTCTTTTGGCCAGATTCACAACTGGAACAAATCTAAACTGAACTGCACCTTTAAAAGGATAACCAGTTCAGGTAGATAAATGGATTTTTAAAAGATTGTTCATATTTTATAACATTACATTAATATTTCTTCAGTAGTCAGACAGTGTGACTGCAACAAAATACTTTGTAAACTATCCATGATTATGTTTTACAGGGCCCTAATAGAAAAACATCACACTCTGAATCTCTGTCTAGTGCAAACTGCTTTTTAATGACACTCAGAAAACTAATGAAGATCTTGATTTACTCTGTAAATGCTGTTATTGCATACAGTAGTTGCCATTGGTTTCTGTAAGTGTTCTCTAGAGATAACTTGTGAGACCTTCAGCTTTCTTTTCTTAGTCAGACAATGAATGGGAGCATTTAATGCCATAAATCAGTCCAAGTCACAAACCAAAAGTTTGTTATGATGTATAAAAGCTATTCTTGGGAAAATCTTAACTTCAATGCACCTTCAACATATAAGGCAAAACTGTCCTTTGCTTCACATATTTACCATGGATGGAGAGGGCATGGGGAACTTCTTTCTCCCCTCTGTCCAGCAACAGTTCAATATTGCAATGTAGCACACAGAGTGCTAAAGTAAGTGCTAGGTTGCCCTGTCCAGCATACCACAGTGCCAAGGGCTGGGGGTGTTTGGATTTGAGATAGGGGTAGACGTGATTCCTGGGTATGTCTGCGGTGGTGTAGAATAAGCACTAAATGGGGGCATAAATTACTCTTTTATAATGAAGAGCAAAATGTACTCCAGTGTGCTTTCATCCTTCAGCTACCTTGAGCCCTGCCCACAAAGGGTTGCTGTTGATCACTCCACACCCCCAGCATAATGCAGCTCCAAATAGCAAAGGGCAGATTTTCTCACACAACACTAGGGGAAAGCCTCTGCCCCTTTAGCCTGGACACAGGGACCTTCCAGAACCCTCCCCTGGTCAGGAGAAGCAGCAGGAGTTGTTAAAGACAGGGCAGAATGACTGTGAGAGAAACACCTGCGGCTCCAACCTGCCCCATCCTCGCATCACCTTTGGATATTTGAAACTTTTGGCTGCAATTTTTCTTTTTTCTCTCAGCTCCAGGTTGGACTTGATCCCCCACTTCGTTACACCAGTTTTACTCCAGTGTAACTATTGAAGTCAAGGACCCAGTTATGCTGTTTGTAAATCTGGAGTAATTCCACTGAAGCATTTTCTCTGGATTTATAATGGAATTTGGCCCAACAGCAATCATATCCACATAAAATTGGTGTAATGGAACATTGTGTTGCATCCTATTTTTAAAAAAAAATTGCAGCAGTTGCTTTTTGTATGCTTCATTCCTTCCAGTGTGGCAATCTTGCACAATTTTCAATTTCTTTCAAAGCCCATTGGAAGTACGGATGTGAAAATCACACATGAAAACCATTTCAGTTTTCGTGAACTGTAGTCAATTATACACCCAGATCTGATTAATAGCAGGCCTCAACATTGATGAACCATCTAGTGCAATGCTTGAATTATTGAAATAAAAGCAATTTTGCAGACAAATGGACCAGTCCTTTTCTCATAACTCCTAAACTGTCTCTGTTTACATCAAAAAGAAGAAATACCCAGAGGTGCAGACATGCAGGTGACTTCATCGACCCTGCAAATGCTGTTCATAAATATTTATTATTAAATGCTTTCTGAAGCACTGGTAAGATATTAGAGCTGAATTCCTGCTGTCAGGCAATGTATTATAAATAGCGTTATAAAATCAAAATTCATTTGGTCTTTGATCTGTTTAGAACTGTACAAGACACATATACTTTCTCTTGAGATTGCACGGCCAAATTCTTTGCACTTCCTGTGTCATAACCATAAAGGGAAGGGTAACAGCTCTCCTGTGTACAGTACTATAAAATCCCTTCTGGCCAGAGACTCCAAAATCCTTTTACCTGTAAAGGGTTAAGAAGCTCGGGTAACCTGGCTGACACCTGACCCAAAGGACCAATAAGGGGACAAGATACTTTCAAATCTTGGGGGGGGGGAAAGGCTTTTGTTTGTGCTCTTTGTTTAAGGGGTTGTTCGCTCTTGGGACTGAGAGGGACCAGACATCAATCCAGGTTCTCCCCATCTTTCTAAACAAGTGTCTCATATTTCAAACTTGTAAGTAAAAAGCCAGGCAAGGTGTCTTGGTTTTACTTTGTTTTCTCAACTTGTAAATGTACCTTTTACTAAAGTGTTTATCTTTGTTTGCTGTACTTTGAACCTAAGACTAGAGGGGAGTCCTCTGAGCTCTTTAAGTTTGATTACCCTGTAAAGTTATTTTCCATACTGATTTTACAGAGATGATTTTTACCTTTTTCTTTAATTAAAAGCCTTCTTTTTAAGAACCGAATTGATTTTTCCTTGTTTTTAGATCCAAGGGGTTTGGATCTGTATTCACCAGGGAATTGGTGAAAGGTTTCTCAAAGCTTCCCAGGGAAGGGAATTAGCTTGTGGGAATGGTGGCAATGGACCAGATCTAGGCTGGTAGTTAAGCTTAGAAGTCTTCATGCAGGCCCCCACACTTGTACCCTAAAGTTCAAAGTGGGGATACAGCCTTGACAGCCTGCTTGTCTATTTCACTTATTAAAGCTCAACTGTCCTTTGTAGTGCAGCAGGGTGTACGATATGGACCAGTGTGGTATGTTCCATGTGTTTGTGTTCCTATTTTTCTTTAATGGCACCAGTTGTAGGATCCTCCTCTTAGAGTTCACATGCTATATGTGTAATTTTAGCGCCCTCATGGCCAAGATGGAGTCTGCTCTGCAGGCAGCTCTGGCCAAGAGAAGGCGCACACAGGAATGCAGCAGGGAAAGTTCCTTCCACCCCAGGGGCACCTGTTCCAAACCCCCCAGAGTGAACACACACACACCAGAAAAGTACAATGAATATAGGAAAGGGAAATATTTATTTACAGAGGGATGAAAGGAGGAAAACAACAAGGGGAAATATAGGGGGAGCGGTAAAACAGGGTTGCATTCAACTCAAGGCCCCACAGGCCCAGTGGTACCACAGTCTGAAAGGGGCAGACACCCAGCAATGTGTCTGCACACAGAGTTCAGGAGTCCTGGGCAAAGTTCCAGTCCAGTGGTGAGGCTTGGGTGCTCTTGGTTGTCGTCAGTGCCAGTGAACTTCCCCCAACAACCCCTCTGGTGCCCTCACCTACCGCTCTCTGCAAAGCCACAGAGAGCGACAACCTCCCCGCTTAACTAGCTAACGGCCTCCCTCCTTATTCCCAGTGCAAAGTCACAAGCCCCAGTACTCACAGCCCCATGCAGCTCTGGGCAGCAGGGATACTGGATCCAGCTCCGGCCTGTCCTTCTTGGGCAATTTCTTCCCGGCATAGTGCTCCTCCTGGCTCCTGTCCTGGGGTGTCCCTGATTAGCCGCTCTGTCCCTCCCAGGCTTCAGGTAGATTTTTGACTGCTTCACTCTATGAGGGACTGCTTGCTGCAGCCTTTCTGTCTGGAGCTCCAGACACACACATCCTGTTGCTCTCTCCCCTCTCTCTTTGCTCCCACTCCCACCAATAGCACTTCCTCCCTCAGAAAAAATATTTAAAGGGGCCATGCTCTCTCTAAACCCAAAGGGGGTTACATATGTTATTCACTAGCTCAAAATCATCTTTATTTAAGGTATTTATACCAGACCAGATTTTTACAAGAAAATCCTACAAAACAGCATTGATTACAGTTTATAGTTTTGCAAATCTGCATCATAATAAAGAGAATTGCTTTAGTTTCTCATTTGAAAAGATACTTCTATAATGGCAGCAAGTCTATTTTTGCAAACAACATGTTTTTGGGGCATCCTATTAAATAATTGAACATTAAACATCTCAGAAATGGTCCCATCTGCTTAGATTGTTTTCTTCTTCGCAAGAAGATAAGATGTGCAGTTTGTAATTGGAGAGCAGATTAGTTTATAGTCCAGGAGTGTAAAAGAGGATCTGTAGTTTTTGTAGCATGTGGATGCTTGTCTACACTGCACTGCAGTCTGGGCTATGGGAATGTGAATTTCAGTACCCACAAAGCTGAAAGGAGGGTTGGCCTGGTGGTTAAGACACATGAGTGGTTTATAGGAGGTCTGGGTTTGAAGTCCTTACTCTGCCCTAGATTTCCTGCATGACTTTAGGCAAATCATTTAATCTTACCTGCATCAATGGAGGTTAGTGTCTCATTGGAGGAGAAATCTGTGATGCTGCGTGAGGGCATTTGCTTGGTATAACTTCTTCGTTTGCAGACTGTACACAAACACTGCTTCTTGAAGTGAGTATGAACTGCATACAGGCAGTTCTTCTCAGTGAATGTATCACTGCCTCCTCTCCAAGAGGCGCTGACTTAGGCTATGTCCACACTAGGAGCACTTTACTGGTATAGGAATTCTGCTATACTGCACTGGCAAAGTCATTCCTAGTGCAGATGCAGCTATTCTGGCAAAGCTGCACCTTGCACCAGTATATTAAAACCACACCCCTTCCCCCTCCCCTGCCCGCAACAAAACAAGCTGTACGGGTAAAAGATCAGCTTTGCTGATATAACAAGGGCTTCTGCTGGCATAGCTATGTTGATCAGGGATCACATTTCTTCACTCTCCTGACCAATATAGCTATGCTGGCAGAAGTCTGTAGTACAGATCTAGCCTTAGTCCTTGTCCCTCTCCTGGAATCTCACAATTTAAACACGCAGTTTCTTGGTCCTCCCTAACCCCCTGGACTTTTCCCTTGGGAATCTAAAGCTGCTCACCTGGGACCATTTGGCCTTGAAAAGTGAGCCTAGGTCCTAAACTTCCTGTTGTGTAGATGCTTTGAAATCCAAAGGAACTCCAGAAAAGGTTTGCCTGCCCAAACCAAGGATGTTTATCCCTTAATGACTGTCTGGGTGCACTGAGAGTTTCATCCTGAGTTTTTATACATCAGTGATTCGTAACATTAATGACATTAGCACCTATTGCCATGACAATATTATCTTCTGTTCTTACTTTTTGCACCTTAGTGCTCACTATGAAATTAGCTGACTGGTAGTGTTGAAAATAGTATCCCATTGGGGAAAAAAAGTAAGAGGGCAACTGCTGAAATAGTGAGAGGATATGTGTCTCCTTCACCAATCAATCGATCAGTTTTTCCCAATGTAATGTACTCCAAGATTGATCTGTCCACTCATACTTTCTTCCTGTCCAGCCAGAGGCAAAACTACCAGATACCCTCTCTGATTGTGCTTCTGGTGAATTATCAAAAGGGATACAGTATTGCCCTCTACACATTTTTATCCTGAACGTTAATGTATCTTAGAGTCAAATGAATTATCTCCGCAGATTTGAAAAGAAGAATTTCTTGGGAACATCTTGTTGCTTTATCTCTCACTGTAAAGCATCTTGAGACATTGTGTTGAAACACACCACATAAAAATAAATTGAATTTAATTCTAAATATCTAGAACTGGCTGATTTAAAGGAACACTGTCACAGCGGGGAATGGTAGTTCAATATGAGACTACTTACATCTTGGTTCCAAGAGCATGTAACTGCCATATTAGTGGAAGAAGTGAGTGGATGCAATTTCTGAGGAAATGCCTCTTTGTTTTAAAAAATATCATAAATGATCATTATTGGTATTATGGTAGCATCCAGATGCACCAACTAGCGAGCTCCACAGCACTAAATGCTGTACAAACACATACTAAGAGACAATCCTTGCCACAAAGTACTTACAATTTAATGGACAAGAAGAACCAAAGGTGGGAGAAAGGGAGTCGTATTATCCCCATTTTACTGATGGAGTTAAGGTCCTGCTGCAAAGCCCACTAAAATCAATGGAAAGATTCCTATTGACTTCAATGGAATTTGGAGCTGGCCCTGAGTCACTTGCCCTAGGTGACACAGGAAGTCTGTGGTAGGGTTGGGCATTAAGCACAGATCTCCTGAGTCCAAATCCAGTACCTTAACCACCATACTTTCTTTCACTTATAAAACTATGCTCATAGGTCACCATACAATGCCAATATATGCACATGTGAACGCTTGAGCATAGGAGTGGAGTCCAGGTTTAGCATCTGGTTTGCTGTTATCTTCTCCACTCCACTGAGCTCAAACAAGTCCCATACTCAGTCATGTCTCCCTAATGTCCTCACCATTAGCCATAGCCATATACCAATGATGTTAAACATATCCAAAGGGTGGAGGGCATATCAATCTCTAATAAAGAGAATACTTTGTCTCTCGAGCCTGCATTATATCATAGAAACATACGGTAAGTAACATTCTCAGCTTAACATATGTAAATTTGGCATTAGTTGAACAGAATCCTTGCTATTACTATGTGCGGTATGCTTATCATCATATTTTAAATATACCAACTGATATACTATATATTGATATCAAGAGAGTGAATTTACTTTTTATTGCATTTTCAGGCCAATATACCAGTATCCCTGGAAGCTGTAACTTTGAAACAGGAGACCAAGATTGGACTATTGCATGTGGATTAAAACAAGATTCTATCAATGATTTTGATTGGAGTATTGGCAACAGGGTTGTCACAGGGCAAAGTGGTCCTGATGGTGACCACACACCAGGTAATATTAAGTTCCTCACATCAGGTTGGGGAAAGGGACAGAAAATTCTCACTCTTAGCTCTGAAAATCATTAAGCCATCTGCTGAGGAAACGAAGTATTCTGCAGAATTAGTCCCACAATAGACAGGAGGCCTGCTTAGTCAACATGAGATCAGTTCAGTGTATTGTGCCAGAAGGTAGTGCTGGTGAGCAAACTCCACAGTTTTGTGGTGCTAATTGGAAAATGCCCATAAAAATGTTCCATTCTTTTGGATGATAAGGTACAATAGCGGATAGACATCATAAATGGCAGTGCTAACGTAGGCCAGATGAGTGTATTGAATCTTGTCATGTATACGATCATAGTAACCACCAGTGTTGTCTGAATGCAATTAAAAATAAACAGCCTAACAGAGAGGCCTGTTATCACCTGTTTTAATCATTGGTTGAGTTAGCATCAGTGTAGTTTTATAGATTGCTCTTTTCAAAGTGGCCTTGATTATATCATTCTTGATACTCTATTGTGGTTTGATACATTTGTTTAGTCATCTCTAGACAATGAGCTGCTAAATCAAATGTAAGGATACTTATTAATCATGACCCCTGAGGAGAAACAAACTTTTTACAAGACGGCACAGTGGATAAAATAAACTTACTGTCCATTTGCAAGCATCTGGCAAAACCCTTATTAATTAAAGAGGTATTTGTAAACTTACTCATTTAGACCTATGAAGATGAAGAATTAGATACAAAAAAGAGGATAAAGTCAGTGACAATAATGTTTCCTTTTCTGTTGGACTTTTCCATAGGTGTTGCCTTATACGTTTCTGAATGAGGGTCGTTGTTTTGTTGTAATTCTGCTGCACTTTACGTAATGAGCCAGGTTCTGCTTTCAGCTACACTGGCATGAATTCAAAGTAACGCCATTGAGCTCAATGGCTTATTTTGTATATTCTATGTAATGAAGCTGTAAACACATTTCTATAGATATTGCTCTTCAACAGCATCTATTTCAGATGGTTACAAACAAAAACAAATTTGAAATTTGGCTTTCAAAACTCAGAACGGATTGTTTTGTAAACAGCAAACCCATTTAATAAATGAACAAAATGTGCAGATAGGTGGTGAGCTGAAACCTCGGCTTATTATACTTGCCTACTTTACTGTTATCTTGTCCTTCCCTTTTCCCTGTTTCTGCCTCATCCACCCATTGTATTTTGTCATAATCTAGGATGAGCTCTTTGTGGTCTTTTTACTGTTCATCTGTACTGAACCATGCATGATGGGGTCCTGACCCTGAATTGCTGGCCCTAAGTGCTCCTGCAGTGCAAATAATAAATAGTAAGAAATCACTGCAACAAAAGGATCTGACTTTAGGGGCCAAATTCTCTGCTGGTGTAAATGTGTGCAGTTCCAATGACATCAAGCATAGCACTCTGCTGCAGGTCATCATTTTCAATGTCTGTCCTGGGTTGAAGCTTGGCATAACACTGATAGGTTCCAGATGAAGATTCAGGAGCAAATGGGGGGAAAGGAGCAATTGTTGAGGGGCCACAATAAAAAATCTCAGTGTAAATTATTCCCCCCACGTTGGGGCTGGTCAAGAGCTTAAATACACAACACATGCATTTTGTATTAGCATGTCCCAACAAAAATCCCAGCTCCTGATAGCAAAGTAACCCTTGGTACTACTCACAGAACAAAATATACTAACATGGAATACAATTCCTGGTATTATGAAGACAACAGGCTGTCATGTTAAGATTTAAGGAGAAAACAAATAATGCAGAACCAAGTATTAGTAGGTGGTGAAAATATTGTAATATCCATTGTCTTCATTGTGTACCTGTGACCAACATGTCTGCCAACTCTTGTCTCCTCCTTGGTCTTTCAGATTCTCCTCTTAGGGCTGCCTGCTACAGCCTGTTGGCAACACAACGTGACTGGTAGTTGTGCCCCTTGACCAAGACTGAGAGGGGAGTGCAGGTTCCAGAAACTCTTTAACCTCCAGTACCTCTCTCTGCATATTATGGGGTCCTTGTCCACAAGCAGACATCTGCATGAAATTATCCAGACAACAGTAATCTCAATAAAAACAAGACTGATTAAAAAGAGAAAATGGAATTAAAACAAATTTAACAGTTTGCTTAACACATCTAGCTTTGCTCTTCTCATAAACTAACCTCCACAGAATTTTCACCAGCATATCCATTAGGCGTTGCTTTATACATCTTCAGAGAAGACAGATAATCAATTAAAAAATACTCCAACCTCAAACACTGTAGTCCAATGCCAGAGCAAAATGATGATTATATTAATCATTTTTATTGTCATAGTACCAAGGAGCCAACTAGGTTGGGTCTCTGTTTTGCTAGGTATCATACAAACATATAGTAACATTCCATTTGATTTAGGATACAGCATATCCATGTCACTATAATAACTTTGAAATAACTTTTTCACTTGAGAATGTTTAAAATCTAACATCTCTTGAAAGTACTGAGGTGTAACACCCACACCTTGATAATCCAACCTGAGCAGATCATCTGAAAAAAATATTACAGAGAGAGAGAGAGAGAGAAACGGAGAGCATTTCACTGATAGTCATTGCAATTTTCAAAACCTCCCTTTTCACGGTGTTCCAGACAGAAATTGCATAGGTTTGAGGTGCAAACTGAATAAGTCTCATTCTGAATAAGTGATCATTTGCAGGTCTGTGAGAATGACATATTGTATCCAGTTTTGAAATCGAGTAAACAATTTGACTTTATGAATGAGTGAACTAAGTGTGTGTGCAATTTTAGGTAAAAATAAATGCACTTCATTTCAACTGGGAAATGGCCTTTGATGTCATGCCCCCAGTCCATGTGAGCCTGATTCTTGAAATAATGAAGTAGTGAGCAAATATCTTTGTTTCATTTTCACTTTCTCAAAAGGTTTATTATTTATCATAATATGAACAAAATTTCCAGATCAATTGCCAGAAACAGTTTTGTGTTCAAAAATCACACCAAATAGATCTTTATTTAGATGTTCCATCAGCCAAACTCCTCAGAGCCAATGAGTGGCATCATCTGATACTTTAGTAATGAATTCACCTTGGTATATTCTAATAGTTAAAACTGTAACACAGCTCTCTAGTCTCACCTCGGTTATCCTATTACAGGAAAAGAGCAGCATTCATCAGTAGCTCTTTGGGGCAGGGTCTGTTTCTTAATATGTATTTGTACATCACTCTAGCACAATGAGGCCCCAACTTTATTTGGGTCCTCTAGGCACTATGATCATAACAACAGTAATAATTAGCAGGGAGGAGTTAAACCAGAGTTGTCATGAGGCTGCAAAAGGGTTTGGGATTTCCAGAGAAGGAGACTGGTTGGGCTTGCTTGTCCCTAGGGTATCTGGGAAGGTTTGGCAAATAAGTGTGTTTGTGTTTTCTGAGATGGGGTGGAATAGGTGTATGTTACTATTCACTGGTCCTCGCCATGGGTCTTGCCTCCCCCTCTAGAATATTAATTCTTCCTTCCAATATTTCTTCCATGCCTCCTCCTCCACCCTCTATTATCACCATTTTCTTTGCAGAACCCCAGCTCCACCTTCCTTAAACATGATCTTCTAGGTCAGCTGCATAACACCTATGCCTCACCTTGGCATGATGCCTCACACTTGAATTGTTGGACAGTCTGGTGCACAATGGAGTTTGGAATACTCCAAATCCCAGAACATATGAAACTGGAATTTGGATGGCCCCAAATTCAACCACAAACTAGGAAGAGTATGCAAGAGTTCTAATGCGAGGCCTCATGGCAGGGGCCAGCACAAGGCAGATGGGACCCAAGCTCACCTTTAAGGTAGGGAGAGTGGCGCTTTGAGAAATAGATATTACTGCATGGTGGTGTACTGTTGACTGCAGAAATGATGCAAGACATCACTGGAGAAACTGTCCACCATGGACAGTGAAGTCCTCCTTCCAGGGAAAATCTTATTGTTGCGTTGCTAAAAGCCTGTCTTAATTAGATCATATTAATCTACTTGTAATTGCCCTAGAAGTTTCTCCAAACTCACAGAGAACCTATCAATTTGATTTTGCAACTTGTTAGCCAATTATGTACCAAAAGGTTTAGAAGAGCCCATTAAAGGCTGGGACACACTACTATTGTGATTCTGAATATGCTTGTAGCTGATTGTGTTTAAACAAGAAAGAGTATTCTGTGTACTCCTTCGTTTGAAAAATTCTGAATTTTATCCTCCAGAAGAGAATTACCCTGACCTTTCTTGCTGCTGCCACCAGAACAAAAATAGTTTGTCTTACCTGAGCAATTGAGCTATTGTAAATGTTTGAAATGTTTGAGCTAGTGTAAATGTTTGAAAAGAGAGCTTGCTTGATCAAAAAGTGTTTGTTGCTTAAAACAAATGTACTTGGAAGGTTATATAATTACACATTGTGTGTTACTGTTATTTCGTGAATATGTTTATGTAAAATTTAGCTACTGATTGGTGCAAAGTCATTTTCATGTCTTTTAGGAGTTGACACCGCTGTGAAGCTCACAACAACCTTGTCATGTGCCAAAGTCAAAAGTGAATTCTATTTCTATAATAGTCCTTTAGACTTTTGACTGAATTTGTTTACAGCAATCAGTATTAAGAAGTCAAGTGAAGGAAAGTGACAACAGTACACAGTGAGTGGCATCTGAGGGCTTGTCTTCCCTACCAGAGTAAGTCGACCTAAATTACGCCAGCTGTGCGAATAACATAGCTGGAGTCAACATAGCTTAGGTCGACTTACCCTGGTATCTTGACTTCACTGCACTGATGAGAGACATTCTCTGGTCGACTTACCTTACTCTTTTTGGGGAGCTGGAGTACTGGACTGGAGAGTGCTCTGCTGCCAATTTAGCGGGTCTTCGCTAGACCCGCTAAATCGACGCCCACTGCATTGATTGCAGCAGCGTCGATCTCCCCGGTAATGAAGACAAGCCCTGAGAGATAGCAGCCTGAGTTCTCCATCACACTAAGGCCCTTTACATCACTCTTTAAAGAAGCCCTAAGTGAGGGTAACTATAACTGACCTCCATTTTAAGGCCCATTTACACTGCTAGAGCAATGCTATTCTGGAGAAAAGAGACTACTGTGGCATATCAGATGCCATTGTGTGATAGCTGGTGGTAATGCTGGCTTTTTTGTGGTGACGACTGTATTTTAGAGGGAATGTTTGTATGGAAGTGAAGTGTTTGGAATAAGGCTGTAGTGATTACTGACACTTTACAACCATTATGAAAATGAGAGATGTTTGTCATTAGGTTATACTAGGATGAAATATTACTAATATATCAATACCAATATACTCTCTTCTAGTAAAGAGAGTAAGAGTGATTTGCCAAGGGAGAAAGCCACTCTAAAGGAAAAAAGAGTAAGTGTATTCAAAAGAAATCAGACCTATTTAAAACCAGGCAATGGGTCATGTTACTCATATTCTATAGAGCTGTTAATGCACAGTGCTACATCTCTGGTTTAGTGGTAAAGATTTACTGGTAAGTCTTTTAGTGAATTATGTTCATGTAAGGTGCTGCTTGTCTCCAGCCCATGAAGGATCCATTGCCACACCCAGAGTTTCTTTTCCAGGCAGTTTTATGTTCCAAACACAGGCAAAAACCTCACAGACACAGTTCCTCAACCCACCCAGAGGACTTTCCTCTTTGTCCCTCTCAGTCCCTCCTCATTCAGGACCTACTTCAGGACTTCTTCCAGGCTATTTTAACTGAGCACCACTTCCCATGGCTTTCTCCTGGAGGTCCTTTCCCCCAGCAGGTTCCTACTGCCTCCTCTCACAGAGGATGCTGGCAGCTCCTCACAGGGCTCTCCCTGCTCCCCAAATAACACTCTGGCTCTTTATAACCCCCGTTCTACCCCCCTCCTCTTAATTGGCCAAACTGGGAGCACCTGTTCTGGAACAACGGAGTTGGACCTACTTCATTTAAAGGGGTCAGTCACCCTATGACAGTCCAATAACCTTCAAGTTTCCCCGCTTACATGAAGAACAATGTACAGGTAACATAACTCAGAGCTATTGTTAATTCTAGTACTAGCAAAACCCCTTTCAAAAGAACACTGACTTTCATAGGTAGAAATCACTATCTCAAACCTTTTTTAGAACACAGTGGTTCTTTTAGAGATGAATTTGCATTCAGATTTGAACATCCCCAATGTGTTCATGTCCACCTCTACTAATTTCTTTCATTTGCAACAGAGCTAGGGCCAAGGAGGTGGCTGAATAGCAAAAGTGACTTTAGGAGGGTTTAAGAAATAAATTTGTAAAATATGTATGTGTTAATAATATATATATGTGTTATCAGACCCTTGGCCTACGTGTACATATATATTTGGATCTGATAAGATACATTATTGCGCTCACTATTTAACTAGCTACCTATCAATTTATCTATCGTGGCTTATGCTCTTAAGTATGAGTAGTATTCAAAGAACATTTTTATTCATTTTAAGGTAATGGACAACACTTTTTGTATGTCAACTCATCTGCCCAGCAGGAAGGAAATAGAGCAAGGATAATTACTACAAAACTCTTCCCAGCAAGCCTCGGAGTGTGTAGAGTCCGGTTCTGGTTCTGGCTGTGTGATTCCAAGCAAACAGGAACTTTAAAGGTAAGAGAAAAAGTACTACTATTTAAATATCCAATATTAATAGTTGTGTTTCTTGTGTTTTGAATGGTTTAAATCTCAACACTATATTAGCTTTGTTTAATCTCTGCTTGGTTGCCGGTTCCTCACCCAACCTTTCTGTATTGACAAGATCAATACTGACAACTCTGCTTTAGTCCTGATTTCACTGGAAATCCCATTAGTACTAGTCTCATCTAGTCATTGCACCCAATCTTACTGAACAGCAACACTTTTCTGCTTTGCATGCTTCTATCCTCAACATAAAATAAGTGCTATTTCCAGTTTATATAACACAATAATCCTGAAATGTGCTATACACAGTTAAAAAGAAAAATGTTTTAAAAATATGAATTGTAATTCTCATGAAGGGTAATAGATTAAAAGCTCTGGACATAAGCTATTTACTCATAGAACAGATACAAGATGGAGAGTGAGAGTGCAAGCTTCCATGAAAGTGCCTTGACAGTGTTTTTCAAGCCTATCTAATACTCCTACCTCTAACGGTAATGGGGTGGGTCTTTTTGTCCTCTCTCCTGAGCCTGCTCATAAAAATGCTAGTTGTGATGTGTCTATAAACTGGCTTGTGACCATCAGCTCATTTCACATAACCCACCGAACAAATAACGTATCAGATAGTAATGTGTTTACTGACCCAAGCCAGATTCATGTGTGTGTGTTTATGTCAGTTTGGAAATGTGAAAATAGAGATTATGTCAATCATACTACATGTGACAAAAAACAAAATTCAATACAGATTAATTTAACTGTCTAAAACATGTATTAGAGCAGCAGTTCTCAAACTGTGAGTCAGGACCCCAGAGTGGGTCAGGGCCCCTTTTTAATGGGCTCACCAGGGCTGGCGTTAGACTTTCTGGGGCATGGGGCCGAAGCTGAAGCCCGAGCTCCGCTGCCTGGGGCCAAAGCTGAAGTCTGAGGACTTCAGCTTTGGGTGGCGGGGCTCAGGTTACAGGCCCCCTTTGTGGGGCTGAAGCCCTGGGGCTTTGTCCCCCCCACCAAAGGGCTCAGGTTCTGGCTTTGTTCCCACCCCCCCCACACACACACACACAGGGCAGCAGAGCTCAGACTTGGTCCCCCCTCCCAGGATCGTTTAGTAATTTTTGTTGTCAGAAGGGAGTTGCAGTGCAATGAAGTTTGAGAACCCCTGTGTTAGAAGATAGAAAAGATGGTCATGTTGACTTGGAATCTGGAAGGCAGCAGGCCTGGGTTCTAATACTGATTCATTCTGGCACCACCTTCCTGTTTGACCTTGGGCAAGCCACTTAGGCCCAAAGGTATTTGCATTCCTAACTTCCCTTGAAATCAATATACCTTTGAGGATCTGGGCCTTCATGTCTCTATGTCTTGGTTCTAGATCTGTAGAATAGGAATTATACCACTTCCTTTTCCCACTGTTTTTCTTTCTTACTTAGACTGTTAGCTCTTCAGGGCAAGGGACTGTCTCTTACTATGTTTATTCACAATGTATAGGCATTGGGGCTCTGGTTTCAATTGGGGCTTCTAGACGCCACCAAAAAATAAATAATAGTAACCTCCCAGTATACTATGTAATATCCAATCAGTAGAAGCAGCAATTAATTAAAAATCAGTGCATTAAACTGAGCATTTATACCAAGCATTTAACAAAAACATTTCTCAAAGCTGTGCAGTTTCCAGGGATACTAGTTTCAGATATTCAGCTTGAACTTCTAAGAAATTTTTATACAGAAATGTTACTGTTCTGTAATTCTGAATAACTTTTTAAACTTCTGCTCTCCATCATCAAATGCCGCCTTCTTATTTTACCACTTACACATGTGTGTGTCTGCACACCCACACACTGTTATACATTTTGCTTAGTAAAGTTAATTGAGAAAAAGAGTTATAAGTAAAGGTCAGCAATTTCTGTGCTTTGTGATTATCCAGATTATATTAAAGTAAAAGGCAAATAGTGTTTACTTCTGAATCTTTTATTTAAGTATTTTGATTTTACATTTTTAGACTAGAGTTTGTTTAATTACATGTTTCCTGAACATTATAGTGTGCAAGCCCCAGATTTTACTTTTATTTTCATAGAGAACTTCTGCTGGACTGAAGTTTTCAGTCATACTAAATGTTTAGGGCTTGTCTTCACTACTGAGGAGATCAACACTGCTGCAATCAATGAAGCATGTGTCGATTTAGCGGATCTAGAGAAGACCTACTAAATCAATGGCAGAGCACTCTCCAGTACTCCAGCTCCCCAACAAGAGTAAGGCAATTCGACTGGAGAGCATCTCCCGTCAACACAGCACCAGTCAAGACACTGGGATAAATCGACCTAAGCTATGTCAACTCCAGCTACGTCATTCACGTAGCTGGAGTATCAGATCGACTTACCCCAGTAGTGAAGACAAGCCCTTAGAAGTAATTTGTATGTCTAAATATATGACCTATGAGTCGAGTAGCAGGAGGCCACATAAAACCTGCATTTCTGTGATCATTTATTAAACTACATTAGTTAAACTTTTAGGACACAATTCCACAAAGGGATCCATAAACATGAACTCATACTCCTGCACAGGAGTAAGGTTCTGTGCTTTATCTCCTTCAGGACTAGGCCTTTCATGTGGGAGCACATAACAGTAAAATTCATAACAGACAGAACTAGTCCACCAAAAATTATACACATATTTTCTTTCTCTTGAAAAAGTTGCACACTGAAGACAATGTATCTTTGATTGTTTCCTTCCCTTGTGCCATCTAATAGGTGATCTGATTCAGCAGCAAGCAATTTTTTTTAAGAGGCAAATCATTCAGGAAAAAAAATCAAACAATCACTGTGAACAGCTCAATGAAAACTTCTGCTCAGTTTGCAGTGGAGGTAAAAAAAAGCAAGCCATGTTAGGATGTCTGCAAAATGAGATAGAATATTATAATGCTATTATGAGAGTTAATGGTACATCCACCACCTGAAATGTTCTGCTCAGTTCTGATTACTCTATCTCATAGGATATACTCCAGAGATGGGAGTTTAAAGTGACTCAAGTCATGGAGATACTCCAGAAGAAGACAGCTTTAAAAGACCGGGACTGTGGTTTAGTGAGGAGATATGTTAGAGGCATACAAAATAGTGAATGGTAAAGAGAGGCACATTGGGTGATCCTGTTTACCCCTTTACAGTACAAGAAAATTCAATGGAAGTGAAAAGGGAAAATTGAAAACAGGCACATTTTTACACAATGCATAGTTAACTTGTGGAACTTATTGCCAAAAGATTTCATTTCACTGAGGAGAAGCACTTAGGTAGTATTAAAAATGATTAATTAGATGTTTATAACGGTAATTGCATTAGATAGGGTAAAACATTTATAAGGGAGATGAGCCCTCATACTTCAGGGTATTAGCCAACTGCTATCTTCAACTACCAAAAGTTCTACAGTATATTACAGTCAGGGAAGCAAGGAAGTGGCCTAGGCCTTCAGATGGGTTACAGGTACCTCAGTCTAAGCAAGTTGTTCCATAATTTTCCAGTATGTGGTTTCTTTCATCTTCCTCTTAAGTATGTGGTAGTAGACATTGAGGGAGAAATAATTCTGGACTAGACAGACCACTGATCTAAGCTAGTATGGCAATTTCTCTCTTCACAGGAGTAGTTTCAGGTCAATTCAGTTAAATTACATTACTTTACCCGTACAAATAAAAACAGTGCATTTCTTTGTAGATTTGGATAGCTATTTACCCATGTTTATGCAGAGCAGGAGAGAGCTTGGAGGAACCAAAGTATTAAGCACAATCTCTCATAAAACAGCTGGCTTCTCTTTTAAAGTTTTTCTTCAGTCCTTTTTGCTCCATTTGAGTCTATCTGTATGGAGAGGAGTAAAGCAATTACAGTTTCACTAATCAACATTCTTCCTGTTCAGCTTTTCTTCCACACATTGTCATACCATGGAGAGTTAAAACTAAATTAATTCCCCGTCTGACAATACAGTTCCAATATTTCAGCTTTCTGGATTGTTCAGGCAGTTAATATTAACAGAGGTTGCTATGAACTAGGATGCAGTAAATTCACTAAAAATGACTAATGGGTTTTGCATTACTATTATTATTTAAAAACATAAAAAGACATTGGATTACAATTTATTTTCAATGTTATAGTGGGTGGTGGGCAATGTAATCAGTGAACTTTGCTTAATTAATTCATCTGCTTACTTTGGCAAATCAGATGTTCCACACTACCAGGGGCGGCTCTATGGTTTTTGCCTCCCCAAGCACGGCGGTCAGGCGGCCTTCAGCGGTATGCCTGCGGGCGGTCTGCGGTCACGCAGATTCGGCGGCGTTTCTGCGGGTGATCTGTCGGTCCAGCGGCTTCGGAATGCCTGTCACCGAACCCGCGGGACCGGCAGGCCTCCCGCAGGCATGCCACCAAAGGCCGCCTGACTGCCGCCCTCACAGCGATCGGCAGGCTGCCCCCCGCGGCTTGCCGCCCCAGTCACACGCTTGCTGTGCTGGTGCCTGGAGCCGCCCCTGCACACTACATTACATTCAGGGAAGTAAGGAAGAGGCTAGGCCTTCAGCAGGGCAGAACCTGAATCGGATTCCCACTGTGAACCCCAAATATAATGTTATATCAGTTCCTGCCATTCTTGTTCACTTTGTATACAGGCACATCTCGTATTAGTGTGTTAGTGGTCTCACTTCTTGCAGTCTGGCAGGAGGCACTGCTTTAAATCATGTTGATTCAGCATGAGGAGGAAAGGTATACTACCAGTTACAGTAGAACAAAAGACATGGGTAGTCTGAAGACATGAACTTGCAAGAATTTGGTACAAAAAAGATGTCATCATTCTATATTAAAGTCAACGGTCATTTTTCTCAATTAAAACTGGGTTGTGGCTCACAATAAAATGAACATGTGTGGTTGCCTTTCACAAGACTCGGGTACTCCTAGTTTCATGACTGGAGAATACAGTATATGTGGTGGGAATAATCAGAGATTATAAAATGAGTTCATAGTTACCTGAGACAGCACACTTCTTGCCATGCAACCTATAGATCTGCCAGGTTCTCAGATATACAGAAAATCATGTAATTAACCTTCCAGATGGAATACAGACTCTTCCATCATGACAACTGTTAGTCAGGTAAGATCAATCACGTAAGATAATGTTATTTAAAAAAAAATATTTAAAAGCCAGCAAGAAGGCATGGAAGAGCTTTGTATGCTGCAGCAGCTGGTGACTAAAGAAAGAGTAGCAGTTTATATTCCCTTGTCTTTCAAAAGTATGTGCCCCTCTCCCAAAAATTTATAGTTGGTGAAAAAAGAATTAGCAAACCACTACCAGGCAGCGCACACTTCAGAGAATTAGAACTGAGTCAAAATTGTAAAACAAAGCAATGGGATTTGCTAAAGAATTCAGTTCCCACACCAGAATACAAATGAAGCAGGTGCAAAGGCACCTTGCAGAAGAACTAAGAATCACAGAGCAGAGCCTCACTGACACATTCATCTCACAGATCTACAAATGGTAGATTCTTTGGAAAAAAAACCACTGTACTATGTATTAATAGACATCTGCAGTGTCAAACATTTCATAAGGAATATTTTGCAATAAAAGCATCACTAACTTGATTTCTCTCACTTGGTTTATTGTCCATGATGATTTAGGTGAGATGGGCATTTTTACTAGCTCATGCCAGACATGTGGTTTGTTTCTTATTTTAAATAATGATGCAAACCAGAAACTTTGCCAATAATTAAATTATTATGACTGACTTCTCAGAAGCACAGTGACAGCCTGACCCTTCCCAAACCTGGTAGTTAGGGAACTGTACTTTCACTATCCAGGTTTATAGTGGCTACAGTCTGATCCCCTTTCATCCCTCCATCTGTTAAATCAGCTGTGGACACACAGGGGTAGTGTGCGCCTTTATGGCACAACTCACAGTATGTGGAAGGGCTAGAGTCTCTTGGGACACTGAGCACTATGCAAGCATAATTCCTCCCGGGGGTCTGGGAAACATGGGCCAAAGTGACTCTTCTGTACTGGGCACTATCTGTGCTCCTCCATGTATGAGTCCATCTCAGCTCCTATGGAATGGGAGGAGTATTGCTCTGCCCCTCCTCCACTTCCCTCTTCTACAGAGGCTAATGACTCTGTCAACATTAGCCTTAAGCAGTGGTTGTGCTCTGTGTATCCCTGTGTAGGGGCCACATACAAACCTCATCCTTGTGCTGTCTGTATACACTGAGCATAAAGACAGACTGCATCTAGGTCTTGAACAGCAAGACACATTGGGTTCTTATTGTGGTGGGATGCTCTGGCAAAGAATGCAACATTGCAATCTGTTAGTTATCCTCTTCACTCGCTATGGGCATATTGGAGCCACTTACCCCGGAGAGAATAACACCTACATTGCAGGTAAAGAACCCCAGAGTTCTAATTGAGGTTCACATTTTTCTGAACCTCTTGGGTAATTGCTGAAATAAATCAGAATCAAAACTTTTCCATATTATTATATATATGTATATATAATGGTATTTTGTAGAGGTCTCAAGGGAGAATGGGACCCATTGTGCTGGGCATTATCCAAATGCATCACAAGAGACAGTCCCTACCCTGAAGAGGTTACAGTCTACACACACAAAGGATTGGAGAAAGGAAGTATTATTACCACCATTTTACAGATGGGGACCTGAGGCAGCTAGATTAAATGACTTGTCCAAGGTCATACTGGAAACTGTGGCAGAGCAGGGAATTGAACAGAGATCTCCCAGATCCCATTCTAGTGCCTTACCCAGAATACTGGCCATCCTCAGAGAAATTCAGGTAATTCTACATCAAGAAACATAGAATCTGGCTCCCCATTGGGTTACTCCAGCTTTACGTTAACATTGCTCCATTGATTTCAGTGGAATTCCACCAGTTTTAAGTTGGAGGAATGCAGTCATGAGCCACACATGAAATGTGTAGAATAGGAAACTTATTGTACATCAAAGCAGGATTTTTCTAATCTGAAGCTTTTACCAAAAAACCTCTCTGATACTTCTCCACTAAAATTTAAAATCCAGAGCTCAGGAAAAAAAGCCTGTGTTCTGAGTCCCAGCATACATTACTTTTGTCTACTCCAGAACTGAAAGCAGCAGAAGGCAGAAGATAAAATTCAGGGAGAGACTGGGATTCTAGATCCTGAGTTGGTAGAGGCTGGCTAGGCTACTTAGGTGAAGAATAGTAAAAGGCCAATATGGCTCCACCAGGAACCCCTTTTTGATTTTCAGGTAATTAAAGAAACCTACAAAAAGTGGAAACATGGACAAATTGCTAAGGAGGAATACAAAAGAATAGCACATGCGTATAGGAACAAAATCAGAAAAGCTAACTCACAAAATGAGTTACACCTAGTAAGGTATATAAAAGACAATAAGAAGAGATTCTTTAAATACACTAGAAGCAAGTGTAAGATGAAAGAAAGTTTAGATCTTCTAGTTAGCAAGGAAGGAGAGCTAATACTTGATGACATCTAGATGTTTAATGCTATTTTGCTTGTCTTCACTGAAAAAGTTAATGGTGACCTGATACTCAACATAATTAATATTAACAACAAGGGGGGAAAGAACACAAACCAAAATAGGGAAAGAACAGGTTAAAGAATATTTGGATAAGTTAGATATATTCAAGTTGGGAGGACTTGTTGAATTTCATCCTAGGGTACCAAAGAAACTAGCAGAAACAATCTCAGAACCATTAGCAATAATCTTTGAGAACTCTTGGAGGATGTGTGAGGTCCCAGAAGATTGGAGAAGGGGAGTGGGAAATGTGGTCTAGATGAACGTACTAAAAGGTGGGTGCACAACTGATTGAAAGACCAGCCTCAAAGAGTAATTATCAGTGATTTGCTGAGAACAGGATTAGAATTTAAAATGACCTTGACAAATTGGAGAATTGGTCTGAATTCAACAAGATAAAATTCAATAAAGACAAGTGGAAAGTACTTCTCATAGGAAGGAAAAATCAAATGCATAACTACAAAATTGGGAATAAACAATGTGATGCAGCTGTAAAAAAGGCTAACTTCATTTTGGGGTGTATTAACAGGAGAGTTGTATGTACACCAAGGGAAGTAATTGTCCTGTTAGACTCAGCACTGGTGAGGCCTCAGCTAGAGTATTATGTCCAATTCTGGACGCCACATTTTAGGGAATATGTGGACAAATGGAAGAGAGTTCAGAAGAAAGCAACAAAAATGAAGAAAGGTTTAGAAAACCTGACCTATAAGGAAAGGTTAAAAAAATTGGCATGTTTAGTCTTGAGAAAAGAAGACTGAGGGGGGACCAGATTAGTCTTCAAATATGTTAAGGGCTGCTATAAAGAGGACTATGATCAATTTTTCTCCATGTCAACCGAAGGTAGGACAAGACGTAATGGGCTTGAACAAGGGAGATTTAGGTTAGATATTATGAAAAACATTCTAACTAGAAGGGTAGTTAAGCTCTGTAATAGGCTTCCAAGGGAGGTTGTGGAATCCCCATCATTGGAAGTTTTTTAAAAACAGGCTAGACCAACACCTGTCAAGGATGGTCTAGATTATACTTGTTTGTGCCTCAGCACCGGGGGTTAGATTAGATGACCTCTGGAGGTCCCTTCCAGTCTTATATTTCTATGATTATATCAGCCAAGGAGCAGAATTTGCATTGTTGTTCTGAAAGTTAGTACATATCCTGCCTGTCAACAAACAGAAATTTAAGAGGCAGCTGGAAGAAGAAAGAGGTTACAAACAAAAAACATAAAGAAACTGAAAGTATAAAAGTGTCTGATCATTAAAAATTCCCTTCAGCCCTAGGTGTAGAAATATACTTAGTCTGACAATTAGAAAGTACAGTCCTGGGAAAAAGATGAATGACTAAATCCCAGAAATGCTATAGGGAACAACCAACAAATGTTCTGCCTTCTGGTCATCCCTCGCTATCCAAATGGGCCTTTTTTCCCCCCCTTCAGAAGAATTCTTTGTCATAGGAGCCTTTTTATATTTAGTTTTCCTCATCTATTCATGAAGACTTGTGTGTGTGTGTGTATATTTTTATATGATAAATAATACACACATGCACTTCAATTATATTTGGTGTCTCTTTTTTTCTAGTCAAATCAGTCCATTGCTAGAAATGAAAGATATTCATTGACATGTATTCTGTCATGACAGTGGAGGTGGCATTCTATCCAGTGAAACGATTGCTAAATCTATGAGTATGAAGTCTGTTCCTCAGGGAATAACACCACATCATTTTTCACCCTATTGGTTATCATTTCTTTTCTTAAATTGCCCTCAGAGGAAAGCTCTAAGATCCTTCCACAAAGCCCTTTTTCACCTTTAGTGAGTACTTGACTTTTTCAACTGATGCTTGATAAGAACAGCTGCACAAAGGAGTCGTTCCTCCCCTATGTAGAGGCTTCCAAGCAGGTGGGAGTTATGCCACTGGTCCTGCCCATTTCAATCTCATTTAGACAGTGAAGAATGCCCCTGACATGGATATTTACTTCCATTTGTCAGCCAGTTTTTCACTGATCTAAAGATGACTGAAAGGTAGACACCCGCAGAGAGCTGCTGGAAGCAGAGACTGACTCTGCTTCACTAGACATCTGTTTTGATAACATTTTGTCTCAAAATTCTTATGCAGTAAAGCTCAAAGAAAGTATCTGGTTTAAGGTCCTGGTTGGTTTTTAACTCAATTATCCAACTGAATTGGTTGGGGGACATGAAGGTCAAGTGACTTATTGAAGGTTATGCAATTAATCAACCTGGATTTAAGCCCAGAATTTTCTTGGCTCTCATTCTTTTGCTTTTCTTTATACACCACTACCACGATATAACGCTGTCCTTGGGAGCCAAAAAATCTTACTGCTTTATAGGTGAAACCGCGTTATATCAAACTTGCTTTGATCCGCCAGAGTGTGCAGCCCCCCCCGCCCTCCCCCGAGCGCCGCTTTACTGCGTTATATCTGAATTCGCGTTATATAGGGTCGCGTTATATCAGGGTAGAGGTGTATTTCATTGCCATACCAGGGACCCTAGGTTGGGAAATGAGCTCCAGAGTGGAGGAATATCAGGCCCAAAGGTGACACTCACAATTTCTGGCAATCTGAGATGCCAAAAATATAATGCTTCAGTGTCTCCTGCTGGTCAGCTGATGGAGTAAAATTGCTTTCAAAAATCACAGTATATCAAGACTTATTGGGCCCTTCTGTTGTATTTGAGTGGTTCAATAACTTTGTTTTGCTGCAAATTCATTCCATGTAGTTTGTTTTAATATTTGATTTTGTTTTACACTGGCATTTATCACTAAGTTTCTACGAGTCAATTTGCCATCACTGAGTGCAGTGCAAATTGCATCACTGAGTGCAATTTTTTAAAAGTGTTTGTAACAGATGCCAGATTGAAACCACTGGGTGCTGAAATCCTCTATTTATACATCTAAAAGCTTCACATACTCTCTCACCTCAGTTCAGACAGAGAGGGACCAGTTTGAGGGATTGAGAGGTCAATTCATCCTCTGCGCTGAGTATTTCCTTTGACATCCATGGATTTTGGATCTGCTTCTATGCTGGCCAAGGCTGGCAGCAGGGTTTCCCAATTAATAACTTCTGGCAGCATTTTCTGTTATGTGAACTCTTGTTTACTAGAAACTGGATTGAGACCACCACGGCCATGTCACAATATTCAGTCATCACCAACCAGGTAATGAACCACAGCAGAAAGACTCTGTATTACATAGCCAGTTGGCTGAACACTCAAACTTTATTGGGTTGACCTAACTAGCTGTACTTCTCTGTAGTTTCATGCTGATTACATTTTATTTCCTGGGTTTCATTGTCAATAGGTGTACACTGTTGAAGAACATGGAATGCATATTCTGATGTGGTCTTCAAGTGGAAATAAAGGAAGCATGTGGACTTATGCAAATGTGGTTCTCTCTAGCAACAGTCCTTTCAGAGTCACATTTGAAGCTGAAGTGGGAGGGAATGAGCTCACAGAAGTTGCTCTTGATGATATTTCTTTCACCCTGGAATGTATGGATGCAGGTATGTGATTATACAAATACTGTGAAGTGCAATCAGAAATGAAGGGGTTTACCATTTTACAACGGTGAGTTTGTGTTGTGCTACTAATGTGTTCCAAAATATCTGAAGTCACCAGTAAAAAGTATTTAAAGAGATCACCATTTAAAAAGTCAGCATTTTCCAGTCATTGCAACCTTGGTATCTAAGAACCCACCGTTAAGAATATATTCCTGTGAAGAATATAGAGGAAAACTGTGAGATCTCAGCTATCACTGCATGGAAATTTGTTTGTTTGTTTGTTTGTTTGTTTGTTTGTTTGTTTGTTTGTTTGTTTGTTTGTTTGTTTGTTTGTTTGTTTTTAAGAACAGCACAGTACTATTCCCATTTTACAACATCCATCAAAATGTAGAATGGAAAACAAACTTTTAGTCTGACCACAATACAGGACAGTGTGTCTCTACATTGGACAAGAAAACTGGGTGGTAGGAGGGAAAGGGGAAATTTCTCCTTTCTGATCTATATGGCAGATTTTGATTTAGTCCGTTGGCTTTCCCTGTGTGTGTGGATTTCCCATTGCCATCAAAAGAGTTCCACCCATCTAGGAAGAGAAGAATATTTGAATAAAGATATTTGTCATGTGGCTCTCTGAGGACAATTCTGCCCTAAAACTAGCATTTGAATAAATCTGTAATTATAGCAGCCCCTGACAGTATCAATATAATTGAAGGCCTGTTAGTGTTTTATTCTGAACCCTGTTTGCGAGGGATTTATCATTGCTGCACTGTAACAATTCTCTCCAGGATGAAAACAATCAGACAAGGTTTTAGCTTGGGATGGAATAGTTTTATGAGCACAGAAGTCACTCACAATTATTTTAAAAAGTAAATGGTTTGGTCTTTTATCTTTACTCTCTTCATGAACTATCTCAGCAACATAACAAATTTACCATGCTGCCTCGCTCTTTGAGAATTTATGATCTTGAACTTCTACTACAAAAGCTTTATAACTTGAACTGTGCAAAAAATGGCTTATATCCTAAAGCCCTACAATACTATTTATTATGCCAGTGTAATGTATCATATAATACAACATCAAAAGAAAAAGTATATGCAAGATACTGTACTGGCTCTTTTTCAGCCACTAACGTCTATGGAGATTTTCAGCACAAATAGCAAGTATCTTTATTCACGCATGAACACCATTGTTTGTATGCAAATAATGGTATTTCCATGAAGTTCGGTCATTCCTTAAACATTTATGTGAATGAAAAACAGTTTGTCATGAGTGTTTGTTGATAAATAACCAATAGGGATTGGATATGGCAAAATATAAAAAAAATATACAGATTTGTATGAAAATGTTCTGGAATAATTTTTTCCACTGTTCACACGGTTCTAATAGTCACCCAGAATTGTTCAGACAGCATCTAGGAAACACAGCCCATGTGCGAATTACTTGTATCACACTGTGTTTAAAACACTGCCTCTATTGTCAGTGATGATAAAACCAGTCTCTGGGGAGATAAGCCACCTGCTGGTTTGTACTTGCAGTATTGATGGTGCAGTATGTTCTCACTTATGTGAGATTCGCTAAATCTAGAAATACAAAGTGCAGCTTTTTTCTGAAAACTGCAGTTCAGACAAAGGCTATTATTGGAATGACTTCCGATGAGCTGTGATACGCACACATGGTCAAGTGCTTGTCCTAGATTTTTTATGTCAACAAACTCATTCTCTCACAAGAATCATTTAAGAACTTTCACTGAATGTTGGAATTACATGGTATTGTGAGGAGGGTCACACCAGAGGGTTTTTTAAGTGATATATTTTAGTACCCGTGACTAATTGGAATACCCCGCAGTCTCTGTTTAAACCCCACTGAAATCTATAGATTGTCTTCTGTCTCCTAGTTCACTTCCATAACTTCTATTGACTTCACAGGGAGTCAAATGTGTTAACTCAAGAAAAAAATGTCTAGTTAAACAGGCATAGTTGTCTATTCAAATGACGATAATTTAAGAAATAAGATAACTCTAGTGGTACAGTACCATTTTCTGACTGCTCTCTGATTTTTTCCAAAAGGTTTCCCGGTTACAGAATATTCTCAGGCAGATAGCAATTTCTGGTTTATTCTTTATTAAAAACATGGCTTGATCACGAATAGACCTCTGTGAATAGTCAGTATTCATAGCTATTGAGTTAGGTTGGTTAGTTGCGATTGGTCAAGTAAGTCACAAGGTATTGTACTTGTTCTCTGAATCGGATGAGCACCAGTCTGTCAATGCAAATACTTTTACTTGGATATTTAAAATTTGGTTTCCACAAATATTTGTTCATGGAGTTTTGACTTTGGCTGTCTCCAAACATTCATACCAGAAAAAGCGATTGCACAGATGCTTGCTGATAAAAAACACAAAACAAGGAATAAGTATGGCTGAAGCAAAAACAATTAGTCACGTGTAATCACCGTAGGAACTCCCATTGGAATTTGTGAGAGGTCTCTCACATGAGGCAGACACACACAGAGTCTTCATGATTAGAATCTTTATGAGCCATCTTGTCATGTAACTAATAAAGAGAGTTGTGGTCTAAACTTTATATCCCTGGTCTCACTCTGGCTCCTGAACTAGAGAAGCTGCAGCATACTCATGGCTGCCTGCCTGTGCTAGAAAGCACAACATGATGTCAGAAGTGACCATACTGTGCATGAAGCAAGACGTGGCTGCTTTTGTCAGGAACACAGTGGATTAGGAAATGGTGCAAACTACTACATAGAGGAAGAAACTGCAAGCTATAGACCACCAGGAGCCAAACAAAAAATACAGAGTACTGAGACCCAGAACATAGTCAGTACACACAAAAATAACACAGTAAAAGAAAAATCAGGTGTTTTTATAAGAAAAAATTAACATAAAGGGTTGCAAGCCACCCCCACCTTCATCTTTCCCTGGTAATATAGCTGAAAATTGGAGGAGAGGGGAACAATGACTCCACATCTCTATGACAGCCTCAGGAGCCTATAAAAAAGAAGAGGACATAAAAGAAGCCATTTTATTGCACATAGTGGGAGAGGAGACTCTGGAAGTGCTTAACACATTCTTACAGCTGCCAACTAAAAATGGTCCCATTTGGGGTGAGGTCTCAACAATGCTTAGGAACTATTGTAACCCTAAGAATAATGTGATGTTCAAACGATACCTGTTCTGGTCTCACCTACACCTAGGAGACGAGAAGATAGACAAGTATGTCACAGAGACAAGAGGTAAGACATGAGTTTGGAAATATTAAAAAATGACATGCTCAGAGACAACACCGTGCTCAGTGTCACTGATAAAGGACTAAAGGAAGGGTTGTTGAGGGAAACTGATTTGGGCTTGTAAAAAGCAATAGACATTTGCAGACCCTCTCAAGCCATAAAGACACAAATAGAGATCAAGGCTGGGCCACATTCTGACAAGTTTATACAGGCTTTGACACAAAAGTACAGACAAGACCCAGTCACATGAGAATCACAGCAAAGCAGACTCATCAACAGCTCACACAAAGAAACTATGCACATGCTGTGTGGTAAGACACCCACCCAGAGTCTGCCCAGCCTTTGCAGTAACGTCACAAGTGTGGACAATTAAATCATTATTCTTCTATGTGCAGAGCAACAAACGTACCCAAAAGACAAAGCCACAAATCTCTGGCTGAACTAGAATGTGAACAATCCCTTGTAGATATAGTATCACAGGGTAATAGAAATCATATAACACACACTCAGCAGTGTTTACTGAATATAAAAAATGCACCTGAATGATACTGGAGATGAAGCTAATGTTTTATCAGTTCACCTTTTGAAAAAGATACCAGGTCCCATCAGAATAAAGCCGTCTAATGTTGCACATATAGCATATGGCAGTTCCAGAATAGACTCTGAAGGAGAAGTCGCGCTAACAGCAGCGATGGCCAAGGCTAAGGTCAGTCTTCAGTTCTTCATCACTAAGGCATTACAACATCACAGTTAGGCAAAGAAGCTTGCACACAGCTACCTAATACACAGAATAGGCATGGTTCACATCAAAGCACCCAACACTAAAGAAAAATTGATTGCACCATACCCAAAAGACCTTAGAGAACTAGGAGAGTTCCATGGGAAGCATCACATAAATACAGACCCATCAGTCACCCCATCGTACGCACCTGCAGAAATATCGCCTTTGCAGTGATGGACAGACTCAGAGATGCATGGAGGCCATTAGAAAAGGGTCATAGCAAAAGTGAACTGACCCACTCCATGGATTACCAGCTTGGTCTTAACTGAAATGAAAAATGGCACGATTAGGATGTGTTTGGATCCTAGAGACCTTAATAAGGCTATACTGGGACAGAATTACTCCATCCCCAGATGTTCCATGCTAACTATCTGATAAAAGCATATCCACTATTTCAGATGAGAAAGATGGATATTGGCAAGTGTTGTGATAATTGGGCCTACAAATTTACACTCACTGTTTAGAGTTGAACTCACAGTTATGGTAAGTTCATAAGATGTCATAACCTATAACAACAAATGTTGATGGGAAAAGGTACAAAAGGGAGACAGACTGAATTAGTCCAAACAAAAAGTCCAACTGATATAACTCAAGGACTGTGTTAAGATCAAGCCTCGTAAACAAGAAGAGGGTGGAATCAGAAATCAGTGACTCAAAACTGACGTGTCAGAAACTAGGCCTAATTGGTGGACAAAATAATGAGGGGATGGGCTGTTCCACTGACCATTCCCCTTGTGGGTCCTTCATGAAAGAGGCTTTGAGAAGAAAAATTGGGTACTGGAGTGAGCTTCACCATCAGTGCTACACCCCCACCATCTCCTGCACCTCTAGGCCTTCGTCATCTTGACCTTGAGAGATGTCCTGACCAGATCAGGCCAGAGAGAGGGACCCAGATGACATCTCCACTTCTACTGGCTCCAGCTGAATCCCAAACACCACCTGGGATGAAACGGGATTATATTTTAACAACAACAGCTCCAACTCATCTCAACTAACCTCTTCTCTTTACCCCAAAAGGACAGTTATTGCCATCTTTGTTAACATCTAAGAGACTGTCAAACAACAGCGGCCAGGTTTCCTTCCAAAAACTCTCTTCAGCTAAAAGAAAGGAGAACAAGGGATGTTATTAAAATGGACACCTTGGTTAATACTTTACATGTCAAATACTTTAATTGTTTTTCCTTCTTTTCTGTATTTAAGACAAGGTTAAAATTATTTTAATGGAATGTTTGCCATGGTACTAAGCAGGCTGAAGTCTCTGTATACCACATCCTGGACATTGTTTAATATTAAACAGTAACTAAGTTATGTTAACACCTTCAGCCCATATATCCTATCTAAATTAATTCAACATGTCACATTAGATTAGGAGTCATCTGAACTGTGCACTTTGAATACAGCCTAGGGAAGATACAATTTTCTCCATCTACCTTTTAGTATAAAGTCAGCTAGTGAAGTGTTTCAACAAAAGAATAATGAAATATCTGGTGATATTTCAGGCATCCATATAATAGCAGACAACATGATAATAGCAACATCAACTCAGGCAGAACATGATCAGATACAGAATAAAGTGTGGCAAGGGCTCATGTAGAGAATATCAAGTTCAACCCAGCTAAAATCCAGTTTATGGTAAAAGAAATCAAATACATGGGACACATTCTCTCATCACAAGGAATTAAGCCAGATGACAGTCAGGTTGAAGCCATCGCTAACATGAGACCTCCACAGGACAAAAAGGCATTACAGAGAAGCTTGGGGGTGATTAGATTCCTTGAACAGTACATGCCAGGTGAAGCACCTTTGACTTGCTCCACTGAGGCAATTCCTATGTGAGAACATAACTTGGCAATGATCATGGGAACAAGACAAGACAATGGAACAGCTAAAGACAGTGCTCTGTAATGTTCTGGTACTCAGTCGCTATGAGCCCAACAAGCCAGTCACTATTCAAGCAGACACATCCAAAGGTGGTTTAGGAGCTTGTCTATAGCAAGACAGAGGCCCTTTTTCACATGCATCATGAGCACTGACAAATCGAGAAGGAACTACTGGCAATTGTGTTTGCCACAAAGAAATTTCATCAGTACATATATGGAGTACAGGTTGAGGTACACTCTGATCATAAATCATTGGAAGCAATATTCTCCAAACCTTGAAGAAAAGCATCTGCAAGACTACAATGCATGCTACTTCCGTTGCAGAAATATGATCTCAAAGTCACAGAAACCCCGGTAAAGAAATATCAATTGCAGACATTATCGAGAGTTGCAGTGGAATATACTACGGAAACAGATAATGAAATCACTGATGAAAAGGTTGTCTATGCAGTTGAGGCCACTTCTACACTCAGCACAGATTTGTTAAACTGAAGGAGGGCAAACAGAAAGATCCTGTAATGCAAGTTTTACAGGATATTGTACATAAGAGCTGGCCCTACAGAGAAGACAAATGAATCTCAGACAGCAGCCATATTGTTCTGTGAAAGACTATTTCATTACAACAGGGGTTGTTAATGGCTGGTGACAGGATAATTATTCCTAACAGGACCACACATAAAATGCTTAACTGTTTAAATGGGTCACATCAAGGCATTCGCTGAACGAAAGCAAGAGCGGAGAAGACAGTGTAGTGGCCAGGTATGAAACAAAATATAGAACAACTTATAGAAGGATGGACAAAGTATTTCAGGAATGTAGGCTGAGTAACCAAAAAGTCTTGTGAGATTCCTGATCTGCCATGGCTTCAGATAGCTTCAGATATTATTGACTACAGTAGACACTCATATCTACTCCTATTGGACTATCTTTTCATATTTCCAGAAGTTCTGAATCTGCCTGACAAGTAGCATGTTCTATTATTGCTAAACTGAAAGCTGTATTGGCAAGACATGGCATCCCTAAAAAGTTAGTGAGTGACTATATTTCATTTGCAAACAGAGAAATGGGAACTTTATGAGACCCCGGGGAGTGAAACTCGCTCACTCCAGTCCGGGATACCCGCAATCTAATAGAATGGTTAAGAGAACCATTCAGATGATAAAATACAGTGTTTCACAAAATATTGATCCCTACTTAACTATTTTGGAATTGAGAAACACACCACTGACAGGTATAGAATACTGTCCTGCACAATTGCTGATGGGGAGGATGTTGAAAACAACTCTTCCATCCTCACATACATTTCTGTAACCCAAAATACCTCAGAAGGCTCACACCAGATTAAGCAGCTACAGGAAAGACCGAAGAAATACTGTAACCAGAGAGCTAAGCCACTATCTGTGTTCCATCATTGAGATCCAGTACATGTGGAAACAACACAAGGTTGACAACCAGCAAGGGTGACAGTAACAGGTCCAAAGTCATGGTCATCTCACATTGAAACACCTACAGGAGAAAAGTACAGACATAACACATGGCACCTAAGATCTGACTATACAATGCAAACAATAGCTACACAACAAATATCTCAATGGGAAGAATCACAAGAGCAGCAAGCAGTATCTATACCAGAAAACCAGCAATCAGAATCGACACCACCATGATCTGAGACATAGGTTGTATCAGAAAGAAAATTTACAAGAAGTGGACATCAGGTGCACCTATCAGCACAATACTGTAACTCGTATGAAAATTTTATACAGGGACAACAGGCAGAAGTAGACTGAGCCAATGGTAAAGATTGAGCTACAGCCAGTTAAGTGTTAATGACCTCTGACTCACACAGATGAAGTCAGTTGCAGGGGGGAAGCTGGACTTTTCAGTGTTTTTTTTCTTCTTATCACATTGCATCCCTTTTCCCACCTCTTTTTAATACAATATTCAACTTATTGAAGCTCATTTTTCATATTCAGGATCTGAAGAATTGTCCCCTTCCAACAAAAATTCTCTTTGTTCTCTTCATTCCCACATTTACACTTCTCACCTCTCTCTAGGGTAACCCTCCAAAGTTCCATATTCCACCTCCCCATTCCATCTCTTGCTCCCGACTCAAATGCCCTACCCAATTTGAAAAGTCAATCTCTTTCTCCTTCCCCAGCCAGACATCCCAATCCCATGTCCCCCATTCAATTTCTGCATCTCCCACCCAGTCCCTTAATTCCATTTGTTCACTCACTATTCTATCTATGATTTATATTTGTCCCCTTCCTGCATCCTTGTCTTGTTCCCTGTTCACTTACCCTCAAAATCCAAAGTGTAATGTAAACTCTTGCTGAATTTGGGACTGAGAGAGTCACAGCTGGCAGTTGTGGCCTACTGGACAGATAGAAGATGGTACCTGAGTTGGACTGTGATCTGCTGCTGGCCTTTAGGCTGACTAGTGTAGACTGGCAGGACACTCAGATACCCTCTTCTTTCCCCACTGGTCTTGGACCATCTTGAGAAGAGGCCTTTCTTGCTGACCTGGGTTGGTAAAGAAACAAGAGTAAACAAGAGCTGTGTACCTGCTTAGAGAATCTATACGAAAATGCAGTGATGAGGTCAGGAGGAGGGTGAGGAATCCATCTTTTAGTTTATTCAGGATCTGCCCTAGCAGCAGCACCTCCTTGTGAATGTATTTTCCTAGTGGCCACTTCTTTTACAATAAAATCTGAAGATTCTACCCTGCAAATGGCACAGGCGCAGTGTTCTGAGTTTCAGGTGTGATTTGCTTTTTTTGCAGAACTCTGCAAAAGGTCCCAAACAGAGAACAAAAAGGCAATTAACAGATATATAAAGTTCTTGAGTGAAAGATTACACCGTTCTGTGCCAGCTTTTATTTTGATTTTTGCCCATAATATTTGTCTTTGTTCAAAGAATTCTCAACTGCAAGATAAAGAAGTATGTCTCACCTGAAGTTACACTTTTCTTATATTCTCCCTTTTTAAAAGATTGCTTTGCTGCTACAGATTTTTCCTTTCTCTTTCTTTCTCTCTCTCACTGCATTACTACTTCTCCAGCCTCACTTTAATTACTTTAGGTTTCCTGGGGCAACATGTTCTAAATGGAAGCAATCATAATTTAGCTGGTTGGGAGCTCTAAGCAATAAAGCATTTCCAGCAGCTCTAATTCAGCTGAGGTTTTTATTTGTTTTTAAATAGTGAGCCCTCATTAACTAAGAGACTTTCTATGGATCCAAGAATATTTCTGAACATTTGAATAAAATATGATCATGCTCATCCCCAGTTTAGTGCTGAAGAAACTTCCTGCTAGTATCCTCTGCGCATTGATAGCTACACTGCCAGCTGCTGATTGCAAAAAACCTTGCTGTCTTCAAAACTGCCTTGCAAATGAGATGTAAAGAAAAAGGCTTGCCATGCAGGAGATCCAGAATTTTCTCCTACCACTCAAGCTACTTAGAGATTTCAAATTCCTCTCCGCCAGTAGGGAGAGGCAGGATTCATAATGAGAATTACTGATCCAGGAATTAGGGTCAGTTTTAGGGATGGGAAAATATAGTTAAGGATCAATCCAAACCTCCTCTTTAAACTTAAACTTTTAACCGTACTTAGTGTTATGAAAAAAGTTCATTAACTTTAAAAAATAATAATGTTTCCATACCTAGTTTCATATGGGTCCAGAGGATGAAGTACTAAAATACTGCATAAAAAGCTATTCTCCTTGTAGTTCTAGCCCAGCTGAAAAAAGGAAGGATCAGAAATACTGTTAAAATGCCTTGATTTACATGATTTCCATGCCAATTCGAGCTCAAAGAGGATTGTATCATATACCAGACATCCAAACTTTTGTCTGCTAAAGCAAACCAAAATTCTACATTTTTGGTTTTCACCCATCACTGCTTTAATTAGTTATACTTCATTAGTTATAATGCCCGCATGCCAAAATGCCTCTGGCGTATCCTAACAAAAGCATAACTAACAATTTCATTTCAAAAAGACAATCTGGCTGATAATCAAGCATCTTACAGCCTATTAGTAAATCCTCCAATATCCCACATCCTCAACACGCCCCATTCAAATCAATATCCAACCAAAAAGGAAATTTAATTTGCCCTGCAAGGAGGACACAGATGAATTCTGACTGCAGTACCAAGGCTGTTTAAATGAGTTGTTGTGCTCCATTTGCTGCAACAGAAGGGATGGAAATCTCTTTGTAATTGAGGCACTTGAGGGGAGATGGGGACTCCATCCAGCCCAGCTCTCTGAGTTCCAGTCTGAGGCCCTCAAGACTGGACAGCTAAATTTCCTGTTTTCCCAAGACGGTTATTTATTTTTATTGAGGTAGCATCAAGGAGCTCTAGCCATGGACTAGGACTCTGTTGTGCTAGGTGCTGTACAAACACAACAAAAAGTCCCTGGGGAACTTGCAGTCTATCTCCCCCCCCCCCCGCCTTTTCAAAGCCAAAGTACAATAAAGTTCTCAGTTTAGCCAATCTGTAGCCACATTCTCTTGGAAGCTTTCCCTTTTCCCAAACAAAATATAGCAAGACTGCTTGCTAGTGAACAGTTCTTTCTTTCTTTCTTTCTCTCTTTTCTTTCTTTCTTTCTTTCCTTCTCAGGCAGGCTAAAATAAAGAGAACCAACAGCCTCAAGCCTACAATAGGTTCACATTCAGGTCAATAATATTCCTTTGGTGTGTTGCAAATCTTTCCCCTCGTCCAGGTCCATGGGCTACTTAACCACCTTAAAAAGCCCTTAGCACTGACTTTTAAATGCTTCAAGAAGGTTGCTTCCTGGCCCTGCTGCTTAATTGTTTCTCTCAGATTGTGGAATGCCAGGGCTCGGTGACCTGGCCACACTACTCTGCCGCTGGGGACCGAGACAGAGCACTGAATTGGGATTCAGGAGATGTGGATTCTATTCCTGGCTTGGCCAGTGGCCTTCTGGGTGACCTTAAGCAAGTCATTTCACCTCCCTGTGCCTCAGTGTCCTGATCTGTAAATCGGTGATAAAGATATTTACCTCTTTTGTAAAGCATTTTCGATATCTATTGATGACAAGCTCTATATAGTAGCTAGATATTATATTCCTGTTACAATACACTAGCTTTGCTGAAAACACTGCAGCAAAAGAACTTTATTTAAACAACCTTAGTGACATATGGAGGGGAGAGAGCATTCCAATGTCACAAGCCTTCAGGAGAAGTATTAGTCTCCTGTACATTCAGAATTACACGGTGAGATGGTGAGTATTTCCAACCCCATCCAACTCAAATATTTCAAGATCAGTTATCCCTCAGGTAGATTAGACCTAAATTATGTATGGCTTTATATACTAAAAGCAAGACCTTGGGGCTCACTCGGTGAGTTATAGGCATCAGTAGTCATTTTAATGCTTTACTGAACAACCGTGACAATTCAGAGGTGTGTCAGAAAGCCATAAACAAGGCCAAAAGTTTGACTTTGTGGGCTCTTTCAGAGATCAGTCAAATGCGATACTTGCCCTTGGCACAGATGATCTGCTGGAAATGAAGATATATGTGAATGCTAATTTTTGACTGCTGCTTCAGCTTTTTCTGCACTGAGGGGTTCTAAATGATGCTTGGAAATAAGATTTTTTTAAAACTAATTAGTTACAATTTTGGTTTATTCAGCTTTAGAAGATTGACCTCTGTCTTGAGATTTTATGATGAGTATTTATATAGCATAAGCACAGGTATAAACAGGAGCAGACACCATAAGAAACTCTGGGCCATTGGAGACAATTAAGAATTAGGGCTGTCGAGTAATCACAGTTAACTCACGCAATTAACTCAAAAAATTAATCGTGATTAAAAAAATTAATCGCAATTAATCGCACTTTTAATTGCACTGTTAAACAATAGAACAATAATTGAAATTTATTAAATATTTTGGACGTTTTTCTACATTTTCAAATATATTTATTTCAATTACAACACTGAATACAAAGTGTACAGTGCTCACTTTATATTATTTTTATTACAAATATTTGCACTGTAAAAATGATAAAGAAATAGTATTTTTCAATTCCCCTCATACAAGTACTGAAGTAAAATCTCTTTATCATGCAACTTACAAATGTAGCTTTTTTTTGTTACATATCTGCACTCAAAAAAACAAAACAATGTAAAACTTTTGAGCCTACAAGTCCACTCAGTCCTACTTCTTCTAAGAATCTGAAGTGCCTTCCAAAATCTGAGAGGGAAGAGATGTGGAGCATGCTTTCAAACGTCTTAAAAGAGCAACACTCTGATGCAGAAACTACAGAATCCAAATCACCAAAACAAAAACAAAAATCAGTCTTCTGCTTGTGAAATCTGACTCAGATGATGAAAATGAACGTGTCGGTTCGCACTGCTTTGGATTGTTATTGAACAGAACCCGTCATCGTCATGGATGCATATCCTCTGGAATGGTGGTTGAAGCATGAAGGGACGTATGAATCTTTAACGCATCTGGCACGTAAATATCTTGCAACACCGGCTACAACAGTGCTATGTGAACGCTTTTCTCACTTTTAGGTGACACTGTAAATAAGAAGCAGGCAGCATTCTCTCCTGAAAATGTAAACAAACTTGTTTGTTTGAGCGATTGGCTGAACAAGAAGAAGGACTGAGTGCACTTGTAGGCTCTAAAGTTTTACATTGTTTTATTTTTTAGTGCTGTTATTTTTTTGTACATAATTCTACATTTCTAAGTTCAACTTTCATGATGAAGCGATTGCACTATGTTATTTGTATTAGGTGAATTTAAAAATACTATTTCTTTTGTTTTTTACTATGCAAATATTTGTAATAAAAATAATATAAAGTAAGCACTGTACACTTTGTATTCTGTGTTGTAATTGAAATCAATATATTTGAAAATGTAGAAAACATCCAAAAATTTTTAAATAAATGGTATTCTATTATTCTTTAACAGTGCGATTAATTTTTTTAATTGCTTGCCAGCCCTATTAAGAATCCATCATCTGCTTTGCCCCATTCAGTCATAAATGTTAGAAATTTCTCAGCCTTGTAGTCTTTATATAAAACTGGTTAACCAAACAATGAACATTTTTCAGAAAATTAGAGAAAGGTTACTTTTTTTTAAAAAAAGGACTCCAGTAGATTTCCCTTTTTTCTTCTCTGTCACACCTTTTTTCTTTATCTTTCTGTACCTTTTCGTTTCACTCTTTTTAGTCTGTTTTCTCTCGCAGTAGGCTTTTCAGTAGTGTTTAATGCTGTTTTAAACTTTATTGCATGATGTCTTGTACTTCATTGTTTTTCTTTTGATTCTTTTTTAATTCTTTTCTACTTCTGCATTTCTCAACCTGTCCCTTCTCCCCACCCCACCCCTTCTCTCTATATTTTAAACAGATTAAAATCAAATTTATCAGTTTATCAACAGAATAGGTAGAACAAAGGTGGCAGCTGCATACACTTCCTCACACTGCACCAACATGAATCTAGCCTCACCTGGTAGGGACTCTCATGTTTAACAATGGTGTCAGATGATCCTGGTTAACCCTGCTGATAAGGCTTTAGAGGTGAGATTATACTTCACCTTGCATGACACCTGAGTTTCTGACTTCATTGCTCAGCCTGCCAACAAAGGGGCCAATTCTCACTGGATTATGCCAACTAGGTGCTAGAGAATAGTATAATTTTTTTAATTGGTTGGGCACTGCTTTCACTGGGGTGAAAGGTTCCATTTGATAGCTCAGAACTCATACAAACTTTCCCATCCTTTCAACACCAAAAAAACCAAAACCGTTATTGCTCCTTGACCCCAATATAAAAATCAACTGTCTCTTCCCTGAGAGGAGAGCCTTGAAGAAGCAAATAGACAAACCAGTTGGAAACTCTGAATTGCTGGATTAAATTTTTGCTGCAAGGTTCTTCATTTTCTATCTTTACTGCCTCAGTGAGGAACCAGAATTTGGAAGTCAGACCTAGGCAGTATCCCAACTGTTTGCAATGAGTTACTATCATTCAGCCCCCCAGGTGGTACAACTCTCAAATGAATCTCAGTGGGATATATATTGATTTTTGATCACCCCTTTCAGGAGCTGTGAGCCTCCTCCATCATACACTCTAAAGG
Organism: Terrapene triunguis; assembly: GCF_002925995.2. Classification (NCBI taxonomy): domain Eukaryota; kingdom Metazoa; phylum Chordata; order Testudines; family Emydidae; genus Terrapene; species Terrapene triunguis. Next base: position 38,510,970 of record NW_020664435.1, read on the forward strand.
GACATAATTTTCCAGCTGAGACATTCCAGTTGTTCCCCGTCTCCAGCTTACCAATACCCTTCATGTACCCAATCTTCAATCCCTTATGGGCCACTGTAAAAGATTTTGAGATAGTTATCTAACTGATCTTCTTCCCCAAACTCCCTAGCTCTGTCAAGAAGAGCTGCGGCCGGGGGGGGGGGGGGGGAGGGAAAGGGATGCTTCAGTAATAAAATAGCATTAGCAATTTTTCAGAAAAATTGCCTCCTTTTGAAGGATGGTCTATGGTCAGTGTAGTCAACAGTTAGATTTGTTTGCTGATTTCTAAAATGTAGCTAGGTTTATTTTCAATGACATTGAAAAGCAGTTTGGTGCTTCCTAACTTAGAACCTCAAATGTTTAAGAGGTGTGTTTAAATCTTGATGTATTGTACTAGCCTGCTGGCTAGCATTAAGAAGCAGCTTTCCCCACACCATACGGGGAGAGATGTCACCCATGTGCCTGGCAGGCCTTGATCCTGGTATTCCTAAGGCACCAAACAATTTTGGTTGACCTCAGTGAGAGTTCCACATGCACACTGGTTGCAGTATCAGGCCTAAGATCAGAGTAACATTCATGCCTCTGGAGGTACTGGTACTATAACTGTAGGTTTGCTTTCCAAGCTAAGAAGAGTGAAAGTGACCACAAAATTTAGGAGCACAGGAAAATCTGAAGAAAAATATTCATGCAAGCTGAAAAAGTCATGGATCTAGAATCCCCTCACCACTTTTAAGAAGAAGAGAACCATTACCTGGATGAATGGATTTGGGAAAAACTATTACAGAATTAAAATGAAAAAGAAGAGGGCTTCATTCCTATGGTAATTTATTCCTTGGCAAAGAACAATAGCCAAGATTTTCAAAAGTGACTAATAATTTTGGGTGCCTCAATTTTGGGGTTCCAAATTGACATGCTGTGATGAGTCCACTGCCCCGCTCCTCTTCCTGGGCCCGCTAGCTGTCCCAATAAAGTGCAGAGAGGCCGCCAGTTGTGCAGCACCCGTGGCTTTATTTACACACACAGTTCTCCAACCACCAGTGTTGAGCTATATACAAGGCTTGCAGGGTTAGTTCCCTCTTTTCCTGCAGTCAGCCCGCAGCTAGGAGACTGACCTTTTCCTGCCTGGCTTTTCTGCTGGCTCCCAGCCCTCATGACAGCTGGTTTATCAGGCCCGCAGGTGGAGCCAATCCTCAGACCAGGCATCAGGTCTGTTTCACCAGCCCCAACCTATTTCTCTTGATTGGAGCTGGCTGAGGAGGGGTAATTAGGTGTTTTTGCACCAGCACCCTGCTACACATGCCTTACAGAGGTCAGGTCTTCAGAAAGTGCTGAGCACCTCTCCTCTGCAAAGCAAACCCCTTTAAGGGGTGTCAAGTTGGGAACCCAAGAATTGAGGCACCCAAAATCACTAGTCACTTTTCAAAATCTTGGCCAGTTATGTTATTAGTTAACTTCCTTCATGCATGTATTTGTTATTTTATTTCCCATGCTATCCTTGATGCATGGAACACCTACGCTGAACTAGTCCACATAGCCACTACACTGTTCTCCTGCAGAACCTTCCTCAGTACTCACTTCTACCCTGCTACCTACAGTAAATCACCAACTATTAATGGGAAGTTTGAAGACCTTTGGCAATATTATACACTCAAAAACTACATTAAAAATATTGGTAAGGTTGCAAAGCCAAGACCGCAAAAGTGAGGAAATACCAGAATTTAGGTTGCCTATACAATATAATTTTCATCTTAACTCTTTTCCCTAGATGTGGCTGCTTCTAGAGTTCCTCCCTTGGGACTACTTAGACGGTATCTCAGGCTACGTCTTCACTACAGGGGGGGGGTCGATTTAAGATACGCAAATTCAGCTACGCGAATAGCGTAGCTGAATTTGACGTATCGCAGCCGACTTACCCCGCTGTAGGGACGGCGGCAAAATCGACCTCTGCGGCTTCCCGTCGACGGTGCTTACTCCCACCTTCGCTGGTGGAGTAAGAGCGTCGATTCGGGGATCGATTGTCGCATCCCAACGGGACGTGATAAATCGATCCCCGAGAGGTCGATTTCTACCCGCCGATTCAGGCGGGTAGTGTAGACCTAGCCTTAGATTCTTTCTCTTCTGAACAACCTTAGTGCTTCAATACAATCTATGTAACCTTTTACCAGCAGGATCTAAACCTAATTACTAGGGTGTGGTGTCTCAGGCAAACCTTGCCAATCTATTTTAGTGTATTTGTTCAACACCTGCCCACAGTGAGCCTGCAAACTTCATTGGACTTCTGGGTGCTATTTCATACATGCATAATAGCATATGATAACACATTGATCCAAGACTACCACTTTTCTGTCTATCTCTGTCCAAGCTTATGCTACACCCATCCTGAGTTTTCTAGTAAAGAGAGATCCCCATCTGAAAACCAAAGGTCACAGATTTATTATTTTTTTTATAAATAATGGAAATAACTTAATTCATTAGTTGAGTTTATCAGAGCACCAATCCTAAAACCTATATTTGCCAAAAAATAAAGCTTTCATGATATTTTGCCCTGCTGAATTTGTTCAGGAAAATCTGTAGAATTAATGAAAGTATTTAATTTTCCAACCAGAATGACATAGCTGCACTATATAGATTTGGGAGGGAACATCATATCCTGAAGTCCTTAATTAGGCAACTCCCCACATTTACCTCAATGAGCATTTTGTCTGAGTAGCAACTGAAATATTTGGCTCTAGAGTTGCATAAAACTTCCAATGTTCTCTTCTCAAGTCATTGCATGTGATGATTTTCCATCTGCAAAATCTGCCTTTTTTATTCTTCATCTAAATATACAGCTGAGAGAGAAAATACTTTGGTTGCTTTTTTTCAGGAACCAGCATCAGGAAAAATGTGAGTGAGTAATTCATGTTGGTAATAGCCATTCTTACCCTGCTCTAAAATTGTCCCCATAGTCCCTGTTTCAGTCTGTTGGAAACCAAACCTTCACACAGCTTTTTACCAATTCTCAATTTCTACTGAAAATAAATGATTTGCATATGACAGGCAATAGCACAAATTGGTTGTTCCTGAACTGCTTATTGCAGAAGTTTGCCAAATGTTTACAATGTTGTACATAGGCAATGGGCAAGCTTTAGGCAATAATATGGGCCTTCAGTGAGAAAGTTCAGAGTCCCATGAGTCTTAGATCTACTGGTAGTAACTTAACTGTCAGTTTAACATTGTATTTAGTCTTCAGCGAACCATGATCACGTAAACTAGTCAAGACAAATAATACACATTAATAGAGTTATGTTGATTCACTGAGCCAAGTTGTGTTTTCATTTACTCCAGCTTTACACCAGTGTCACTGAATGTAAAATTTGGCCCAATAACTGCAGCACCATCCAGATAGGATAAAATATTAATTTATCTGCAATCCACTGGAGTCCTTTTGGGTACTCTGTCCAAGAACAAAAGTCTTCCCAAGTTCTTGAAGAGGAAGAGGATTGAAGATGAAATCAGATTTTCCACTATGTCTCCTTATAAAATTTGTCATCCAGTCAGGAAACAGAAGCAATACTTTGTGACCAATCACATGCCATGAATAACAAAAAGACAAAAACATAGCTATAGCATATATTTACATGAAGTAACTGAATAATTGAAAATAATGAATAAGTTCCTATCCTGCCAATACTTATGCATGAGCATGAGCATAACTTTCAGCACGTGCTTGATCCTTTTGACTTCATAGACAAATTTCAAGTTGTAAAGTTTTCTGTTCTCAAAGTAGATAATGAGCTGTATTCACTATGCCACATATATTGCAGCTGAGGTAGTCAGATATCCTGGTATGCTACTCACCAGGGTAACAATGTAGATAAATGTATACATTTTATCTGATGGGTATGGGGTCTATGTATGAAAAACCAGCTAACAGTCATTCCAATTGCATCATTGTATAAGCAAAATGTGTTAATTTTTGGAACTCTAGTCTTTTTATTTTCTCTTCCCTCTTCTGGCCATAGCCAGTTTCCTGTTTCTTTTACGAGTTCTGGGCTACGATACTCTGGCTAGTCTGGCTCCTCAGCTCACACCCGACACCCCTGTCTAATGCCCACCACAGCTGGGTGGTGCACAGAGGATTTCCGACTGTAATTGGAATTTCATTGTACCATGTTCACCTAAAGTAGTTGCTAAATATATTTTTAAGCCTTCCTTTAAATTTCAATATTCATTATATGTATTATAGGTATGAATGGCAGTGTATAAGACAAAACAGATTATATGGCACAGATCCATGTAATTATGTAGTAGTATGCAAAGCATTTAAATTGTCAGAGCTTCATAGACTTCGATGGAGCTATGACAAATTTATACCAGTTGAGTATCTGGCGCAATGTTCTTTGGGGCAGGACTTATTTGTATGGTTCCAAATGTACCCTCAGTGCTCATTAAAACAGAATATTGATGATAATATTCCCTTTACATATTGTAAAATTGTTTTTGGTTGGCTTGTTTTTCCCTCCATGTCCTTATACTGAATGCATTCCTCAATATCTCCCAGACCTGACTTTGAATGACTATCCAGCCTGAACTTAAGAAGTTCAAGTTTTCTCATGATATATTGTTTGGAATACATGATTTTGTATATCATTATCTCCCCCTGCGCCCCTTAACTCCCACCCTTTTTTGGATGGGTGGATGAACTGTATATAATACAGTACATTGCTGTAGCAAATCATACTGCCCTAAGTACAAGTCACTATCCTTCAGTGACTGGGGAAGTATCCTTTCCAACAATTAGCACGTAAGTAAATGGAGGAACATGGGCTCTTGAAAGCTTGTATGTTTGGTTTCCAGTTATTGCAATAAAAGTTATTCTCTCAAGAAAGTATCTGAGTTAAACTTCATGGCCCTTCATCTGAGGGCAAAAATAAACCACTATTCATTACTGAAAGAAACTGCTTAGCATTACTTATTGTATATGGGCATTGTTAGGAAAACATTAGCATGCACCACATGTCAAAAACAGAAATAAGCAGTTATAAAACCAACTAGATTCAGATGTACTAAGCCAATGGGTCAGTTTTACTTCTATGCTTGAGACCTCTGGTTTTGACAAACATGAAACATTTATATTTAGCTTGATGTTATCATAGCTGTGCTTTCCCGCTATTCTCTCAGCTTTTCCGAAGTCTCCTTTTTAATACTACATACTTTATATATGGAGTTGATATCCATGTGATAAATTGCATGATACATTTATTTATCATGTTCCTTTGACTACCTCGTCTGACTCCGGCTCACCCTAATCCATCCACACTACTCTCAAGATTTATTCTAAATTTCAAACAAATACAATATTTAAAATTGACCTGCCACACAAGTATTTTCTTTTCCTCTCTCAAATGTGGAATTTCCCACCAAAATTACTCCTTCCTGAGTCCCAGGAAAAATAAGAGTTCAGCCTTGGAGTGGAAACAGCTTTTCCACTTTTGGAGGAAGAGAAAAGACACATCTCACCTTCTTATATACAGTGTGGGTATAGAATATATACAATGTGGGTGTATGTATTTACACATACAAACACACACATATCTATACACACATATGTATATAATGCTCACGTGTATGTAATAGGTATGTGTCACTTCTAAAGCTGTCACAGGAACAGGCTACTATGCAACTCACTAAAACAGGATATTTATTATGAAGGAAGCTCTCAAAGTCTGATGGTTAACTAGCTTGCTATCAGCAATATTAGTGTGTTTTGCATTTCAGAACCTCACTGCATCCCTAATATATTAGTTTTTCTCCCCAATATTAAGAAAACAATTTAAATATTCCTACTATTAAGAATGAAATATGTCAGTAGCAGATACTACAGCGATGTAGGTGTAAATACCAAAATAGATAGTAGCTTTGAAAGCAAAGAATTAATGTTGCGTTAATGACAATGTTGAATGGGATTTCATTCCAATTTAACATTAGTTACTAGACACAGTAGACTTACCCAGTCCTAATCAAGGAGTTTGAATTCTTTGTTAATTATGTACAAATGAATGTCTGATAAATTCTCAATATTCTTAGCATACACATTTCATTTGTTCTGTATATAAACATTTATAACCTACTTTCTGTGTGGAGGCCAAATTACACTCTGGGGGACACACTGTGGAACCTCATGGACTTCAGTGGACTATCAGCTGTCATTTGGAGCAGAATTTGGCCTAGTGTATTTAAAGCTTTGGACAATGTGGAATAGTTAACATAAAAGGGGTGGTAACAAGACAGCATGGTGGTATTGAAGTCAGGTCTGTCTACTGGCTCACAGCACAAGTTTTACTTCTGTGTCTTAAAGACAATGGGACATATTTTGATCTTAGTTACACTGGCATAAATTTAGAAAATTCCACTGACATCAGAGGTGTTGCTTTGGATTTACAGGGAGAGAGTCAGGACAGCAGAAATGTTAAGCCATAATTCAACAAAGCATTTATACACATGTGTGAATGCTTTACTGAAGTAGGATGAGATTGTTCATATTCTTAAGCCCTTTCCTGAATCAGGACCATATGTTTGAATGTATCAGCCTTTTATGAGCCAGAAGTATATATAAAACTAGACATAGGGTTCAAAATGGAACCACAAATTCAAATACCTCTGAGTGTGAAGCTGGAGGAGGTTAGAAACCTGGATCCGACTCAGTAACATTACCCGATCTGTAATGATGTCAGTTACAAAAGTTCACTTTAGTAGAGAATGAGTCATATTCAGCAAATGACTTCACTAATATTGTTTTGGCATAAGAAAGGGCATAATTTGTGTCCTCTGGACTAAATCCTCATCCTGGGCCCAATTCTGCCACCGTTACATAAGTTAAGTAGTTCCATTAACAATGATCTAGCCCAAATTCAGAATGAAAAGGGGGAAAAATGGAAAATGTTAAAAAAATGTTAAGCTCTATGAATATTTTAAAGAAATTACAGGTCAGAAGAGACCATTAAATCATCTCGTCTGAACTCTTAAATTAATTACTATGTGATGTAAATAAATTCCTAAAATCAATCAGACAAATATAACTATTATTTAGGAGCCTTTTGAAGATACATAAAGTGAAAATGATAAATTTGTAAAGCAAAAAACAACTTAAAACGTACGTTAAAACATTACATAAAAATTGGATTACCTCATTTTGTCTATTTAATAATTATATATGGATCCAATACTGCTTTTAAAATTAAAACATCTAAAAATAGTGAATATTATCTTTGCAACAAAGATATTGTGGTAAAGAGAAGAATGAAATTCTTAAATTAATTATTTATCAGAATAAAAACAAAGACTTTTATTCATGGCTAGAGACAGTATTTAAAATGAGATGCTTGAAACAGCAGTGATTGGAATGTACATGTGACATTGCACAGATCTTGAAAACTTTCTAAAAAAAGTTAATTCATCATTCTAATCTTGGGTCGGAGGATTACGCTGACATTCTGACATAAACCAGCAGTTTACCATTTTTACTGTGTCAAAACAATTGATGAGGACTATTTTTAAGTATGGCTTATGGCCAGAGTATGAAGGATAGCACATCCAGCTTCACAGCACCACCTATCTCAGGACATCGGGGACCTGGAATATGCCTGTAGTATGAAGGTCATTTTCTGTCCTGGACCCACATGATCATCAGAGATTTCTCACAGGTCAAATGTCAGTGTCTAGAGTAGTAGAGTCAGGGCAGGGGGTGGGAGCTCTTTCTCCCTATAATATTACTGGAAGTCACTAGATGGGGCTATTATAAAAATATTATAAATTCTGTTTATTTGAATGGTAAAGCAGTTAGATCTTGAAAGAAGTGCTTATTGTCAATTGTGGAGCACTTCTTTTAGATGCCAATCATACATCAATAAAGACTTTCTACTGTCATAGATTCTGATCCTGTAATGTGTCACACACAAGTTGTCAGTGATTACTGCACTGAAGACGAAGGAAAATATAAATGATGTAGCCTCATTTGTACATTCCCATGCAAGGTGCCCTGCCTCACTGCAGCAATAGCATGTGATTTCACTTAGGCCTGGTCTACACTAACCCCCCCAATTTGAACTAAGATACGCAACTTCAGCTACATGAATAACGTAGCTGAAGTCGACGTACCTTAGTTCGAACTTACCGCAGTCCAGACGCGGCAGGCAGGCTCCCCCGTCGACTCCGCGTACTCCTCGCACCAAGCAGGATTACCGGAGTCGACGGCGAGCACTTCTGGGTTCGATTTATCGCGTCCAGACAAGACGCGATAAATCAAACCCAGAAGTTCAATTGCCTGCCGCCGAACCAGCGCGTAAGTATAGACAAGCCCTCAGTCTCTGACTGAATCATTTCTTCACTGCAGCTGCTGTCTACAGGGTCTACCACCATGAGCAAACAAAAACATTGCATGGTGTCTCCACATTACACTCCTGTTGGCTAATTCTCATCATTCATGAATGTAACATCATTCACATGATCTAGTAAAGCAAACTAGCACCACAGGTGAATTTCCAGATTTAGGCCTGCTTCTTCTCTTGTTGAAGTCAATGGCAAAACTCCCATTGGCTTTAATGGGAAAACTGTTTGTCTGACATGTAGTGTCTTTAACGCTGTTGGTGGTAATATAAATCATTGGACTTACTGGCATGCTGCACATTCATCTAGCTATAAAGAGAATCGAGCATACAGGGCCAGATTCTCCAGCCTGATCTTATCTATACCTTTTGCACTCACGCAATACAAAGGAAATCAGACACATCTTTCCAATGGGGGAATCATTGTTATACTGGACAGAGAATCTGCATAATCAGGTCCTTTTGACACCCCCTCCAGGAATCCTGGTGTATGGAATATGTGGGAGCAGACATAGGGCATGACCAGAGTGCAACAGACAGTACCATTTGGCAGAGTTTAGTGCAGCCTCCAGGGTTTCTGTAAATTCCACCAGGGCCCTGGCTGGAGCAGACAAGACTAGAGAATCAGGGAGCCATAAAAAAGTTCCTTGTTGGCTCCTTCCCTCTCTGTTGAACTGAACAAAAACTCAGTACAACAAAGAGTCTGGACCATAATTGGCATCAAATTATTTATCCACAGAATTTAGCCTGTAAACGGTCTTTCTCTTTGCAGAGTATTCACAAGATGATGTCAATTTCTTCAAATCTGAAAGAACATAGTGACTTTTTTCCAAATTTGTCAATTCTAAGAATTGATTGCAATGAACTATATTGTCTATTCAATCAATGTTGATTAGTTGTGATCGGCCAGATAAGTTGCATGTTATTACAGTAGCACCTCAAAGTTATGAACACCTGGGGAATGGAGGTTGTTCATAACTCTGAAGTGTTTTTAACTCTGAACAAAATGTTATGATTGTTCTTTCAAACATTTGCAACTTAACATTGGCTTAATGCAGCTTTGAAACTTTACTATGCAGAAGAAAAATGCTACTTTCCCTTTATTTTTAGTAGTTTACATTTAACACAGTACTGTACTGTATTTGCTTTTTTCTTTTTTTTCTTTTTTTGTCTCTGCCTGAGTGCATACTTCTGGTTTCAAATGAGGTGTGTGGTTGACTGGTAAGTTTTTAACTTCCATGTTCATAACTCTGAGGTTCTACTGCACTTCTATTCCATGATGGATGAGCACACCAGCACTTCCAGCACAAATACTCACATGTGTAGATTTAAAATGTCCATGAGTATTTGTGCCAGTAAAACTCTATTGCACTAATATTTGCACACACACACAAAAAGGAGCCAAAGCAATGCTGAAGTAAATTAGTTTATTATTCACAGAAAATTGTTTCCAGTATTTTTCAGCTCTAGAAATAAATGTTATGTGTTGGGTTAAGCCTCAATGAAACTGTGATGTAAGAGCTATTTTTCATTATTGATAAACATATTAACAGTTCAGCTCCTTTTTAGAACCAGATAGTTGAAACAATAACAGCCTCCACCCAAACACGGGCACATGCAAGGCACATGTGGGTGGTGGTGTTTTACTGGGTATTGTTTGGTGGAGGTGTGTGTGTCTGTCTGTATAAGAAAAGCGGGAGAAACAGCAGAAAAGCAAGGATGCAGCTGGAACAAGCACTGGTAATGTGACTCTGAGGGTACGTCTATACTTACCCGCTGGTTCGGTGGCAAGCAATCGATCTTCTGGGATCGATTTATCACGTCTTGTCTAGACGCGATAAATCGATCCCGGAAGTGCTCGCCGTCGACGCCGGTAATCCTGCTCTGCGAGAGGAGTAGGTGGAGTCGACGGGGGAGCCTGCCTGCCGCGTGTGGACCCGCAGTAAGTACCTTTAAGTTCGAACTAAGATACTTCGACTTCAGCTACGTTATTCACGTAGCTGAAGTTGCGTATCTTAGTTCGAACTGGGGGCTTAGTGTGGACCAGCCCTGAGAAAAGCCTAAAGAGAGAGCTTTTGGGCTAAGTGCTGGCTCAAAAGAGGCTTGGAACTGTCCAAAGAAACTGTCTCCTGCTGTTTGATTCATGCTGTGTTCAGGGAAACAAGATTTTGTACATTCTTTATAAATAAACAGGATTGTATCAGGGAAACTCCTGACTCCAGGATCAAATTCTCCTCCTAGCCAAAACAAGCCATTAGACCCCAAATTTTGACTAACTGCTGGGGTCAAAAAAGGGTAACATAACTGTACAGTGTGCCCCTCTATTGTCAAGGATTTGGATTACTCCAAGGGTTAACCAACAAAATGCCAGTTTTTGCTTATGCTGCTGGTGAATTGTATCCTGAAAAAGCATTACACGGTCCTTCCTTTGATTTAATTCCCCCATTTAATGAAGCTATGCTACAGAATCAAAGCAAATACATTGATATAACAAAATAGTTTTCTTTGCAGCTACTCTGCAAAAATTTTCCCCTTGCTATTTTGTTGATGTCTAAGGGTAAACCTTGGAGTACATAAAAGCTTTCTGTGTGAAATGTTCTTGTTGATTTAGAGGCTTATATAACCCTTCTTTGTTATTGTTTTAATCCATTAAGTCTATTGAAAGAGGAGCACTATAACTTGATGGCTGCCAAAAATATTAATAAACCTTTTCCTAATACAGGGTGAAAGATAACTTTTAGCAACCCTTCTGTATTAAGCCTCCTGCACAAACAAGGTACAAACAAAAGAATCAAAATAAATGGTGCATTTAGGTTCTACAAGAAAAATGCTGCAACAAAATAAACAAGGAGGTGATACACAGACTTTTCAATAGTGAATACTATACAAAGGGTGGAATGTGTTTATAAATAATTTGCAATCATATTAGAAGAGTTGAATCTGCAAAATTAATTGCCTTCCCAGTAATCCCTAGAAGTCAGGATATATTGTGACTTCAAGACTGACATGATAATTATGCCTTTCTTGGTCTTATTTCACCTGTCTAGGAACAGCCAAACCACAACCTCCAACGTGCAGCGCTGACCAGTTCACTTGTGTGTATGTACAGCAGTGTCTACCTCTTGCTGTAAAATGTAATGGGGTAGAGGATTGTATGGATGGAACTGATGAAATTAATTGTCCTACTGAGATTCCTACCACTGCTTCTCCATGGCTTTGCAAGGAAACAGAGTTCCTGTGTGCTAATAAAGGTTGTATCCCATCACTCTTGAGATGTGACGGTGTGCCTGACTGCCAGTTTAATGAAGATGAAACTGACTGTCGTAAGTTACGTTTAGTGATGTAGTTATACACAAGCTAACTTATTTTCATAAAATGACAAAGTACAATAGAACCGTACTAAACAAATCCAAATCCAGTGAATTTTGTATGATTGCACAGCTAATAACATATTTTTTTTTGTATCTGCATATCATATATGATCATTTATGGTATGATCATCAGTGGTTAACTCCTTGTTCAGACCTCCCACGACTGATCAGAGGCAAGTAATGAAGCACAGTTGAGGAACAAATGCCCAATCCATTTCTTGAGCAGAATGCAGGAAAACTCTATAAGAACAATTGCATGTGACATAAAAGGGGAGAGACCTGTGGAAAGGGACCATTCCAGACCCACTCCTCCTCATTTCCCACATTGCTGTCCCCATGGTCCATGGAGAATGGTATCATGGGTCCAGTAAAGGACTAGTGGGGTGGAGCAGGGACTTATATATTTCATTCCTCACCCCCATGGTATCTTGCATTTATTTCTCTGTAAGAGCCATATCCCCTCAGCAGCTAGGTGGTGTTTGCTCTGGAGATCCTGGGTGATGCCTGCTAACTCTGTTTGAGGAGGAATGTTGCTCCTGTCTGATGTTACATGCAGGTACTGTGACGGGTTGGATCACAGAAACCCCCTTGGGAGCTGCCATCTGACGTACTAAGACTACCCCTGCTTCTGTTTTCCCTGCCAGCTCAGGACTCCAGCACCCTGTCTTGCTGAGCCAGACACTCCCGTCTGCTCCAACGAAGACCCAGGGTCTGGATCACTTGTCCCAAAGCTGCAAGTTTACCTGAAAACAGCTCACAGTAGTGTGCTTGTCTTTAGCACTCAGATGCCCAACTCCCAATGGGGTCTAAACCAAGATAAATCCATTTTACCCTGCATAAAGCTTATGCAGGGCACACTCATAAATTGTTCGCTCTCTATAACACTGATAGAGAGATATGCACAGTTGTTTGCTCCCTCAGGTATTAATACATACTCTGAGTAAATTACTAAATAAAAAGTGATTTTATTAAATACAGACAGTAGGATTTAAGTGGTTCAAAGTAGTAACAGACAGAACAAAGTAAGTCACCAAGCAAAATAAAATAAAATGCGCAAATCTATGTCTAATCAAACTAAATACAGATAATTTCCTCACCAGTTCCAGAGCACTCCCTTTTACAGGCTAATCGCCTTTTAGCCTGGGTCCAGCAATCACTCACACCCCCTGTAGTTACTGTCCTTTGTTTCAGTCCTCTTCAAGTATCCTGGGGGGGGGGGTGGAGAGGCTCCTTCTTTAGCCAGCTGAAGACAAAATGGAGGGGTCTCCCACGGATTTAAATAGACTCTTGTGGGTGGGGACCCCCCTCCTCCCTCCTATGCAAAGTCCAGCTCCAAGATGGAGTTTTGGAGTCACTTGGGCAAGTCACATGCCCCTGCATGACTCAGTCTTTACAGGCCGACGCCATTGTCCACCTGGTATCTTGCATGTCTCCAGGAAGACTTCTTATGTGGATTGGAGCATTCCAAGATGCATTGTTCTCCAAGTGTTTCCTGATCAGGTACTTAACCTGGCGAATTCCTTCCTAAAGAAGCTGACCAAATGCCTCCCAAAGCTTACTTAGAAACCAAGCAAGCATACAGCCCATATTCTTAACCTCAAGTAGAAAATGATATATATATGTACAAATAGGATGAATAGATATAGTAGACCATAACCTTTACGGAGATATGTTACCTGGCACAGGCAGCACAAAACATATTCCAGTTATGTCATACATACATTTATAAGCACCCCCTCCCCATAAAGCCTTATGGGGTACACTGTCACAGGTACATCTAGTGTTTCTAAGGCAAGGACAGTATTGGAGTCTATGTCCTCCACTGTAGCTGCCTCAAGGTGTGCAAGGAAATACCCAACAGTAAATTTGATGGTAGAACTGAGAGAGGGAGAGCAACCTTTCCAGAAGGATGATCTATAGAGAAGAAATGACTGGGAGGGTGCAGTTGGACATGGCACAGAAGAGATACTGTAGAGAGCAAACTGAGAGAAGATAGTAAACTTCTGTGCAAATAACTGAAGGAAGCAGCAGCTAGGGAGCATCTACAGCCAGGGGTTGGTACTGTTACAGTGTTAGTTAAACTGTGTGGCTGAAACAGAGCATTTTAGGAGGCTGCCATTTTACAAGTTCCAACAAGGAGGAGGAGATCCTCCCTAAATCTAAAATACTGCTGATGGGTCTGATGTTAAACAAAGAGCAATGATGAATGGGCATCCAGAACTGGATAGCTATTCTGAGGGAGTTCTGAGTCAACATGGGTAGTGCATATACTGAAAATGGACCACAAAGAGATTTTCTTTAATATGTTATGGCATATAAAAGGATGTTATTTTGTTAATCAAGCAGGGAGTGCAGCCAATAATACTGTACTGCTCCACAGAGTAACCACAGTGACAAATGCTTTTAAATGACTGTATGGTACTTCTGCTAATATACATAATTGGAAGCATTTCTGCTTTTGTTCTTAGATCACTCAGCTGCATTGCTTTGCAATTCTGCCAGTTCAATGTTCCAGGGAACACTCCTGACCTCACTAGAGTTTCAAAAGCAAGTCTGGTGCTGTAGTAGCAGCAACCTGTGTCCTAGCTCCATAGGGGATGAAAGCATGAGGGACCTGGAACTCCAACTCCCAGGGGGCACTACAGCGGCTCAGGCTGATACAGAGATTAATGCCGCTGTGGCAAACCCAGGGCAAACAGCTACAAAGGGGGTAGTAATCAGTCCCAGGGGGTTAAAAAGGCCTCTCCCAAGCCACTGAGGAGAGAGAACCATGGGGAAATAAGGTTCAGCTGGGCAAGGGGTTACTAGGGAACTAATTAGGTTCAGCTGACTCCAACTGCTTGGGACCTTTTTAAACCCTCCCTGGCGTGGAAGGGGGGGGAAGAGAGAGTGAGAGAACCAGGGAAGCTGCCAGGAAGTTAGGAGCAGCAAGGCTCTGAACCCTTCCTGCAAGGAAGGCTGCACTCTGTCCCCAGAAGGGAAGATAAACAAGCACAAGGGGCTGACTGAGAAAAGGAATAGCCAAACCCTGTGCTACCTGCAAGGATTTGCCTTGCCCAAGCCTGTGTCTCCAAGGCTAAAAAGGACTGAGCCTGCTGAGGAGAAGAAGGTACTTTGCCACAGCCGCCCAACCCAAAATGTTTCATTCTAGGTTGACAAACTGAAACCAAATGTTTCATTTCAGAATGAAAACACATATTGCAATATCAGATTTTCCTGCTGGATGGAAATTCGATTTTTCAGTCGTCTCCATTGATACATGTTATCCATGCAGACAAATAATCACATACTGTATCTAACACAATCAACTACTGTACACATGCAGGAGGTGTTCAGCAGTTGCTTTTACAAACTATATGGCAGAACTTTCCTGTGAATCTGAGATGAAAGTTGAGCTGTGTGTTTTTGTAGAAAATTCTGAAATTGAATCAATGAAAGCACAAGCTCCAGGATGTTTCTGTCTTTAGATCATTACTTACTTCAAGGGCTCCGAGGTCTGGCTGTGTCAAAAGTCCCCGCTTTCAATCCTCTACCACCTCTGTCTGCTCTAGGCCTGTCCCCTATCTTTTCTAGATTATCTCATTATGTCCTAAGGTTAAGATCCTAACTCCAGTCCAGCAGGCCAGTTGTGTGCTCCTAGGATCACGTCTCCCACTACTAGTTCCAATGCTCTTGAAATATTACTTCAGTACAGTAACTCCTCACTTAAAGTCGTCCCGGTTAACGTCATTTCATTACGTTGCTGATCAATTAGAGAACATGCTTATTTAAAGTTCTGTAATGTTCCCTTCTAATGTTGTTTGGCAGCCGCCTGCTTTGTCTACTACTTGCAGGAAGAGCAGCCCATTGCAGCTAGCTGGTGGGGGCTTAGAATAGGGTGACCAGACAGCAAGTGTGAAAAATCAGGACAGGGGGTGGGGGGTAATAGGAACCTATATAAGAGAGAGACCCAGAAATCGGGACTGTCCCTATAAAATCGGGACATCTGGTCACTCTAGCTCGGAACCAGGGTGGACCAGCAGCCCCCAGCAGCTCCCCCATCAACTCCCCGCTCCCCTAAGTTCCTTGTGCAGCAGCTGCCCAGCAGGCTAGCAGTTGCAGCTGTCCCTCCCACCACTGCCATGTACTGCTCCTGCCCTCTGCCTTGGAGCGGCTCCCTGAGACTCCTGCTTGTTGTGCGGGGGGGAGGGAAGAAGGAGGGGGGCTAATGTCAGCATGTCCCCCTCCCCCCTGCTCCTGCACCCCTCTTACCCCATCTTCCATAGAGCAGGGGGGACACACCAGAGCACAGGACAGAGGGAGCTTGCAGCAGCTTCCATCTCAGCGAGCTGATCTAATTAACAAGGCAGTGTACTTAAAGGGGAAATGCGCATATCTCCCTCCATTCCTGCTGCCTTGTAGAGTGAGAGAGTTAACCCTTGAAGGCTCAGCCAATTGCTAGTTCATCATTTAGCAGTAAGGGAAATATCCCACCCTCTGACTCCTGCACCTCATCCAAGCTTCACAATCATCATTACTGTGTACCAGTATTAAATTGTTTAAAACGTATACTGTGTGTGTGTGTATATATATATATATATAATATAGTCTTTTGTTTGGTGAAAAAAATTTCCCTGGAACCTAACCCCCTCATTTACATTAATTCTTATGGTGAAATTGGATTCGCTTAACATCGTTTCGCTTAAAGTCGCATTTTTCAGGAACATAACTACAACGTTAAGTGAGGAGTTACTGTATTTTTCAATCTTAAAGCTACACCTTGGGAGGGAGGCAAAGTAATTCCTGACATAGTCAAAGAACAAACAGCTCCATGCTGAGATCTTAAACCCAGGAATTTTGGGTGGGTTGGAAACGTATTCAAACCTACTATCACATCCCTACTCCAAAAGTTTGATAGTTTTATGCCTACAATATGGTAGCTGACAATATAACACTGCCATGACAGTTGACATTCCCTCTCTCAAGATCACGATTGAGGTTGGTGATGCTTTGGAACTGAACTGCAGGGTGGTTACTATTGTGCAGACTTTTCTCTCTTTGCTGTTGGTATGCTATGAGGGCTTTGCAGCATTCATCTTCTCTTGCATGTCTACTTTTGACATGTCAGATACCATGAACATTTGTCAGCAGAGGAAAATCAGAAGGGGAAAAAGAAAACACCTATCTTACAAACTCAGTTTACTTTATTGGAATTTTTGCATGTTCTGTAAAAAAAAAATTGAGTGTTGTGCTAGTAATCACACTCTGTATGTAATGTAATAATAATACAGATCAGATGATGTTTTCTTAGAAGATTTTTGTGAGACCTGAATTTGAATTTCTTTTCCTAAGCATAAATGAGCATAGCAGAGTGCAGTTAAGCTTTGATGACCACCAGAGCCATTCTTTTAGGTTAGATCATTTTTAACAAAATAGTAAACATTTTTTCTGCTCCCCCACTGTCCATTTAATTCTCTTTTATCAGCTCCTTCCAAAAAGCAACCATAGTTCTGTCTTTTTTAATGACATTTCTTTGCTATTCTTTTTGAAAGGCTTCACCCAAAGCATTGAAGTCAATGGAAAGACTCTCATCAACTTCAGTGGGCTTTGGATCAGGCCCTATTCTCCTCTCAGTTCACGTGCACTGTTTCCCTTCACAATTTCATTTACCTGGGTGTATGAACAGAAAGCCACAAAATGCTCATCCTGTTTCAGTCCCAGATTGTATCAAATGATAGCATCATCTCCCAGGATGAAGACAGGTTGGCAAAATGTGTTCTGTGGAGATAAAGTATAAATCCTGAAAGAGGCCACAGCAAAGAAAAACAAACACAAATGCATTAGTCACATCTCTACTACAACCACCATCACCACCACAGAAATTTTGCCATGTATGATTTAAAGATTTATGTAGAAAGAAATTTCCTGCAGAGGTCACTGAACAGTTTGCTTGTGAGGTGCCATGTTAATGTTGTGGATTTCCACTATTAACTTGGTGGATTTTATTTCTTGCTGCTCTTTACAACAGAAGCTCCAAGTTATGTTGCCTTTACAAAAGCTCTGCTTAGCTAGCCTAGCTAGTCCTTCTGTCACTTCTAATTTTAGGAAAGGTCTCTTTATCTCACCAGCTTTTTTTTTATTTTTTTTTTATTTTTATTTTTTTGATAAATTGCATGATCTAAAATGGAAAGGGTATAAAATAAACATAAAGACACAACGGGTATATGCATTACTTTCCACATGCCCCCAATAGAATCTGACTTAAGTGCTAACAGCAATGAATAAGAAATGATTTCTCATTTCTCTACAGTGCAATAAAATGGATCTGTGGTGTGCACCTATAAACTTCCAAAGACATAATAAACGTTAAAATCATACATTTTAAAAACAAATTCTTTCTTTCTTTCTTTCTACACACTTAATTTGCACTTACAGAATGAATTATGGATGCAAACCTAAGTATTTTTGACCATTTGCTCCCATTTTAATCCCTGCATTTGGCATCTGCATCCTTAAAACACATGGTGGTCTCTTATGACATTAAATTATAACTCTGCTGAAGCCCATTGTAGTTGTGTGAATGACAGAGTGTATTGACTGTATCCAAAGCATTGATGCAATATTAAAGTAGAAATATCAATGTTAAAAAGTCAGAAAATTCTAAAAGTTAGTTACTGCTGCATTGATAACTCAGTCATATTCCCTTTCTTAACACCCACTGCAGTGGTGCAATGCAGTCATGAAGGAGATCCACCCTCTGGAAGGGGAATTTTAGGGTGGTGCAGAGCCACTCAAGCAATTTCTTCACCACCCTCCCGAGTACAGGGGTAGGGGGTTGGGAGGTGGTAAACTGGGGAGAAAAGGGCATGTTCAGGGCATCTCTATGCCCCAACAATCCCCAGCTATTGAAAAAGTCCTTGGGACTAACGACAGCCAACACAAAGTAGAGAAGCAACCCAAAGATTTCTCTGTTTTACCCTATGGTATCCATGTAGCGGAGAGCCAGTCCCAAGACTGGGGAAAGTAGAAGTGGCTCTATGCCACATTTGTCTCCCCAATACAAGCTGTGCTGAGCACAACTTAAATGTAGCCCAGGTACAGAGCTCCTATGTTTATCACAGTGTACATTAAACAAAATAAGCAATACTACATGTGTCCTTCCATGGAGCGTCTTTAAAATAGATGGGTAAGAAAAATCATACAGAAGGTCTAAGAGATATAAATGAAATTGCTGAGGTTAAAGACTTGAGTTTTTAAAATATCAAATTCTCAGGGCGTGTGCAATTTCACCCCCGATTTTGGATGCATTTACTGCTTACTGCAGTTATATGCACAAATTTGTATTTGTGCACAAATGACACAAGCTACATGAGCCCTGTGATGTATGCAAAAGGAGGAAAACTCGCCAAGATTTCCTAAAGTGACTAGTAATTTTGGATATATTTATAGTCCTTGGTAAATTGGCAGTGTGTAAGATTTATGGGTCTGATCCTGTGAACCTTTACTTCTAGGAGTCTACTTGTCGTCTGAGAGACTGCCTGCATTAGCAACATTTGGCAGGATCTGATATAATATTCGTATTGCAAGGTTGAAGTGCAGTATTTTATATTCAGCATTTTCTTTTGGCTCGGTGTAATCCAGTCATTTAGAGTACTTAAAATATTCCTAAATTCTCTCATGCTCGTTATAAATCTAAAATCCGGGCCAAATTCTGCTCAGTTACACTGGTGATATGTCTAACTCAAGTGAAAACAGTGTGCTACTCCTGGTTTATGCAAGCATAATGGAGAGAAGAATTTAGCTCACTGTCCCTTAAACCAAGATGTTCAGAAATAATGGCTCAGGGGCAGTGCAACAGAACATTTCATTAGCTAGAATGTTTCTCAAAGTGACAAAATGCTGTTAGATTCTCGGACAGAATGCAGAACCACCGGGTACATCTTATAGAATCAGTGATGCCATAATGAATTACCTGGAGGCTTATGTGATTCTGTCAAGATTTCCCCTCTATAATTCCTTTAGATGAGTTTAGAGAATATAACTGAATGCTACAGCATGACAAATGTCTGTAGGTTTAGATTTTTAATGTAGCCTTTCTCCACTTTTGTTACATCAGCCATATATAGTGTTTAGCTTCTAGCAACAAAATGGGATACTTTTACAGCACGTTTCAGTTCTATGTTTAAGAATTAATTCAATTATTTTGATAACTGAGTTATCTAGGCAGATTGATTATGTTTTCTGATATCTGATTGTGGATTTTCATTAAGCATTGCACCTATTCCACCAATAACATATCAAATGTAAACACCCCTTCCCAGGATTTGAACATGGTAAAAGCTTGATTTGGCAACCTAAGCTGTCTTTTTTAATGTCTAAGTTGTACACCTCCCAAATGGAAGTTTAAAATGGAAATGCCAATCCAGATTTATATACTCTGACACAAATAAGCTGCTATAGTGTTCCAATAGTGTTTTATCAGTGAATAAAGGAAATGTGTCTAACTATGTCATCTTGTTACTTTGTTCCAGCCACAAAGGACTGCTTCAATGGTTCTGTGTTGTGTGCATCAACTAATACATGTATTCCAGTCTCCAAGCGCTGTGATGGTATTGCTGACTGCTTTGATTTCAGTCTTGATGAATCCAGCTGTTCAGGTAGTCAGTTTCACATCAAAATATCATTTCAATAGAAATATATAGAGTTTTTTATTTAACCTGCAAATGGTGCACAATATTGACTGAATTCATCCTGCTGAAGCTCCGTCAGATTACACGAGGGATGAATTTGAAACATTATGTTATTTTTATAGAGAGGATAATGGGAGAAAACAATGAAAAAATTGTGACTGTTTGAAATGGGGGTATTTCTTGGTATATATATTGAATTACAGTAAAACCTCTACCCTGCAAACATATAGGCTTGATTTTAATTATGCAAGTAGTCCCAGTAAAGTGAATTGAACATTTGGAGGTCCCTGGGATTTCTCATGTGCTTAAAATGCACATGCAGGACTGGGGCCTAAATCAGGAAATAGAGAATGCATCTTAGCATAATAAAAATATTGCAAAGCCTGATATTTTTAGTACAACAGAAAAATAATGGATAAAAGTAAAAATAGGAAATGCAGTATATCTAATAAAAATCATCTTTAGAACATACATACAAAGTGTTTAACTCACAAGGCATCCATAGAGCTATATTCTGTGCCCAGATGTTAATATGAAGCATTCACTGACTTCTGGGGGAGCACCCGGAAAAGAATTAGACCAGAAATACAGTTTATATTATGTTTCATGAAACAGTAATATTTTACCATGAAAAATTCACAGTAATATAAAATGCTTGGTAAATAGATGTTGTAATCTATCTTTGGTAATTTTGTAATGTTTTGAGTGAATGTTATAAATGCAAGGGAGTATATTTAGTATCCAGTTAAATGTAGAGGATTGTGAGATGGTAAACATAAAGCAGTAAATTCAAATAGTGGTAAAAAAGGGCCTCCTGCCACTTTTCAGGTGGCATATCTTTTAAATAATTTGCGTCCCACACTATCTTGCTGGAAATTCAGGTATCTGAATAGAATAACTAATCTGATATTTTTTCTTTTATGTCTCCAGCAAACAGCCCATACTATTTCTTTTATCTGACTCTATGCAGCAGTGAATTTGTTCATACATTTTCTCCCATTCCAGGAAGATGGCCCAAATCCTGTAGTTAACTCTAACACCAATAGACCCCTGTGTCCAGGCAAGGCACCACATAGGTGTTGGAGTGTGGCCATGCCACATGCCATGCCCAGCCAATTGTAGAATCGGGACAATGGTGGGAGTTTTAATAACTTGTTCAGTCCCATAAAATTGCAACTTTGTTATCTGAGCAATTACTTGCTTATTGTTCAGATTGTGCCATATGGTTTCTAATATTGTTTTGGGATACATTTTGCTCAGATAAGGAGGCCCACTGAATTCACTGTGCATACCAGTAAGTAATAATTTTGCCTCTGATTCTACAAAACTTAGTCACATACTTGACTTTACTCCAGAGACTAGTCCCATTAAAGTTCATGAGACTGCTCACTTAAGTAAAGTTATGTAGGTGCCTGGAGTTGCAGGATAGCAGCCTAAATTGTTTTACTGCTGTAGATACTGTATAAATTCCAGCAGACTGTTTTGAAAGTTTAGAGGAGCATGTACTGCCCTGCTGTAATTATATAACTATAATGTGGGGGGATATTCAGTGGTAATAAAATAGTAAATAAAACAAGACAGATATTCATTGTAACAGGAAAAGGAACTAACAACAAACATTTGTAAAAATTATTTTGTTGCTTTCAAAACCTTTGGGTTCTGTTTTTGGTTTATTTGGGGCTTTTTTGGTGAATGAATATTTTTTAAATTAAATGTGTAAATGTTAAAATATATGTGAACTTAGGTTGACCTCATGCCCACCAAATACCCAAGGTGTGTCACAAGTCCATAACAACACTTGGCTTGGCATGTCTTTCTTCTTAAACATCTTATTCTATTAAGACTGATTTCCCTCGAGCTGTATGAACATGTATATATGAGATATCTTTTATGAAAAGACTGGTCACACAGCAGATGGTGAACATCTGTTCTTATCTCATCCTTACATTTAAACTATTAATAATAATATCAGACATAGGCACTAAATCAATCTATGAAGTTCAGCACTCTAAACTAACTCTTTTCTCTATTGTATAGTGTTGGGAATCTTCATATTGTAATATCTGAATGTTCCAATGAATGACAGAAGCCCCACTATGAGAGTCGTGTAAAATTTGACCTGAGAAATCATTAGGGCCTAGACCCAACAAAGCACTGGGATTACTTTAAGCACAAGTAGTGCTATGACTTTGGTGGAGATGCTTAGGATAGGCACGTGACCAAGTATGTTACTGAATCACGGCCTACAGTGCTGGTCTTTAGAAATGCTCAGCACCCAAAACATCAGCTATACTAAATGAGAGCTGTGAGCATTCAGCAACTCTGAAAATCAAATTGTAGAAAATCTGATATAGGGAAAAAATCTTGCATTGGCAGGAGGAACGGACTAATTTCTATTACATCTTCCTTAATCTAGTTACCTTTGTTTACTTATATTTTCCTAGGTTGTCCAGAAGGATATTGCAAAAATGGAGGAACTTGTATCATCAAAGACGCTGTTCCTTTATGCCAGTAAGGTTCACTCTCTTATTCTTTTGAGAAGAGTTTCTTTTGTTCCCTACAAATAGAAATGACAGTCAATGGAAATGTATTTCTGAAGAGTAAATTTGCACTGCATGAGTTTGCACTATTCTCATTTACAGTAGCTGAGTGAATAAGAGACCAACAAATAATGAGGGTGTTTTGAGAAGAATATTAGCTAACAAGCAGAGTTTTCCATGACTTTCATCTGTCCTGTATTAGTTAGGACAGCCTGTTTTTTCAACACCTAACATTTCCTCCATCTCATATTGCACATCAGCATTTAAAAGAACATATTGTTATAAAAATAATGCCTTGTTTATAGCAGACATATTGTCCATCTCAAGGAAGATTCACAGCAGGCCATGTTCCCAGCTCTTCGTTAATTTATGATGTATCTCTGGCATAACATTACTTATTGTACTTATTTCAGCTGCTGCTTTTCCACTTATGTCAAACAAAGGGTTAAATGCATTTAGGAATGTTGCAGTGCAAACCAGGGGAGCAACTGTGAATGCCCTCCCAGCTTCTGAAAAGCAGTCGCTTTTTATTTGTCACAAGCAGTGATTTTCTGTATTTTCATCATAGGCTGGACCACCAGGTAGCCAAATAGACTATTAACAGGTAGATTAAGATCTCTACAATATTAAGGGAGAGTGAGTTTGGAGTGGCTGCTTACACTAGTGGGCAAAAACAATCAAGCACTCTAATCAGGGTGAAAGTTGAGGGTGGCTTTATCTGCTTGGTGCCCCTCCCTAAATCCCTGGCATGGGTGAATACAAGAGAAGAATCAAGAACACGGTGTTTCTAATTTTTAAAGCAGGCCTCAATCTGACTTCTATTTGACTTGTTCAAACATAGAGTATCAAACTACAATTGCTGCATCCCTTTGATAACCACAGCCAAAAGGGCTGGTAGATGCTGGAGATGATAGGAAGACAAAGTAGAAAAAATCATGTAGTAGGCACAAGTCTCGATCAGGTTTCAACATCTGTTTGACATCTGGAGCACAGTGTTGGCAGATGTGGATCCTGCCATTCAGTTCATGTTGCTGAATATAAATTCATTAGTTGACAAATCATAAAAAGTAATAACTTTAATTAAGGGAGAGGCGTCTTTGTGCATACAACTGATGAAAGGATGACACTGCAGGGCTTATATTGATGTAGTTGTCTCCAGCCAGGCTTACAATTAAACATAGAGCAGTGGTGGATTGCAGCTTTGGTGGGGCTGTATTATTTGCACCTAACCTGAAGATCTCCCATTGACTTATATGTGAACCCTGAGCTGGGGCTTGTTTTGGTGTGAATGTCACTCCAGTGCCCCACGCATTGCTAGTTGACCTAATTAAGTTCCTGTCAGTAGTGGATATGGAACTCAATGCCCCAGCACCTGCGGGCCCCCCGGGAAACCTCTCCCCCGCAAGTTTTACTCATGGGTATTTTTAGTAAAAGTCATGGACAGGTCACAGGCCGTGAATTTTTGTTTACTGCCCATGACCGGTCCGTGACTTTTATTAAAAGTAACCGTAACTAAAACATAGCCTTAACGATAAGGGGCACACACTGAAAATGTGTGGTCATCTTGCTCTGAAGTGCGATGGTATAGTGGCAAGAAGACTGTGCAAGTGTCAGAATGCAAGCTGGGGGCAAGAGTATATTTTCTCACCAAATTAGTTATACACAGTTTTAACTCAAATACTAGCCAGACAGCATGTACAGTACTGTACATTCACATTTAATACATACCATTGTTCACATATAATACATTCAATACACTACTTTATCTTCCCTCTATTTAAAGCAGACACTGGATATATAGCAGGCCAAATTTAGGGTCAACTGCATCTGCCCACTATAAAGTGAACAAAGGGCATGCTTTTATTAGTGCCTGAATTGTAAGGATAGTCTATTGTTAAGTAGTAAATGTAATTACATCCCTTGCCCTGTAGTTAAACAAGTGTGTTAGAATTATATCTTCATTAAACACAGTTTTTCAATCATACTGAATATGTACAATCTAGCCAACTGAGCTATAGAGATTAGAATTTCAAGGAAACATCATACACAGATAATTAATTGAGGTTATATTTGTACCCGTGTGTCTCAGAAAATGTTGGTTTTATCCAAAATATAGAAATCAGGGTTTGATTTTATTTTACTAGATTGAAATGAGAAAGATGCCTTTTCCTTTTTATTTTACAGAGAACTGAGATTACAGGATTATAGTTGATTCAGAAGAGCCTTTTAACTATTTCTTCTTAGAAATGCTAGCTGGCCTCAAATTTTCACTCATCACTCTTAAGAGACCCAAATAATCTGTTTTAATGCACAAAGTAGTTTATTGCCTGTGGCACACTAGTGTTTAGCAGTATTGCATGAAAAGATGAAAGTGGAACTTTTTAATAGCTAGACATTTTCCTCAGTGTTTGAGCTGATCTCTCAAAATCTAAATCCTGTAATATGGCAGGAATTTGTACTTGGAAAGCCTAGGCCCCCACAAACAATTCTAAATGATGCCATAGTGCATTGGATTTTTGGTACTAGATAAAAGTCCGTAAATAAACTGTTACTAACATGAGTGGTTGTCTAAAATTGACTTGTCTCTACACACAGTGGTTCAAAGTTTGAGGGTGACATAAATGTTGTATAAGTGAATGCATGCTGAAAGGATGGTAGAGTGGGGATGTAGTAGGAAAATCAACCAAGCGTAGGTTGTACATGTTACCCCTGTTAGAAGCATTATTGTCTATGGTTTTAGAGTTCAAGAGTAGGAATCAGGAGATTTAGGTTTGATTCCCAGCTCTACCAATGACTCAATGTGTGACTTTATGTGAACCTCTTAATCTCCCTAAAGCTCAGTGTCCACATCCATAAAATGGGGATAAAACTTACTGTACCCACCTTTGTAAACCACTTTGAGATCCTTTGATGGAAAATGTCATTTTAAATATTTAATCATTTATTATTTTAAATAATTATAATCTCAATGTAAGCAAATGTGATATGTACTATATTATGCTTATAACCATAACTAGATTCATTAGAGTAAATAAAATTGCTGCTGATAATTACTGCAAATACATTTGCTTCAGTCTCTACAAATTCCACACCTTATAAATATCACATGGCCTATTAAGGAAAAGTCAGAGTGAAAAATACAACTTGCAGGTAGGAGTGTATGAATGCTCATATTGGCATCCACAGTGATTAGAGGTTCAAAAATGCAGGGGCAGTTATTTGCAGATGCAACATTTTGCCCTCAAAAACGAAGGCCATTTTAGAACATTTGGGACTTAATTTTAACAGTAGACAAGATTTGGGAGCTGTTGTTGCATGGGTATATTTATTAATGAAAGACATTGTTCAGGTGGAAACTCTATGTAACATCAGAATGATACTTGTTGCACAGCTCACTAACTTTTTGTATGGGCACATTAAGAGTTGCACTCAAATTATTAGCTGACTTTTTTCCTGCTGAATTCACCTGAATTACTCTGAAAAAAGCTGCAACTCTTTGAAGCCGAGGTTGAAAGCTAAGTTGACAGTCAGTTGGTCAGTGCTTACTTTAAAGCAGGAGGCCTTATAACTAAGCAAACAAGGAATCAGGAATATACGTTTCTCTCAGCAGATTTCGGATAAATTACATTTAAAAAAATAATATTTCCACTGCTTTTTCACATAATGTTTGTAAGAAAAGCTGTCAAACTGATCTTCAGTACAGGCGAGCCACTTCCCTTCAAAAGCATTATTGGCCCGATAGACAATACAAGATGTGTGCTGTTTGTTTTGATGTAGCTACAAGTATATCAAATACTGGAATGAGTCTACAGTTTGCCATACTTAACATTTTGCTTCTTTCCTCCATTTCAGAACCTAGGTTTTTTGGGCAATAAAATCGGTCATTTGAAGCTTGTTTTCTTTTAATATGGAAGCAAGACATTCCACTTTATTTAAGATTGAAGGAGGAGGAAACAAATTGAAATTTGGGTTGACTATGTGTGCCCCCATTCATATTCACTTA
This sequence comes from Terrapene triunguis, assembly GCF_002925995.2. Lineage (NCBI taxonomy): Eukaryota > Metazoa > Chordata > Testudines > Emydidae > Terrapene > Terrapene triunguis. The sequence continues at coordinate 38,537,937 of NW_020664435.1, forward strand.
TGTGGGAGAATTCATAGAGTTTTTGTGCATGAATGTTTGGGGAGGAGGCATTGATTCTCCCACTGCCTTTCACTTTGTGTAGTCACTTACACCTGCACAAATTGGTGTAAAATGCTACCATTCTGATTTGCTTTGTCCTCTTTGCACAGGTGGAAATGAGTACACAAGTTGCAGGTTATGGCCTGCATTTATGTGAATATGTTTGTCTATGTGCAGGCACATATATTTGTTTGTGATTCTGAATTTTCACACAGGAAGTGGCATACCAACTATATTACAGGTACTGTCTTTTTGGATCTTGGAGTGAGGGTGGTAGAAGGTAAGAGCAGAGGCTGGTTTTAAAAGCTGAAAGCAAAGGAACTGTTTGGTAGGGTTACCATTCGTCTGGATTCCCCTGGACATGTCCGGATTTTCGAGCTAAAAATAGCGTCCGGGGGGAATTTATAAATGTCCGGACTTCTCCCCCCCCAAGTGGCTAACAGGGCAGCTGGACGGATGGTGCCACTTACATGAGGCTCCGACAGCCAGAGAGCCCCCCTCCCCCTGCAGCAGCGATCCCTCCGGCAGTCTGGAGCTCCTCCCCCGCTCCTTCTCCCCTGCGAGCCAGCCTGCCAGGACGAAGGGAGCCGTTCCTGAGCAAGCTCACATAGACATTAGGCGAAGGCCAACAACAAGGGGCCAGGGGGTCGGAGAAGGGGCAGGGAGGTTCTGGAGGGGGCAGTCAAGAGACGGGGGGGTAGGGAGTTCGGGGGGGGCTTTCTG
>NW_020664435.1:38539098-38613705 GCF_002925995.2 Terrapene triunguis
GGGGGTGGGGGTGTGCATACGGGTTGGAGCAGTCAGGGTACAGGTAAGGGGTAGGGTCCTAGGGGGCCAGTTAGGATGGGGGGAGGGTCTCAGGAGGGGGCAGTCAGGGGACAAGAGACAGGGAGGCTTAGGTAGGGGGTGGAGTCCTGGGGGGCAGTTAGGGGCAGGGGTCCCAGGAGGGGGCAGTCAGGGGACAAGGAGCGGGGGGGGAGGGTTGGAGGTTCTGAGGGGGGCGGGAAGTGGGAGGGGCAGGGGCGGAGCTAGGGCAGGACAGGGGCGGGGCTAGGGCGGGGCTCCTCCCGTCCTCTTTTTTGCTTGCTGAAATATGGTAACCCTATGTTTGGTCATCATGCATGCTGCTGAGAAAGAGTTTCAAGGAATATGTGTTTTGTTTTAGCCATGATGAGGAGCTCAGTGTAGCACAGGGGTGAGCAAACTTTTTGGCCCAAGGGCCACATCGGGCTTTGAAAATTGTATGGAGGGCCGGTTAGGGGAGGGGGGCGAGGGCCGGCCCCCACCCCCATCCACTCCCCCCACTTCTGGCCCCCTGATGCCCCCCGCCCCCTCCGGACTCCTGGCCCATCCAAACTCCCCTGTTCCCTAATGGCCCCCCTGGGACCTCTGACCCATCCAACCCCCCTCCCCTGCTCCCTGTCCCCTGACTGCCCCCAGAGCCAGCTGCGCAGCACAGAGCGCTGGGTCAGGCCGGGCTCTGCAGCTGCGCTGCCCCAGGAGCTCGCTGCCCCGCCGCCCAGAGCATTGCGCCAGTGGCGGAGCGAGCTGAGGCTGCGGGGGAGGGGGAACAGCGGGGAAGGGGCCGGGGGCGAGCCTCCTGGGCCAGGAGCTCAGGGGCCGGGCAGGAGGGTCCCGCGGGCTGGATGTGGCCCGCAGGCCATAGTTTGCCCACCTCTGGTGTAGCAGGCAGGGCCAGCTCCAGGCACCAGCCAAGCAAGCTGGTGCTTGGGGCGGCAGCTTGTAGGAGGCGGCATTCCACCCAATCCTAGGGCGGCACGGCCGCTTTTTGTTGTTGTTGTTTTTGTTGTTGTTGTTCCGCTCCGGCAGCCCTGTAGAGGGCGGCGGCGTGGAGGATGGGAGCGCCCTGCAGCAAGCCCGGCAGGGCAGCCCGCGTCTTTCCCGACCAGAGCGGTGCGGAGCCCTCCCGGCAGGGGGCACGGTGGGAGGGGCCGTGTGGCAGCGCCCCGCTGAAGCCCTGGCTGCCCCCCTTCTCTCTCTCCCCACTCCCTCCCACTCCCCCCCCCGAGCCGGGGCACATCTGCAGGGAAGGGAGTCCCCCTGCACCCTGGCTCCGGCCGCGCCGCAGGGTTTTTTTGTTTTTGTTTTTGTTTTTTTGTTTGTTTTGGGGTTTTTTTGCTTTGCTGTTCCAGCCGCCGCGGTTTTTTTTGTTTGTTTTTTGCTTGGGGCGGCCAGAAAGCCAGAGCCGGCCCTGGTATCAGGTGATAAGTCTGGTGTTGATAAGTAGATTTGAGCATCAGTGGTGTGGAGGTGATACTTGAACACATGCAAATGGATAAGGTTACCCAAGAATAAGTTATAGATAGAAAAGAGGACTTGATGTAATCCTGATGGACATGTAAGCCTGAATGGAGAAGAGGAGAGGAAAGAAGGGGTTGCTGAATGAATGGTCAGAGAGATAGGGGGGAAAAAACAAGCGGAGATAGTGTTATGAAACCTGAGGTGGCACAGAATGTTAAGGAGGAGGAGGTGATTCTAAGTGTCAAAGGTTGTTGGGAGATTAAGGAGGATGAGGATGGAGTTTAGGCCTTGAGATTTAGTCATGGTGAGAGCAGTTTCATAGAGCAAAGCGGATGGATTCCAGATTGGAATGGATCTCGCAGTGAGTTAGAGGAAATGAAGCCTATATACCAGTTGCAGACCACTTGTTTGAGTTTAGAAATTCAGAGAAGAATAGAATAGTTGAAAAGACAGGTAATATTGAGATTTGGCTTTTGGAGAATGAAGAAGGTAAGAGCCTGTTTGTATGAAGACATTCATGCACAGATTACGTAGGTAGCACAGAGAAGTTCAGTTTTGTATCTTCCCATTATATTACTACCATCTGCAAAGTGATATCAAGGCAAATACAAAGAATTTTCCTGACTTCAGTGTATTTGTGAGTTAGAAGACAGATTAAATATTTGACTTCCCTGGTATAAATAAGAATGAAGCCACCTGCTGCAAAAGGAAATATACAGTATTGATGGAAAAGCTCCTTTTTAGATTTGCTGATGTCTCATGGGAAAACTCCTTGCTGAACATCCTGATCAGAAACAATTCTGTTTTTCCTATACTATGTTCTGTTTTCTTTTTACACTTTGTTTTTATTAAGAATATTTGCATGAAAACGAGATGCTTGCTCCAGAGGGATTAATCTGCCCCTGTTGCTGTTTCTCACCTGAAGTCTAACATCATAATCATCTCCAGAGCAGCCAAGTGTGATGTCACAAACAATATTATTCTGCAAGTGAACAATAAGCTTCAGGAGAAAATGAACCCTCAGGAACAATGTCTTGTTTTCATGTCATAAAAACAAGAGTAATAGGAAGCAATACAGGAAAATACTGCATTTGCAGCATAGACAGAACTGTCCCTAAATACAAAAGAGCAAATGTTCTGTGGCTCCTTAAGATCAGTGTTGTGGAGCCTGTTTTGTAGAAGTTGTGTGAACAGTGCTAAACATTTTTCTTGAATATTTGCTTTCATTTAACAATGAATTTGCTTTGGCCACCTTCATCTCTTTTGTGTTTGCTTTCAGCAATCATATGAGTGATTAAATGGTACTCACCTGAATGCTTGTGGAATTTAAAGTTTGCAGATTCAAATAATCAAAGTTCATGCCTCTCTTCCTCCCTTGATCCCTGAGATACAAAGGAAACTAATGTACTTCAAATCTGGGTCCACATACATAACCAGGGTATCACGCTCTTGGTTATGTATTTGTGTAATTTGTCTGTTGCCCTTCAGCATACAGTGAGCCAGTACTAGACCTATCTCATCAGTTTCCTGTTCATGCTGCTGGGACCAGAGAGATGAATTTCTCCTCCAGCAGGCAGAGAAGTGATATCATCTGGCTATTACCAACTGTCACAGAGCTGGTCAAGCTTCCCCTTCTGGACACTTAGTGTGCTGCTGTGTCCAAGCTCACACATTGGATCCGGGTGCTTCTGAGCTCCTCTGAGTCTGGGCAGGCTCCTGGCCCAGACTCTAGCTCTGGCCTTTAGACTCACTCCCAGGGTGCAGACTCCCTGTCTGATACCCCTTCTTGAAAGTGGGACTCCTACAGTCTAGCTACCCTCGTGCTAAACAAGCAAGTTTCCCTGGCAGCTTAAGCATACTGTTTCTCAGAAGTCCGCATTAGTGCATACTCTGGTTTGCAGTTTAACCATTTGGGGACACATAACAGTTGAAGCCAAGAACTTAGCAGATGTGCAAAGTAACTTCTTAAACACTTTATTCATAAAGAAAGCACAGAGACTTATAGATCCATGCAAAAACAATAAACCTGCATGCAAAACTCTCCCTCCGGTATCCTCACAACTCCAGGAGCCCTTTGGGTTTTGGTCTGAGTCTTTCCACAGTCCACGTCCCCCTGGACCTCACTTCTCCAACTCAGTCTTTTCTTCCTGGTCATGGCTTCTCCTCTCTGACCCCTGCAGCAGGCTCCCTTCAGCTGGGGCTGGTCAAAAGCTTCCCTCCTCCTCAGAAAGTATGTCCTTTTGTGTCTTCCCTGAACCTCCCAGCATCTGAATTTTTAAAAGCCAGTGCTAATGCCTGGTTTCTTTCTTCTTCTTCTTCTTAGATTTTCCACTCCTCTGCAGATAATCTGGGAAGAACCAGGTTCCCTAGCCTCCAGCCATCCCATTATTTTAAAGTGTTCCCATTTGAACAGGAAGCTATTTAGGTTAATGACTCTCCATTGTTCTTGATCTGGAAGAGAGGTGACACCAACCTGGTACCAGATGTGCTGATTGCACATCTGCTGAGGAATTCAATGACGCAGCAGTTTCATAAAATATCCAGAATTCATAAATTGTACATAGATTCCCCAGGTCATTACACCAACATCATCACCACTAATCAGCTTTGTGGATTCTTCAAAGGTACAATCCTTTATGAGTGATCATTCTGCTGGTGTTTTTCTTGAGTGGATCAGCATAGGTAGCAGTAGTACACTTGGCACTATACATAACTGCCCTCAACAGGCAGAGTGTTTAATTCCACCAGACCCCACCTCTTCATCTGGTGGCAGTGAAGCTGCTTCTCCTCCTGTAGTTTTTAGAGAAGGCATGGAACTGTAAGACGAGCTGAACTGTAAAATAAGCACCAGAAGCACCTGGACCAACCCCCCAAGAGCAGTGAGAGAAGCCAGTAGGGAGAACTAGGAAGCAAGACAGATTGGGTTGTGGTGGGCTCTGAAAGGAATAGTTAAGACCTTCCCCACACATACCTATAGACCCTACAGGAACCTGGAGATGTGGGTGGCTAAAGATCTACTTCCTTCTCCCCAGAAAAGAGAAGCCTCAATTTCAAATTGCTTTCCAGTTTTTGGAGTTCATTACTGGGCAAACAGAGCTAGCTGACTGTTCTGGATGCAGTGTCTTTGGAAGGAATCTGCCTGTCTCCGTTTCTTTAATGCCAAAACAACAGTTTGCCTCACTGGGCCTGTTAAACTCTACCCCTGAGTAGCATGATGGAGACAGGCATCTTATTTGATTAAACAAATGTGACAGCACTACCCCACATTTTTTGTTTCTGAGCATCCAGCATTGTAAAGAAACCTGTGGTAATCAATTTAAGTAATCAGATCTAATTTTCTTACTAAGCAGCATATTTTCTGTGGTGAGAAACTGAAGGTCAGATTTCTCTGTAAAACTGGAAGAACGCAAAGTATCTTCTACCTTTCTGTAACCCATTGTCTGAAATGAAATATTATTGCTTTGATGATCTGACAGAAGTATCATTTGACTAGCACTGTTACAGTATTCAGGATAGCACTCTTTATGGAAGGACACTGGCCGGATTTAGTCTATTGTCATCCTGCACAATGAATTGTTCCCTGGATATTTTCCAGTTCCCCTTTTATGACTTGTTTGGTAAGTGGATAGTTTTTTCTCTACAGAAAAGTTGTACAAACCCAACACATTTTAAGTTGCTAAATAAAATGGAGAGACTCATGAAAGTGATATGCAGCCATTCTTATGAGTTTGAGGAGCTGAGTGGAGCCAGCCCCTGCTCTGAGAGTAACAGAAGCAGAACATGGTAAATGTTACTGCTTAAACAGCGCAAAGTGTATTTTATCAGTCCCACTGGAATATGCAGGATCTGTTCTGCTGGAAGGGCGGAAGCAGTGGAGCATAATCTAACAAGGAAAGTGAAAGTGACTCTCATTTGTAAGAATGCTGAGGAAAAAGTCATCTCTTGGACTTGAGATTTGTAGTTCTCCATACAAAGCTCCTGAGGTAGGCTTACCCATAGTGCTTGAGATGCAAAAAGCATTCCAGCCTGTCTGATATATGTCCTGTGTACCAGGTTGGATTGCCACATTTTTCAGTTGTGCCAAATATGACAAAATTACAGACCACTTACAAGTCAATCCGCTCCTCAAAGAGAAAGCAGATACCTGCGAGCAGTAGAGAGTCAGGGTGAGGGCTGCTAGCTGGGCGGTACCTTATGGCTTACCCTCACCTCAGAATGACTAGCACCCCAGGACCATCTCTATCATCACACTGAATGTTGAGGTCAGTGTGGGCGAGTGTCTGTCTACAATGGGGAAGAGGTTAGGTAAGTGTCTGAGGAGGAGTCTGTACTGCAGAGGTTTCATGATTGAGAGGTAAGCGGGAGGACTTTGTACTGGAAGGGATGGTGTTTGGGTGTCTTGTGGGGAAGGAGGTTATCACGTTCTTTAATGCATCTGCCAGAGCACTGCTAGGAACATGGCTGAGAATCTGTAAAAATAATAGTATTTTGTATTATACTGAAAAAGAGAGAAATATCCAGAAAGCCAGAAGTAAATTAAAAACAAAAAAAACTAGGGATGGTGAAAATAAAAAAAGGGAAATCGGGCAAAGAATAAAACATCTTGTGCTGCATCCTTCCCTCTCACAGCTTCTCTCTGCCTTTTGTCTGCATATTGTCTATAGAGATTAAAACATCATTGGGGCAGGAATCTATCCTTTTTTTAGGTCCATAAAGTGTCTAGCACATTTTTGGACTCCACAGAATTAAATAATAATTAAGGGCCAACTTCAGTTACTTTACCCAAGATGAATAAGTACCTTGCTCTGAGATTGATCCCATTGACTTTAATGAGGCTACTTGTGGATTTAAAGTAGCACGCCAGGTGAATAAGAGTACCAGAATCTCACCCTAAAAGGATTAGAGCAGCATGCCTGTGCTGTAGCTCAGCCAGCTCAGAGTTCCATTGCCTAAGAGAAGTTTGCATGTAGAGATTTCTCAGTGAGAGGCACCTGCATGCTGGTTGTGCATAGCTAAAGAGACCATACAGAATATAATATGAAGAGGGCCTGAGGGGATAAACTGTATCCTGGTATGACTGTGGTTAAGGGTTGGAGACTTATATTGCAATAGAGAAGAATGTGATGTGGGGAAAACCCATACTTGGGAAGAGGCAGGTTGGTGGTTAGAAGAGTTAGAGGGAGATTTGTACTGACAAAGAGCTATGTCCTCTATTCTGTGTTGATAGCATAGCATCCTGACCTGTGACCCAGCCAGTCCACCCCTGCAAGACTCCCTGGTGGCACAAGAGCTGCAGGTTACCTTGCTTCTCTCTGATCTTACTTTGTCTTTCTTCCTGCTCAGCCAGCATGAGTTTAACTATGTGAGAATTAAACCCTTTGTGCTGTTGCTAGGTGGCTGGGGCACCCTCTAACAAAAGCCAAATTAAGTAGAACTTCTTGAACTTCTCTTGCCAGCTATTACAATGCTGACAGATCTGCAGTGCTCCATGCATTTTAATTTTAAACAAATACACACAGAGGATTTTTCTCATCACTCTGAAGGGCCTTTTCATGTTTGCCATTGCTCTAATCAGCTACCAGTCTGCATCTCTAAGAGGAAAGCTGTAACTATGTGCTATTCCCACACAGCCCTCAAGAAGTATTCTTATTTTTACCCTAAAGCTTGAAGAACCATGTCTATATATTAGTCTCCAGGTCATCTAGCCAATTTGCATAAACAGTCCTCTTGAAAAAATTAAAGCAGATTTTAAGATGCATTTATTTTAGAAAGATCCTTTATGTTCACATGGTGGGCAGTACAGTTATGCCCGGGACAAATATGGCCCATTGTGCCTAGCACACTGTAAAATGCAGAAGGCAATTAAACACATAAAGAGTTAATTTTGAAATGATTAATGTAAGCTTACTTTCATGACCTTTTAGCAATCAGAAAGGTTTGGACTCCAAAAGTGAATGATCTCCTTCTTGGATGAGAAATGATTTGTCTAAAACATATGACATTTTATACTCATCTCTGTTTATTTACAATATGTGTGCTTTTGAACACAGGGATTAGATAGCAAAACAGACCACAGACAAGTCACAGGCCAGAGTGCTGGAAAATAATTGTATCAATTACCGTCTGCTCTGTTTGCGCCCTGTCCTAATTTACACCCTGTGCATTCCCACTGAGGCCAGTTGGAATGCGCAGGGTGAAAATCTGGGAAAATTTTAACAATTGGTGTGTCTAACTATTACAGGACTCTGCTGGACAACTCTCTGGTGCTGCATTTCCTTTCTGCAGCAGAGAGGGATGACTGTCAGACATAACTGGCTGCCTGATTTTCCCTTTGGTTCTATACACATTAAAGCAGTGGTTCTCAAACTTTTTTTTTCTGCAGACCACTTGAAAATTGCTGAGGGTCTTGGCGGACCACCTAATGATCTTTCCAAATGTTGTTTGTACCATTAGCTAACTATTGCAAAGCGCTTTGGATAAAAGCGCTATATAAAAACATTAATAATTAACTTGTTTTGTTCTACAAATAAAAGCACACAACTCATATTTTAATATTAGTAGTCTTACCTTTCTAATGTGATGGATGTTTGTTCTCTCCCCCGCCACGGCAGCCCCCGAGCTGGGGCTGGGAAGGATGGGGGTCTCTCCCTCTCCCCCCCACCACAGCAGCTCCCAAACTGAGGCTGGGAAGGAGGGCCATCTCTCCCTGACAGCCACAGCCCTGGAGCTGGGGAAAGTCGCCTCTTTCTCTGGCCGCCACAGCCCTGCACATCCCAAATTCCCTCCACCCTTTTCTCACCTCACTGCCCCCTCCCACCTACCCTGTATTCCCCCAAGGCCACCATCTCACCTTACATGTGCGTCTTCTCCAGGGTCCAGGCACCTAATTAGTGGAACCACGACTGTGCGGCTCGACTAATTAGGTGGGTGGCCCTTCATTCCCTTGTGTACGGCTGCCCAGGCACGCACCTTAGAGGGAACTATCCGTGGACCACCTGAATGGAGCTCACGGACCATTGGTGGTCCGCGGACCACACTTTGAGAGCCTCTGTGTTAGAGCATCATAGGGACAGATGCAGCCTGCGTATACCAGCTAGGTATTGCTCTGGTGCATTGCACTTTGGTCCACTCTCAGCAAAAACTTATTTCAAATATATATTTCTAATAATTTTTTAAATTTGTGTCTTTACCATTCTTCCCAGACTCCTTTGTCAACTGTTGGTGGTTTCCACAGACAAATTCCCTGTCCTACTCCAATTGATAGCAAAATTTCCATTCCCTTTAGTGAGGCCAGAAATTGGCCTGGGACTGTAAAACAAAAACAAAACAAAAATGGTAAATACTTAAGACTACATGATGACTGATTTCCTATAATATGTAACAGGAATTTTGTACCCTTAGACACTGTTGTGGAGGTTTGGACCTGGACTCCCTTTCAAACAGTGACACCAGACACACCAGAATGCTCAGTTCAGAATCCTGATGTTGTTTGCACAGAATAGAATTCTAATGTTATGAATAGGGAGCTCTTCTCTGGAACAAGCCATTTGGAAACCACTGATATATTTCCAGGTGAATTAAAGTAGATGGTTTGATATGTATTGCAGTCTAGAAGGACAATGATCAGTAGGAGTTCATTAACCAGCTGTTATCTCCAACAGCTTTCGAACAGGGGGGAAAAAGCACAATCCTTTTTTTTTTCAGTCCTCCATGAAGTAATAATAATGCAAATGCTATGTTTATCTGGAGATTTTAAGAAATTTGAAGAAAGTTCTCTTATAAAATGTGCTATCTTTAAGTGCACTTAAAATATTGCACTAATATAGGTATAGTAACCCACTGGGGGTAACCTCAATATGCAGATTATTTCTGCATGATAGTTCCCATCACAACAGTTCAGAATGGAGGGTTGTGTATGGGATGATTTGGTGTGTCAAGGCAAAGTTGTAGTGGCTACCTAGTAGGGTGCCACCCCTACCATTACAACTCTGGTGCTGCAGAATAATGGCCATTTGGGGGCTGCACTGGGGCTCCAGACCTTGGCCCTTCCTCCCAAAACTTGGGTAGGTCCAATTTGTAGAGCCTATTAAGATGGGACCAGATATGGACCAGAGACTGAAAATATTTGTATTTACTGCCAATAGTTGTGAAACACTTTCTGTTGGTTCTCAGTAAATAAATAATAAAGCTAGCAGTCAGAATAACCATGACTACAAATTAAATTGTATTGTACTAAATTGTACTATAGGTAAGCTTTTGTTAATATATTTCCATTGTCTTTACACATATATTTCCACCATTAAATCTTTTTCAGCATTTTGTTATATTGGAAAGATGCAATTCGTATCAGTTAGAATTCCTTATAAACATAGAACTCTAATATACTTGGAACTCTACAGTCGTCTCAGTAATCATAGCAGTAAGTACACAAATCCTCAGGCATCAAGATGAGAATATAAAACGTAGCGATATGTTTTGTTTAATATAAGGGGATGATAAGTGATTAAATAGGTTGGCATGAAGAGAAAACTGACCTTTGCCTCTTCCTAGAATTATTATGGACTTATTTATTTATCTACATTGGCAGTGAAAAATGTCTTGCAAGAAGTACAAAATAGCATTAAAACTTGAACTCACCATTTTTCCTATTGCTGTATTATAAACAGTTGTATAGTGCAGCAGAGTGTAACTGCAATGCTCATATAAGTCAATGACCAAGTATTGCATAATAATATTAGTAATTCTTTGTATTGCTATAGCTGGTGGGTGCCCCAATCAGGGCCCAGGGCCCATTGTGCTAAGTGTTCTACATGTACATAACAAGAAGCTGGTCTCCTCCCCAAAGTGCTTCAGCCTAAGTAAGCCTGGCAGAAGAAACTCAGCACCATGTACAACTGGACCCATCATTTCCCCATGCTATCCCATAAAACCAACACTTGGTATAGCATCCTTGACCTTCACATGTGCGCTCATTTTGCATCCTTTTCACCTCCAGTGTAGTCTTTAGCACAATATAATTGTTTCTGATAACTTAATGTATACAGTCAGTATAAGAACATTGCACTTGGCATTTGCTTTCGATAGCCATTATGAATATGTTTGTAGAGTATTTTCAGGCCAGTCAAATGTATTTAAGTATTTTTCTTACATACCGTAGAGATTGTTGAACCAGTGTTCTGAAAAAGAATGTATAACGGTGTGTCTAGAAAATGTAAAATTACAGCACTTTTGTTACCGTAGCCAAGTTTGTACCATCTAACCTGATAAGGGAGCTCTGCTGAGTATGTATGTACTGCAATAGTAATCAAATAAGAGATAACCAACTGAGATTTCATGGCTGGAGATTCTGTCTGACCAATCTCCTCTACTTCTTGAGGGGGATATATACACACAGTTGTTCAGAGACAATATAAGGTAGCATTTATTGATCAGACAGCCTTCAAAGAATGCCATATTATTTATCAAGGTTTTGCTTAGACTTCAATGTTTAGTGGTTTCTGTGCCACTGGGGTGGGGTGAGGGGTAACACTATTTCTAGTGCAATATGCTGAAATAAGCAGACCTGCCTTATTCTTTTTTCCGATTGGCACAGGAAGGCAATCTGTGATTCTCTGGAGACCACTGAAAGTGAAGGGTAGGCTGAAAAGGGCCGTATAATGCTCTCAGTGGTGCTCCCATACAGATAATTCCAGCTATGCAGGGGCATCCAAAGGCAGACCTTGGCCATGTCTGCATTAGTCTTTTGTCTTAGAACTGGGTCGGAGAACAACCTACACTAGTCTACTGGGCTCACTTGGCTATGCTCTTACGTAAATGGAAAAAAGATTTTAACCTTAATACTATGAACTGTAATGTGCTTTGACTTCAATAGGAGTTATGAAGTGAAATTAGTGCTAGCTGGGGGGGGGGGAATTTCCAGACACAATTCAACAAAAATGAGGAGGGGTGGAATTGATTTTGCTGAAATTTTCAGTGAAAAAATTCAGCTTTTTCAAAATACCAAAACATCTGTAGTTTTCTGATGGAAAATCAAAAATATTCAAGGAAGTGGGCACTTTCTAGAAAATGGTTGTTTCATCAAAACGCCAATTTTCAACAAAATATTTTGACCTGCCCCAGCCTAAGTCCCTCATGTATCAAAAGGAGAAGAAAACCTCCCTCCTCCTCCCACTTTGACTTAGTATTTTTGTTGTTGCTGTTGTTATTTATATTACAGTAGCACCTAGAGGCCCTGTCCAACACCCACTGCTTTTGGTGCAGTGGATTTACTAAACACATTGTCTGCCAGTTCTCCATTAGTAATATGGTGATAATAATAATACTTCCTTTCTCCCAATCTATCTTTTTTTTTTTTTTTGGTCTTATTAGACTGTAAACTCTTCACAGCAGGAACTGTTTCTTTCTATGTGTATGTACAGATTACAGAACCTATCACAAAGGGCACTCAATTTTAGTGGGGGCCTTTAGTTGCTAAATAATAACAACAAATACAGTAATCACATATGCAAATTAAGTACACCAATTGTTGTGTATTTTTGGTGTGCTGGCATAGGCTTCTAACTCATGGAATCTAGTTTTGAAGAAAGAGATGTAATTCAAGGAAAAATACAAGCATAAAATGAGTCATTCTCAAACATTTTTATTTTTCTTGTGTTTTTAAAATTGCAAAGTGTTGAAAACTAGGTAAATGGAATAGACCATTTGCAATGTATTTTGTACATCATTGACATTTCTTGGAAGATGAGTGTTGGGGTCATTTAATTATAGGCTATATGGAGAATGAAATTCAATCTCGATAATTGTTGATCTTTTATAGTTGTAATACTATCTTTGTAATCCTCTCTTTTAAGTTCTGATCCTGCTGCCATTGAAGCCAATGGCAAAACTCCAATTAACTTCTATGGTGAAGGATCAGACCCTTGTTTAAAAAAAAAATTGTGAGCAGAAATAGTTTTCATCAGGGGATAGCAGCAAAACTGCAATGGTGTTTTTTCTAAATGTCTGTCACTAGAGTGAATCTTTGCTTAGCTACGTTTTGAATTTTTATTTTTGTGGTTACAGTTAGTCACATATTGTATGCAATAGGAATCAACAGTCCTTTAGACCAAAAGTGTAACCAATATACCTCTGAGTCTTTGGGTCTCGGCAATTTATACTGTGGAAAATGTGTTCTCTTCTGCCGTCTTGGGGTCACACAGACTAAATTCCTTGTGTGTAATTCTCATTGATGTTAATGGAGTTACACATCTGGATCTAGGTCAGTGTACGGAACTTACTAATGTCATTATCGACCATTAATGAGTTTATCAATACGCAGTAAAACTAGATGGCCAGGCGGTTGTGTACCTGGTTCCATGAAGCTTCTCAAGTGGCTCAAGGGTGAGACAGGAATTGATATAGATATAGGTAGTATTGCTATAGATACTATCTAAGCAATGCCAGTCTTTCAAAATTATTATCCTGAACTTTCCTCCAGTTCAGGCAAACCACAATTATATGCATATCACAAGGGATTCGGCTGGGGGGGGGGTGGTTATTGGACTCAAAATGGCCCTTCCATCTTCATTCATTTTGAAACCCTGTGTTTATGAAATGTCATGAGAAAATAGTCCATTTACTTACCTTCCTTGTGATTAGCTAAGCCAGGGTTTAGGGGCTGGAGTTACAGTCACCACAAAATAAGCACATCTGCTGCAGCTTTAAAAGTGTGGAACCAGTAATGCTTTCCTAATCACCACAGATATGGCTAGTGTGCAGCCTCCACAGCATATTTTGCCCATTCCTGGGTCTCAGTTCCCAGTGAAGTCACAACCCACACAATATTGTCTCTGCAAGTCAAGCTTTTGGCAACAGGCTCATGAAAGAAGGCTCAGGTCCAAACCATAAGAGACATGTCAGCAAACAGTTTAACTTCCTTTTTGCCATGTGGGTGACCAGAGCAACAGGAAGGCTGTTTTTATTGAAACCTCATGGAAAGAGAGTTCCCAACATTTGTTTCGGGGGGGGGGGGGGGAATAATTAAATAAATAATGCTATTGTGGTCTTGATAGGAGTCAAATGCTCAGCTAATATAATTATACCCAGAGATAGGTACATTTGTGTAGTAGCTCAATCAGAAAAATGCCAAATATGAAAACTGCTTATCCTCTTTCACCTCCCACCCTATCAGGAAGGAAGAAATAGTTAAAATCTGTGTTCATAGCAAAATATTCACAGTTTGCTTTTCTATACTTTTGGTTTCAAAGATGCAACTTTCTGGCTAAGCTATTCCTCAGAGCCAACATTTTAAAACATATTTAGTAAAATTAAAAAAAGGATTGAAAACATGCAGAAGCTAGCCTTATCTGAGAGAATAGGTATGCAGTTTTACAATTTCTTGCATCAGCAGGGAGGTAGACTGGATGCACCAACATATTTTTTTCCATTTTTAACTTCTATGAAAGTGAAAAATGTATACATTAGGGCCTACATTTTCAAAACTGTTCATGAACTGACGTTCCTCAGATTTTGGGCAATCAACTTGAGACAAGTTAAGTGGGAGCAGCAGTTGCTCAGTGGCTCTGAAAATCAAGCCCTAAATGCATTGATTTGGCCATCCAAAAATTGAGGCACCAAAATTTGACCTACACCTATTAGTCCGCCCCAATTTCTAGTGCCAGTGCCCTATATGACATCAAAACATTATATTGGAACAGTTGTTATCTCTTGGATTTATATGTTTTAGGCCACATACTGATCCTACTGAAGTCAGTAATCTGGCCTTTTATATTTTGGATTTACAGCTTTATTCCAGAGTTTGATGCAGTGTTTCTATATTGCTAATCGAGTGAATACTTTATAAGATGAAACTTACTGTTGTTTGTCACCTCACTTAGCATTGTATACCTTAGGTATTATGGGACAACAATTTTGCATAGCCTGGTGAGTGAATTGTGTAATTCAGATAGAAAGATAATTCCAGTAATAGGCTTATACTAGAAGTGACAGACTGAAGTAGCAGTTGTTATGGTGTTAACTTGTGATCAAACTGCATGCTGTATGTAAATTATTGTAGTGTCTTAAAAATTATGGGCCAAATCTTCAGCTGGTGTAAATAAGCATAGCTCCATCTGCAAACCTAGCTTAACAAAAAAGCAGGTGAATGTTGTGATGAATAACATGTAGAAAAATATCAGTTCAACTTTTACTTCACAAAACAGGTCACTGGCTAAATAAACTGTGTTGTTCACTCCTTGTTCATTAAAAAACGGCTAAGACAAGTCCAGAGCAAAAAGCCAGCACACCAAAGTGCAGAACATAAGTGAGGCAGAATATTGTGTAAATCTGCTACCAAAGATCTTCACGTTGATATAGAACCTTGCATTTAGCTGACTTAGCGGTAGAACGACTGAAGGTTTATTTGGTTTGGGGTTTTTTTTTTAATGGAATATTGGATTTCACTTTGCACTTTTGTCCTTGCAGTTTGTTGGCTAAACAAGGCACACAGATGCCTATCCTTTGAAGACCAAGGATAGGATTGGCCTGTTACTCAATGAGGGGGGAAAAACAATAACAGAAAATGTGGAAATGGCAAAATGATTTTTTTGTTTCAGTTTATACCAAAAAGTTTAGTAGCATTTGGACATCTAACTTAACGAATGCAAGTGAAAATGAGGTAGGATCAGAGGTTAAAACAGGGAAAGAACAAGTTAAAAATTCTTAGACAATTTAGATGTTTTCAAGTCACTAGGGCCTGATGAAATACACCTTAGAATATTCAAGGAGCTGACTGAGGAGATATCTGAGCCATTATCGATTATGTTTGAAAAGTCATGGAAGACGGATGAGATTTCAAAGGACTGGAAAAGGGCAAATATAGTGCCCATCTGTAAAAGGGGAGATTACAGACCAGTCAGTTTAACTTCAGTACCTGGAAAGATAATGGAGCAAATAATTAAGCAATCCATTTGCAGATACCTAGAAGATAAGGTAATAAGTCACAGTCAGCATGATTTGTCAATAACAAATCATGTCAAATCAACCTAATAGCTTTCTTTGCCAGTGTAACAAGGTTTGTGGATGGGGGAAAGTGGTAGCTATGGTATATCTTGACTTTAGTAAGGCTTTTTATACTGTCTCACATGGCCTTCTCATAAACAAACTAGGGAAATACAACCTAGATAGAGCCACTATAAGGTGGGTGCATAACTGGTTAGAAAATCATTCCCAGAGAGTTCATAGTCAGCTGGAGAGCATATCAAGTGGGGTCCTGCAGGGACAGGTTCTGGGTCCGGTTCTGATCAATATCTTCATCAATGATTTAGATAATGGAATAGAGAGTATACTTATAAAGTTTGCAGATGATACCAAGCTGGGAGGGGTTTCAAGTGCTTTGGAGGATAGGATTATAATTCAGAATGATATGAACAAACTGGAGATATGGTCTGAAGTAAATAGGATGAAATTCAGTAAGGACAAATGCAAAGTACTCCACTTAGGAAGGAACAATCAATTGCACACATGGGAAATGACTGCCTAGGAAGGAGTACTGTGGAAAGGGATCTGGGGGTCATAGTGGATCACAAGCTAAATATGAGTCAACAGTGTAACACTGTTGCAAAAAAAAAGCAAACATCATTCTGGGATGTATTAAAAGGAGTGTTGTAAGGACAACACAAGAAGTAATTCTTCTGCTCTACTCCTCATTGATTAGGCCTCAATTGGAGTATTGTGTCCAGTTCAGGGTGCCACATTTCAGGATAGATGTGGACAAATTGGAAAAAGTCCAGAGAAGAGCAACAAAAATGATTAAAGCTCTAGAAAACAAGCTCTATGAGGGAAGATTGAAAAAATTTGGTTTGTTTCGTCTGGAGAGGAGAAGACTGAGAGGGGACATGATAACATTTTTCAAGTACATAGAAGGTTGTTGCAAGGAGGAGGGAGAAAATTGTTCCCCTTAACATCTCAGGATAGGACAAGAAGCAATGGACTTAAACTTCAGCAAGGGCAGTTTAGGTTGGACGTTAGGAAAAACTCCCTAACTGTCAGAGTGGTTAAGCACTGGAATAAATTGCCTAGGGAGGTTGTGGCATCTCCATCATTGGAGCTCTTTAAGAGCAGGATAGACAAATACCTGTCAGGAATTGTCTAAAGAATACTTAGTCCTGCCTTGAGTACAGAGGACTGGACAAGAAGACCTCGATGCAATCGATGCAGCAGGTGTCTAGTGAAGACCCGCTAAATCAACCACAAAGCGCTCTCCAGTCGACTCCGGTACTCCAGAGCCCCGAAAAGAGTAAGGGAAGTCGATGGGAGAGTATCTCCTGTTGACAGAGTACAGTGAAGACACTCGGATAAGTTGACCTAAGATACGACGACTCCAGCTACGTTATTCACATAGCTGGAGTAGCATAATTTAGGTCGATTTACCCCGGTAGTGAAGACAAGCCCTAAGGAAGACAGTCCATTGAATAATGAAACCATTGCATCATATTATTTGTATGGTTAGGTTTCTTAAAGGCAGGATTTGACCTTGTATTTTTTCCTTCTCCATCTTGCAGTCTGCCATAAGTTCTGACCTAATATGTATGGGGTCACCGGTTGATTTGTAGCTGTCATTTCAGTAATACTGACTGTTTCAAGCCTAATCTCATTCTGAGTCTAATAATTCCTCTGAAATGGTCTCTGTTTGAATTGTAGTCCTCCGAAAACTTTCATAACTTTTAATATAACTGAGTTATTTCCACTCTGATGAAATTGAACATAAAGGTGTAATCTCAATTGCTCAGCAGTACAGTTTGCTCTTACTAATAAATGGATCAGCTCCATCATGAAATGTCTTTGTTCTAATCCAGTGTTTGCCAAGTGTCTTCTTATAAGGGATTGGTGAACTGGTTCAAACAAAATATTAATCAGCTCAATCACCCCAAATTTAGAACTAGCTGAATTAGATTTTGAAACAATTGATTTAACTTTTTTGGTTTTGTTTGTAATTTTTTGCTTTCTTTTTTCATTTCCAGTTGTTAGTAGGATCTTATGTAGAAATACCACAAAAACCTATTCTTGTGGTATTAGTCTCCTCTCCAAAATTAGAAAGTACTGAAATCTCATGAGAGATCTTGATTTTGTTGGATTTCCATTCCAAGTTTTCAGGCAAGGGAGCTCAGAAAAGACTGTAATGTACTAATTGCTATATGTGGATAATCCTGTAGCACTACCGTCTTCTGGTTGAAACCATTATTTGTGATTATAACCTCATGTAATAGCTGGCCTACAAAGTAACTTTAAGCCCTAATGCCATGGCAAGCAAATGGAGATTCTCCTAAACTTCAGTGGTAGAGGTCTGTGTTTTTAGAGCAAAAGATCATGAGTTGATGCATGTGTGCTGTTACTTGAACTGCAAGAATTGTATATGATCATGGAATATTATGGTATTAAACCTTGGGATGCGTGTGCTGTCTGGCCCTCCAAATCCTCACTAGTTCATAATAATGATGGTTGTTTTCACTTATTAAAAATGGGATACTCAGTGGGGGAAATGTGCAAAGCCAATTATTTTAACCAATATATGATTAGAGTAGGTTTCCAACTGCATTTCTGAAGATAACAAGTAGATGAATATATAATGTTAGGACTTGAATGAAACTTTAGGCTCAGCCTGTGTATGAGTCAGACCTGAGTAAGACCTGAGTCACAATTCTTTTCCAGACCCCTCTTTGCTCCGGAAAGGAAGTAATTCACTGTCCTATAATTCAGCTATTTAATCCCCTCATCAAGTCAGGCTGAGTAAAGTGCAGTTTATGCCCCTGCCTCATTCTGGCTCCTCTCAGCTCAGCTGGTTCTGAATGGTAGAGAGGCTAGGTAGGAAGAGGTGGATTATTCTCCTGAGGACAGGTAGATATGTGGTGTGTTTCTGACCTGGTGAGGGGCCTGAGGAAGCTAAGAAGGTTTAGGAGGGAGGTGGGAGAGTCAATTAAAGGGTGTAGGAAAAATGGTGTGTTAAAGGTAAGACAGAGATTGAAGGGCGAGAATGTAAGATCAAGAGAGAACAGTAAAGGGGTGACTGAGAAAGAAACTGTTTTCTCCCACCCTGCCTTTTACTGCAAAGTGTCCCAGTTCTTTAATCTGAAAGGTGTGAGAGGGAAGCAAGCATTCCTTTTAATTCCCTCATCTATTGCCAAGCTCCCTCATCCATTGCCAACATAGTTCTCTGTGATCCCCTTGACCTCCGCTTTTTCATTTTGAAAATATGATCAGCTTGCAGGATAGAGGGGCAGGTTGCAGATATTCACCTCCAGTCCCACTACTTATTTGGGACCAGCTGCCAATGCCATAGAGTACACAAGCAGCTGTTTTTTTGATTTGTCATTTACAGACGGGCCTGTGGATTAGCATTTCCTCTGGAGCATGTGAGAATATACTGCTCTGGCACAGGGCAGCTCTGTGAGATTTACAATAAATAGCTATGGTGAACCATTCCATAGTCTACCCTGGCACATAACTTTCTGTCCTGCGGTTAACCACCGCTGCCAATCCAAGATTTTAGTACAATATAAAGTTGCTTTAGTCTCTTTAGGAGAATAGTTGAAACTTGAAGTACGGTACTTAATAGCACTAAAGTTTATCCTCATTAGAGTAAGGTTTAAAAAACAAAAGCACCTAGTTTTAAAGAGTTATGAGAAACTGCAAATAAATAAACAACATCATGTGGTGACATGTTAACAGTGCACAGAGATCACTGCACAACAACTTCAAGAAGTACTTTAATGAAAAACTGCTTGCTATTCAAAATGCACTTCTCTTTTTAAAGCTACAGGCTAGGCTTAACCCCTTTCCCTTCCTACCCAACTCCCCTAGGCCTCAATAGCCCAGCCCCTCAAGGACAGTCACATGAGGGAGCAGAGTCAGACCTCCTGACCCCCAAGAAATAAGAGAATTCTTTCGGCTGCAGCCAGAGCAGCAGTGGGAGTAGGAGGGAAGTAGTCAGAGAGGGCTTTCCCATTTCTGGCCCACTTCTCAGAGCCTGAATTTAAGCCCCAGGGACCCCTGAGGAGAGACCCGTGGGGTAGGAGCCTCAACCATCTCCTGAGACATGAAGCCAGACCTCCAGAAGGCCAGAGACCTTGCACCTTCACAGCCCTGAGTCCCTCCCTCTGGAATCTGGAGTATCATTTCAGCTGACAAAATGAAATGGCTGCTGACAGAGAGACCCAAAAAACCTTTAAAGTGAGACTAGGTGTTACTCTCTCAATGAGCCTGAGATGGGGTTATGGGTCAGAGGAGAATTTGGCATAACAGGGGAATTTAGGATTTTTAATCTTATTTTTTTTAGTGGTGTTAATCCACTGGCACATGTTTACTTGCAGGTAAACAGGGCCTTTCAAAACTTGAAAATAAGTTAGGGATAAGTTAAAAATGTAAAAGAGGAGGAACTAGCTATAATTAGTACTTAGAGATTGTTTATATCTATATCTTAAAAAGGAACTATGGTATTACCAACTGCAAATATGCAAACATCATAAATCAGGCCCTGACAAATCATGACATTGACTTTTTGCATTCTTTTTATTTAAATTCTGGCTTTTGAATCTTTAGGATGTACTGGGGTCATGTTTTAAGCTTTTTTCTGCAGTCATAAGGGCTAGAAACTAGAAATTTTTTAAATGAAAGCTGAGATTCTCACATATTCACATGACTCAGAGTTAGGGCTTTAAAAACAAACCAAATGTCATGAGTGATAGAATCGCAAGAGTTGGCAACACAGGAACTAACATGGCATATGCCTATCATCATCCTTACCATTTGTTTATATAATGTTTCTCCCTCCTTTCTACCCAATATGTGTCTTGTTATACTCTGAATTCTGTGGGGGAAGGAACCATTCTTTCTTCTAGGTGTACGGACCCTACAGCAATGGGGCCCTAATCCTGATTGTGGCTTTTAGGTACTGCCACAATATAAGTAACAAAGCTGCAAAAGTTGGAGAGCTGATAGATAAAAAGTCTACCTTGAAACAGTGGGCTGTAAAATCTGTAGAAACCAGTGCATCTCGGAGGACAGAGGTAGCATTTTTGGACAGAAAAAATTGACAATGTTATAATTCAAGACCTCAGTTATGCTTTAGAGAACAGGAAAAACTTGAGTTCCAGATTCACTAGAACTGGTAGGAAAAAGTCTGTCTAGGAAAAAAAAAAAAAAAAGGAAATATCTTTTCAGGATGCAGTGTTTGTGTCAGAAGAGAAGCTGTCATACTTTCCCATCAGTGCAGTCTCCTATATATGCCACTGAACTGACTAATTCAAATCATTTTTGTCACTGCTTTCCAGGATGCTTCTCAACTTTATATGCTAATAGGATCATTATGATTTTCTTTCCTTATCAAGAACGCAAAGTATTAGTTGCAGTATTTTTGTCTCAGCACCCTAACGCTGTGAGAAGCATTGTGAAATGGTGTATCATTTGTTTGGTTATGACTGTTGGTTGTAGGAGAGAAGGGTGAGGCAAAGTTCCTACTTTACAGTTCTCTTTGTGTTCGTGTAGTAGTGGGCAACCATCCACCACAGCTCTGCAGTGATGACTTATGTTTTATATTTCAGAGAGATGAAAAACATCAGTGTCTTTGTATTTGAGAAAAAATAGGTGAATGAAAAGACCTGATTTGTGAGATTTACACAACTTAAAAAGAAATAGGTTCTGATCCTGGGCCTCATTCAACTGGTGCACAAAGCCCCTAAACACTGCGGATCAAGCCTCCAGGAATCCTTGGGTGATCTAAAACCCCTGTTGTGGCTCCATGCCACCCTCTCCCAACTGGTGGCTTAGGGCCATGGCCAGAGGAAGGGAACAAGAGCAGGGGTTCCATATGCCCTGGAGATCCTTGGATGCCATTTCTAGCCCTAGGGCTCTTGCCAGATGTTGCAGCTTAGAGTCACCTGAAGGCAGCTCCAATTTGCACCAGAGACTGGCCTATTGCAGAGTAATGCCAGGATCGGGGGAGAGCAATGGACACTTTTGGACTCCTGCTTCCTCACCTGCACCGAGTGTTCCTAGGCTGCAGCTGAGGATCTAGCTTATAGAGTGGAGAAGTGTTGCAGCTATTTGATAGGGTGCCACTTTATACTCAGGGAGTGTTGGGCACTAAGGATTTAGGATGCAGGATTTAGTTATAGCAGAGTGCCATGAAGTAAACCATTCAACCCACCATTGAACTCTGGCAGACAATCAGCTTCCAGCCATGTGATTTGCTCAGTAAGTTTCAGGAATGTGGATGGAGGCTAATATTTCATTCTTTTCGTACTGCCAGCTAATGTGGTCATTCCCAATGCTGAAGTTGCAGGGTTTAAACCCTGGTGATGATGGAGGAGTTGTTACACTGTTCAGAATAAAATCTGGTTTTCCTTTTAAAAAACATAGGAAGTTGCCTACCAAAAACTATTTTAATGTTGTGACATTACAGTTGCAAGGTCAAGTACTCAGACATTAGGAAATGCCAGAGGTAACATTCCCAGTGTCGGAGGAAATAATAGCATGAGATTCTGTAATTAAAGATGTTCTCTTAATGCCTGTGCAAAAGAAGCCTCAATTATAGTTGCACAGGCATCCTTAAATCTGCTATTTCCTAATGATTGAGGGCTTGACTTTGCAACCTTAATGACATTCTTTTAATGTCAGGGATTTTTTGTGTCATTATTTATATAGTGTCCAAATTGTCCTAGAGTCCAGTAAATATCTTATAATTTAAGCTATATTTCTGGAAATCGGAGTGAGAATTCCCCTAACTGCTATGGAATTCATTTGTGGATATCAAAAGAGGACAACTACAATCAATGTGGGGACATCATCATATTATTGTTTTACATGTGGAGTATGCCAACCACAGGCGCTGACTTTTGTTTGTGCCAGTGGTGCTTCTCTCCACTCCCTCCCCTCTGTGCAAGTGGCAGGCGAGGCCTCAGGGAGAAGAGGCTGAGCAAGGGTGGGGTCTTGGGGTGGAGCGTAGGCGGGGCCTTAGGGGGAAGTGGCCAAGTGGGGTCGGGGCCTCAGGGCAGAGTGGCAGGTGAGGCCTCAGGGGGAAGAAGTGGAGCAGGGCCTCAGGATGGAGCACAGGCAGAGCAGGGGGCAGGGCCCACAAAAGATTAATCTGGCCCTGAGGGTGCTGAGCACCCCCTATTTTTTTTCGGTGGGTGCTTATGCCCCAGACCACTCACGGAGTTGGTGCCTGTGATGCCAACAATTTATTGTACAGCCTTTACTGGGAAATGAATGCTTCAAATGCAATGTAAACCATTGTTTCCATATAATGGGGAAGTTTGACAATGCAGGGCTGCTGCTTTTCATTCCTGGAAGTGTACAACTGAAATATGTAAAAGAAAAGTTTTGAAAGAATACATTTCATAATTATTGATTCCCTCTGGTGCTACAGTTGTGCACCTGACTTGTAAAATGTTAAGAAGAGGCTGTGTTAGACATTATTGTGTAATGTTGTATCCAGTGGGAGTGGGAAGAGATGAATTTATGATTGTCTGGGAATGACAAAAAATGATTTAGAATCTCCAATCTGTACTGCAATAAGAGTCATGTCTTCTGCTGGCAGGCTCAGGTTAAAGCAGGCCATTTCAACTGATAAGAAGACCAGACCAAGATTTAAAAAAAAAAGGGAAAATAATTTTATCACAGATTTTTTTTTAACAAAGATGTGTGGCATAACACATACAATGAAACATAGTCATTGCTCAAGCCTTTTAAATGACTGTTTAATTTTATCAGGGCTTTGCAGATTCATTCATTTGAAAGATATTCAGAAGGTAAACAGCAATTGAAAGCAGATATGCAGACCGGCTTTGACTGGGATAAATGTCCATTTCCTATCACTATAGAACTGATAATGCAGTAGTGTCTAAATAATGCAGTGCTGCAAACTCTCTCTGATTATTGCACAGTAATAGACCAGTGTTTATTGAGGAACCCAATTTATTCATTTCAACAAACTCCAGCTTGTAAAATAAGATGCTTTCAATTCAGCTGCAGAACCAAAACAGCTTAAAAAAAGAGACTAAAGTCCAAAAAAGGGTATAGCATCCCAATGTGGAAATACTAAAACAGACATGAAAATATAATCAAGAGACAAGTAACACTAGAATTACAGATAAGAAAAAACACAGAGAGTAAATCATAATGAAATTAACATGACAATAGATTTTTTTGTTTTAAATCAAGAAGGAATGCAACAAGAGACCATGGAGGCATAAAGGGGAATATGAATAAACAGACATAAAAACAAATAAGAGCAAAACAGCAAAAGGAAGGTGATCATGGTAAAATCTAGCCAGTGTAAATATATTCAGGTATTTTATTAGATTTTTTTTTATTGATCTCTAATCCCCATCTGTTCTAGCAACAAAATTATCATTAAGCAGAAGCTTTCTTCTCTGGAGCCACCAGGTTTGTCTTAAAGCTACAGTGTTTGTACTTTCTGCAGTCAGGTGCAGCTTTGCAACCCAGTATTTCCTCTACAAATTTTCTCGCTTATTTTAACTGTATATGAATTTGGTGGCACTTGTCAAAGAGGAGGACGTTTTTACTGTGATGGACTATGTACATACAATGGTCAGACACTGGGCAGGCTCCTAGCCGTAATTTGATCAATGCAGAGATTCATTTGTCATCTATTAGTCCATTTTCATATTCCACACTCAATACCCTTACAAAAATTATAACTAAGAAATGAGGAGAGAGAGCAGGGGGAACACAAAGAGAGGGAAAACCTTGCAAAAGGGGTGGGAGGAGTGCAAACTGAGAAAAGGGAGTCAAACACTTTTTACACTATTGTAGCACGGCAACCTATCTTATACTAGTACAATCTTTTAACTCTACCCCTATCTACATTGCCAGAAGGACAGGAAACATTGGATGTAGTTTTAATTAGGTTGCAACTTTATTCTTAAATATCTGGGAGTATCTGACATGTAAAATAGTATAGTGCAGGTAATTCCATATACATTTCTATATACGTGGGGGCTGCTGTCAGCCCTTTTCCATCCTGGTTCTACCCAGACCACTGCTGAGACCTTGCCACTGCTACTTTTAGGAGAGTTAATGTGGGCTGTAAAGAAAGGGTGGTTGACTACCTCCCATACCAGTCATAGGAGCCCTGAACCCCCTTTTTCTGTTCTTTTAAAGGATGCCCTCTTTAAATCCTTTACGAATCAATTGTGTCGAATTGCTGTATCCATTCATATGGAGTTAACTGGAGTGGACATCTGCCACAAGTTTCCATAATGAGTTGTGACACGATAGCCTAACCCCGACTTTCCTACCCCACCAGGTCCCTAACTTGCTGTGCGGCAGGTAACCGCCCCCCCCCCCCCATACACCCTGCCTCAGCCATTCTGGCAGTGAGGGAAAATTCCTTCCCAGCCCCTCAAGAAAAGGAGTGACTAGTGTAAGGGCCATCGCATATAATGAAGAAACCTAGTATTTTGACTACTTCCATGGCTGGGAGGAGGGTGTGCTGCTAGCCTGGTTCAGATTAAAGAGGGCTTTCCCTGAACTGCCCTGGGAATAAATATGCCCCTTTTCCCTTCTCGTCAGTTAGCGGGGAACAAGGCAGCATCTCCTGCATGCTAATCTGGTCTGGCTGTAATGCTTCCTGCCTCTTTAGCTGTAACAGGTAATTCTTTCAGGGAGGGGCACCTTAAAGAGACACCACACCCCCTCCTACCAGTCTGCTGGACAAGCTCCATCCCTGCAGTTAAAAGGAGCAATTCACCTTCTCCATCCAGCTGGACAAAGGGCTCCACCGCTTAAGTCGCAGTGAGGACGTTCATATCTGCAACATTCCTGCTATTACACTCTAGAGTTTCTCTTAAGCAAAGGGTAACTTATTGTCCTGCATTGTGGCATGGTACTTTTGTAAAGAGCAAAAGCTGTGGGCTAGGATGAACCATTGGATATTGGTATTCCCTTGTGACTTAAGCCACCCTTTGAACTCTGATCTCTAGTGGCCAATGGCCAGTGTGTTTAACCGACCTCACCACTTTCAGCCTCTCAGTTTCTTTTCAGTGGTGTTGCATTTTAATGTCAACACCAGTTTAGATAAAAAGACAAGGTTTATTTGGTGGTTTGACCTCTAAATGTGATAGTGTTGAAATGTTCTTTTTGCCTAGAAATATTGCATCAAAAACAATCACTTTACATAAAAAAATAAAACAAATATTTCTTCTGGAAAATAGATTTTGTAAGTTTTATTTTGTTTAATGGTTTAGCTGGCGAGGCAGTCATTTTCCTGTTTACTGAACCTAGCATAAACCTTTCTTTTCTTCAGTACCAGGAGTTATTTTCTGTAGTGTCTCATTATTGGCTTTTAGCCAGCAGTGTTATTTTATATGACAGTGAAAAATCTCTAAAACTAGACACAAAAGAACCACTATTTAAGAAGGTGAGAAAATATAGCATTAAAACAATTGTACATGTTTGAAATGATAGATTTCAAGTCTGATCGTCTGCTATGGGAATGGTTCCATTTCATTTCTGTAGTCCTCACTGGGCCAAATTCTGCCATAATATTCAGTGTGTGCAATATATTTTAACTTGGAATCAAGGATTACTTAAACTAGCAGCTTTTTTTTTAACGAGCTAAGGAAATGTAACTTTCTCCTACATCCACATCACTCTGATTGTGTAATACTCCATGGAGAATGCTGTGCATACCAAAATGTACGAAGCCACCAAGGCAAATGATTAAACAAGCAATTTGCATATATGTCTATTCCTTTAGGAAGGTATAAGATATAAAGAAAAATATTCATTCTGGGGGCATCATGCCAGTTTAAATCAGGAGTAATTCCAATAAAGTCAATAGAGTTACTCTAGTTTAAAAGCAGTGTAACTGATCAGATTCAGGTCCAGTGTGTTCTAGCTGAAGATAGGCAGCTGATATTTTGAATTTGGTTCTGATTTGGAATGAAACTTTGAAATCCTCCATGAAAGGGAACGAAGCCTCAGCTCGAGGCAGTTTTCCTTGGAGGCTGCCCTGGAGCCACGGAAACTAGTAGCCGGGGCTGCCGAGGAGCTGTAATCTCAGGAGCCAGGACAAACAGGGCTTCCAGGTTCCTGGCTTCCCATCAGCCTGCCAGGTGAGCTGGTAAGGATCTGGGAATCTGGAAGCCTGGACTGCCAAGTAGCCCACCAAGCTGGGTGGGTGAGCTGCCTGGGTTCCGTCAAAACATAATCAAAATGGAACCATCTGCAAAATGTTTCAATTTTGATGAACTGGCAAATTCCGACAAAAAGTTTCATCTCTATTTTTCCAACC
Organism: Terrapene triunguis; assembly: GCF_002925995.2. Taxonomy (NCBI): domain Eukaryota; kingdom Metazoa; phylum Chordata; order Testudines; family Emydidae; genus Terrapene; species Terrapene triunguis. The sequence goes on from NW_020664435.1 coordinate 38,565,884, forward strand.
AGCTCTATTTAAAACAAGACAACTCTTTGCCTTCTCCCCAGCAGTAAATGGTTCCTCCAGACTTGATGAGCAGTTACATCCAATTGTGCGAGCTCGCTCACATGCTTTCAGTCCAGAGCTTGTTTCATGTAGATGTTTAACAGCTGACATTAGTTCTTTAAATTTGTTCAAGGCCTCCTCATTCCACAAAATAAAAGGAAATCTAATTAGATACAATTATTGCAGGCAGATATAAACCTATTTGCAATATCTACATGCTTGTTAAATTGCAGCTGCAAGTTACAGGAGCACTGAATTACCACCCTGCAAATGCACCATTGGTCCATCTGGCTCCACTGGGACTAAAATTCATGCTGTTAGGGAGCTGGAGAGCACCAGAATTCCTCAGTGGGTGCAGAGACATAAGGGGTCTGCATAGATGGGTCTGGCCTCCTTCGGTATCTGTGGGATTTGAAGGCTGGGTCTGCAACTCTTTCTATGCAATGTTAGCGCTCCCACCCCCAACACAGAGTCTCCTCCTCCCATGGGTTTTACCACAGGAGAGGGCAACCTGGCCTCTAGCTGTTGTTCTGATCAGCAGACAGCATGGGTATATTCACAGTACTCATGTCTTCTGCTGTTGCAAATCATATTACATTAGCTAATGGATAATGGGTACCAGCATTTTGGAAAGGTATCGGAGAACTTGTGTTTGTTTCTTTCTAGATTAAATTAATTATATCAATGGGAGTGGACATGGGAAATTATGGTACTGAGGGAGTGGGCTGCCTTTGTCCCGTACTCCTCTAACCATTGGTTGCCATGAAGCAATGAAGAGTTGCTGTCTTCAGCATGCTCACAAGCTTATAGTGAAGGTGGTAGTGTAGTATTTAATGGTAAGACAGTTTAAATGCCACTCACTGTGACTCTGCAGAGAGAAAGCATATGTCAGCAATGCATTGGAAGGACTTTCACGTTTCACCCTATATTTTCCCCACTTTACAGGACAACAGGAATTTATGTTTAATATTGGTCCAGATTATGCCCAATTGTCTGATGGATGCCCAGGGGGAAAGAGGGGTGGGAGTGCAAGGAACCCTCTTATATCCCTACACAGCCACTGGACATAACTAAAGTCTCTGTGTTTCACAGAGAACAAAACAGTTCCTTTCATTTACACCTTGGCTCCACCACTAGCCGGTGCCCAGGCAGGAGTATGTTGAATGGCATGAATGGATATAGCACCCCTCCTGCACGCTGTTGGCACTACATTATAATCACCATATACCCATGTTACAAATGTAGCAATAGTGAATTTGTGATCACAAAGCAGTCACGAGATTAGTGCAGTGTGACAGTTTAGGAGGCAAGTGTATCTCATGTGTATACAACAACCAAAGTAAAAAATCATTGTCAGTCCAAAAATGTCAATAAAAAAATTAAAAATTTAAATCTTAGTTTAAATATATATCCTTGGTATATATTTGTATAGATTGAAATAAACAAACACATGGAATTATTCTGTCTGCATTTCCATTATCACAAAAAGTTCCTGGCAGTGATTAGTAATTTAATCTGCCTTTTAAATTACTTTATTGAAATTTTATCTGGCATTTGAGAGGTTAACTTTCACGTGAGGAGGGTAAGTTTAATACTTTTAGCTGAAGCATTTATTTGTGATTAAAAGTAGTTTTGCCATTTTTCAAATCCCACACTAAACAGGAGAGCCCTTGAATGAGGTATTACCAATAAATTGGATTGACAAAGGATTGCCGGACTCTAAAATAGAACTACAGAACACTGTTTGACATCCATGCAGCTTCCTCATTATGGAACATTAGTAACTATTGCTGTAGGGAAAACAGCAGCTTTCAGCATTCAGTTATTCAAATACATCAAGCCCTTCATTGAAAATACAGCTCACTGAGTGTTTTTCCTGCTCAGCTAATGAGGAGCTCTTCTCACCTTTACATTTGAAGGTCACGGGCCTGATTCGCCACTGCCTTGCACTGGTAGTTTACTCTGTGCAAGGGTGGTGTATAATGCGATTACATCAGAGAGGTAGCATTTTACATCCACTTTGCACAAGTGCAAATGACTGCACAAGTAGAGAATCAGACCCAAGCTGGAGATATTCAAATCAAATTGAAGGCATTGGAAATAAACATTTGCATTAGTTCTCATTGTTTTGAGTTTTACATGTACAGTCCTTAATGTAATATAAAGTTCTGTAGCCTGAGATGCAGCAGTGTCTCATCCAGACATGGTCCTGGTAAATTAGACCTGCCCTGTATGAACACATAAAAGGAAAAAATCTTGCCTGTTCCTTATTTCCTGAGTTAAATGAGCCACGACCACAGGCCCAGGGTGCAGAAAAATAGGTAGTGCTATAGTTCATTCCACAGCATTACCAGTATAGGTATTAGGGAGTAATGAGTTGGAAATCCTAGGGGCAAAATTGGAAGAGTTAAAACTGTCCCACTCCAGGGTGACTCTCCCATCTGAACTTGCTAACAGCGGAAGACATTTTATCAGGCAGGATAGATTAGGATTGTGTACTGGGATGGAAGGATTCTAAATGCTGGTTTATCTGTGTTTCTCTCTCTTCCTCTTCCTGTTTTCACTATGAGGATGCCCCTTGCCTGGATGGATAGGAATGGTTATCTCCCTAGTTCAGGTAGGAGCTGGATGGCTTTTAGAAATCTAGCACTTCTTTGAAATGTGCAACTGCTAATTAGTCAGCAAGAAATTAGTCCAAGCAAATTAATTGTACACTCTTAATGTGGAACTTCAGAGCTTTATGGCTCAAGGGATTTATTCAGTGACTTCTACAATTGCCTGTCTTAAAATAAAATGAATAGCTCCAGGGTAAGAGAGGCTTTTTTAAGGAATTCCTTCAAAACTCCTGCACCCCTGCTGGTGGAGACTTAACATATTGCCCAGAGAGCGTATCTGACCTCTGTCCTGGAGGGTCTCTCCTTCACATCATAATTTGTGTATCCCCAATTGCCCAAATCTTAAGAGGAAACTAATAGTGACTTTGACGGAAGCAACTCATCTGCCTTTCAACTGAAAGTAATGTGCTGTGAGTACAGTGTAATCACAGCAGTGGGAAGGGTAATTAGGAGTGTTCTCCTTCATTAACTTGACTTCAAGTGACCTGACTCTTGGGTTTATACCACAAGCTGCACAGACCTACCTGGAGCTGTTGGAGCAATTAAAGTTCAGTTCAAGACAGTAAGACACCAACATTATATCTCTCTATATAATGAAGGCTAAGAAATCTGCCTTCATTTCCTTATATAGCTGCCTGATATTATGATTACTGTTATTTATTATTTGCATTATTCCAATAATGCCCAAAGGCCTCAGTCCGGATTGGGCCTTATTTTGTAATTTGCCCTACAAACACACATGGAAACATATTCCCTGCCCTGATAGAGTTTAGTCTAATTTAGAGTTTACAGTCTAATTTGCTATTGAATCAGGAGGTTGCCTTGCACATCTTTTCGGGAGATTTTTTTTTTTTACTTACAAAACAGGTCCAAGAGAGACTATGAGGTTGATTTTTCTGCTGCCTTCCACCTTTGCTAGTCATATATACCTGTGCAGAGGGCAAAGTGAGTGTAAATCACCACCAGATCAGAATGATGACATTTTACACCCATTTTGCAAAGATGTAAGTGATTATGCAAGGCACAAGGCAATGGAGAATCAAGTCCATAGAGGTGTACACATAAATATCTCTCTCCTTTCAGTTGTAGGGGTTTGGTTGGTTCTGTTTAGTTCGTTTTCCTGTTTTGTTTTGTTTTGTTTTAGTACAGAGTTCCTGTGTGAAGGCCTGGTCAAAGAAATAGGGTTTTGTCTTTGGTTCTGCTGATGGTCTTAGGATCATCTTGGTCTCTTTCAGGAGTGAGCTCCAGGTTTATGAATTAGTTTCAGAGAAAGTTCGGTCTCCTGCATGCATGAATTTCATTCTTAGGGTCAACAATTCTGTGTTCCACTGAACATTGCTGTTGTGCTAATCATGCAGCGTGAAGCTGAAAATTGGGGATGTCTGGGAGAATAGGACCAAGTCCTCGTGTTTGACCTGAAATTCCCTGGGGAGCCAGTGAAACACCTTGGAGTCATACTCTCTACAGCCTGTGTTGTTGAGTGGTCAGGCTGTCGTATTCTTGATCAATTTTAACTTTTACAAGATCAGCAATTTCATACCTAGGAATGGAGAATCACAGTAACCAAACCAAGAGCCATGAATGCCTAGATCATTGTGCCTAAATCTGAATCTGTCAGGAAGGGGTGTGGTCTTCTTGCCACCAGTGATGGAAAAGGGTAATTTTTGTGGCAATGGCTATTTGGGTATTCAGAAACAGTGAGAAATCCAGTTTTACACCAAGGTTGAAGTTTGCCTTAACAATCTGAGGGCAATGCTATAGAGCTGACAAGTTAGTCAAATACTTCCCTCTCCCTACCAGTGCCACCTCAACCAGATCTCAGGCAGCCATTGGATATTGAGAGATTTCTGTGCATCTGATATGAAAGTGATGTAATGCAGGATGTCATCTGTGTATTGCTGACAAATAGTAGTGTCATTTTTCTGAATCTCAGTTATCCAAACCTCCTTGTTATCCTGAATAAGGTCATGCTCATTTGATTTATTGATTTTGAAAATTCTCTCAATTATCTCAGGATTCCCAATGTTCCCCACTTCATTGGGATAATTGAGATTTCACTGTATGGCTTGTACAGAAATATTGTTTGCAATTGTTTTTAATTCATGGACTGGCTATGTTTAACATCTTTCTTTAATCATTAAGGACCAGATCCTTCCATTCAAATTGGAGAGTACATTCTCCACAAATGGTCTTACTGAAGTCAGGAGTGCATATGTGGTATAAGGTGCTATTCAACACGAGTAAGAGGATCAGAATCTGGCCCTACAAGAATGTGGGCAAACTTTTGTAAAGACATTTTGTACACCTTCCTCCCCTTCATCCAGAAAAGAGTTTGGCTTCAGTAAAAGCTGCATTCAGTATCCACATATGCTGGGTTGGGTTTTGATTGAAAAGAAAGGCCCACCCCATTTTATTTCCAGGTTTGGTGAAATCTGCAGGCATCTCAGCTGGATGGAGAAAATAACATTTGCAACTTCTTGTTTGAGAAGATGCCAATTTGTAATTAATGAAGGGCCAAACCTCAGAAGGATTTGGTTGAATCTCCAGATTACAAACATGGCTTGTCTGATGGATTTACATTCTATTCCAGTGCCTGATACTACACTAAATTTCCCCTACCAACGGATAAAAGGGAAAAAATAAATAAAATGGTGAAGCCAAGGCTGTAAGTCTTGATTAGTAGGTTAACTCCCTTTATACTCTTCTCTTGTTTCACAAAACGTCTTTCCATTATCAGCAGTGATTTTATATTTATTTCCAGATTACTGATGAAAATGTTCAATAGCTTCAGTCTAGTACTATACTATACTATGTGGAATCCCATGAGAAACACCCCCATTCAATGATGATTCACCATAGCAACTACTTTTGGAGATCTGTCACTTAGCCAGTTCTTAATCCACTTAATATATATAGCTAAATGCAAAGATATACCCCTAGGAACAAGGAAGGCAAGGCCATTCCTACAGAACAGGGTACTGTATACCAGAAAGCAATGTCTCTGAAGAGGATTTAGGGGTTATAGTGGACAAGCATCTCAACATGCTGTGACAGAAAGGGCTAATGTGATCCTTGGATGTGTAAACAGGAGGCTAGGGAGGCAAATTTCCCTCTGTATACAGCATTGGTGAGACCAATACTGCCCTACTGTATCCAGTATTGGTGTCCACATTTTTAAAAGAATGTTGAAAAATATGAGGGGTGCACAAAAGAACAAAAAAAAAAAAGACGCAAGGCTGGAGAAAATATGGTACGTTGAACGCTGCAAAGAGCTCAAACTGTTTAGCTTATCAAAAAGAAGACTGAGAGATGACTTGATTGCAGTGTATAAGTACTTTTATAGGGAGAAAACACTGAATGCCAAAAAGGCTCTTTAATCTAGTAAAACAGCATAACAAGAACCAGTGACTGGAAGCTGAAACCAGACAAATTCAAATTAGAAATAAGGCACAATTTTTAACAGCGAGGGTGATTGATGCTTGAAACAAACTACAAAGTAGTGAACTCTTAATTTTTTCATATCAAGACTGGATATCTTTCTGGAAGATATGCTCCAGTCAAACACAAGTTGGGCTCAATACTGGGGTAACTGGGTGAAATGGAATGGCCTGTGATATGTAGGAGGTCAGACTAAATGACTTAATGGTCCTTTCTGGCCTTAAACTACATGAATCTCTGAAATCTCTCTTTCTTCCCCCTAGCCTCTTTATATAGAAACAAAAAGAGATGTGATCATATAATTAAAGACTGTATCATAATGCACAGGCACAAAGGGGCCAATTTAAGGTTGTACAAGCAACCTTAATTCTGGGATTTCCTACCTTTGAATGCTTGACTTTCCAACCTTAATAATGTTCTTTTAATATTGTTTGTACATGTGTAATTCACACAATATATAGATTTGCCTATCCTTATTTTAAAACTCGATGTAACAGTCTGTGCGTGGTTTATTGGCTCTAAATTAAAATATTAAAACAAAATGGTAATGGAGAGAAGGAGCTAAGCATCTGTAAAAGGCAAGAGGCCATCATAATTACCAGGATGCTAGACCATCCTAGATATTGGGATTATAGACATGCTTCTGGATTTATGTATTTATAGGTCAATGAAATCGTTGCACTAAGCTGATTCTCTCTGCCACTCAATTGCATTCATATATGGTGAGATTGAGAGTGCGCTCTGTGGATTCCACAATTGAACCTCGAGCCACTTAAAATGAAGAGATCAGCAACTTTACAGTCATTTGAAAGGGTTATAGTGGCTGGTTTATTGTGGTTAGTTGGTTTTTTAGTGGAAGTTTGGTTAAGGATTGTATTTTGAAAAGAAGAATAAAATAACAAATGATTAGATAGCAATAAAGAAAAAGAAACACAGATTCTTTCTCTCCCTTCCCTGCTCCCATGCCTTCATCTCCACTGGGGGGACTGGACTCTCTACTCAGATATATGTCTTATTCTCGCTGGAGCCAAAGAAAACAGGAATAACAGGGGGGATGAGTCACACTGGTCAAGTATTGGTATAGAACAACGCTGTTTGGTGATGGACGGTGATGACAGAGCAGCTAACTGTGGGGGCTGCTTATGATCCTTTCTGGTTTGTTTTTTGTATTTATAATTTGCCTTTTCAGTCCATAAATGTTGAACCTGCAGGTTGTGCATTCTGGACACACCTATAAATGCCCGAGAGCATTTGGATCACCTGAACTGTACTTTCCAGTGCTTTCTGTCATCCTGCAGTATGTTCCCTACATTCTCTGCTTGAAAGCATTCCCAGGTCCTCCTTTCTCAAAATTTCTTTTTTTTTTATCTTATTCCCAGATGTGGAAAAGAATGGCAAGGAAATCGTTGCCACATCAAGGTTAATCCTCCCCCAACTTCAGTTTCCCTTCTCCTTCGAAACGGTAGGTCAGGTGAAAAGACATTAACAGCATTCGAGCCATTCTTTTAGTGTTTCCCTGTGCTTATTTCTCTTTCATTGGTCTGACTTTGCAGATATTTGGACTGGCTTGGGTGTTGCATTAGCTTTCCTACTGATCAAAATCACAGTCGCTGTGTTGTATTTCCTTTGGAAGAAGAAAGTGCCAAGAACGTAAGTGAAGCCTTTTATTGTGTGCAAAAGCAGACAAAAATGTGCCACAAAGCAACGGCTAACTGCCCAGTTTCTGAGGTTTCAGCTTTTAAATCTCCTCTCAGTCTGTTTGCCTTAAATATGCCGCTATTAACATAAAACCTAGCTTTGCACCACAAGCTGACCTTAGTGGACCTCAGACTGGAAACAGTGAAATGCATCTTGATTGCTTAGAGTACCTTAAATGCAACATTGTGTGGTTATCACTGAATTACAGAGCCCCAGGGGCCATAACAGCTCAGAAACGCCCATCTTTTATTACTTGCTGTTTAAATGGGAGGACATAGGAGACATCTGTGGTTTCTCAGAACTTCTAAGGCTAGATTCAGTTCTCAGATGCACACCTCCAACTCCCCTGGAAGCCAGCAGGCACCGTGTGTACTTCAGAGAGCAGAGTTTTGCCCTAAATGTTTTCTAAAATATTTGCAAAACCTTGAAGAACTTTTGTTTCAAAGCATCCCCCTCCATGTGAAAATTAGTCTGCATGGAATAGAAACATTTAACAATAAAACAATAAAAAGGATTAGTTCAGAAAGACTGAATAGACAAATAAGAATCCAAACAAAATTTGTGGAACTACTAAGCTGTGTGCTTTCTTCTCTTTCACCATTCACGCTTTTACCACTTCCCCGATTCTCTTCTTCCCCCTCCATGCCCACACTCATATAGATTGTGAGGTCGTCAGAGCTGGGGCCCTATCTATCATGTGCCTCATGTGCTGTTGGCTGTGCAAATAAAAGCAGTCTCTCTGTTGACATGCCAAAATATAAAATGACTCCACCATAATTATCAAAGGAGAAAGGAAAAACATTGCAAGAATGGCTGGAATAAAGAAGTGCTGTTTCTATAATGCTGCTACATAGGTTCTCTTTAACCAGTCATTCATTTTCTCATAATCTTTGAAAAATACCCCTCAGACTCACAGATCACTGACTGGTCTCTTGGGGTTACCTTAGCAACACTCTCTGCCTTTTCTGTTCCTCTTCTCTCAACCCTTCTTTCCATTCCTACAGTCCAGTCTCTCCTTCTCTCTCTCTTTTTGCATTTTCTGGATTTCTTGTTCTCTCTTTCTCTCTTTCTCTCTCTCTCTCTTTCTTTCTACTGCTAGTTGCCTCTCCTCTCTATGGTGTCAATTCTCCTCATCTTTCTTTCTCTCTGCCCATCTCCCCCCGATTTTCATCCTCTTTAATGCCAGTTCCTTCCCCCCCCCCACACACACACACACAAACAACTAGCTACCAGGGTCTCTCTTTATTGTCAACTCCTATTGCTCTTCTGCTTTGTCCACATCATTTTTGTATTGTTAGACTCCCCTCACCCTCAGTTTCCCTTCTCCAGGCTTCATCTTCAAAAGCCACCTCATCTCCTTCATGCTCCTACTTTACTGCAGACCTTTTTCTCTTCACGGCTGCCCCTCTCTCCCAACAGCACTGCTAAACAGTGCAAATCTATGAACTGAGGCTATTGCTGAGGAGACCCCACTAATCAACATTCCACCATAACTAGCAAACAGCATGGTCTTCTGGACACAGCAGTGAGCTATGAACTAAGAACATTTTTGTTCTAATCCTGGCTTTGCTACTAACTTGCTGTGTGGCCTCACCTAACTACTCTGTGTCTGTTTCCTCCTCTAAAGTGTGAATAATCAAATTTCGTTATCTTACTTCATTGGGTAGAAGGCTTAATTCATTCCAGTTTGTACAGCCCTCTGAGGTTCTTAGATAGAAGGCACTATAGAAATGTGAGATGAATAGTGCTATCCTCAGTGTCACATAAAGCTGACTGAAATTTTTAAAATTTCTATGAAAATTTGTGCAAAAATGTTTTGGTATTTTTCCCAAAACATTTTTACTGTTAATTTGACTGGCTGTAGTGTAAAGTATTATTTATTGCTATGCTACTTCTCTTCCTTCCTAAACTTTTCCTTCTACCTGCTTAAGGTTACTGAACTGTCACCCACTTGTCTTCCAGCTTCCCAGCCAGGATTTAAGGAACAGGATTCCCCCCCACCATTTTAATTAAATAAGCTGACAAAAGATGCTAGAATGACAGCTCTAGAATCTTCTTTTTTCTACACAGTCGAGGTACCATCATGAAACGACAACAGCAGACAAGCAGGCAGTCTTTTTGTTCTGTGTTTGTACAGAACCAAGCACAATGCGATTCTGGTCCATGATTGGGGTTCCTAAGCTCTATGGTAATACAAATAATAATAATAGTAGTAAGTGCAGGATCCCCCACACTACCCTCTGCATGTGTCTCAACTGTGACCTGGAGGGAATCACATTTGGGGATAAAAAGTCAGATAGTTCAATCTCCATGGCCTAATTAGTCCTTGATCTGTCTGCTGTGATTTCCAAAAAGGTAGCTTGTGATGCTGGAGGCTTTTCTGATTCAGAGTGCTATCTAGTACGAATTAGACCGAGATTACCAACTCACTTCACATACAGCACCAAACCACCATTAGACAGCAATTGTTTTAGGTCACTATTAACTTTCAGCTGATTTGGACCAAAAGTTCAGATGCACAGGTCACTGTAGCCATGAGATCATGAGGACGTTGTTTCAAACTTCATCCAGGCAGCAACTCAGTATTCTTAAATGCGTGTTCAGCACCTAGCACATTTTGGTAAATAATAATCATCATTAACTTACTACTATGTTTATGCAGATCATTCCTAATTGCTTTCTTAAAAATCAAAAGCAACTCTAGGAAAAAGTGGTTAGTATTGTAACACTGAAGTCTGAGAATAAGTCTTTGAATGATAAGTGACTTGTGCATGTATAAGCTTGTAAAATGCACAATGTGACAGCACCACACAGAGACCTGAGATGTTACTCCTGCTTTTAAAGAAGAGGATTTGATGCAGCAGAGGCATTTAAGTGACCAAAGGATTAACGTCACCTGATACTTTACCACAGCATGGTTTCACTACAAAGAGCAGTGTCCACTTTGCACCTTTTATGGAGTGATGTGATTTTGCACTAGGTGTTAGGCACGGGAGAAGTGTAGTGCTCTAACAGAAGAATCCTTCATTCTTTATTCAGAATGAGTTTGGCCTGAGAGAGTAATGCACAATTGGGCCCCTTTTTGTATAATAGCTATTAGATTAAAGGTGTTCAGGCTCTCCTACCATTATGGGGCTGCATATTCAGACATTTGCAGCTGCTTCTCCTCAGACACCCCCATAAGCTTTTGTGTTTGTTCCCATAGCACTTTAAAGGAAACAGTGGAGCTATCAGTACCTCAAAGGAACTAGCACAGGACTGTGCACAGTGGTGTGTGGCACAGTTTTAGCATCTGATGGAGACTCGCTGCAAGTAATGCAGCATATCTTGTTCATCAAAAAAGCAGCTACAGGGAACGGGGCAGGCCAATTACCCTTAGACAGCTGCTGGATTAAGGGTTATGACTCACATGATGAGATCTGTTGGATTAAATTGTATCTTTCTTCTCCTAATGGACAAAAGCAGCCAGCCTCGTGGCTTGACAGCTGTGTATATCACTACCACAATGACATTCCAATATGGCAGTGACTACAAGGCTCTCAATTAGGGTTGTGGGCAACTTTTGTAGAGAGAGAAACCCCAAACCTGGAGGAAACCTGACAGGTTCCCACATTCCTGCTTGTGATCCACAAGTGAGGTGCTCAGGCTCAGTGCAAGGCTGCCAGCCATGATCCTTTCTCTGTGGCAGATGCCCTTCCTGACTGAATGGAAGCAGGGCGCTAAGATGGCTTCCAGTTCATTGCAGTTGTCAACCCAACCTTGATGTTTTCCCTTCCAGGATAAATGTTAAACAATTACTAGAAAATCCTTTTCAAGCTGATCAGCTGTGTTTATTTGCCGCTGTCTACTACACTGCCAATGTCCCTAGGTCTTCTGATTCTTTTTATTATCCACCCTTTGCCTGGTCCACCAGAGACAGTGTTAGTGTACCTTGGGAGATGTTGTTCCTGTCAGTGCCAGTGAGCACAGAACTCCAAACCTCCTGGGATTTGTCAGCAGCATCACTAGTAGGCAGGGATCAGAGAGTAAACAGACTCAGAAACTCTGGGGAAATGGGTTAGAGGAGATAGTGGCAGGAGATGGAGGCTGTTCTTTTGGACAGGAGGAGAGAGGAGGTATGGTCTTCTGGTCAAAGCACAAGACTGGGAATCAACAGGCATGTAGCTCTTCTCCATAAGCTCTTTTATCAGCCTATGAAAGCACTCCAAATGCCACCTTTGTTTGTATAGGAGCTATTTCCACCACCACTGTATTTTCCTGGAGAGGACATTCTATGCCATAGTAAGAAGATCTTGGTTTATTCTTGCCTTTTTTCAGAAATTATATTTCTGATGGCTATTAACTTAGGACAGAGAATACAAGGTAACTAGAGGAGAGAAAACCAGGAGATCACTCAGTCTTTGAGTTAAGCATGACCAAGATGAGAGATGCAAAGGCCTTTTAAAAAAAAAATACAAAGTAGCAAAAAATAACTGAGAATAAAATGAAGTACAGAACTAGGCAGCCAAGACAGTATGTTAGCAGACTAATCAAGCAAGAAACCCAGAGTTACAGTAATTCTAAACCAATCACCATAACTGTCTTTTGAGTCTACCCAGATTGCACCCTGACATACATTTCCTCTGCAGAATGGAATGACTACACTATATTGTTCAAGCCTAAATTGTGTGTAAAAAGCTTTGTAAATATTTTAGGAACTAAGACCTTTTATTAGATTTACAGTCTGAAACATCTATAAAGTATGTGTTCAAGAGATTAGTGTAATTAGAATTGACTCATCTGTCCTTTAGCTGTTTGTTTGTTTGTTTGTTTGTTTGTTTTTCTTTTTTTGTTATGAGTGTGGTAAAATTCAATTGAGGGAACATTCTTCTTATAACAGACTGCATAGCATTGTATGTTGTGTTCTGACTAAAACTGACAATGTTTGGTTTTACAGTCAAGATTGAGTTACAGAATTCTGAATTGTCACATCAGAACCAATTAAATCCAAATACATTGATTTTTCCATTAAAAAAGCATGATGCAACTCAACGATCTCTTTAAACACTGACAAGTGTTTTTGTGATCAATTTAACTTTCTCCCATCTCTGATAAGTGTGTGATGCTATTTGTGGTGAGTGGAATCTGTACAAAAGCAACAGCTGCTGCTCCATCATGGAAATGAGTTTAGCAAAAGTATCACCCATGTGATCTGGTCTGCAACCCAAGATGATTAATTCTTTCCTTTCCTTTTTGTGGTAGTTCTGGTTATGTTAGAAAACGCAATTCTGTCTGAGCTGTTTCACCCATACATTTGGTTTCGTTTGTTTATCCTAAAAATCCAACCACTTTGCATTTTTTTCCCCTAATTGATCCCTTCTTTTTCCAGTTTTGTTAATCTGAGATTTATTGGCTTTTCACATGCAAAGTATTCTACGTGGCTGTGTTTTATAAGCTTGACCTATGGACTGATTATTTTGGACTATGATATTTGTGAGTGATAAGTGATAAGGGGAGGGGGTGTTACAATATGTACAGAGGGGAACTTTTATGCTCTAATCCTTGAAAGAAAAACTGAACCATTTATTTTCCTATTAGTGTGTTGTTTAAATCATGTGACTAAGAAACTCTCCTACACTGGCATATATAGGGGGTAATGAAGTATAAAATGCAGCAAAGTACAGGGCTGACACAAGATATGTAACTTAATTCCCATTGTGAGACCTTGTGATGGACATATAGCTCATGGCTGCAGCAATGAGCTATCGTTTCCAACGAGAGTAATGTCAAGTAACAACAAGCATTGCAGGAATTAGATTAACTCAAGTCACTGCTATATATTTAGTAAAATTGACTGCTCAAGAAGTTTAAAATTAGGGTGTAAACTGATGACCAGCTGGCATCAGGAAGAATTTTCATCTTCTGTGTAATACTGCAGTTCTATGCCTCTCTCTGCAGCATCCACATTAATAACAGGATGTGGGAGTGAATGAACGGCTCTCTGTTCTAGCATGACAATTCTTATATTCCTAATTAGCCAAAGGTATAATACACCATGTTCACATTCAGGGATATGGGTCCAAATTTGCAAAGTAACATCAGTTTGGCATCCATTTTTGCCAGCGCAACTTTGTGCAAGCAAGAATCTTGTAATACAGTTGATGGATTCAAGCACCTGCACACACAGGTGACAGGTTTTACAAATGAAAATCCGCTCTGTCCACTTTTAAATAATCTCAAAATAAACTGATGTTTTTTTTTAAGTATAACTACAGGTTGTTTACTGGGAAGGTGATTTTAAAAATCCATTCATTTCAATATTACAAGTTGTCAGCTAAGACTATGGGCAAGATTTGTTTTTTAATCAATGGGAGTTAGGCACCTAAATCCCTTTAAAAATCTGGCCGTATGTAATTACTCATGAGCAATTTGTTACACTAAGGAATACTGACTGGATCACTAGAGTTTTAGCAGCAAAACAATGATACAAAGAAAGTGATTTCATCCCACATACTGCTCCCAATATAGCACTGTTATAACTTTTAATAAGGCACGTGCAATGTTATGTTCTTGTGATATTTACTTACTCTGCCTACTAGCTTTGTTGTTTAAATGTCTGGCAACAGTACTCCAGTGCGATTTCACCAAACCGCAAAAAAATCATAAGTGATTTGATTAGGAAGCTGAAAATCTGCTTGTTTATGGATAAAAGACTGATTAATAATTGGGACTTACCAAGGGTGAGCGAGCTGTAGGGGCCCGCTTGGCTGTCATGTCCTGCTGAAAAGCAAGACACATAATTCCAACTAGAAGTCAGAGTAAAAGGAGTGAGGGCAACTTGCAAAAGCAGGTTCTTTCAGAGCAAACCAGAACTTTGCTCCTGCCCATATCTCCTTTATGCCCCTTCTTGTCTTCCTCTGCCCATAACTCTGTTATGCTCTCCACTCCCAAAAATTCCCTCTGTCTCTTTCAACCATTCCTGACTTTGTGTCTTCTTGCAAGTTACCCCCTTATTCTTGGAACAGCATCCTAATTAAAGTACATCAGGCTCTCCTCCGTTAAAATAATCTAAGACCACATGCAACTCTCTTCCTTACTGCACTGTACTGTGATGTCTTTGGGCTGGGCCTGCTTGTGCCATTAAAGTGTAAGCTTTTGAAGGCCATATCTACACTTACCGGGGATTGATGCTGCTGCAATCGATGCAGCAGGGGTCGATTTAATGGATCTAGTGAAGACCAGCTAAATCAACCGCAGTGCGCTCTCCGGTCAACTCTGGTACTCCACTGGAACAAGAGGAGTAAAGTAAGTCAGTGGGAGAGCGTCTCCCGTTGACACAGCACAGTGTAGACAGCACAGTAAGTCGACCTAAGCTACGTCAACTCCAGCTACATTATTCACTTAGCTGGAGTAGCGTAATTTAGGTCAACTTACCCAGATAGTGTAGACAAGGCCTGAGTCTGTAATTTACCTGTTTGGCCCAGTTTTACCTATTGTATAGCTCCAAATATCCTTACACAACACTTTGTAAATCATGCTGTATAAGTCCTTGGATGTGCAATAGTATATTCATTTTTAGCAGAAGCAAGTTAAACAATTCTATTTTTACTGTCTTTTCAAAAACTGCTAGTTCACAGACACAGAACAAAATGCATCAGACCAAATTCATCTCCTGTGTAATTCCATTGACTTCAGTGGAGTTATATCAGGAAAGAATTTTGCCTTTTATTTTTTTGCCTCTGCCTTAACCAGTTTTATTATTTGAGAGTCTATGTCTTTTTAAGGAACCTGGAGGAAATCCATAATACTGCATTCGCTAACCCATTGTACGAGGATCATAGCTCACCTGGAGAAGTAAAGGTAAGTAGCAATAGCCAGTTGTATACTTACAGAAGTAGAAAGTACAAAGCCACAGTGTTGTTCAAACATGCTGCCCCAGGAAAACAAATGAATGTTTTTAAATAAAGAAAATAAGTCTTACAAAACTACTATATTGCCACTGGCAGTCAAGGTAAGATTTCTGCTGCACTGTATTTTCAGCATACTAATAGACCCATTTGAAAGCAATATAGTGTTAGGAATGTCTTTGTGATTGCAGCTAATATTCTCTGGCTGGTGAATCTGAATAACACCTATTTTGGTTAGAATATTTAGTCAGATTTTTAGAGCAAATGCCCATTCACTGGGCCTCCCTCTCTCCTCATGCTTCTGAAAATAAAGAGCATTTTAAAGACATAGAGGGCTAGCTAAACTACAGCACTTAGCTACATGTATGCAACACCACTGGATTTAGTGAAAACTATGATATACACTCTAATCTTTTAAACACATTGCAATGTGCATTGCTATAAAATATTATAGTAAACAAAAAGACTGCAGAATATATCATTATTGGGACTGCTTTACCTAATCCCATTTGCTGAACATAACTGAGTTTATTCTACTAATAAAACATTGCTAATTAAATTATACATCTAACAGCTTCATACAGTTATGAAGATTCAGGAAGAAAAGATTCAAGCATCAAATTATATAGTGGGCCAAAAATTCTGCTGTAAGTTAGACAGTTCCACCCCATTAACTGAATGCATCTCAGTTACATAACTGTGGCATTATGATTTATTTTTTAATTTAAAAATAATTCATATGAAGAACATTATCCATATGCCTTGGAAATAAAAGGTGCAAATTAAATCTTAAAGCATCTTCCCTACCTCATTTTGAGACTACTCTTATCAGAGCTATAAGAATTAAGCTAGGTTTGCCATGGCAAATAAAATTTCTCTTATCCTTTCCTTAGTAAGTAATATCAGATTCCACCAGAGTATTAAACAGGATTAACGATGACATGCCATTTACTTTCTATAAAAAGTTCCTCACATCTGATTTTGGAAACATTAGATCAGATTCATTCACTTGCAGGTTTGGGTTTGTAAGAGCATGTTGGAAACATTCCCATTACGATCATGTCCATTTTACTAGGACACTTCCATTTTAGTTAAAATAGATTCTTGACAGACTTCATTTAATAGCAAGTTGAAAAACAGAAGTGTGATGTCAGAAGAGATATTTTCATACTGTATGAAAGATCCCTGGGCACTGTGATTGAAATCCGGTGCTCCACTGGATTTTCTCTTTTGTTTTCTTTAAGAATGGAATGATATGTGCTTTCTATAATTTTTCTGCAAGAGCCAAAACAAAGGTTACACTATTTTCCCAGAGCTTAAAGAACATTACGTTTGAGTGACTCATATCTCCAATCAGAAAATATAGTCAAACAGTAAAAGTATCACTAATCTTCAGATGAAAACAATTAAGTACTTAACAAACTCAGTTTAACTGACCTTCCTGACAGTCTCAATCTAGATCTACCATTGCCACATTTTTGCCCCATATAATTGTATAATTTGTTGTTTATCTTTAATTTTTTCTCTCAGTTGTATCCTTTGATGGCAATATTTCTGGTGTGTGTCTCTTTAATGTCACTTACTGTTGAATACAGTTGCTCTGAAGCTAATATATCTCTTTTGTAGCCTCCTGAGTGTATTGCCTCACCCGTTGTTCAAATTAGTGTTTCCCCATGTCAAACACAGCAGGAGGTATGTATCAATAATTTTCTTTTCAAAATGCCATGTTCATTCCTATGATGAGTATTTCAAACCTCTCTCAAATTATTGCATTATTGACAAACTCTACTTCTCTACTTTGCCTTGTTTCTGCTTGCATTTGCTAAATATTACAGAAAAGATTCCATAGATAAGCATATTTAGGCACAGTACTAAGTATGAAGATGACTTTACTACAAAGTAACAGAGTCCTGTGGCACCTTAAAGACTAACAGATGTATTGGAGCATAAGCTTTTGTGGGTGAATGCCCACTTCATCAGACACATACATCTGTTAGTCTTTAAGGTGCCACAGGACTCTTTGTTGCTTTTCACAGATCAGACTAACACGGCTACCCCTCTGATACTTTACTACAAAGTGTTTGTTTTTAACTAAATTATTGATTGAAACAACCTTGTATGGAGTTTAATTTGAAATTCTGAATTAAGTTGCAAATCCTAAATTAAATGTTTTTTCAAATCTCCTTATTAGGGTTTTCTCTCTAAAAGGACTAAGACATCTACTCAATTTGAAACATTTCATTATACCAAATACAGTAAATGCAAACAGACTGCTCTTCTGGGTGTACTGTGTTCAGCTCATAATTAAGAAAATTTCAAGACTAATGATTATGCTACTGAATTGTATTGAGAGGTGCCAACCTTAAATTGAGTCTTTAGCTTCTCTGAGAGTTTTACAAAATGGAAATTCACTGTCATGGTTCTAAGTGCTACTAACCATTCCGTTTCTTGCTTATAATAATCTCTCAAAAGAGTCTTAGATAATCTGTTAAATAGGATTTCATCTTTCCTTATTACATATAGCAGTATTAGGAGGTGCCATCAATGTAATATTAAAGGAAGGGCTGGGAATTTACTGAAATTTGTAGATATTCCACCATCCACAACTTTTAGCAGCAATGCAACCTAGGTACAGCTGAAGCTACTGCCATGAACTTCATTCAGTTGCTTAATGTAGCATAGCATTTCACAGTCATTCAGCAGTTTAACCCTTATCATTAAGGCAGTTGCTCTAGAAATAGTATGGGATGACAAAAGGCCTTCCCTGGAGAGTAACTTTATATCCTTGTCCATAAGTCAATGTATATAGTGCTTTAAACACCACTCCAGGGATGAGCAATCAGTTACTTAACCAAAGCACCCCTATAATAATGATGCAGCAAAAATGTACTCAATGGGCTAGATCACCATCATCATTATTCATTCATATTACAGTAGCACCTAGAGACCCAAATCAGAATTGGGGCCCCATTGTGCTAGGGACTGTACAATCGCATAGTAAGATAATCCCTGCCCAAAAATGCTTATCGTCTATACAGACAAGACAGACACAGGTGGGAAACAGAGGTATAGAGAGATGAACTGACTAGCCCAAGGCCACCCAGCAAGCAGTTACTTCAGGAGAATTATGCTCGTTTACACCAGCTGAGAATCTGGGCCAAAATGTTTGGGATTCTTGGCTTAGTTTGAACATAAGGGTGGTCTCTGGGGCAAGTGTCATTGCATGTTATTTGGATATCCTAATATCTACTGCCATTCTTGTACCTATTTCCATATAGCACTTACTGCTGAAATAACATTTTTATGTCTTTCTTCTAGAATGCTTCCAGTAAAGATACAAGTGCCCCTTCCTTTGCCAATCCTCTTTATGGCAAAGCAACAGAAAACATGGAGAACTTGTGCAATTTCTTCAAAGTAGACATACAATAGAATTGATACTGTGTGTAATTTTTCCCTTTGTCTGACTATTTTGTTTCTAAAATCTAGTGGAAAGTATGTGATTAGGATACTGCATTAGTAATTTGAATGAATGTGAAATAATTCCTCAATTAAAATAATTATGTTCTAAATATAGCACTACTGTGAAAATAGCATCTATGCATATGTGAAAGTTTAAACCTATGTGATATTTCTCTTGGTACAAAAATAGACTGGTAACTGTAACTATGAATTCACTGCACAATTGAACAGTTGAAATTCCAGTATATTAATAAAAAGAAGTTTCACTTAATCCAAACCATTTTCTTGGGTTTTTTGCGTTCTAATTTTACTGCTATTATTGAGAAAAGATTACTCATTTCTGTAATTTTGAACCATAAGGGCACTTAAATAGTTATTTTAGTGTTGCAAAGACAAAAAGTAGGAGAACTAATGTACCATCCAAACAAGCAGACCAGGCTATAGCAAAGTGATTATAATAAATGTCTTAGTCTTGGGTCTGAATACCAGCTTTGCAAGTCAGAGGTCTGACACACTGTGTTGTATACTTGACTTCACAAAGACTTAAAAATTAACATTGAAAACCATTATGTGACGGGGCAAGGCCAGATGGCTATAGTAACGTAGTGGGAGACAGATATATTAGCCACAGGCTAAACAAATCCCTGTTACCAGGATAAGCAAATTGCAGCTACTCCAGGTCAATTAAGACACCTGGGGCCAATTAAGATCATTCCAGAAGGCAGGGAAGACAGCTAGGTTGATTGGGACACCTGAAGCCAATCAGGGGCTAGCTGAAACTAGTTAAAAGCCTCCCAGTTGGGCAGGTGTGTGTTAGGAGCTGTAGGAGGGAGCTGTGGGTGAAACTGAGCAGTTCAAACCATACCAGGCACAAGGAAGGGCCCTGAGGTAAGGGTGAAGTAGATATAGAGTAGGTGGGGACTGCTGTGGGGAAGTGGCCCAGGGAATTGTATGTGTCCTATTTCCAAAAGCTCCGCTACCATAGCTGATACTATTAGGGTCCTTGGCTGGAGCCTGGAGTAGATGGTGGGCCTGGGTTCCCCCTTCCCCTGCCCATATTAATCACTGAGACTGAGAAACAACAGAGACTGCAAGGAAAAGTAGCTTCTCCTTACCTCACTCGCTGGCTTATGATGAAAATGGCCTAGTAAGCTGTGACCCTTCTCTCTAGAGAGAGAGAGAGAGAGAGAGAGAGAAGGGCTATGTGGAGTGTCACAGTAAGCCTCTGAGGCTAGCAAAATCCCCCAGAAAGCGGGGGACCCACGGAGACAAGGACAGAGCTTTGTCACAATACCTACTCAAACATCCTTCTGCTCTGCTTTTCACCACAAGTTACTTATGTTTTTAGGTTGGTGGTTGATAGAAGGTGGCTATTAGCCTCTGCAACAAACAGCTTCTCTGATGAATAGGTTGTTTCCCACCCGAGCCAAGAATTATGGCCTCCTAACCTTAGTGGAATTCTGAATGATGAGTGGGATTTTAGAGGGTGATTGCCTCCTAATTTTGAATATAATCTGTGATGCAAAGAAAAGATTTGAGATGTCTATAGTTTAAGTAACTTTGCAATACATCTTCCTCCACAGAGTCTAATAGGCTCATATAGCTGACAAAATTCTTTTTTATTTTGCCCTTACAGAAATATTCTGCAGGAAAGGGACAAAGCACTTTCTGGGACCATTACCATAGAATACTGTAATTTTCTGGTAACAGCTTTCTCCTCTTGATTCAATGTTCAAGTATTGAAAGAATAAATATGGAAGTACTACCCTTGCAAGCCTGGTGCATTGAGAAATGGGGCTTGATCCTGCAAGGTGCTGAGTAACATCAACTCCTGAGCTCACTGAGATTTCAATTAAGTCCAGAAGTGTTGTTTGCCTTCAGCATTATCAAGAGGTTCAAAACTTACAAGAATGAGTCCTTGTAGTAGAATTCTCATTTATTCTGCCATAGCCTGACTTTAATTCCAAAATTGTGCTAACATTGTGAAACCCTGAAGTGTTGTATGTTGTAGCCTTAAACATGCTGTCACATTTTGCATTGCTATAAAATGTTAGTGATGGCAAACGTTACAATTAACAAATACATACAGTTTTACCCAGTTCCTCTTACTGAACAAACTCAACCATTCTATTACATAACAAAACTAATCAGTTATTATCTTTAACAGAGGCATATAGATGTAAACAACTATATTGGCGATACTGAATGAACTCTTGAATATCCTTTATTTTCAATCGCTGTTTCCTGACACCTGAAATGAGAGCTGTCACTCCTCCAGGTTATCTGTACACCACAGTGGCACTTTTACCTAAATCATCTTCAGATTTTACATTTATATCAGATGACTTACACTTCCTTTTAAAATACTTTTTCCCTTTCATCTTTCCCAACCCTCAATTATTTTTCACTACCCATATTGCACCAGGAACAAAAGATTCATTTATATCTGCTAAATAGTAACTGCCTTGTGCTTGACAGTTGAGGAGCAGCAGGCAGACTACTGTATTCAAGACAGCGTTATTTCCATCAATTTGGTTGGGACTTTGCAGCAAGCTGCCTGTAAACAGTCTCTTAGAGCCAAAGAGAGAAAATTCACATTTTCATTTTCACTTGCCACAATTTTGATATTAAAAAATATCTAAAACCAATGCCAGAAAGAAAATAAATATTGTTAAATCTTTGCAGTTGGGTTTTTCTCCACTGAATACCAGCCCTTGATTAAATACACTCTATAAGCTCATATTCATACTCTCAGTGCTGCTGAGCATTATAAATGAGGGTTGTTTGCTGGGAAGATGTTAGTTGACAATATCCTGGAGACTTTGTCTTAGTCTAATGTCTGTACACACCTGAACAGGAATATCAGACAGCAAAAGCAACATGCAGCACAAATCTTTAGGCAAAGCTCTGGCCTAGTTTGCAGCCATACTGATAGTTTCTGTGCTTATCTCATAGTTATCCAGATATCCACAACCCTGCCTCAACACAAAGAGCCAGATTCTGGTCTCAGTTACTCTAGTGTAATCATTTGAACACTTCACTAGAATTACTCTGGATTTACACTAGTGTAAAAGATCAGAATCTTATATATACACACAAACTTTCTTTGGACCATGTTCACCTGACTTGTGCAAACAAGTTCAGTCCAAGGTGTATATGTAACATGGGGCTGCACATAATGACATGCAAAACTGCATCTTTTAAACTCTGGCTTCTTTTGTCAGCTAGGAGAGCCTTATTTTGTGTCTGATCAAGAGGGAAGAATGCTAATAAAGTAACAAAGATAATTCATGAGTTACTCCTGAGGGCATTCTGCACCAAAAAATTAAACATTCTGCACACAATATTTTAAAATTCTGCAAATTTTTATTTGTCAAATAAAGGCTCCAGCATGGCAGTGGGGAGCACAGGCCACGGACTGCACAGAGATGGGAGATCACTATGCCGCTCCCCCCAGGACATGGACTCAGCAGTGAGGCTGCACCAAACCCTGACGCAATGCAAGACTGGGCCTGCCCCTCCATGCCAGGTGCACTAGGTATGGGCCGGCAGGATCCAAGTGTGGGGGGATCCAGGTGGGGGTTCTGTGTGGGGCAATCTGGGTGTGGGTGGCTCAGTGGGGGATCCAGGTGCGGGGGGGGGGGGGATCTGGCTGCACAGGGGCTGTTGAGGGGTTCTGGGTGCCATGGTAATGGGACTCTTCAGAGAGGTCCAGGTGAAGTTGGTTGAGGTCAGTAGGGGGTGGGTGTGGGGAGGATAGAGCTCAGTGGGGGTTGTCTGTGTGGGGGGGTTCTGTGGGGGTGTCTAGATGCTGAGCGAGTGGGGCTCAGTGGAGTGGGGACCCAGGTGCAGCTGGTTGGGACTCGGTAGGGTGAGGTGGGGGTGGCTTGTCAGGGTGATCCAGGTGCAGGCAGAGTGGGGCTTGTTGGGGGGGGGCTCCTGGGTGTGGTGGGGGTGAGGCTAGGCAGGAGGGTCTGGGTATGAGGGGGTCTGGATGCCCGGGGGTTGGGCAGATGGGGAAACAGCTCCCTGTAGAATGACCCCTCCCCCTGCAGCTGAGGAGAGATGGGTGCAGGAAGCATGGGGCGGGGGGAGAGTTTGCAGAGCTTCCTACAGCCAAGGGAGAAATCTGGGGGTGGGTCTGACACAACCCTGGATGCCATGGAGGGGAAGAGGAAGTCCTGTCTTCTCCATCCCAGCCAGGATTACCAGGTGAGCCCAGCATAGGGTAGGAGCCACCAGCCTGGGTCTTTTATTTTTCACAGTGATTTATTTTTCTGCCATCTGTGTTGTGTACCCAAAACATACTTCTGGGGAGGGTTACATGACTGGTTTTGTGGCTTCCCTTTGCTTCTCTGTCAGTCATTTTTCTGTGGGGAAGCAAAGAAATCTGCAGGGGGACATAAATTCTATGCATGCGCAGTGGTGCAAATTTCCCCAAGGAGTATAAATTAGTGTACTAAGGGGATATTGCTTCTTGCCATGAAATAACCTGGGAAAATGGAGGGGGGGGGGGTTAAAATATGTACAGAGGGGAACTTTTATGCTCTAATTCTTGAAAGTAAAACTGAACCATTTATTTTCCTATTTGTGTGTTTAAATCATGTGACTAAGAAACTCTCTTACACTGGCATAATTAGGGGGTAATTAAGTATAAAATGCAGCAAAGTACAGGCAGGGAAGGCACAAGGAGGAGTGTGGTAGCCCATGGCATGCTATTCCCCCCCACTCCACCATCACCACCTTGCCACTGGCACTCCTCTACAGCTGCCCCACCTTTTTGAAATTACATGCAACTGGCTGGAAAGGTGTTGAGCTTGGCCACTTTATGTGCCGTGTTCCCATAGCAGCCCACTACTGCTCAGATGGCAAATTGCCAACTAAGTTAATGGCACTTGTTTCAGCTTTAATTTGTCCATTGTAGCTTTAACCACCCTCAAAGGCCATGGGCTACATGGAAAGGATTTAGGCACCTGTAAATTTAAACACCTAAATCCCAGATTCAGGCCCCAATGGGATTCACAAAACTACAGCTTCAGCTTCCCCCAAGCCCTGTAAGTGCCTAAACTTGCTCAGTGCCTCAATTTTTGCAGTAAAAGTACTCTAGGCGCATGTGTTTCTTCCTCTGGGTGTGTGCACTGCAGCCCAAGCCCAGAGCAATGCACACACTGAGGAAATACAGACATTCCTCCACCTAAACTGTGGGGTCCAATCCAGCAGGCATGCTCAGATCTCACCTACTGGATCAGCCCCTCTAGGCATGCATGCACAAAATGGCCTAGAGAGGGAGGAGGAAGAGGACCTCCCTTGTAACTTTTAGCCCCCTGGTTAGGGTACTCAGATAGGATGAGGGAAGCCCCCAGTTCACGTCCTCCCTCCATCTCAGGGGGAGAAGGGATATGAAGTGGGATCGTCTACGGTTCAGGTGGGAGTCTCCTGTATACCAGTTTATTATTCTCCCCTCCTCCCTGGCTTCTTGCTAAAATGGCATAAGTGCTGAATGCCTAGTAAGGGTTGCAGCTGAGAATCCCAGGCAGAGGGAGTTGTGGGGATTAATACACATCCCTTGGCTTGGCATCGCCCATTGACTAGCTTAGTCAAGGAGCCTCCTAGCCTGCTGGCTTTTGAAAAGCCCATTCTAAGGTGCCTCTCTCTCCCTAATCATTGTATAGAGAGCCTCGGGGCTGAACTTGGGCATTTGTGAATCCCAGTGATTTTCTAGGCACCTAAAAGTGAGATGTGGCAACAGGAAAGTAGTCTGCAGCCTTATTGGGGAGCCAGCAACAATATGGCACTTGAGCCAGTTATGCTAGTTGATGGGTTGGGAACTTGGAAACATGCCAAAAGGGCAATGGCTAAGCATGGCTGGCCATGATCTGTGGGGATTGCTTGCAGATATGTAGGCTCTCCATTAGTGGCAGGCCAACCCATGTAGGCCACCCACAACTAGACCCAGCCCAAGGAAAGGGGTGATATATATTTTACATCCTCTTAGTCCAGTGAATGTTTAAATGTAATGTTGACCATTTTTGCACACAAGCAGATACTTGCAAATCAAGGGCCAGACTAAGTGTCATTTCACAGCGCTTCACAGATATGAGTAAAGGTCAATCAAACTCAGGAAACCGTCTAGACAGCAAAACTAAGAATGCCAAAGAGGTCAATCAGCTCAGGAGAGAGGTTTTTCTACCTTCCTACTCAAAGTGTGATTGTGTGAGGGTAGTCAGTGGTGCATGCCATACTGAGATAAATGAGTTAAAAAGAAAAACCTGAAGACAAGTTATCCCTGGGAATTCTTTAATCTTATGAGTAATTATATCATCAGTTCCAGACTAAAGACTTTGGATCATAATTGCAGGAGAGAGTCCGTTTGCATTCATTCAGCCCAGTGTTTAGCATGCAGCTATGGAGACTGTACACACATAAAACACACAAAAAATGAAAAGTCATAGTGGTTTGATATTTGTTGCATTTTCCAAGTGTTTGGGAAATTGGACTAAATCAGTTTAAAGAGTATTTTAAAAGCAGTTATACGAACTCTTCTTTTAAATGAGCTATTTTTTGGTTTGTTCTTCAGTTTGAGCTCTAAATTTGAATCTTGATCCTTAGAATCTCCAATTTTTCTTCTCTAGATCATGTGGGTCATTCCTGTGGCAAGCTTTTATGATGTATGTGCCAGGTGACGTTACAAAGTCTTAGCCAACATTATTATATTTTTGATACCAAAAGATAAAAATACAATGGACTGAGCAGTAAAGCATAATCACCTAGACACATCAAACATTAATAGTCTATTTGGCATTCATAGGAACAGCTTAACAAGAAGCGGACATTAATAAGTACTACATTACAATTGGTCTCCAATGAAATGAGTATTACACTTGCATTCGTATCTAAAGTACTCACCATGATGCACATAAAGTGTTGTCAGGGAATTAATGATTTGCTACATACTGCAAAAAGGGGCTGCATTCATTGTAACATAATTAATCATGGAATAAATAAGCTCAAGGAGGTCGGTAGTACTCTTAGAATTACATACCACCCTCAGTCTATGTGCGGAACTCCTAGTGATACCAAGAAAGTCAAGAGCATTAAGGAAAAGAGCCCTATCTGTTTCAGTACCAGAAACTGAAAATCCATGATAAATAAGGCCCTACTTCACTTGCAATATTGCAGAAATTGCAGATTCCACAACATGAGGCTTCCATAGCAGTTTTGAAAGCGGATGCCCCCACTCCCATCCCTGGGCTGCCAAAAGCGGGTGCCTTCCTTCAATTTTATTTATTTTTTAAATTGCAAATTACATATAAATCTTGACACTGAAGCAAAAAGTTTGGTTTCAGGTCAAACGAAATGTTTTGTTTAATTGGAAAAAAAATGTTTTAAGTCAATCAAATATTCAGAAAAAAAGTTTTGGGGGTCAACCTGAAATTTTTTTCCAGAGCTTCCAGGAAATTGAAAAGTCTATTAATTGCACAGCTCTAATTGTAGATGTGCCAAAGTTCCTAGGCCTCTCTGTCTCATTTCACACCATGACACAAAAGACAAAGATGCTGTGTGATACATTGAGTTGCTGCAGCATCTCCAGTAAGGAATGACCGGTATGTTGGTGGAGGAAGAATTTTTTTTTGGGGGGGGGGGGGGGGAGTCTTATCAGACACACTGCATATAAAAAAGTAATGTGGTGGGAAAAGCAAGCATAAGGCAGTCAAGGATTTTGTTGTCTTCAACTTTGTATTTACAATAATGAATGGTACAGCTGTTTTCTCTGTGAAAGCTGTGACATGGATTTTAAATCTGAAACAAAACAGCATTTGTGACTGCATCCTTGACACAGGATTATGCAGTGGTTTATTGGCATTAACATTTTGCTGGAGGTTACAATAAAGAGGAGAGACTTCATTTGACTCTAGAAAGTAAAATTGCCATGTTTCATCTTCAGCTCCTTTGAGCTGGTGTAGGTAGAATCTGTTGGGGGAGAGACAGCTAGTTCCTCCCTCCCAAGCTTCCACTTTACTGTTCTCCTTCCCCTCCCCCAGGATGGGAGCTTGTCACAGTGCAGTATTTCAGATCCAGTCTAGGTTTTTGCTCATTAGATGGCCTTAGGGATCCACTTTCTATTCTATGCAAATAAGTTATGCAGCCTAAGTTGAAGCTTTTATATATATGAAAGTCAAGAAGTTGAGACAAGATCCTCACAGAAACCCTAACTTTGGTCCCTGTTGCCAGTCCATTACAAGGGCAGTATCACCCAAGGATCTGTGCAATATATGTTGTCACTTAGGGTGTGATCAACACCCATTGAAATTGATGGAAAGCTACCCACTGACTTGAATGGGCATTTTATCAAGCCCACAGTGTCCCACACATTCAGTTCACTTATGCATGTGCACACATAAGAGACTTGCAGGTACACACCTAATTCACCAACAATCCTTGCAGGTTGCAGCACTATTAGTGCTGCCTACTAGATTGTGGAATAGAAAGGGGGGAGGGCAAGAGGATGGAGAAGCTACATTAGGCCTTTCAGGTCTTATTTCACATAGGCTCCAACGAAGTCTAGCGCCAAGGTAAGCCTCTTCTAAGTTCTGTGCATAGAAAATCTCAGCCTTAATGTTGCATGGATGATGCTTTCAGACCCCATTAAAGGCCATTGGAGCCTTGTCTGATTATAGGTAAAACTGCACTAATAAAGGCGAGGCTGAGGGTGGAAAATTAGCTGCAGACTATTACAGAACCGGTGGTTTTGGGAATCCTGATAAAAAGGTCAGATAAGAAGCACAGTCATGGGCAAAATTGAGCTTTCTCCCCATGATCATTTCATTACGTTGGGTGTTTGTTTGGTGTTCAGTCATATCAGTGGAAAAAACCCCAACCCTTTCATTTGCATATCCAGATGGTCAGTGAAATCTGGGTACAGTTTTTAGGAGAGTTAGTCACCTAGCCAATGTTGCAGATGAAAGTGGTGTCTCATACAGCTGCAATGATTGTAGATCATTAATTTGAGGATGGATCACATGAACCCTATA
This sequence comes from Terrapene triunguis, assembly GCF_002925995.2. NCBI lineage: Eukaryota > Metazoa > Chordata > Testudines > Emydidae > Terrapene > Terrapene triunguis. The sequence continues at coordinate 38,594,051 of NW_020664435.1, forward strand.
CACAGGGTGAGAAGATCTCATTTAAGAAGGAGAGAAGAGGGACAATTCTTCACCATGCACAGGAGGGGACATTAGTCACCTCGCTGGTGGTTAGAGTCTTATTGGTGACTTCAGAGATCCTCATTCCCATGGGTGAGCACATCAGGTAGCCCATAAATGCCGTGTGAGTGCACTCGCTCTGCCTTGTGGGGTGTAGAATGATTGTGAATGCAAAATTGTGGGTGCAACTGTAGAGACTGAATTGAGCCCATTTTAAAATTTAGCATTTTAAATAAACATAATTTAAAAAAAAATTCAAGAAAACATCTGTGAAAATATGATGCCTGCAGTGCTATCAAGGTTATAAGGACCTACATTGATATGCTACATAAGTCAGTCATGTAAGTTAAATTTCCTAGTGGCACGTTTCACTAACAGCCAAATTTCTCACAAAACATTTGAGAGGAGAGCAGTAGAACCATGGGCTGCTCTAGCTTTTTTTGGTGCCCCAAGCATGGCAGGCAGGCTGCCTTCGGCGGCACACCTGCGGGAGGTCCAGCGGTCCCACAGCTTAGGCGTCCCACCACCGAATTTCCGCCGAATCCATGGGACCGGCGGAGCTCCCGCAGGCATGCCACCGAAGGCTGTCTGACTGTCGCCCTCGCAGGGACCAGCAGGGCGCCCCCCCGTGGCTTGCCGCCCCAGGCACGCACTTGGAGCGCTGGAGCTGCTGCTGAGTAGAACTTCTTCATATGGGACAAATTCTCATGCTCCTAACCTTTCCCTTGAATGTGCTGCAGGTTTCCTAACATGCACACCAAATTCTGAGACTGAGTAAGATGTTAATAAGTGAATATTTATATTGCTGAATTTCTTTAAATATGAAATAACTATAGAGCTGCAAAGCGGCGGCTCCAGCGCTCCAAGCGCGTGCCTGGGGCGGCAAGCCACGGGGGGCACCCTGCCGGTCCCTGCGAGGGCGACAGTCAGGTAGCCTTCGGTGGCTTGCCTGCGGGAGGTCCGCGGATTCGGCGGCAATTCGGCGGCGGGTACACCAAAGCCGTGGGACCGGCAGACCTCCCTCAGGCATGCCGCCAAAGCCGCGGGACCGGCAGACCTCCCTCAGGCATGCCGCCGAATCCGCAGGACCAGGGACCTCCTGCAGGTGTGCCGCGGAAGGCAGCCTGCCTGCCGTGCTTGGGGCAGCAAAAAAGCTAGACACACCCCTGGAGCTGCAGTGCATCACTGAGGTGCATTAGATCACTTTCCCCACTTACATGATGTTAAAATACCAGCTATTGTAATAGGATCTACCCAGAATCACAATAGATTTACAAAACAGCCTTTGCACCAGCAGAAGCTATTTTTCTCTTCTATGAGACCCATGTGACATTTTCCTATACTGTGTATGGTTTGCAAGTCACTGAGTACAGCCTTACTCTATTAGTAGTCAAGCAGTTGTATTCTCTTGGTGCGGTTCTTTGTGAGACCACTTACTAGTTGGCTAAGCAGTGAAAGGGAACTCTGTGTATCAGTACAAATCACTGTATGCGGGAGAGAAACTAACATGCAAGTTTTCAATTACAAAATGTAAGTTGTAACTAACCTCAGAGTACAGACACAACACTACTCCATTCACCAGCTAAGGAAGAAAAAGTAATAGAGGTACCAATTGTCAGAGATCCTAGTGAGTGGCCCCTCCTGGCCAGCTACTAGGACTGCTGTGAGGAGAATCCAAGCCTCTGTGGTCAGGATCCCCTGGAGCGTTAAGCTTCTGAAACTTCAGGTCCCTGCAATACTAGTTCTTACCTTGGCCTCTCTAGCACATTTCTTGGGCACTGACTGTCTGCTACCCCTTCTTGGAAATGGGGATACTCAGCCCACCTATCATAGGCCTCCAGGACCAGCACTGATCCCCAAGATACCCCAAGTACTTACCCACACCTCTCTCCCATTAAGCCACCCTGAAAGGTTTGAAGCCCATGGTTCACAGTTTGATGCTCTTGGGGCACACAGCAGCTGTAAAATAGTTTACACACAATTTACACAATCTAACAGGTTTACGTTCTTTTATTCTTAATCATGTGTAAAGCATGAATATAGACCATACAAAACATACATGCATGTCCCTGTTAGTTTCCTTACCACTCCAGGGCATTCTGTGGGCTGGGTTCCAAGTCCTTTAGGGTCATGTAGGTTCAGGAAAGCAGACAGGACCACCCTTACACCCATGAGGCTGCTACATGTTGGATCACCTCTTCCTCCCAGAGCCCCTTACACATGTTCTGTGACCTTACACTCCTGCTTCTTTCATACTTCCTTTTCCTGTGGCTCCCTGTTCCTGTGTGTTTCTTTATTTATCTCACACACACACACAGTCACCTGGCTCTTTCATTCTACTCCTGCTAACTTTCCACAGCTCCTACCTTTCCCCCCTCCCTGCAGAGGTGTCTGCTAAACTGGTTGTCTAAGGAGGCAGTTAACTCACTGTCCCAGCTGTTTGCACCTGAAAAAGGTCTGTAAGTCCTAAGCACCTTCTATTGCATTTGGCTGGTGTATACCTTCCACAAAGCTTGTCAGCAATGGTGGATCCACATACATACAGGCACTCATATAACACAGCAGATTTTCATAATACAACTTTGCCAGATCAATCAGAATTCACAAGTTGTACAGACATAGCCCCATTCATCACACCAATTAAATACTTTAATTTAGAATAAAAGACAAATTGCTTCCAAAGGAAATGGCCAAATGTTTTTTGATTTGAACTCTGTATGTTGCAAGACAGTGAATTGTACAGCAGGAACCTGTCACATTCACCATTAACTTAATGTCACATTTTGCCTTTATTGCCTGTAGATTAGATAAAACTAATTATATGGGTGATGTCCTATGATGAGGTGTACAAACCCCACACTGAGAGGGAGGGATTAAAGAGCTACTTTGAGCTCAGGCACCTCATCCCACTTCACCTGCAAAGCATGGATGGGCTGCAGGAGGAGCTCAAAAGGAGACCAAACCATCTGAGTATTAGGTAGCATGTGGAGGTGAAAAGATCTCTGCTCTTAGCTCATTGAAGAGATGTACTGCAAGAGGTCTAGGTAGGGCCTCTGGCTATTGTGACTCTATCAGATCTGCTGAGGCTACAAGGACTCCGAACACTCAGAAGAACTGAGCTGTACCTTTGGTTTATTTTATTTAAGGTCTTCACTTTGCCCTTTGGTAGAAGGGGCTAGGTAGGAAGCAATCCAGGGAAGCAGTAGTACAGCACCTTTGGGGTGCAGACCTTTGCTTCCTATCATGGGGCCCTGGAAAGGAACCTGATGGTGATGGTTCCCTGCCATCCTGTAGGCTGCCAAAGACTGTGAACCTGCACTGGCCTGAGAGAACCTGAATGGGAAAAGGGCCTCAAAAAACGGAGAGCAGGGACCTTCAGACATGTACCTGGGGGAGCTCTGGAGGATTCTCCCTCCCCCCCCGACAGATCCTATGGCTGTCTGTTGTCCGACTCTCTGCGTAACATGAGAGGAGTAAGGCACTATCTGCATGCTCTGGAACTAGCATTCTGGGGCCTGAATGTGGTGGTGGGTTAATGACTGGGGCTGGTTCACCAAAACAGTGGGTCTGGATGCAAGGGGGTGCCTTGGTAGTTAGTGGGTTATTACATATGCCTTCTATTTAGAATAGACTGGAAAATACCACCAGTAGTAGTGCTTCCTTAGCTAAAATTAAAGGGAAATGTTTTAAGGGTGCCCACTGTACTTTAAAGGACAACTTCAGACTATAAATGTTTAACAGAAACTCTCTGACCTCATTTGTGATTCCTTCTCAATGTTCTACAATTTAAAGGGCAAAAAATCTGCAGTTGTAACTTGTGTGTATAGGTATGTATTGTGAGTATAAACATTACAGAGAATAGTTGCCTTCCTATTTCATGCTTTGTGGGGTGTTTTTTTAAATTATTTTAAATGGTAAAGGACAAATTACAAGAGGAAAATCTTACTTTGATTAACACTTGTTTTAAGTGTGTTTTTTCCCTTAAAATCTCTTTGCCATGATATGCCTTATTGTGTCACTGTTTGATGGAAAGCAGTTCTGCTCAGTGTTGCTGTTAACATTAATGGCAGCCCTTGGAAAATAATAGCAATTGATTCTGTGATCATCTGGAACATGTAATTACACATTTAATGACCCAGTTTATGGTGTACATCTGCACCACACACTTGCAATTCATCAAGAATGAGTAGGTATGCTGGTTATGAACATCATGAAGATGAGAATCTTTCTACTCTGTTCTCCATCAGATCACAGTCCAGCAGCTCCTGTAAACACATGCTTAACTTAAAGCACATAAGTAATTCCAGAGTGGTCCCACAGAAGTTAATAGGACAAAGCACATGCTTACCTTTTAAGCATGTGAGTACATGCACTACTGGTGTGGGGCCTTAGTGAATTGTTACTTTGATTAGAACATACTTCCTATCCTATCTGCTGCTTGATCACAGTGTCTGTTTACTACCTAAAAACTCAGACTTCACAATGTTTAGTGCTTTGGTTTAAATAATCCTCTCAATGTTTGAATCATAGTCTGTACTTTAATTTGTTTTTTAAAATGTTTGCGGTAAACACAAATTACCTTTAGTTGTACAGAAAGGTGCAAATAAAACTAAGATAAGAGGTGCAGATGAGTTCTGTTAAAGGCTTCCATTCAGCAAAATATTTAAGTATGTATATAACTTCTAAGCATAGGTTTAAATTAATTCACATTCAGCAAGCACTTCAATCCCACAGAAGTAATTCTCTTCCGTGTGCCTTAAGCAGGTGCTTAAAGTTAAGATGATTAAATACTTTTTGCAACTGGGGCTTAAGAGGGCTAGATTCACAAAGGGACTTAGGCACCTGTCTTAGGTACTTAAGTTCAGCACTTAGGTCCCTATGTCAGTGGTGCCTAAGTGGTTGTCAATAGGTATGTGCACAGCTGCCTAAATCCTGAAGCCACCCATGAAGCTGCTCAGAGCCCTTAATCACCCCTAAGCCCTGTTGGGATTCTCCAACAAGGTATTCCTCTGGGTGGGACCCACAGATGAGACAATCAGGTAGGTGTGCAGCATTCACAGGGCTTTCATCTGGCATGTGGGAAACACGGGTTAAATCCCCACTCTGCCTGATTTCTAGTAGGGACTTGAACCCAAGGTTCCACACCCAAGGGGAGTGTCCTACCACCAATTAGCTATGCTGATGTGTGCGGGGAGGAGCTCTCAATCTCTTCTGCTGAAGTTGTTCCACTTTGTATAAATAACTAAATATTCATTGGAGCAGGGATTAACTTTTCCACATCCCATGGAAAGGCCCTAACCACTGGACTATGGAGCCAATCTCTCTCACTTTTGTTCTCTCTGGGCCAGTGAATATTTATTGACAAGGTGGAACAACTTCACCAGGATTAATGTATTTCTGTAGGTGCTGATCAGTGGTATCAGGGATTGACAATAGCTGTGCTCAAATACATTTCCTCCCCCCGCCCCCATCTTTGTGGAAAAGGTCAATACGTTCTATGGCAAATGTTATGCCTGAATAAAGCCCTAACCCTTCTACGCACAAGCTGCAGAGAGATTTCCCCCTGCCAAAGCATCCCTGTCTCTTCTGAGTTTCATACTGTGTATGACTTGTATCAGTAGAGGGATGCCATTGAGATGGTCCATTGCTAAGAGGTACAAGAAGGTGCAGGATGTACATTATGGAGCAACTCCAGAGCAGTAAGTAAACATTTGTGCTGAAGGTTAAATCTCATTTTATCGGAGAATTACACAAAGAGAACAGAAAATATTTTTTCTCTTTGGGTTCTGCTGGGACTATACATGTCTCTAACATTTTGTAACTCATTCCTTTCTCCCAATAAGTGGATGTTTCCAAAGTAGTTTGTTGGAGGCTTCAAGGATCCAAAGATCACATATGGCTGACGTATCCAAAGATCCAAGTAACACAATGGGCAGAGCCTGCTTGCTTTACACAACTAGTCCCATTGAAGTCAGTGAAACTGCTTATGTAAATAAGGTGAGCAGGAACTGTCCCAGCATGATCAGTGACATAGCAACTGGGGTTAGATACAGAGATCTAGCAGGGTTAATCAAAGACCTAGGGCTAGATTTTTATTTTTATTTTTTCCACCAAAGGTTTTTTTTAGGCACCTAGTAAGAGTGGCAAAAGTGCCTAAGCAGTATAGGCACCTAACTCCCTTTGAAAATCAGGGAGTTAGGAGTCTAACTTGCTTACATGGTTTTGAAAATCCCTATAGGCACCTATCATTATCTTTAGGCCCCTGAATTCCTTTGTGTATCTCGCCGCAAAGAACAACAAAAAATCAGCCTGTATGCCATCAGGAGCACTGTCCTCAGGAAATGAGCATCTGTATGTCATGGCATATATAATTCCCATCCCTTTCCTCTGAGTACACAGTGGAGATGTGAGCTTTCTTGCCTTGCAGGGTTAATGCAACTTCTATACAATTCTCCAAATTCAGATCTCTGCAGAGATTTGAGATCTGGCTGTCATGAAAGCAGACAAGACTATACTTGGCACCATAATATATATTTTGAAAATATAATTTGCAATACTGTGCGAGCCATATTTCTCATAGAAGATTTTATTATGACTGCTAAAACATCCCTCTTATTTTTCTTCATTCTTGAGCATCTAGACTTTTTTTTCCCTAGCATCTTACATTTTTTTAAAGGGGGGGGGGAGGGATATTTTGGAAAGATCCAATTACATATCTTACTGCCTACAGAAAAACTTGGCAAAGATTTCTTTGTACATGGGATAAATTCCATAGCCAAATGGAATCTATTATGTAGTCCAAAAATGGTACATTTTAGTTCCTGATTTAAAGTGAAATGCAGCACCATGTATCCTGCATAACAATGATTTGTCTCACTGCCAGGTACATCTTGTATTCGGTTTCTAATCTTTCCAAAAACCAAAAGAAATAACACAGGCACAGATTTGTACTTTTTTCATTTTAAAAAATGCAAATTACTTCCCTGACAATTTTTTAAATATATGACCACTTCAGAGCGAAGATTTGGGGAAATTGTTCTGTTTTCCTAAGCACGGAAATCAATCAGAAGGCAGAATGGGATCTTTTATCACTGAATTTCTGAGCAATACTCCAAGAAAAGACCTGACAGCTGAGCTTTTTTTCTCAAACAAAGCAGATCTTCTCTATAAGACTCTTCATGAAACTCGATATTTCTGTGAGCTGCATATTACATGGGAAGAGGTTTACATCTGACTTCAAGGAGCTGCAAGAGAAGACTGAGAACGCCACCAACACGGGTCATTCATATGGTAAACCTTTAGAGGGCTGTTTACCTACTGCCTTAAAAATTTCAGTCATTGTACAGGCTATAACTAAAATGTTATCAATATTTTCAGACTCCTTTCTACCTGGAATCTAAAGCCTAGATGCTTTGTTCCCTGACTGTCACTAGCTGATACTCAGAGGAGAGACTACTCTTCTACCGGAAAACAACTTAGAACTAGATTGAAACAGGGTTTTCCCTCTCCCTATTACAACAAAGCCTTTTTTGGCACCATCTCCTTTCTTCAGTAAGGCCACTTCTGCCCCCAGTTACAGGGCTCCAACTTCAACTGATTCAGCACTTACCTCACATTCTCATGGGTGTAACTAAGGTCACCTGAGCAACTAAGATCAGAATTTGGCCTTATGGTTCTATAATGAGATTTTTTTCCTTGAATAGTTTTTTTTTTTTTTTTTTTTAAATGGAGAGGTTTACTTTATTCCTGGTGACCAGTAAAACACTTCTAGTGTGACTGGTTTATTTTTTTTAATTTTTTTTTTTTTTTTTTACACACACTAGATTGGAGTTGAAAATCTTAATATACTGTTATTTCAGAGTCACTGTTTAACTCTCTCTTCTTGCCTCTTGAATATTCCCGAATCACTGTTGTTGGCACCTATATTCCTGGATTTTAAAAGCAAACTTGCATTTGCTCTTTAGTAAACACTACCAGTCTCCAAGAACATTGATAGATTTTTATTTATTTATTTTAGAGAGAAAACAATTTACCACATGCGGGAACACATTATCTATCAGACACTCCTCATGAATATGCTCTGTTTGTACAGTGAGGGATGTTATGAAGGAGAGAGATGGGAAGGTTACAAATAAAAAGTGACAAAGAAGTGCACAGTCCAATACACAACATGTGCATTCATGTGGGGGAGGGGGAGAGAAGGGGAATGAATATAACTGATTCTTATTTCCTGTGGATCATTTGCAGGGTGGGGAGGGGGTTAGCAAGTGTTAGCTACTGTTCATCACAGCTTGCTGAGTCAAAATGAAGAACAGAGAAAGCAAGCACCAAGATGGCCTTTAAGCCTTTAGCAGACACTTCAAGTGTGATGGATTATTAATGTGAAGTTTCATTTATACAGGAAGGCCCTTTAATATCTATGTAAAGTACTTGCAAGAGAATGAGAAAGTAGCATTAATAAAGATTGAGCAGGCTACCTCTTAGCCAATGGAGCTCTAGTCTCAGAAGTAGGCTTCTATTAGAAAAAGAGTAGGTAATGCTATGCAGTACTTGAGGGCAACACTATATCAAAATGCCTCCTGTACTTGCTAAGGCTGGTACCCAGATGTTTTAGGCAGGAGTATATATTAACTCTTCAATACGTGATGAAGGACTCTTACTTCCTTACTGGTATCTGCGTTGGAATCCTCTGTGCCACATGCATCTGATCTTAAATACAAATGTGGTTCTCCTGATGAAGTCATTGAGTCCCACATATGTGAGGGTAGAACTTGGACTACTGTCTCCATGTGCCCCTAGGCTGTTTAAATTAGTTGCTGCATGGCATTTGCTGCAGTACTGGCTCTGCTATAGGCAATACAGCACAAGCAGTGTAATTTAAGCATCTTTGGTGGTTAGTGGACTCTACCCTTAGTGGAAAAAGTCTGCAATGAATGTGACCGGTGTCCTCTAAAAAACCTAGTCAGAATCAGTAAACTGAAATCCAAATGAGGCCAGCATCAAGATTATCAGTCATTTCATTCTATTTTTATAGAAATTGCACATAGGAGGAAAAATCTGACTAGCAAAGAAACTTTTGAATACAATAGTTATCTTGTGCATTTGTTGTCCTAAAAATTTCTTTGGAAGAGAGATTTTAAATTCTCCTCCTCCTTGCTGGAACCTGCTCTGTGTGCGATGTGACAAAGTCAGGCTGGATGGCTGCAAGAGGGTGTGGGAAGGCAGATATGTTAGCCCTAGAATGTTAAAGGCCCTCTTCCCTATACTCTGAGAAGGGGTTACCTCAGTTCCATTAAGAACACCTGGATCCAGTTAAGGGCTACCACTGAACTTCTCCAGGAGGAGAGGCTGTGCTCCTTCCCATAGGGGAAGCAGACAAGCCTGAGTGCCTGCTAGGGGAAGGACTGACACCCGGGGGCTGACTACAGGGAGACACCCAGCCCCAGGGAGGAGGCAGGGGAAAGTATCACCCTTTGTTTTTGTGTTTATGGGACTATTCCCCTTTTGTTTGGTGGAGGATCACCCCATAGGCCTACCCAGAAAATACCACCAAAGGAGCACAGAAAGGGGGAGGACAAACGCTGCCCAAAGTGAGGTGAGGCTGACTTACCCCAGGCCCACCATCGCCAGAGGGGGAAGTGCTTGGTCTGGGGAGACAAGGGAGGTGCCTTGCCACATCATGTTTATACAAAAATGTGGTTGATACAAAAATCCTTTATATCCTAATCCACTATGTTAACTGTCTGTGATGTCAGTAGCTCCATCAGTACTGTCCTCAAGCTTAGATGCTTTGTAACAGTATTTGAGGATGCTGGTATCACAGAAGCATGCATTTGGGGGGGTATTTCAACATGTGATGCTACATTAGCCACATTATCAGCTGCAGTACTGAGAGTAAGAACTGCAATTGGGCTCATCTCCTCTGGAGCTGACAGTAGCTATTCCATTATTCTCTTTTTCTGGTTCCTCTGTCTTCTGAAGGAAGAATTTGATTAAACTGATTCCAAGACGTAGCAGTTACTATGGGTATTTTGAAAGTGCTTTTCTAGTGATTGAATGGATTGAGTGATGCTCTTCGATGGGCTCCAGGGAAAGTGGGCAATGTGTGGAGAGTGAGATGAATGAGGATTAAGCTGCCTTTGCAGAGGAAAATAGCCTCTGGGCGTGACACCATTTAGGAAATGGAAAACAAAAGCTCAAAGACTCAGAAGAATAACAGGGAGTATTAGAGGAATGAGGACAAAGGTGTTTTATTAAACCTGTATTTGATCTAAACTCGTGCAATGGCTTAGGCAGGAAGTCTCTGGCAATTTCATAGTCTGTACTATATCTTAACAGAAGGTCCAATTCAGCAAGGTTCTTAAGCACCTGCATAACTCTCAGCATGGGAGCAGTCCCTACTATTTTAGGTACACCTGGTCCCTATTACCTTAGTATCTGGGCATCTTACACTATTTTATGTATGTATCCTCTCAACCCCCCCATCAGATAAGACAGTGCTATTATCCCCATTTTACTTCCTCTAAACCTGGCTTCTCCACCTGTAAGTGACTCAGCCCAGATCTCCCAAGTGCCAAGCTAAGCCCCTATCCTACACCATCCTCCTCCTCGGCACATGCTTAGTTATGCATGTGCTTAAGAACCTTGATGAACTGGAGCCCCGGAGATTGCCTCATGGTCACCTTCCTTCCACTTGATGACTGTAGATGATTTCATTCATAATTGTGAGGGCCACGTACTCGCTCATTCTCAACTGCATAACATTCTTATGGACACTACAGCAATTGTTTGCATGGGAAAGAGCTGGTTTGGGGGCAGGGGAAGGAAGGAATTAAAATTAATAAGTCTCCCGTGTCTTCATCTAAATGTGAAAAACGTTGACCAGATCAATAGTTGATATATAAAAAAAAAAAAAATTAATGAATATCACTGACACTTCTTCACCTATTTTGTTGTTTAAAAATCATTAACCAGCTTTAATTTTTAAATGTGCGATTTAGCGTTTGGAAATAGAGGTGACCCAGCACCACGGAGCAGCTAGGCTCTCTGTGGATCACTGCTGATCCACAAACCACAGCTGGGGAACCAATGTCCTAATACGCCAAAATCTGCAGAGCACACTGCTGTTTAAAACAACAAAAAACATTGCACATTCCACTCCCAAAATCTCTTATTTGTTTTTTAAGTTGATGGTGATGTTGCCTTTTAATGCCTGATTCCTCAAGAAAATCAAAGATCTGAGTTGAAAGAAGAATCATTCCAGGCATACACACGAACTCCAAATGGGAGTTCTACCAATTAGAGAAGCAGATGAAGTGAACTTTGGGTCCTGATATAACAATTTCTATGTAGTGGGCATAGAATTCTTGACCTTTGGCTTTACCAGCTCAGACCTCTACTTACTGAGATGAAGGCTAAATTCTAACTGAGCCAGAAGTGAACTAGCAAACATTAGAGCAAGTGTAACATTTGAAGCAGGCAAGGGCAGTAATACACACAACCCTGCATTCTCCATGGGCTATGGTAGAGCCCATCTTTGAACTCAGGGCAAGAGAGAGAGTTCACAGGATTTCACTGCAGTTAAATAATACCAACTTGTAATGAACTCTAGTTGTAAGATAATACTACCTAACTTCACACACGTAGCAGGAAATAGACCAAAAGAGCACACCTCTAACCAGAGCTAAAGAAACAACTTCAGTAACTTACTCAGCTTCCAGCCACCGAAGAAGTCTGATCTCCTATCTAGTAGAAGGCAGAGGTACACATACAAGCCAATTCATTACATGCCTCATGTTATTTTTAGTCACACTAGCTGATAGTTACATTTCATCAGATTCTGAAGCAACAGAATCAGCTGTAGTGTACTGTAACATGTTAGGCTTCAGTACAGATTAAAAGTAAATGCCATGTGTTTAAAATTTGGATTGCAGTAGGAAACCAGCCATTTTCAAAACTTCATCGGGGTCATCAGCCAGTGCCAGACTGAGAGACTGCTGAATACTCAGCAGCTTTCTTAGAATGGGCCTGAGCCCTAAAATCTTTATTTGGTGAAAACTACCATTAATTTTCGTGAGACTGGCCGACTCAGACCCTGTACCTCTGCATTACAGTCCAGATCCTCAACTGCTGTAAATTGGTATTGCTCCATTGACTTCAGAGGAACTACTCCAATGTACACATGTTGAGAATCTGGCCCTATATTTCCTTTACTATAAGGATCCTGTGGCTATTACATGACTGGAGCTCTCAAGTGAAATTCCAGTATGGGCTTTCACACAGCAACAGGGGCTGGGGGAGGGGAGAAACTTTAAGTGATTGTAAATTCACAGCCGCAAAAGGCAGGAGGACTCACAGGAAGATGAAGTATCTGGAATTTTTTTTGTCAACCACCAAATTATTATTGGCTCTTTTAGACACAATGGACCAAACTCTTAGCCAGGGTAAATCACTATAGTTCCATGACTTCAGTGGAGCTTTGTGATTTTACTCCAGAGGAGAATCTGTCCCTATGATCCTAAACCTGTTATCTTTAATCAGACAAACTTATCTGACTCCAATAAGAGCATGTCTAAAGACTGCAAGACTTGGCCTGATACATGTTAGTGCCTTGAAAAAACAGTATTATAGATATGAATGGTTACGTGTAATAGCTGGAGAGCAGAACAAAACACAGAATGTAAGGAACATGATTTCTTAAGTAAAAAAATTGCAGATGTATCTCTAAAGTGTGTAAGAAATGCTAATATACTTTGCTGGAAACAATTTTGGAAGACTTATTCTATTATCAAATTTGTAAAACCCGTTTACAATTCATTTTAATGATTAAAAGATTGCAAATGTTTGAAATAGCTATAAACTAAAGACTGTGCAAAGAATCCTTTCTGGCTTCAAAGCACTGTTCTCTCTCTCTCTCTCTCTCTCTCTCTCTCACACACACACACACACACACACACACACACACACACACACACACACATTGAGCAAATAAAAAAGAAAAGACATGGATGATGGGCCATAAAGGGTTGGCGTTTCTTCAGCACAATAAAGTTTTACTTTCTCCTTTGATTGGACAGTATATTTAAGGGAGACATCATGATATATGTTAAAACTCATGGTTGCCAAAACACATCATAAAATTAAATTTAGACAATATCCCCAGATTTTGAAATAGGATATTAGCTATTTAGGCTTTTATTTTATAGTAAAAGGAACTAATGAGAGGATTTTGTTTCCTTTTCATCATCTGATCTATGATGTGATGTAGCTAATTATTACCACCACATTAATTAACATGGAGACTGAATCATAACTGTGGCAAAAATTTTCCTTCAGCTGAAACTTCCCAGGTGCAGCCATGGTCTGAGAATAAATTAGGTTTACCAAATTTGACAAAATTTAGCATGGTTCTTTTTGAGTTACCAGTATTCAAATAATATTTGTTGTTTAAGATGCTTTTTTGAACTCTAATAACTCAACATAATGGCTTTGTCTTACAACCTCTACCTGGAACAATCAGTCTCCTATATGTATCACTTACTTTGAGTCAAAAAAACAATGAACCTGATTTCTCCTTGACTTTAGTGGAGGTACTCTTGATTTACACTGGTGGGCAACTGAGATCAAACTTTGTCCTAACATGTAAAACTGACCGATATGATTTACTGAGTAATTTGAATACTGAGTAATTTATTGAGCCTCAACTTATCATTTTCATAGTGATATTAACATCCGGTGTCAGAAAATAAGATGTTAACTGATAACATGACTACTGAACACTTCACACTGGTGGCTCATTGATTTTAATATGGTAAACTTGTCACATCAGTTTGTCATATAATGTTGAAGGAACAAGCTTTGCACTGTAAAATTCCTAGGCCAAAGCCTGATGCTTTTACTCAGGTTTACTCAGTCCTTACTTAACCAAAACTCATATTGATTTCATTAGACTTTTGCCTAAGTAAAGGCCTTATCATGTAAATAACTATTGATGTGAAACATATTTTCTTGCTACATGTAACGTGAGAGATGTTTCTTTGCAGTTGTATGTTTAGGGAATGACCAGTAGAGTGAGAAGAAATTTGGAACATTTCTGAGTGTAATCCAGCATATATAGAAACCTGCTTCTGAGCCTGGAAATGTTAATCAAAATGAACAAAGCTCAACATCCTATTTAGCAATAGTAACCCTTAACTCTTCATAAACTTTACTGCCTAGACAAGTAGAGGTAGCAGTGTAACAATCATAAATATTTATGCATCCATTGTTTATTTATGTTGGACTGTTGCAGATGACCTTTTAAGAAGGATGGAACAGTTTCCCCTTTCAGTGGCTGGAAACTTGAAAGAGGTTGTCAGGACTAGGACTACAGCTAACAGAGAATCTGCTATTGCTCCAGGGTGGAGCTAATACCTTGGGATCCACAAGTTCCAAGATAAAGATTTAGCTGTGATGGGTTCTCACAAAGGGAAAAACATAAAGTAAGTAAACAAACAAAGTGAAATCCACTGAACAGGAAAGAGCTTTGGAGCTGTTCAGGGAATTCCTGTTTAATGAGATCCCTACCCCCATCTCAGTGCTGCTCCCAACACTGCCCTCCTTTGTACACTGTGGTTGAGCAGGGAGCAGTTTTAGGGCTGTAGTAGCCCTCTTGCTTGGACTGAGTTGGAGGCTAACATGGGAGACTAACCTCCATCCTACCTTTTTAAAAATAGCACCCCTATCTTTTTGGATGGGAGCCACTGCTACAACTCCCTCAATTTTGCAATATCCAAAGAGGGGACTCCTGCTCAGGTTCAGCTGGTGCCTTATAGGAGCACCTCTCTACCCAATCCCCCATCTGGACATATCTTGGGAATTCTCCCTGTTTTGGAAACTTTCCAAGCAAAGCAGGGAGTCCCATCACCAACTGAGGGAAGAAAATCTTCATCCTGATATGCCAGCCGGCACTTCCCATTAAAGAAACATCCCCTCTTCAGACGGCCAAGTGTTGCATGACACATGTATTTTGCAAATCTGTCATGCATTCCCACACATCTGGTAAATGTCACACATTTTGAGCTACCCTTCCCCCATGCAATGGAGGAAGTATGAGCCAGGAGCCCATGGATTCAGTGACGCTGACAAACCAGGTCAGTCCAGGGCTACCGGCCAATACGCTTGTGTTAGTGTAGATCAAAGCAATTGTTAATGTATAAGTTTGTATTCAGATGTTTAAACTTCATGAAAGCTAATGGGTCATTATTTGTATTGTTCTCCCTTATGGATTCCGGTTATAATGTAACAGCAAACATTTATATTGTGTATAACCCGGTAACTAAACTACCCATCAAAGAAATCTTTTTAACAGAAAATGCTAATTTCCAAGCAAGTGGTCATTGTGAGTGAGATGATCAAGGTCAAAGAGCATAAGTGCATTCCTCACTGTCATCAAAGGAGCTATAAATATGGATTCAAGAAATGATCCATCATCTCTGACTGTTTGGACTCTTACAGGGAAGGTACCAGATTCAAAGCAGAGATCCCCAGAGACAATCTGGGTTACCCTGAAAGACTCTTGGGGAAACTGGAAGTTTATTGCATTACTTTTACCATTTGGAATTGTGATTCATCTGTTCATATATTTTGCCTGCTTTAACCTTTCAACAACTCTCATTTCCTTTTCTTAGCTAATAAACCTGTAGTTAGTTTACTATAGAATTGGCTACCAGCTTTGTCTTTGGTGTAAAGGCTGGAGTACCAACTGATCTGGGGTAACTGACTGGTCCTTTGGGACTGGGAGAAACCTAATGTGGTGTGATTTTTGGTTTATGACTTTTATACCTAAGATCAGTTTGTCTGGGTGGCAAGATAGGCTGGAGAGCCTATGGGGACTGTCTATGACTCCATGGTAAGACTGGTATAGTGCTACAGGAGGTTCACATTTGTTAGTCTTGATTAATCTAATTACAGAACACACCACCAACATGGCGTGTCTGCCCTGTTTTTTTGATAGTCTGCCCTGAGATAGGCACTCACAGTTGTGAGTTACTGCAGATAGCGTAACACATTCTATTACTTGCTCCTCTAGTGACTGGTCTTAATATTTCTGTGTATTTCACATCTCATTAACTAAACTGTTGGTCCTGGGGTGCATTTACACATCCCTGTACTGTTTCAAATCTCATCCCTTTAAGACTAAAGGGGGAAGGATAGCTCAGTGGTTTGAGCATTGGCCTGCTAAACCCAGGGTTGTGAGTTCAATCCTTCAGGGGGGCACTTAGGGATTTGGGGCAAAAATCTGTCTGGGAATTGGTCCCCTTTAAGCAGGGGCTTGGACTAGATGATCTCCTGAGATCTCTTCTAACCCAGATATTTAAAAAAACAACAACTGAGAGACTGACTTCAGGAAGCACGTGAGTCATATGACTGCAGGTGGCACGCAGCATCTGCTGTAACCAGAGACTGCCTACCCTGAGTAAGGAGAGACCCAGGATCAGTGAACAACCTGAAGGAAGTAGGGGAAGCATGTGTCTTCACTTTCCAGCTTGCAGAAAGGGAAGCAGCCGTTATTATGTTGACTTTGTATTTTCTGTTGATTAATAAACACACCCTGAGGAATGGGACATGAACCTAAACTGGACTACCCAGCTAGGGAATCTGACCCTTGGTGTACACAGGCCTCATACAGCCACCTTAAGGGAGGTAACAATCACCCATTTAACAGATAAGATAACTGAGTGGCTGAACCAGGTCCATGCAGGTAAAGCTGAGAATAAAACCCAGGTCTCTAATATGACAGACTTAATTTGCCATACAGAAGCTGGGAACGGGCAACAGGGGATGGATCACTTGATGATTACCTGTTCTGTTAATTCCCGCTGGGGCACCTGCTATTGGCCACTGTCAGAAGACAGGATACTGGGCTAGATGGACCTTTGGTCTGACCCATATGGCCGTTCTTATGTTCACACTGCCTTTCAGAAGAAATGGGACAAATTATTTGCAATCTAACCCTAACAACACTAACAAATACCAGTTTATGAGTCTGCAGCTGTTTCCATGTTAATTTGCATTGTCCTTTAGCTCAAGTGGTAGATAATCATGCTCAGAGACCCTAGATTCATTCCCTGCACATGATGCAAACAGAAGTTGTGTTACACTTGTCTAGTAGTTAGACACAGTGTAGCTAACACTCTGCCCCCAGAGCCAGGAGTAGAGCCCAGGAATCCTTGTACCCAATAGTCCAGTGTTGGTTCACAAATGGTTATATAACCAGTGACACAATATTTTGTCTGTCTCCCTTTAAGAGCTGTTCCTTATAGACCATGGCAATGTGCTTGCCCACTCCAGTTACAGCTCAGGTCTTCTCCTTGGGGGTTCAAACTTTGCTGATGACCCATGTCACAGGGGAAAAATACATGTAAGTTAGGCTGAAGACTATGGAATACATTCTGAAATGACTTTATATTGTAAAGCATTGTTTTTAGAGGTGAATGTGTGTGTGTGCTGTTAATATTTGGTTTATTGTTTCAGGTTTAGTGTTTGTATTTTGATTAATGGGAGCTGTTTCTTTAAAAAAAGTATGGGCCTCGTGTGAAATGACTGAGAGCAGTAGATAGGAGAGGCTGCTTGTGTGGTCAGAGAGAGGAAGACCTTGCTTGTGTAAGCTCCAAAAAAGGTCAGAACTTGATTTAGTAACTTCTCTTCCTTGAAAGCAAGCCTCATTCTCAAAGGTGTAACATTAGCACTTATTAGGGAACTGGTTGCCTCAAGGCACTGCTAATGAGGTACAGTGCCTTCTGCCTATTAGGTCACCTATTAGAAGCCAGCCCAGCTCTGCAGGGATTAAAAACTGTGCCCATCTAATGGATGTGTGGTGGCTCTGACATGAGATGAGTTTGGAGCTCAGTTCCAGCTCCCACATCACAAACTCCCACCACACTTTGGACTAGTTAGCAGACTTGTCTGAGAGACCAAGAACTCCAAGAGCCAGGGAGGCTGAACTCCCTCTTACCCAAGAAGAAGGTCTGCCTACCTTAGGGATGAGGCATGCTGACAATGCTGTGTGTGTTTGTGTGTTTGTATTTCTCTGTAGATATGCTTGACAAGACTGTACAAGCACTCTAATAATTTTAAAGCTAGAGTTCAGTGATGTTAATTGGTTGCAATTAAGCAAATTAGCTCATTTGCATAAAATGTCATGCAGGGAGCTGCACAAAACATGGCAGTAATGCCTGCTGGATGGGAATCAGCCAAGAAAGAGCCCTTCCTCTATAGAATGTTGAGGGAAGCTCAGGGCTTCTCCCAGTCAGGCAATCTGAGCTGTCACAGACTCTCAGCTTGGGAAGGGCAGAGAATATGAAGTCTTATAAAGGTGTAATGCAGCTTCTCCTGAAGGTTACTGTATTTCCCTGCTTAATTAAGGTTGTGTCTTCATTAGAAACACTGCAATGGCACAGCTGCTGCACCACTGTAGTTGTACACACTCACTACAACTATGGGGAGGTTTCTCCTATCACTGTAGTTAATCCACTTCCCTGAGAGGCAGTAGCTGGATGCTGCAAGCTTATGAGTTTGTCAATTTAACAAGAAATTGATATGTACCAGGCTTGTTATCCCAAGGAGAGTCCCTGACCTGCTTCAAACCAAATGCACTGCTTCAGATAGAATAAACAAACAGATTTATTAACTATAAAGATAGATTTTAGGTGATTATAAGTCAAAGCATAACAAGTGGGATTTGGTCAAATGAAATAAAAGCAAAATGCATTCTAAGCTGATCATAACACTTTCAATGTCTTTACAAACATAGATGCTTCTCACCACAGGCTGACTGGTTGCCCTTCAGCTAGGCCCTCCCCTTTGATCAGCCCCTTCAGTCGCTTGGTGGTGATGTCTGTAGATGGAGGTGGAAAAAAGAGGAAGAGCATGGCAAACATCTCTCCCTTTTATCATGTTCTTTCCTCTTGGCTTCCCCCACCCCCTTCAGAGTCAGGTGAGCATTACCTCATCGCAGTTCCAAACTGACCAAAGGAAGGGAGGTGACTCACTGGAAAGTCCTTTTGTTGCTGCCTAGGCTAGCGTCCTTTGTTCCTGTGAGGCTAGGCTGGGCTGGGTTTTTCCCATACATGCCCTAATGAGGTGTGAACTGCCTCTCTGCTCTTGGAGAGTTTTTGCCTGGGCTTATTTTAAGCCATGAAGACACATTTTCAGCCTCACAACTATATACATGAAATTATAACCTAAAGCATTGCTGTAACAGCAATTCTCAGTGCATCGTGAGCCTTCCAAAGACACCCGACATGACAAACTTTGCATTGGATGCCACACAATCATTTTACAAGGATGAACATGGGGGTGCTGGGTGTTCCCCTGAGGTACAGAGCATCACAAAGGGGTTCTCCCATCACTGAGTTGAATTAACTACAGTGAGAGGTGGTAACTAAGTCAACAGAAGAATTCTTCCACCAGCTTAGTGCTGTCTACACAGGGGGAATTATTCACACCCTCTGAAAGATGTAGCTACGTCTCTGTAAGTTTCCAGTGAAGCCCAGCCCTTATCTTCAACATTGTTAAGTGTACAGTCCCCAGGGCCGGCTCTGGCTTTTTTGCCGCCCCAGGCAAAAAAGCCGCCG
>NW_020664435.1:38614105-38644837 GCF_002925995.2 Terrapene triunguis
CCCCCCGGCGGCCGGGGGGAGGGCGCGGGGGGGGGAGGGCGGCCAGAGCGCCCGGGGGAGGGCGGCGAGCCCGGCTGTGGCCCCGCTCTCCCCGGCGGCCGGAGCGCCGCGCCGCCCCCCTCCAGGTGCCGCCCCAAGCACCAGCTTGGGTGCCTGGAGCCGGCCCTGACAGTCCCAGCCAAATTCCCTGTAGAGGTAACATTTTACCCACTTAGGCCCCAGTTGGCCCATCAATGGGGCTCCACATTTTGGTTGGAGTCTGCCAAATCTGCTAGTGCCCAACTCATTGCAGGGCCTCAAATTCTCCATGCAGTTTCAGCTGGACATTAAGATTTTTTATCCAGTGGCGGCTTTTGGTGAAAGATGTCTCATTATAAGCTACAATGGAAATATAGCATGCAAAGGAAGAAAGGACCATTGGTATTCCTGGATCAGCATTGCAGCGTGGACTGATTTAAATCAGCGATTTTTAAATCACCAAGTGAAAAGCCTTGATTTTAAATCATCAATTTTAATCAACTCTTAGATTTGTCATTCAGTTCTCTTCTAAAAAAAGGTGCATTCTCACTGGTTGATATAACTGTGGCACTTTGTACCTCAAAGCAGCATCCTGGAACCCCCATATTCACCGCTGTCCTATGATTATGTTTTGTACAAAGTATGCCTTGTGATGTATCATTTTAAAAGTCTTGATCTGTTGAATATTAATATCCTGTTGGATTGTAAGTGCTATCATGGTATGTGAATTTATGAAGTTTTGCTATGTGTGTGTTATTGAAATATGTTGTGAGATTGGGAACACCCACAACCAGCCTTTCAGGTACAATGATGGAGTAGCCAGATGTGTTGATTCCCTTTAATGGGCCATCCACTTGCCCAGAAGCCATTCCACGAGACTTCTCAGAGAGAGCATGTACACCGGGGTGGCCAACCTGTGGCTCCAGAGCCACATGGGGTTTTTCAGGCACTGACTCCAGGGTTGGAGCTACAGGCACTAACTTTCCAATGTGCTGGGGGGTGCTCACTGCTCAACCCCTGACTCTGCCACAGGCCCTGCTCCCATTCCATCCCTTTCCGCCCCCCCCCCCTCTGAGCTTGCCATGCCCTGGCTCCTCCCCTATTGAGCCTCTTGCATGCCATGAAACAGCTGATCAGGAGGTGCGGAGAGGGAGGAGGAGGCACTGATCGGCGGGGGTGGGAGGCTCTGGGTGGTACTGATGAGGGGGCTGCTGACATATTACTGTGTCTCTTTGGAAATGTACATTGGTAAATTCTGGCTCCTTCTCAGGCTCAGGTTGGCCACCCCGATGTAGACCATGGAAACTGCTTGACTAATGGGATCGGACCCCACGTCACAAGCAAAAGATCTTTCCAGCAAGCTAGAAGAAACTATAAAAGAGTGGAAGTGACTTCATGACTTGGCCTCATTCCCCCCACAACTCAGCACCTGGAAACCAGTCTGGAAGACAAAGACTTGGAACGAGGGAGGGTGGTCCCAGGCTGGAAGGCAGTTCCAGCCTGTGTATTGAAGATCTGTGACCTGTTTGTACCATCTATCAGGGTGACACACTGCTTGATTCAAATCCTGTATAGAACTCAGACTGCAAATTTACTTTTATTTCTTAGGTAATCAACTTTGATCTCTATGCTTACTTCTTATAATCACTTGAAATCTATCTTTCTGTAGTTAATAAATCTGTTTTATATTTTACTTAAAACAGTGCGTTTTGTTTGAAACGCTTATGAAATCTCAGCTCAATTTATAAAGGCTAGTGTGTGTCCTCTACATATTGAGCTGGTGGGGGTGGGGGTACAGACTAAGTAATGAGCTTACACTGGTCAGGCTTCTGACAAGTGCAAGATGGTAGAGTTCTGGGGTGAAAAGCTGGGGGGAATTGTCTGGGGCCTATTGTTGGTTCATGAGTGGCTGGCAAAGCATTCATGTAAGTCAGTTGGATGTGTCTCTGCCTGTGGATATCTGTGTAAGTGCAACACCTGTCAGAGGTTTGTAGCTTCACAACAGCATCACAGAGTGAGAGGGATACTCCACGTTGGTGGCCCTGGAACCCGTCACAATAACCATTAAAACATTTTGATTTACAATTACATAGAGACTTTCCTCTAGATTTGGTACATCTTTTTGCTACCTTAAATGTTTTGGATATATAAACTTCTCTTATCAAAATATGTTTCACATCTACATATTATTTATTAAAGGAACAGAGTGAATAATAGTCAGTGAATTACACTGCTTATTTCAGGTCAACCTGGGGAAATTTTCAACTATGTGTAGGTGACAGTAACTGGAGCTTAAGTTCTTACTCCCCGAAGTCTCTTGAAAATGAGACAAACAGCCTCCTAGGTTACTTCAGCAGTTCTTCAAACTTTTAAAACTAGAAGATCTCATCCCCTCCCTCCTCATTTTTATTCATAGACTGGAAGAGCAAGACAAGTTTTACTGCTTTTTAACCTTCCAATCAATTCTCAACTTCGAATGAATTTGTCCAAATGAAGAAAATATTCTCTCTGTGTCTGCTGAAGAGGCTAGTGCTGTCAAAAACTGGTTTAGCACTTCAATAAGTTCTGGTTCCAGGTGCTTACCAGGTGACTTCCACCAATACAGCAGGGTGACCTTCCTTAAAATATCATCAAACATGTACTGCTTGAAT
Source organism: Terrapene triunguis (assembly GCF_002925995.2). NCBI lineage: Eukaryota > Metazoa > Chordata > Testudines > Emydidae > Terrapene > Terrapene triunguis. Next base: position 38,616,775 of record NW_020664435.1, read on the forward strand.
GGTTCACCACCAGCCCTGAAATTTATTATTGGTGTCATGATTGATGGGTGATTATTAGATGCCCATGTCACAGCAGCAGCATCTTCTTCAGCAGTTAGGCATCTACTTTGGGTTGAAAATACTGAGAAGAAACTAAGTGTTTGATCCATCTTCTTTACTGCCTGCAATTTAATTTTGTTGTTGGGTATTTCTTTCTTCAATGTATCTTCAAGTTCTTTCCAAATTCAACAGCATCAGCAATACAGCAGCAATCTTTCTGCAGTTTGTCCAATGCTACAGAAATAGGTTTCAGTATATTCAGCATATCTTCTACATTTCTCTTTAGTCCGATGTTGACTACTTTGGCTGTGATAGTTCCATTTATTTTGTCATCAGTTTTTTCACAAATTGTCATCAGAATAGGCCAGTTCTTAATAAATAGCTCAAAATAAGTCAATCACTGAATTACATTGTACAACTTGGGGGAGAATTAGTTTGGATTCTCCTGCTCTCTTCAGTGAAACTGAAGGTTATGGAAATATTTTACAATTTCAGCAACATTTTCCTTTATTCCTGAAGTTGTACTTAAGTCTTTGGCTAAAAGATACATCAAATAAGCACTGTACCCTTATGTTATAAGTTTCAGGTTCCCTTCATTACCTTCTTTCTTATATTTGCTACATTTGCAGCATTGCCTGGGATAAAGCTACACACTTGACACTTGAATTTTTGTTTATAGCTTTTACTGCTACTTCTTGTAAGTATTCTGCTGTGTGGGCATTTCCTGATGTATCAATTGTTTCTGTAAAATAGACAACCCCGTCTCCTGTTGTCACACAAGCACATATTACAGGATCATTGTGTACATTGCTCCACCCATCAAGACTCAGATTAACGAATTTCCCGTCAATGTTTTTTGCACACTGTTCAATTTCCTTCTCATGTACTGTATCCAGCAATCTGCCAGGTGGAGTGTAGCCTGGTTGTAACAATTGAACCAGGTGAATGAAATGTTTGTTCTGAACTTGTGTAGCGGGGCGGTCATCCCGCTCCAGTTTGGAAGGTGTTAAAAACCAGCCCTGGGAAAGGGCTGCCCTGGGGAGCCAATCATGACTGGGCTTGAGGCAGCCAATCAGGGCCCGGCTGGGCCAGTATAAGAAGGGCTCCTGGGAAGAAGGAAGTCAGTCTTGCTCCAGCAGTGGACCTAGCTGCCTGGTAGAGACAGGGATATCTTGGACAGAGCAGTACTGGGAAAGGGCAGGCTGAGCTGGGGAGCTCTGGTTTGGCGACCTCCCAGGCTGAGGCCTTGCAGCATAGGCCTGAGGAGATACTAGGGCTGCAGGGAGGCAGCCAGGCCAGGAATATTGAAGACAGTCCCTTAGTTTGTTTTTGTTACAGGTAACTTAATGTGTCATTGAAGCACTGCTGGTGGTACCAGCAGATGACTTTGAAGTTGTAGACATTGCAACTGATGGATGTTCATAACCCCTTATGTCTAAGATGGACCCTGAACAAAATGGCTTAAAAAAAAAACAAATAAAAAAAAAGCTCATTCAATCAATGAGTGAAATGAATTTAAAAAAAAAAAAAAAAAGATTGATTCCTCCTACTTCAGCTGTTTGTACCACTGAATTTTATATTATATATTTTTCTAAATCAGTTTTACAGGGAAAATAATTAATAAATCATAGGGATTATCTAAATCAATTTAAACCCTTATCTCTAGCAACATATGAAACAGCTTGATTTTTTTTTAAATGTTAAAATTCATAAACGCCTAATAAAACTTTAAACAGGACATCTTCATCTGTTCAATTATATTTAGCAATAAAACAATCATTTCAGAAGTCCAGCAATAACAGTAAAAATGTTGTTAAAAACTCCCACAGCAAACATATCAATTATATTTTGAACAAAAACATTTTCAAATTCTAAAGTAAGCAATCCAGCCAACTTAGATTATCGTCATAAATTTGTGTTATCTACTAGCATAGTAAGACCTGGTAGGCAGTCCCTAAGAATGGTGCAAAAATAAGTCTACTATCCAGTTGCTCCACATTGGACATGTCTGAACAATCATCTGCAAAAACCTTGTCTTCTGATGAGCATTTTTCATAATGTTGATTCATTCTGACAACCAGGCCTTCAGGCCTTGCATCTTTTTATTGAACTCTTTACATTTGGCATGTGTTCCTTTTTTACCCAGAAGTGCAGGCATTTCTTGAAAATATTCCCAAATTGGGGGGGAGGAGGGGGGTTATTTGTAGCTATGGCAGGTTTTTTTTTTTTCTCCAGTTCCCAGGTGCTGAAATCAACACTAGAGGCTGCACTCTGACGAACGTTGTCCCTTCTTCCCCGGGTGTCCTGTTTTGACACTAGTGTTGCTCTTTTCTGGTAGCACACTCTTCTCCTGCTCCCTTGTTACATAATTCCCCCTCCCCTATTCCCAGAAACACAAAAGAACTAAAAACAGTATGGGACTTCTGCTCGTATAACCCACATGCCATTTGCACTACAGTATTTTATTTGTTTAGAGACTGAGAGGCAGTTAAACTAATGGATTTCTGTTTGTTTGAATCCCTGTCTGTGTACACATGCAAGGAGACAGAGGAACACCATTTACTTAAAGCATCAAGAAGCAAGGTCTAGTAGTTACTGGGCAGATCAGTGTTTTTCCATGAGCTGAAGAGTAAGTTTTCATGATGTGTGGCATCATAAATATTCATTATTTGAGAGGTGATCCAATCAGAGCTCAGGTAGGGAGAAGCCATAAAATAGGTATATGATTCCACACAGACACATTATGGTGTCTCCTGGAGTCAGAGGCCCAGTCCCAATGCCTGTAATGACTTTGCCAGTCTCTTGCGCCCAGTAGCACAGCCCCTGAGTCCCCCACAGGATCAAGCCCTTAGTACAGTACATGACCAACTGTGCAATATTCATAAAGCTTGCCCTTAAAAGTTAGATGTTGTTCCCTTGATGCTTTATATAGAAAAGCAGCTTTAACTCAAAAGTTCTTGATACGGGCTCATGGATTAAGCATATTTATTTTTTATTTAAATGTTTTAAGAGATTATAATTTTAGTCCTTAACATATTTGGTATTAAATTCAGATTTCATTTTAAACAGGTTTATGTTTAAAAAGAAGAACTTCTTATAGTTTAAATAAAACCTGATCTCCCCCCCCTCCCCAAAACCCACAATTTTTTCTTCACCTTGATGCATTGCTACTGCTTAGCTACAATATTTTGGTATGTTCATTTCACCCAAAAATGTAAAGGAACATGCCCAGAACAGAGAAACTTCCAAAAGTCAGTGTCTACTTTTCAAACCAATGCAACTTGAGTTCTTTTTGAAACTCAATCAAATACTTTCACTCCTTGTTGTTGTTATTGACTTTTAATTTTGGTCATTTGTGTTTAAGATGTAAGCAGAGTCAGGATGAGCTCTACCCTGACATCTGGTGGTGAATTATGGCGAGCGTGGAAAAGAACTCCAGGGGCGGATCTTGTTTGCATAGGCCCACCCACACGCATAGCATGAGCCCACAGCAACCGAAAGTGGTTACTTTGGCTGGTGTGGGATCCCCAGTTTCTCTGTTATTGGGGCAGGAAGAATAAAGTTTTGTTACCCTGATTCTGTGAATCAAGGCCAGTGGAACTGTTGTATGACAGAAGGACTGAGTGAATCCTTCACCATTACCTAAGTAGCATTTGCTTGTCAAGGGGCATGGGTTACAAAACCCAGTGAATTGAGAGAGGATGGGGACAGGTATTTGTACCTGATGGTATGGGCCCCCTCTGAGGGTTTGAAGCACCAATTGCACCGCCTCCTCTCTCCACTGTTGAATGTCAGAGCTAACTTTGATTCCCTTAGGAGTCTAGTTACAGGCTGCTGAGCTGAATTCACTTTGGGCCAATGGTGCACCAGCACTGGGGCTCCCCTACTATACTATGAGCTGAAATCACTAAGAGCTGAAATCACAAAAGAGCTGATGTTATTAAGAGCTGAGATCACTGAGTGCTGTGTTAACTAGTGGGGGAGCCTGAAGCTATATTGCTCAGCAGCTGGCGGAGCAATTTGTGGGGACGACTGGAGGAGCAGTGAGCGGCGTGGAGCCTTGCGGGGCCGGTTGGAGTGGCCCAAGGAACGGCGAGCGGACCTGTTTGCGGGGACGGCTGGAACGGCTCACAGGTCGGTGAGCGGAGCGGAGCAGCTTGTAGAGCGGAGCAGTTCGTGGGCTGGCAGGAAAGTGGACTGGCTCGTGGTAAAGGCTGCGGCGGAACCCCCACGGAGAAACAGACGGCTGGCCAGCCTTGGATCACGTAAGGTGCCCCTTAACACCCTACGTGCCCCCCCTTTTTTTACTCTGGGGCTGCACTGACCAGGGACAGAGACTTTGGGGGTTGTTGGACTTTTGGGACTTTGGGGTTGCTGGACCCAAGAGACTTTGGGGGTGTTGGACTTTGGGGACTCTGGGTGATTTTTGGGTTGCTGGATTCAAGAACCAAAGGGAAAGGACACAGCCCCATTTGCTGGGGTGGGTTTTGCTCATGGTTTGTGTTATGAATCCTGTTTGTGGTGTTTTTTCCAATTTTATGCTGATGTCGTTTACCTCATGTTATTAAACATTTTCTGCTACACTCAGACTCCGTGCTTGCGAGAGGGGAAGTATTGCCTCTTAGAGGTACCCAGGGGGGTGGTATGTAATTGTCCCAGGTCACTGGGTGGGGGCTCGAGCCGGTTTTGCATTGTGTTATTGAAACGGAACCCCTAGATACAGAACCCGGCCCTTGTTGCTGCCAACTTAGATGGGCAGAAGGGTTACAAATATTTTTATAACTAATCTGAAAAAACATGATCTACAAATAACTGTACCTAAAATACTTCATGGTCAAAAGTTACATAAGATTAGGTGATGGAATATTTGCACAGTAAGGGCCACACACGTCAGTTCTCATGTGGAACAATCCTTGCAGATGCAGTCTAAGGGCCCTAAAAGTATGGTGTATTTGTTAATTATACTAAGACAGCACATCTACAATAGAAGGTATTGTTACTTGTGGTCCACTTACTAGTGAGCTAGCACAAGCAGCCAACATTTCCCCACATAATGATAGTAGGTACAACTTCATCATACATAAGTACCCACATCTGTTTCTTGCTGGAAGAGGGTACAGAGGTAACTCCCCTCTTGCTGCTGATGCTACAGGTACATATCATTTTCTCCTTTCCCAGATGTAGGAAGAAGAGACACCTCATCCCAACAATATCCTCTCAGAATGACTTCCAGAGACAACATGGGAGGAGCTAACTCCCTCTGGGGGCTATGTGTGTACACACCAAGGAACACAGTCACCTTGCCAGCACCCTCACTCTTTTGCTATGATTAAAAAAAGGTAGGATATGTGTCAGTTCTGGGCAGCTGCATCTGAATTTCCCCTCTACGGTCCAACAAGAGCACCCACTGTAAGCTCCAGGCTTCTCAGCCATCCCCTCTGCAAGGAAGTGGGACTGTTCTTAATGTTTTCTCTGAATACTGTGTGGGTGCCTCAGTTTTCCCTATGCAATTCTTAAGTATCTAGAATGGCTGACGCCCTGTCTGCTGGCAACTGATGGCCTGGGCCCCTCCTCTGCAAAGGTGCCAACTGACGGTGTTGGAAAACAAAGAGATCAGGTGACCTTCTGGCCAGGAAGAGACAAAGGCCAGAGCAGGGGCTGGAGAGTTTCAGTTCAGAGCTGGCTGGGGAAATGGAGGAGGCCCAGAAGGGGCTCTGGCTTCCCTGGCCCCAAGATGGACCTGACTTAGGGGTCCTGTTTCCTGTACCTACAAGCTCCGTTTTGGACCGTGTTCCTGTCGTCTAATAAACCTTCTGCTTTACTGGCTGGCTGAGAGTCACATCTGACTGTGGAATTGGGGTGCAGGGCCCTCTGGCTTCCCTAGGAGCCCCGCCTGTGCGGACTCACTGTGAGAAGCACACGGTGGGCAAGGGGATGCTGAATGCTCCGAGGTCAGACCCAGGAAGGTCGAAGCTGTGTAAGCTTCTTGCCCTGGAGACAGTCTGCTCAGAGAGAGGAGGCTCCCCCAGAGTCCTGACTGGCTTCGTATGGAGTTGTTCCAGAGCCTTGCCCGATGACTCCGTGACCCCCTCTCTCTGGTGGAGACAGGAATCTCTCTTCCCCCTGACCTGGGTATTTCCAGGCCATCCAGACTCTTGACTATACAGTGTCATTCCCCAAAGGACAGACTGATACAAGCCAAGAGCTCTAAATTACCACACAACTCTTTTGAAGCAGGTGCTTTTATTCTTAAAGTAAAAGCATTACAGAGAAAAAAATAGTGAAACAATACAAGAAAAAAAATACATGCTAATAAACTTACCAGAGATCACCCCAATTCCCATGCAGGGCTTTTTCCTGTGGGCACCAGCTAATCACAGCTTCAACTCAGAACCAGCTCCCCAAGTCTTATGGGGCCTCAGTAGGTAAAAGACCTGCCAACCCTTCTCTAGGGGTTGGGGCCCCCCTTAGACCAGAATTCCTATCCATTTGTTGGATCAGAAAGAAGGCTCTACATTGGGTTATTTATTTATTTTTTTGTTTTGTTTTATAACTCAGGCTATATAACCAAAAATCCCATCTTTGTCTGCTGGTCCCTGGAGAATCAAGTCTGAACCAGTATATGTGAGCCTTTGGCCAGGTGACGGTAGTAGTTCTCTGGAGGTATTCCAACCTGAGTGAAACTGCCTAATCACCCCACACAGTTCCTGGAGGGCTGTGGTCCCTCTCCCTCATGGAAATACATAACATCTTGCATTTTTAATACAAAGAACTCCTAGAATACTTAATTCAACAAGGGTTTCCCAAGATATTGCAGGATTTATCATATATGTCCTAATGTGAAGGGGAGAAATAAGAAGTGGTTAAAGCTCTGCTCTACCAAGATGATGCAAGAAGCTGAGAAGGTTGTGGGGTTGAAAGACTCTGATACAAGAAGAAGAAAAAGTGAAACCAGTGTGTGGGTGAGAGAGAGAATTTGAAAGTAGTGAGGCAGTTCCAGACAACAAATGGGTCTCTCCTATCCTCCTGGGGTGATTGATGATACAATCAGGAATGCTGGAGTTAAGTAGGAAGATAAGAATTTAGGACCATATCCTTGTCTGGTGTAAATCAGAGCAGCTTCATTGATTTTTAGTGCAACTACACTGATATAGGCCAGGTGAGGAATGGTTCCTTAGAGACATAGGACAATATGTAAAGGAGGGAGAGAGTAAAACAACATTATAGAGATGAAAAATTATCCTGTCCAAAACCAGTTGAATCCATTGAGTCAAAGAACCATCACAGAAAGGTGCCTTCTCACAATTTGTTATAGTTTATTAATATAAATGAATAAATATGTTCTACCTTTGCTATGAATGCCTCTTAGCAATGACATATTGCCATTAATCACAATAGTATTGTTAACTTTCATCTGATTTTTTTTTTCCTGGCACACTATTAGGTTTTACTTGTCTCTTTACACACAAATTATACCAGGACATGTGTATTGGTTGTCTTTTATAGTGCAGAAGAGTAATGTATTTGTTTTTCATCTTTGGAGATCTATGTTCTAGTTCTAACTCATCAGAGCACAAGTGAAAGTGAATTTGATGCTCTTATCCTAATTCCTATGTGTCCACATCATACCACCACCAAAGTGTATTGTTTCAGTTTATGATTGTAAGTTGTCAGAGCTGTGTGGGGAACCTTGTATGACTCCTATGTACAGAGTGCTTGGGCTCAAGCCAGTATAATCCCTCACTTTCTTTGAGCACTAGAGTATTTGTGAGACAAGTATAAGGAATATAAATCTAAAACGATAAATCCAGGTAAATAATAATACTTAGCACCAAGCTGCAAATGAAGAAAGAAAATTTGGCTTGCACTCATTTTGGCTTCTCTAAAAATGCTTTCAGGTCTTCTTCATACACCATAATCTAAAAGGGTGACTTTTTTTTATATTAGAAAAGCGCATATAAGACATTCAGAACTTTCCTTCACTGGAAGACTCTAGTGTGACTGAAGAATGAGTGAATGTATGACATCATAACAATGCTGAGCAAAACAGAGGACATTTTTACTCAGACTGCTAAAGGTTCCTTGGTTCTTATTTTGCTTTTGATCTCACCTTTTTAATGTCAATGCCTGATTAACACTTGCAAGAAAGGATGTCTTTGTTAAAAATTCAATAGTTGCTCCTCCCATTAAAATGTGAGAGCTCACGATTCCCATCTCTAGCACCAGCAGAAGCTGGGAAGACTGAACTTGCCTTCCTGATACATCTAAGGTTAACAAACGAAACCTAGCAGGTATTCTTTATGCATCATAAAGTTAAAAAAAATCAATTTTTAAAATTTCACCTTTTTAAAGATCATCTTCAGGTGACTTGGCCAAAGTCACACACACAGTTTGTGGCAGGACCCAGTTCTCCAGAGTGAATTCCTGACCCCACTGGAGTAAATGGCAAAACTACCATTGATTTAAATGGAGCCAAAATGTCACCCTAGTCTTCAATTTAGCACACTCTCTCCTCTTCAGTCTCTCTTTCTAGTACAATGACAGCATTTCTAAAATTATTTGTTAACAAATAATATCTGGTTTGACTGATAAATCTTTCTGCTAATCTTCTGCAAAGACCCTTAAGCAGGACAAACATAATGGACCCAAGAGTATTTAGCTGGGTCAGATATTATTCCGCAAATGGCTCAGATATATGGTCTACTTCATAGCAAATGCCTGTGCAAAGTTCTGCTTATAGGGAAAATATGCATTAAAAGACGTTCTGCTATGCTTTATGCATAAGTGTGTCAAGACATTAAAGGGTAAAACAGTTATAACAGAGCTGATACATTTTTAATCTCACAAACAGTGATATAAATTACATGAAGATAAAATCTCATCGCTGCTTCTTTTAGTGGTTACATATTAATAGTTAAATTATTTTTGAAGTGCAGCAGCCCTATTTAATTATCATGGGTTGAAAGGGTATGTGGTATATTAAGGTTTCTCTATGAGAATTACTATAGCAATGGTCTGCTTAACTGGGTGAGTTCTAGCACAAAGTGGTCTCTCTTTCAGTTCTGTGCCTGAGACAGACATATATGCTTTCCGCTAGTTTTACTCGCATGGACCCTTGATCCTGCAAAGATTTATGTATGGGATAGGATTATTCAGAGTGCATTAAATTAAGCACGTGGATAAATCTTTGCAACGTATTAACCATAATTCCGATAGTTTAGTACTGTACATCTATCTGTCACAACCATTTACTTTGCATCAAAAGGGGCTGACTTGTCCAAAAAGGATTACTAGTGACACCTCCTCATTAAAAGTGTTTATTGGGATGAAATATTCCATATGCCTCTGCTTTGCAAAAAAAAAAAAAAAAAAAAAAAAAATTTTGAGCAGAGGAATTTATAAAAATCAGGATTCCTGTTCCATAGACTTCGTGCGATATTTCCAGTACTCACCAGGGTAAGGGTTAAATGGAAGGGGCTCTGGTTGGCTACAGTGATACTTTCCAGAGACATACCGTGACCTTCCCCACTTACACTGTCCGATGCTCTTTCACCCATCTCCAGGCTCTCAAAAAGCTCTCGGGAGCAGATTGTCACTGTTCCTTTCCCTTGAACACAGCTTATTCTCCAGCCCTCTTTCCCGATCTCCAGCTGATCTCAATGCCAGAAACTGACATAAGCAAAAGTCAGGACCAAGCCAGTTTCTCTAACTAATATTCTTCTTTGCACTTTGGATGGCAGCAGCAGGACCATGAAAAACTCACTGAGTTTGGGGATTTTCAGGGACATCCCTCCCACCAATAACCAAAATGCCTCTTTATCCTCCCGTCTAAGGACAAATCCTTTTTTAATTTGATTCCCTTTCTCCATCCTCCACCAACTCCCCCCTCCCTCCCCCGAATGAACGCTGCTACGGACACGCTGCTCCTCGCAGAGCCCCTCTTTGTGTTTGCTGGGGGCCGGGCGCAATCCGGGCGCCAGTGGGGAGCTGGGGCCCCCCCTCCCCCGACGTGGGCTGGGGGGCGCTGGGCGCGGAGCTCCTGCCTCTCTCGGCTCGCGCTCCAGCCGCCTCTCCCGAGGGGGGGGGGGAAGGGGGGCTCCTCTCTCTCGCTAGCTCAGCCCCAGGAAAGTGCAGCAATTGGGCAGGTTGTTTCCAGCAGCCTGGACCCGAGCAAGCCGGCGGCGCGCTCTCCCCACGTAGGACCAGGCAGGCAGCAGCGGCGAGGCGCCCGCTCCAGCCCCAAACTAGTTCCCCGCGCGGCTGGCCCCGCCAGGCACCGGCTTCGCCTGCGGGGCTCCTCGCTTGGTTCCCCATCCCGCGCCTCCGCCGCCCGCTGCGAGGAGCGGCTCTGCCTTTCTGGCCTGAACCCACGGGGCTGGAGCAACAAGACACCCGGGGGGGGGGGGGGGAAATTTTGGTGTTTTCCCCCCCCCCCGAGCCCCGCCGGGCCGGGTCCCCCCCGTGCCGGCGCTGCCGGGCAGGGGGGAGGTTTTGCCTTGAACTGCGCGTGGAGAGGAGCCACCAGCCCCCCTCCCACTGGGCGGGCGGGCGGGCAGGGGGGTCCGGCCAGCCGCCGCAAGGAGGGAGAGTTGGGCGCCTGGCGGCCGGAGCTGGGCTTGTCCTCGCCAGCTGCTGCGTTCTTGGGGCTGCTCCCGCCGGAGGGACCGAGCCAGGCGTCTCCCCGCGGCTGGAGGGGAGCCGATGCGAACCAGAGGCGCCCCGGCCGCGACTAGCAGTGGGATCTGCGTGACTCTCCCGGGCCCCCCGCAGGCGAGCGGCGCAGCGAACGAGCGAGCCCGGCAGGCTCGGGGCGATGGCGAGCCCGAGGCACGGCCACTTAGCGGCTGCAGCGCTCTTCCTTGCCCAGTGCTTGGCAGCCCGCTTCCAGCTCGTGGACGGGGAGACGGCGCGGCGACCTCAGGGTAAGGGCTGCTGCTGAAGTTCCCCAGTCCCTTGGCGGGGCTGTTCGGCGGGGCGGGCGGGGCACCCGGGCAGGCACACGCCGATCAGCAGCCCACCACCGTGGCCTCAGATCCGGTTCCCCCCAGGCGCCAGTGCTGTGTGAGGCCAGTCCCCTGCCCCAGTCTCCCTTCTAGCCCCCACCCCACTTTGCTGAACGGCCGAGGAAGATCGAGCCTGTCCCCCCTTCAGCGAAGGGGTGTCCGCAGTTAGATGCTGCGGTTGGGGCTGGGTTTGCCCCTTGCCTCGGGGTCCGTGGGAAGATCGCTGCCTTGTAGCTGATGGAGCTGGGACCTCCCTGCCCCCTCTTCCCGGGTTTATTGGGGGTAAATCGGGAGCCGCTCAGCTGAGGGTGTGTGTGTATGTGGGTTGGGGGGTGTTTCTCTCCTGAGTCCCAACTTCTCACTAGGGCCCAGGAATCTCAATTCCAGCCATGATACTTGGGCGGTGGGAGAGACGCGCTGCAAAGGCAGAATGGCCTTAATTAATCACCTAACTGGGCTGAACACTCAGGGAGCCCGAGTCTCCGGGGAGCTGTGACCCGGCCCTGCCCCCCAAAGCCTTTCGGAGAGACCTTGCCTTTGTAAAGCGCAGCAATAATGGCCACAGCCCCTCGCTGGAGGTGAGCAGGCTTGCAAAAGGGAGCCCCTGTTCTCCGCTGGGCTCAGCGGGTTCCTGCGGTTACTAAATAGGCTGCGTTCTCTATGTGAGTCTCTAGTAATGGGTGTTGTCTTCACTTATGGCCTGATTTTCAGAGGTGCTGAGCAACTGCAGCTCCCTCTGACTTCAGTTGGAGTTGAAGTTGCTCATTACCTCTCAAAACCAGGTTGTAAGTGTCCCCGGTAAACTTTACCTCCCCTCTTCAGCACACATTAGTTCAGGTACTGGCAGGTGCATAGCTCCAGCCCTTGCTGTGGTACCATAGGCTGACCACGTTTGCTTGTAACCCTTTCAGGGTCCTCTAGTTCAAAACTTTCCTAGAAACACCTGTTAGTGCATCAGGCCAGCCACATGTTGTGGGTTCTCATCAGCTACCCAGTCTTTCCCAAAACGTGGTCCTCTTCCTGGTCATCATATCCCATAGACCTCTGCATGCTTTTAATCCATAGGGGGAATTGCCAGAGAAGTCTTGGCATGCTTGGGAAAAGTTGGCTGATAAATGGGATAGGTTGAACATTTTTAGCATAATAGGAGGCTAAGAATAACAACTGAAAGCTGCTGTGTTTAACATTATGGGTTAGGTTTGGAAATGCAAGTATTTTATTATCATTAAACATCCATCTTTAGAGACATAAGGACACTTTACTCGCTCTCCCCTGCCACCCAAAAAGTTAACCCCAAACTGAGTCCTGTAGCCCTTCTACAAATAGTCTGTAAGAAAACTAACCCCATTTTGCACAGGTGGTTTGATACAAATGTGAAGAGTTGAGTGACATGAACAGGATAGATGTAGGAGTTTTAAAAACATCCACCTAGGGCTATGCCAGATGGAGAGGGCCTACCACTGAGTTTCGGAATTGCAGGTTGCTGAGGGCTCACATGTCAGTTCAGGGAAAACCCAGAAGGAAGGTGTTCATATACTCCTGTTCAGCATTATATGTCCAACCCCGTGCTTCCATTTCTAGGGCTTTGCCTTTAGGAAACATACAAGAATATTATTTACTGTAAATCACTAGAGAAAATAAAGGAAAAGGGGTGCGGCTATGAAAAGAAAATAATAAAGATGTAAGGCTGTAGTCTGAGCATGTGAAGTTCATTAATCTTCCACCGTAGGTGTGTTTGTGCAGAAGAAGTGTCAATAATTTCTTGATTAAATACAGTCTATTGATGAAGTGAATGATCAATGCACACTGCTGGTCATTCATTGCTGATTTAGGGTTTAGAGTTGCATTATTTTAATAATGTCTATCTCAGCACTAAATAGAATGGCATATCACCTGCTCATTAATATGTTATTGGTTTATTAATATGGTGTGTCTTATCAGGTTAAGGAAAAATATTTAAGCTTTGAATATGATCCCTAGTGTAAAGTACCAAGATGGTTATTATAAAGGTGAATTTTATTTTTGTGTTAAACAAGTCCTGATGAAATAATCTGTAAGAGATAGTCTTCTCTCATAACAGTAAAATGGAAATTTTAAATGACAACTTTTGACAGGTAGCTTGTTGTGAGGTTTGTTATCTTTTAAAATCCTGTTTCTGAAAATATGATGTTACTATCACAAGCATGTTGTCGAAATTCAATAATAGAAACTGAAATTCATTCAGCCTTAATATGTATGGTTCTTTAATTCTTTGATAGAGAAGCACAATAGAATAATAGACTATATTTCTTACAGCGAATAGAGAATGCTGTTATGCAGAGCAAGGAGACCTGACTGCAACAAAAATACATTCTGAAAGTTATTCCATGAATTTTTATATTCGTGTGTCCAAGAAATACTTTTTTGAAAATGAACGTCTGTATCTAACTTCAGTTTATGTGGTCTGAAATGTAAAAAGTGCCATTTAAAAGTTTTACTTGTACATCGAGTTCAATACCATGCCCCTTCTGACACGTTTAAATATAGTCTTCTAAATTTTAAACTGAACCAAAAATCTTCAAAATAACTGCAAATGCTTAATGGGAATTTGATTATAGTTTGTGTCTGATCTATGCATTATTTACATTCTCAGGAGTAAAATGCATTCTTGTAATTGAAATGAAATAAAAATAGAAAGGAATGCAAACAATACATGTGGTATAGGTTCTTGGATAGCTGGAGTAAAGAGAGGATTTTATGGAATGTTATCAAATGAATATCATGATTTCATATAAAAGTGACCCACAGTTTGCTGAACCACAGTGTTGTATAGCTTTTGCCAGCAGTTCAGAACTAGTCCCTTCAAACTTCCTGAGATAATAACTATTTGTCTAGTAGCCTTGAGGTTTGACGTTTAGCAATCAGTAATTTTATAGCAAATGTGTCTGGCTGTAAACAAACAAAAAGATTCCTGGTTGTGGAATTAAATTTGAAGTGCTTGTGCTGCTGATGAATAGGAAGCATCTCCACTAGAGGGCAGAACTGTTGTCCCTTTCAACTTAGTCTTTCAGCAGACATGGTTCTTTCCAAAATGTTTCAGACCAATTGTCTTATATTATTTTTTTTCTATATTTGTGTTTGTATAGAGCTTCATTTTGCTGACTAGAAATGGCATAAATCAGTGGTCAAGGTTCTTAAATGTAAGATTTGGGCATGTGTGTGTTTTAAGATAATCACACCGAATATGAAATAAGTTTAGTGAACTGAAACAAATGTACTTTGGGAAGCTAGCTGAACAATTACAGCTTCTGGTTGTCTAAGTGAGGGCTTATTAATTGTTGAAGTATTCCCACAAGAAGCCCTGAAAGTGTTACTTTTCTGAAAACACAATCAGTCAGAATTAGGAGACTTTTATTGTAATTTTGTTCCATCAAAGTGTGTTCCAGTGTTTTGGTATAACTTACATTAATTGACAAACAACCATTTCCAAATATTGCTATTTAGAGGGGGGTATTGTTCAGTTTGTTCAATTTTTATTATTAGACTAACCTTTAGCTAATACTCAAACATTCAAACCTGCTGCACTGCTTGAGTTGCTTGTCTGTGTTACTTTTTTCTCATTAGGCATTAGGAGACTTGGCTGATTAATATTTCATCTTAAATTAGCAAAAGAAACAAAATATTAAGCAGTATATATGTTTGGTAACTTATGTTTCTTTTGCATTAAATGTTATACCTTGTTTTTGTGAGTTAATGATATTTGTAAATGAAAAATCAAATAGAGAAATGCAGGTGGCCATTACTGATACTTTAGCAATAAAGCCAATCCATCTCCTATATAAGTAGTACTTAGAATTCCTTTTAAGGAACTCATTTCTATTTATTTATATCCTTACTTTTCCTACTTTTTCCTCTTGACGTATTATCATTTTTTCTAAATGTGTGGTTTGAAATATTGCTGATATACAAAGGTGTTTGTCCCAGATTAGACACACACTGTCAGGTTGATCCGAGTCTCTAAATTCAGGTTTTGTAACATGTTTCTACAAAATCTGCAGTAAGATCAATAGTTATAGTTCATTGACTTTTTAAAAATTACTCTGAAAACAGCTTGTTATTTGTAAACATTCCCTTGCATCATTTCCATCAGACTTGTGACTGACTCTAAACTTGAAATTGACTATAAGGCACAGTGAAACTGACTTGTCCAAGCTGTCAACAAATATAATTAATGATGAAAAGTAAATTAGACTTTTAAAAATTCTGCCATTTTGGGTAATTTAGTTTATTACCACAGGTAAATTAATGTAAAGCAAAACATGGGGTCATATCCTACAGTCTTGTGCAAACCCCAGGGGACTCATGGAAACTCCATGAGATTCAAAAATTGCAATTTCATTGGAATACTCTAATGAGGGGAATGGACTTGAGGGACTGTGAAGGAGGTAGCAGATATAGCCTGTGTATCTGAGGTATCCATTGGAAATGAGAACTGCAGTCCCATAGTGTACTAGGCCATATATAGAACTGCCTGCCACACTTCCCTGAGAAACTGTGCTGTTCTTCCTCTGCACTCACACAAAGCTTAAAGGGGTGCAGTCTTGGAACTGGAGTTAGCGTTTCCCAAAGTACTATTGAGTCCTGTGCAGCTATCTACTGGAAATCCACGCCACTCTGAGAGAAGCGTGCTACGCAGAACATGTCTGAATCCTGCTGGTTTTGTTCACAAAGCAGATAGAAAACTTCTTCCAGGTTGAAACATTTGACTGTGTTTCTGAGAGAAAAGGCTCTCTGGGTTCACCAGACTATCTGATGCCCTGAACAGTTTTGCTTGTCAGGACTGTGAGTACACCGGCAGAAAGATGACTCCATCACAGCTACAGTTTCAAAACCTCTCTAAACTGCAATCTGTCAGATGTGGAGCATGATGGCTCCAACTGGTGTTAAACCATGCCCAATGTGTTTCAAACATAAGTGATCTGCGAGAGTGATTTTTAAGGTGAAAATGTTATTAGTCACCAGATTGAGAGCAGAGGACAAAAGATAAATTGATGAGCCCATTTCGGAAAGTGTATGCATTCAGTTTTTCACACAACTACTTGAGTCACTCAAGCAGGTGTAGACACAAATAGCTAATTCTGTTGTAGATGTAATTTTCATAACTGTATACATGATTAGGCTTATGCATGTGCATAAGTTTATGCGCAAAGGCTTATGCGTGTGCATTTCACATGCACAATTGCATGCCTATACTCTTTCAGAATTATTGCCCTATTAAGATGTTACCCCATCCAAAGGTAAGATATCTTCCTATCACAAAGGCCACTGACAGTCAGTCACCAGCTCAACGATGTCTTCTTCTAGAGAAATTAGAAACTCAGCTGTGCCTGTAAGTCTTTATGGGTGGAGCAATGATGAACACTGCCGTCAGCTTGGATGATGTAATGATACAACCACAATAAGGTTCTGTTTTCAAACCCTCACACATCTTGGCCCCAAATCTTAACCCCAAGTATATTTACCTATATGTATAGACCTAGAAATCATTTAGGTTAATAGAAACTGATACTAAAATTCAGAGAAGTTGAAAGCACTCTGTCTTAAAGTAGGCCTCTGCTTTTTCATACTTCCTTTCCCACAGTGGTTAGTGGAATATGATACAGATCAAAATGACTAAGGTAATTTTCATTTGTTTTGGGAGTAATTCCTATCTAATTCTATCCCTGGTTTTCTCCCCACTAATTTAACCTGAAGCCAGAGTTTAAAATAGACTCAAAACAGTACCAGGCTTGTCATTGCTGAGTGATGAAATTTAATTAGGTCATAACAACACTGTAAAACTCAGACAGCTTATAGCAAAACTACTTTATTTTAAACCAACATTTGGGGAGAGGAGATAGGGCGGCACAAGGAAGAGGATTTTAGGATTGTGAGCAAATAGCATTCCTTCTCATCTAGTACTAATTTACCAGCAGTGTGAGATATCATCAGATCACTGAAGGGCTAATTAGGGATGGGCTGAGGCTGCAGGGCAGTGGAATCTAACTTCTTGTTCCCCAAATTGCCAAACTAGAGCATTACAGAAACAAAAAGGAACTAACATCCACCCATCAGATTTCTTTCCACCCTGCAATGTATGGAGAAGCCACATCAAGTTCATGTTTCTGTCTCTTGGTGTTCTTTATGGCAAATGAGCATGAAACATACCAGAAAATGCCGTTAGATGCTGTTTGTGAATGCTGTGTGGTTTGTTTAATCAGGGAGCACTACCTCACTTAATTTTGTTCTGGCCCTCCTTGATACAGCCCATTTTAGACTGGCCCCACATATCTTTCCCTCTGCCATCTGCATTCTGCAATCTGCTTTGCTGAATGTATTTGTTAATTCTGGGTTTGAAAGATGTTATGTAACATAGTGACTCCATTGACTAGAATACAAATATGTGGGAACATATTCTCTGCTCATAGTGGTCTTATTCCCTTTGATATGATGTTTGTATTGATTTCAATGGGAGCAGATCAGGGCCTTAGTGCAGATACAGGAGAGACTGTTCTGGATCCCCAAAGCACTTAAGCATGCATGTAACTGTAAGTATGCAAGAAGTGCCATGGCTTTGCTGGATCGGGTCTATGCTCCTTTTGTCAGCAGTATATGTAGTTTTAACCTAAGTTTTCTAGCATTTCAGTGACTACATCCAGACAAGAGAGCTTTTTAATTTCTAGTTTATTTAGAATTCCTCCCTCTTGAAATGGCTTTGATTCTCAATTGTTTTAGGGGCTTTGGACTTTTAAAATAAACATTATCAGAGTTTCACAGTGGCCAGTTAATACCTTGTTCTTAATGAATAGCATTGTAATGAGTAGATGCTGGAATTTCTGTGCCTTTTCTTTGTAGGTGTTCCATTGTAATTTAACTTTAGTCAATGGCAACCTATACTAAGGTCCTGTTATAACTTTTATAGCTTTTACAGTTCCTTCTTTAATCCCGGTAGAGAATACAGCAAATTCTGTCCAGGTTACACCTATGCAGCTCAACTGACTTCAGAGGGCAGGATTTAGCCCAATGACTTTTCAGTAGCAATTATGTTACTGCTGCATTTAATTGTTTTCTTCTATTAAATTATTACTTAATCTTTTCATTTTGACTCTTGTTTTTGATCAGACTGTGACTCTTGCAAATCCTGAATGGACAATATCCAATTTGGATTTGCAATTCTGACTTTCCTTTGTAAGAAAGCTCTGGCTGGACTGATTGTAAAAGGCAAGCTTCTCCCATTGTAACCATTAGTTGTATTAGCCAAAATTTTCTAATGTGAGTGCATCAAGTTAATCTTGTAAATCAATGTTCAGGCACCTAAATTTAGTAGCCTTGTTTTTGAAGGTGATGAGCACCTCACATTGATCTCAGTGAGATTTTCATGTGCTCAGCCCTCTGGCACTACATTTATTTATATGCCTAAATATGGATTTAGAAGCTCAACTTTGAATGCCCTGGTTCAAAAATTTTGTCTGAAGTTGCTATTTTCCAACCATTGGAAATAATTGCATAAGAGTTTGTTTTCACCCTGCTGTTGTTCAAAGTTTTGTCTGCTTTGAAGATGTCATGATTGTGCCAAATATATATTTAGATGTTTTTGTTCAAGCTCAAACCATGATTACAACTTCCTGTATTTTATTACTATTTTGTTGACAAGAAATGGAAGGTTGGGGAGAGAGAAGTAATATTTATATAAGGCCTGCATTGCTTTATGCTCTGTTTCCGGAGAGTCAGCAGAGGGAATGTAAGACAATGAACAAATCCTGTCCCGAAAACCATACTTGTATCATATAAAATGTTTTTTGGATTTCTGTGTGGCTCTCTTTGATGTCAGTAGAAACCTTGATGTCTTGAAAATCTGTACCCCTTCACCTTGTGGACATACAAGGCCAAAGTTGGGCCCTGATAGTGAAATCCCGGGGCTTAGTGTCCAGTCCGACTAATGAGCTGAGAGGTGGATATCTCCCTGGAAGTGACAGTGAAGCAGAAGGACTCTTCCCATCACTGTCCACTGCAGAGCTGTTGCATGGAGACCACTTCAGCCTGGTGGATGATATAGCATTTGTTGTCCTAGTGCACCTTTGTAACAAGGGGAGGACTGGAGGATATACTTAAAGGTAGCTATCTAGGCCCTGCACTTCACCCATGCCATGCCCCTCCTTTCTATGCACTACCACACACACATTCCCTGCAGAGTTTGGCTCTGAATTGTGCACTTCCTCCTCTGCCCCCAAACCCAACATAATTTCCTCGCCTAGAAAACTGCACTAGTTGAATTGCTACGGGTATTTCAGACACATAACCAGGGTGTGGTATTGGGTGTACCTCAATAAGGCAGCAGATACAAAGCCATGTTGGATTGTGATCCATATAAGAAACAGGGTAGGGATATCAAAACTTGCTACTGTAGATGGAAAGAAATAAAATCAGTTTGAATGGACATTTTTTTTAAGTCTGTAGGTATTACAAGCCCTCCCAAGAGAGAGTACAGAAATGGAAAGGGTAGAGAATATGGGACAGTTCCCTTTAACACCAGAGGTTATTTTGATTAGAGTGGTCAAAACATTTTCAGCAGAACAGTTTTCCATTGGAAAATGCAGTTTTGTTGGGATTCTGACCAAATTTTCAATGAGAGGGTGTCAAAATTTTTTTTATGACTTTCTCATTTTAAGTCAAAATGTTTCATTTAAACTTTGTTTTATTTTGTTAACGCTTTAATGTTATTTTATTTAAATATATATTTAATATTTATAAGGTAAAGTTTTTCAACATTACCTAAGAAAGCAGTTTCTGAATCACTTTTTTTGGAGAGGGTGAGTGGGGGATTTCCATTCTGCGAGAAATTTTGATTTTTTGCTCCACCTGGGAATGAAAATACATTTCAAAATGTCAGAAATTTCCTAAGGGCTGGAAATTCCATTTTCTGACCACCTCTAATTGTGAGTCCTCATTGTTGAGCATTTTTGACCACATGCTGTGATCTCTTTCAAAACAGATCATTTTGCTTTGTAAAAGCTGCAGTTTGGGTTGTTGTGGGTTGGCTGAAGTGAACAGTCCAGCTGGGTCATTTGCCTGGGTTTAGTGAACTCCTGGCTTTATGGCATATTGCTCATTCAGGCTTGCTTCTTAGTTAATATTGAAATTCATGAGGGAATTAAATTAAAAGAGGGCACATTCTCCAGATTGCAGCTGCTGTAAAGATAATAGACTTATGGGTTATTTGCAGTGAAGACATTTATGTACTGGAAGCTTAGCATTTGGTATATTGCAAAACCCTGGCCTCAGTATGCGCACAATTTATTACTGGATCCTAATTAGAATACATACATACAGATGTAAATGATCTCTTAATATAAAGTAAATAGATACGACAAACTACTTCCTTATAGATTAATGCCACCTTTGTTTATCATTTCATATATTTTTAACATCTTACTAATTTTTCAAATATTTTTAACCAATTATATTTAGCAAGTATATTTAAGACAATATTTTATAATTGAAGTGGTACAAGGGTTGCATAAAAACCAGCGGAATCTGTTTCTGAATCTGAAATCTCTGAAATGCAGAGATTTCAAATTTAAGTTAAAAAACAACAACAACAACAAAAACAGAAAACAAACAAAAAAACCCCACCCCAACAAAACAAAACCCAAAAAACCAAAACCTTCCCAAAGAAACAAATGAAAGGAGAAACAACACCAGATTTTACTGACAAAAACAATATTTTTAGTTTCACAAAACTTTCTCCTTCACTGCTAATGCTGCAAGTCATTGGAGACATTGCCTTTTTTCCTGTATAAAAAAACCAACAAAAACGGACTGACAAAACCGTGTTTAGCATACCTCCTTTACTATATCCTGTTTACTTACCCATCTGTCTGCGTGGCCTGGCCACACTTGCAAAGCAAAGCCACACTTGCTGGTGATTCAGCTCGTTAGACTTTTAGTCCCTCATCTGCACCCTACAGGGTTATGTGGATGCTCACCGTCGACTGAGTATTTAGCTATCTTTTTTTTTTTCTCATTCAAACCAAATGAAATTGGGACACTCCTTGGAGAAGCCTAAATGATTTAAAACAGGTGTTGTTCCTTTGATATTAGTCATAAAGTTGAGTTTGAATGGAAAAGAATACCATTATCTGTAATCATTTTTCATTAAGAAGTCCCTTAGACCTACAAAAGAGGCTAGTTCTTAATTATAATTGAAGACTGCTAGGATTGGCAGTTCTGTTATGAGGGAGTTGGCCACACAAGGGTCCAACCTTTTGGGCATATTTCACTTTTTGGGGGAGTAGGTTGGGGTGTGGATTTCAGATATTGCAGCTTCTGAGAATTGGTCTCATACTTGAATGTTTGCTACAGTCCAAGCCCAAATCTTGCTTCTTCTCTCATCTTGGTCTGTGAACTCTTCATCATCCAGCACTAAAGTTGCACCTCCAGAACAGGCTTGTGATTTATTTAAGCCTTGAAATCCAAGTCTGCAAATCACTCCTCCCTATTCCAGGCCATGTTTCTCTGTAGGTCTGTCTAGTTAGCTTCATCACCGTAGTATTTGAGCACCTCACTAACATTAGTGAATGTATCCTCTGGGTGGTAGGGTGATATTGTCCCAATTTTACAGATGGGGAATCGAGATTTGGAGACAATGAGTAATTTGCTGAAGGTCACATGGAGGTTTTTGACAGAGCCAAGATTTAAACCAACTCCATCATCCATTCTACTTCATAGCAAATGAATCCCTTTCTTCCAATATACCCCCAAATTTCACCAAAGTTCAGGGGTTTGGCACTCCCGATCCAAGGCTGTAATTGATCCCAGCTGACTCTAAATCCACAAATTCAACTTGTGGGGCCACAACTTCACTTCTATCTACTTCTATCTAAAAAATCACAGGCCAGATGGCCAGAGACTTTAGTCTTTCTGTTGGGCCCCATCTGACTTCTCATTCTACCACTGGTGTTATTTTAGAGCTCCCTGTAAATTGCACTTCCTACTGCTCTGTGCATCCATGAATGGCAAGCCTGAATTGAGGAAGTGACCAGCTGTGAACTTGACTTCTTTTCTCATTTGGTTGAAGTTAGGGAGGAAGAGAACTGCAGCTAGGGTCTAATCCTGCAAGGTGCCAAGTGTTTCCAGTTGTTCATAGACAGTCATTTGTATGCACAGTTCTGTAGATGCACTCCTTAGTGTGTGGGCATGACAAATTTTCCATGTAAACACAGGGCCGGATCCTCACACCCCCTGAGAATCTGGAATGCTGTTGCTATCACTAGCTTGTACTATTGACAAAACCCACAGAATTGCAAGAGTAAATAACTGTGTTTGTACAACTAAGGGCTACAGCCTGCAAATTTGGCCTCTGAGAGTTATACTTATGATGAAATAAAGGAACAAGCCATAATAATTGTTATAAATTCTAGTATTATATTGCACAAATGTAATAGCACCACTTACTGGGAATGTATGTTCCATGAACTTTTAAGCACAAGCATTACCAACATATGCAGTATAGCCTGTGCTTGTCGTGCTCTAAAATAAATCATGTTGAAGTTTCCTGCAGAGTGAAAGGGTATGAATACAAATGGAGTCAACCGCTATGCCATCTAATAAAATCACTGTTCTTTGGTGTCTGCTATTTTCACAGTGATGTTCCCTGGTGTACCTTACAAGAGCTATGGTAGGTGGTTGAGAAATGAAGGCAGAAATAAATTTCTAAAAGTAACTCTTGTATTTATCTCGTAATGTTTTTCTAAACCTGAAAGGGATTCACGCGATCCTTTCCAGATTAATTATAGCATCAGTGAACTTCAAAAGATGGATGCTGTCCTTTGAAATGTCTCGGCTTACATCTTTAGGCTCCCATTCACGGCAGCATCCCCATTAGAACCACACTAAAATATGTGCTGGATGTTCCATTAAAGTCAATGGAATTTAAGCATGTGCTTAATATTAAACATGCTTAAGTGCTGCTCTAAAATTGGATGGACTTAAGCACATGTTTTAGAGTTTTCCTGAGTCAGGGCCATAGAGCTCAGTTTGCCATGAGGCACAGTACATTGCTGGTATATAGTTGCAATATCCCAAAAGGGTCTCTAGAAGGAATTATATTCTGTAGGCTGGTACAGAAAGAGATTTATGGTGCTGTCTCCTCCATGCTCCATTGGGGTGTTGTGCAAAAAGGAGGAGTACAGATAGAGTAGTCCCTGCTTTTTCTGTATGTGCCCTCACCACACTCCCCCATAAGGACCAGGAATGATCTCTCTTATGGTGTACAAATGATATTTAAGAACTGTACAAACCAAATATTCTCTTATATTTTATAATCTCCTGGTAATGAGGGACTGAAATATGTCCTGATCTTGAGAGGTGCCTCAGCTGCTATTAAGATCAATCTGTGGAGGTGTAAACACCTACCACATGCTACTACTTTACTTTAGATTAATGGGCTTTACACAGACAAAATTCCCATTAACCTCAGCGAATGGATCAGAGATATTAATGAATCATCATCCTTCCCCCAGGTGTGCATAGATAATATTCTGATGGTAAGCTTTTCAGGACAGGGAAATTATCTTCAGGTATGTCTGCAAAGGGCATAGTAGTCAGTGGGTGCCATATAAATAATAATCTCCTGCTTGTAACTTTGGATATGTCCCTTCTCTGTTTGTATTCAGATCCCCTTCTCTTATCCTTATTGCACTATTTGATGTTGCTGCTGAGTGAAGGTGTATTCCATACTAATGTTCTCACTGAATTTTAAAAACTTCTGTGCCACAGAGCACTATCCGTGTTCAGTGACCTTCTGCACCACACAACTATGTCTTGTGGATGGTAATAAACATCATACTCTATAAGCAGACGAGAGAGACTGAGATCAACACTGATGCTGCTTAGCAGGGCCAGCCCATATTCCCCACCATGACACTCTCGGCCACCAAAACTGCCCCTCTTTTGTTGTGGAAATGCCTTCTGGACTTTTATTTAGAATTAAATATTTGGAAGATCATTAAATTCCAAAGTGTTTTTAATGAGTAATATCACTACATGGCTGGTGAGCACACTGTCACCAAAAGATTCAGTGGTGCGATAAGGTCACCCGTGATGAACAGAAACTGGATAATTAGCCAGACCTTCTGAAGGACCTAGCTAGAGATTGGTCCAGGTGGCATTTGATCTGCAAGGAGGCTACGACCCTTTGGGATGATGGTAGCCTATTTGAGGCTGTCAACAGAGGAGGAGGGAACAAGAGAGTAGTTGTGTATTTATTGTAATAAAACACACAAAAGAATTGCTACTCTTTTAGGCCCTGATTCAGCACAGCACATAAGCACATGGTTAAATTTAACAACTTGCTTAAGTCTCATTTTAAGTCAAAGTCAAGTACGTGCTTAAGTGTCTTGTTGAATCTTGGCCTTAGCACTTCCTGTATCCAGAAGTTCTGCAAAAATGGTTAAACGAAATAATTTGTATATCTATAGAGGTGTTAAATTAGCAAGCTAGGGCTTAAAGTCTGCCCTCTGATAGAAGTAGTTTTATTCATATATGGGAGCTATGTGTCCCCAACTGAGAGGAGACTTTATCTGTAAAGCTTTTGCTTTAATTCCATACTGTGCTGAACATTTTCTAAATTTTATGTAAAAGGTTTTAGTGTAGGATCTTTGGTCATAATTTTGTTAGATACCATTTTCCTTAGGGGGTTAAATATGGGTTGTTTCCCATGAAAGACTGAATAGATGGGAGTTATTTTATTGTTGTTGTAACTTTTGCTATTGTAAATGCTATACTGTCTTTCTTAAACATTCTGATATACTTTTTGAAGATGTTTTATGATTTGGAGGTCCTAGGAAACCTGAAATATTCTAGTTGCCTTTCTGTTCTTTATTTCCAGTGTTTGAGTTGTGTTATTAAAAGCTGAATGTGAAATTGTTTTTAACCACAATATCAAAGGAAAGTGCATTAACTTGTAGTGTCTCAAGCTCTCTAAATACAAAAGAGGGGATAGAGAATGTGAAGTCCTCAGATGGAAGTGAGAGCTATTGGAACATCTACAGTAGAACCTCATAATTACGAACACCAGAGTTACAAACTGATGAGTCAACCACACACCTCATTTGGAAATGGAAGTTCACAATCAGGCAGCAGCAGAGGCAAACAACAAAAAAAAAGGAAATACTGTGTTAAACATAAACTACTAAAAAATAAAGGGAAAGCAGCATTTTTCTTCTGCATAGTAAAGTTTCAAAGCTGTATTAAGTCAATGTTCAGTTGTAAACTTTTGAAAGAACAACCATAACATTTTGTTCAGAGTTACGAACATTTCTGAGTTACAAACAACCTCCATTCCCAGGGTGTTCATACCTCTGAGGTTCTACTGAACTGGAAACTACAGGGCTGATTCTGCTCACTTATTCATTTGAGGAGTTGTACTGATCTCTGAAGAAGTAGTTGTTTGCTTGAAGGTTTAGACTAGAGGAAAGAAACCAAAAGATCCAGTTGCTGATCTAATGGATTTTTAAAGAAAAGTAAAGTCACTCTGTTCTTTAATCTTCTGCAGGAAGCCAAACAGGCGGGAGCTGGGGAAGAGTCTAGGCAGACGCTCTACAGAAAAGCAGAGTAGTTACAGTGAGAATGTGTTCCTTATTCTAATTAAGTCCCTTGTTTAGTGTTAGAAGAAAATGATTCTTTCTGTGATTGTTTAGCATTGTCGCATGACAATCACATAAAAGAGGATTTGTCCATTGCACACTTCTGAGAATGTCAAAATCTTCTTTATAATAAAGGGCATATGAACTGGAAGAGGAAGCTGGTGTTTGTTCCCTACCTGTATTTCCCTGCCACGTGACTGCTCTTATCAATGGTTGCCTTGTAAAAGTGTCTGAGGAATGAAAAGATTCATTGTCTGCATATGTGCTGTGCTGTTCTTCTAGGCATTGCTGAGAAATGTGTCCTTTTAATTACTGGACACCTGTTTTAGCTAGGACAGAAGGGGGAAAAAGCCTTCCAGTCTGTAGCATTTCTTTTAAGATTCCCTTGGTAATATAACCATATAAACATGCTTTATTGAGGGGGAGAGAGAGAGAGAATGAATAATGATGATAATGACAAGGCTAGGGTCAGCGTTTTTGGCCCTACAGTAATTTTCTGTATGTTTACAACTATACTGTGGCTTGGACTACACTTTAACAAAGTATCCTCTGACCATAATTCTGGTTCTGTAAGCAGAAAGCACTATAATATAACCAGAAATCATGCATTCATTTTGTAGGGGATGTTGAAATGTCAGTGTATCCTCCTATAAATGTGCACCCATCTGCAATTGTGGGCTGCATTTCCTTAACTTGTTAACTGGCACATCAGATCATTTATCTTAGTTTGCCAAGGCAAATCACTTGCAGTTCTCATATTTTCTCATGAATCATAGAAAATGTTCCTGTCTTCCTAGACATATCCCTTCCACTGCTGCTTCTCTTTTCTTTGGTTCTTGTTCAGCTAGGGTATTTGATGCCCACTTGCCAGGGTATTAGTAGAAAGCTCATTGAATTGTAGCCACTCTTGCTGTTTATATTTATCCGTCCAAATGGCATTGGAAGAATAATAGCCATCCTACAGAACAGACAGAGAAATCCTGTAATAATTTTAAGATTTAAAGTCATGTCACACATCTTTTTCTTGATATATATGCACTGATATATTTTACTTATCACCTGTCAACTTACAGAAGATTGCTCAGAATTTTGGAATAATAACTGTTTATAAGCTTTTCTATGGTTCTCCTCACCATCCTATTTGAGCGCCTCACAAACAATGATGGAGTTAGCCACTAAACAGCCACATCAGATAAGTTGGTGTTATTTCTTCCCACTTTGCAGATGTAGCATTAAAGCATTGAGAGATTAAATGCTTTACCCAAGATCATGCAGAAAGAATGTGGCAGAGTCAGGAATGAAAGCTAGGTCTTCTGAGTCATAGTCCAGTATTTTAACTACCAGACCAAATGTTGTGCCTTCTCAGCCACTGAACAAGAGATTACAAAAACCTGTTAATCAAAACACAAGCAGGTATCAGCTATGCAGTTTATGTTTGAACTCTGGTCCACACTTCCTTACTGGCACCCTCTTCCAGTCTCTTAACAAATCTTTAATTCCTAATTTAAAATGTCTGGCAACAACCAATGGCAGGTTGTTCCTCTCTCTGCCGCCATAGAGGAAGTTGAGATCTGTCACTGAGGGCAAAGCCACCTTCGCTCAGAACAATGGCTGGATTTGTTCTCCCTCCACAAGAGGTAACAAGTTGTCCCAGAGCATGAGAGGCCAGGAAAAAGTCATGCAATTTGGTTAAATTTGACAATTTTGGGATTTTATTTTTTTGGAATTCTAAATTTCAAAAATATCTAAACGGCACCCCAGTTCTTCTTTATCTTCGTCTTCCTCAAACATTAGAAGTAAGGGACAATAGCATAAGCTACATAAAGTCAAAGAGGTAGGCAGAGATCCTAGCTTTCCTCCTTTTCTTCATTCCCAGAGGTGGAGTCAGAATTTGTTGAGATGGTAGAAACTCCCTTCAGCTTCCTTTAAGGTTATTCATAGATTCTAGGCCTGGAAGGGACATGGAGAGGTCATCGAGTCCAGTCCCCTGCCCGCATGGCAGGACCAAATACTGTCTAGACCATCCCTGATAGACATTTATCTAACCTACTCTTAAATATCTCCAGAGATGGAGATTCCACAATCTCCCTAGGCAATTTATTCCAGTGTTTAACCACCCTGACAGTTAGGAACTTTTCCCTAATGTCCAATCTAGACTTCCCTTGCTGCAATTTAAGCCCATTGCTTCTTGTTCTATCCTTAGAGGCTAAGGTGAACAAGTTTTCTCCCTCCTCCTTATGACACCCTTTTAGATACCTGAAAACTGCTATCATGTCACCTCTCAGTCTTCTCTTTTCCAAACTAAACAAAGCCAATTCTTTCAGCCTTCCTTCATAGGTCATGTTCTCAAGACCTTTA
>NW_020664435.1:38669837-38720836 GCF_002925995.2 Terrapene triunguis
TCGATAAGAATATCATGCGAGACCGTATCAAATGCCTTACTAAAGTCTAGGTATACCACATCCACAGCTTCTCCCTTATCCACAAGACTCGTTATCCTATCGAAGAAAGCTATCAGATTAGTTTGACATGATTTGTTCTTTACAAATCCATGCTGGCTGTTCCCTATCACCTTACCACCTTCCAAGTGTTTGCAGATGATTTCCTTAATTACTTGCTCCATTATCTTCCCTGGCACAGAAGTTAAACTAACTGGTCTGTAGTTTCCTGGGTTGTTTTTATTTCCCTTTTTATAGATGGGCACTATATTTGCCCTTTTCCAGTCTTCTGGAATCTCTCCCGTCTCCCATGATTTTCCAAAGATAATAGCTAGAGGCTCAGATACCTCCTCTATTAGCTCCTTGAGTATTCTAGGATGCATTTCATCAGGCCCTGGTGACTTGCAGGCATCTAACTTTTCTAAGTGATTTTTAACTTGTTCTTTTTTTATTTTATCTGCTAAACCTACCCCCTTCCCATTAGCATTCACTAGGATAGGCATTCCTTCAGACTTCTCGGTGAAGACCGAAACAAAGAAGTCATTAAGCATCTCTGCCATTTCCAAGTTTCCTGTTACTGTTTCTCCCTCTTCACTAAGCAGTGGGCCTACCCTGTCTTTGGTCTTCCTCTTGCTTCTAATGTATTGATAAAAAGTCTTCTTGTTCCCCTTTATTCCCTTAGCTAGTTTGAGCTCATTTTGTGCCTTTGCCTTTCTAATCTTGCCCCTGCATTCCTGTGTTGTTTGCCTATATTCATCCTTTGTAATCTGTCCTAGTTTCCATTTTTTATATGACTCCTTTTTATTTTTTAGATCATGCAAGATCTCGTGGTTAAGCCAAGGTGGTCTTTTGCCACATTTTCTATCTTTCCTAACCAGCGGAATAGCTTGCTTTTGGGCCCTTAATAGTGTCCCTTTGAAAAACTGCCAGCTCTCCTCAGTTGTTTTTCCCCTCAGTCTTGATTCCCATGGGACCTTACCTATCAGCTCTCTGAGCTTACCAAAATCCGCCTTCCTGAAATCCATTGTCTCTATTTTGCTGTTCTCCCTTCTACCCTTCCTTAGAATTGCAAACTCTATGATTTCATGATCACTTTCACCCAAGCTGCCTTCTACTTTCAAATTCTCAACGAGTTCCTCCCTATTTGTTAAAATCAAGTCTAGAACAGCTTCACCCCTAGTAGCTTTTTCAACCTTCTGAAATAAAAAGTTGTCTGCAGTGCAGTCCAAGAATTTGTTGGATAGTCTGTGCCCCGCTGTGTTATTTTCCCAACATATATCCGGATAGTTGAAGTCCCCCATCACCACCAAATCTTGGGCTTTGGATGATTTTGTTAGTTGTTTAAAAAAAGCCTCATCCACCTCTTCCACCTGGTTAGGTGGCCTGTAGTAGACTCCTAGCATGACATCACCCTTGTTTTTTACCCCTTTTAGCCTAACCCAGAGACTCTCAACACTTCCGTCTCCTATGTCCATCTCTACCTCAGTCCAAGTGTGTACATTTTTAATATATAAGGCAACACCTCCTCCCTTTTTCCCCTGTCTATCCTTCCTGAGCAAGCTGTATCCATCCACACCAACATTCCAATCATGTGTATTATCCCACCAAGTTTCAGTGATGCCAACAATGTCATAGTTGTATTTATTTATTAGCACTTCCAGTTCTTCCTGCTTATTACCCATACTTCTCGCATTTGTATATAGGCATCTAAGATACTGGTTTGATCTTTCCTCCCGGTTTTGTCCTGACCCTCCTTTCTCTCTGCCAATATAGCCCACACTCCCTCTCGTCTCCGACCCATCTCCCAGGTCTCCATGTTCCCCACTTACCTGCGGGCTTTGCTCACCTGTCCCCGTCGAACCTAGTTTAAAGCCCTCCTCACTAGGTTAGCCAGTCTGTGTCCAAACAGGGTCTTTCCCCTCCTCGAAAGGTGAACACCATCTCTGCCTAGCAGTCCTTCCTCAAATAGCATCCCGTGGTCTAGGAAGCCAAAGCCCTCCTGGCGACACCATCTTCGCAGCCAGGCATTCACCTCCATGATGCATCTGTCTCTGCCCGGGCCCCTACCTTTGACAGGAAGAATCGAAGAGAATACCACCTGCGCTCCAAACTCCTTCACCCGTACTCCCAGAGCCCTGTAGTCACTCTTGATCCGCTCAGTGTCACACCGCGCAGTATCATTTGTGCCCACATGGATGAGTAGCATGGGGTAGTAGTCAGAGGGCTGGATAATCCTCGACAATGCCTCCGTAACGTCTCGGATACGGGCTCCTGGCAGGCAGCATACCTCCCGAGATGAAATGTCAGGGCGACAGATGGGCGCCTCCGTCCCCCTCAGCAGAGAGTCTCCGACCACCACTACCCTACGTTTCCTATTCGCAGTGGTGGCAGCAGACCTCCCAGCCTTAGGGGTACGAGGCTTCTCCTCCTTTACTGTAGGGGGTGATGCCTTCTTTCCTGTATCAAGAAGAGCATAACGGTTACCTATTACCACAGCGGGTAATCACCAACTCTTTCTTATCACCAACTCTTCTCAAGTATTGTGGGTCGCTGAACAGTTACCATGTTGAGCTGGGTCAATTCCATGCTGGTGACTTGGAAGTGAAAGGATGTGTCGCTATTACCAATCCTCTGAGCCATTATCATCCTTTTGGGTCAGTGGCCAGTAAGCCCTTTCAGCTTTATTATAATGCTGGCTGTTCATTCTCTTTTATAAACAGCATTGTGCCTCCCCTAAAAATGAACAAACAGGAAACAATTGATTTCGCAGCCTGTCCATGTTAGAGTTTGATGGTGGATGAACAGAAGGAATGTACTAGGTAAACTTAATCCAAGATCTCAGCAAGCATTTTGTATAGCCTAGTGAACAGCAGATATAGTGAATGCCCAGTTCTGAAATGGCAAGCTGTCTGTTCATGCATTTTTAGGTGCCAAAGCTTTGGGATCCTGTTCTTGTTCAGATTACTTCCTTGCCTGCAGTGCTGAGCTAAAGCTTATTATGTTTTAATTATCTTGATCTTGTGCCTTGTTGCTGAGGTATTTCTTTGTATATCTCTGGATTTTAATTCATGGAATAACTGTGAGGATTGAACTGTGTTCTTGGAATGCCTGTTCCTTTCTTGGAAGAAAGATTTGGTATGTGTAGTCTGTAAATAATTTAAAGTGGAATCTTTCTGAAGCACGATGTTGTCACTGTAGTAGAAATAAAGTTGTTAAATGCATAGCCCACCATTTTGTCTAAAATAGTTTTATATTCTATACAGTGTAATAATTAAGGGATGTTTGAAATCACCACCATGACTTCTGTTAGGAAAGCAACAAATTCACTTTTGCACGATGATGTTGTTTTCTGTAGTACTTAGAACCATGTTCTTCCTGCAGTTTGGATGCCTAAGTCTGATGTTTCATTCATATCTTCAGTCTTGATGGGGAAAGAGGAAAGCTGAAAGTGCTCGTAACTCGCTGTGAATTATAGCCATAATAATGTGATTACAAAGCCTAAGTGAGGTGCTGCAAGGTATAACAGCATGGGTACCCTTTGTTTTGTTTTTTATTAAGAATCCATATAAATCTAACACAATAATGACCTCTTTGTTTACTTACAAAAATAATTTGGTAGAGAAATTACACAGAATTCTAACTAACTGCAGGTGGGTGGGTTTTTGTTTGTTTCTTTTGTGGGTTTACAGATACAGGGGTTGGTCATGCATCATTAAAGCCTATGGGAATTTTTCAATTGACTTGAATAGAAGCTGGATCAAGCCCATACGCTACAATTATCATTAAATTAGCAGCTAGAATTAGATAGTGAAATAGTTTTTCAACTTAGAAGGTGTTGAGCTGCCTCTAGTAAAAAATCTTTAAGAATAAACTCATGGGAGTTCATGTTAAGAGAAAATGCTACCCTTGTAAAACAGTGAAGAGGGCCTTACCAAAGCTATTATTTTGTGAGAAGTACATGTGAGCACTCTAAAAATGTATATGGCAGTGTTTAGATAGAGCATAAGTGCCTATATATATAATGTTTTACATGTTCACGAATTTTCCAAAATCCATTACTGTGAAGAGAATTATTTTTTAAACTAGAAGATTTTGTTTGATTAAGAACATAAGAACGGCCATACTGGGTCAGATCAATGGTCCATGTAGCCCAGTGTCCTGTCTTCTGACTGTGGTCAGTGCCAGAGACTTCAGAGGGAATGAGCAGAACAGAGCAATTAATGAGTGATCCATCCCCTGTTGTCCACTCCCAACTTCTGGCAGTCACAGGCTTAGTGTTTCATCCCTGATCATCTTAGCTAATAGCCATTGATGGACCTATACTCCATGCATTTGCCTAATTTCATCTGAAATAATATTGAAGCACCATGCCATGTTTACATCAGAATACTAGAGTAACTCTGTTCAGAATGATTGCTTCCCCTCAAAGTATAAACTGCTGAACTCTTTTAATCTGTGACTTTGAAGTGGCAGGAGAGTCTTTAAAGCTGAACTGCTGTACGAGGACCAAAGCATAAAAAGAGAATCACTGGGGGAGAATACTAGGCTTTACACCACTGTAATTCCTCAAGTAGAATGCAGGAGTTCTGCCAGCTGAGCACTCTGTCATTACTATTATCCCAGGGAATGCGTGCCACCTTGATAATTTTGTTCAAAGTATAAAAATTTGAACTTTGCTTCACTGGCACAGTAGTTGGCTTGGGGAATTCAACTAGTTACACAAACAAGATTGTCATTTAGCTTATCTGAAGAAATCACCTTTCCTGCTGTTCTTGGAACAGACAAAAAATGACCTATCTCATGATGGAACGTGGTGCGGAAATGAGGACAGAATTAGGAAATTTTCCTCTTGGGCTGCTGGGCTAATTTATTGCTTCTAGGTATGTCACCATCACATCTCTCTTTAGCTGAATACATGGGAGCTCTTGTAGGGGCAAATACTGTAAACTCTTTGAGAATGTTTCTTCATGGCAATGTGCATGTATTTCAAAAATCCTGATTTTTGTCAGCCTCTGGATTTAGGCACTGCTGTACAGACTTGACACATTTATCAGCCATCTACTAGCTATGGTAGTATGTATATTCAGAAGACAAAGTGGAGGGCATCCTCAGTGAGGTTCAGAAGCAATGCCTTGGGAAGGAGCCCAGCTCTTCACTTCTTCCATCCATCCCCAGCTGATCAGAATTGGGAGAGTGCTGGGCTTTCTCCACAGAGGCTCCATCTCTCATGGTGGTTAAATTTTTGAGACATTTGATGCTCAATTCCCAGAGGAAAATGTTTAGGAATAAGAATGGGAATGTCCTGTGTAATCGATATGGCTTCCATCACCGTAAAATCGGAGCAGGATAGAAATAATACTGAGAACATTATAATGCCATCATATCAATCAGTGAAGCTATATCCAGTTAAGGTCATCTCCTCTAAACAAAACAAAACAAAATGAGAAGGTATCCAGAGAAAGGCTATGTAAATAGCCAAGGGCGTAGAAAAACTGTCAAATGAGGAGATACTGACAATTTGGGGACTGCGTAGTTTTGAAGGAAATAAATGAGAGAAGACATGATAGAGATGGCTTCTCCTAGATGGAGCTACTATAAAGTGGGTGCATAACTGGATGGCAAACCATTTCCAGAGAGTAGTTATCAGAGGTTCACAGTCAAGCTGTAAGGACATATCAAGTGGGGTCCTGCAGGGATCAATTCTGGGTTTGGTTCTGTTCAGCATCTTCATGACCATAATTTAGATAATGGCACAGAGAGTACACTTCTAAAGTTTGTGGATGATACCAAGCTGGGATGGGTTGCAAGTGTTTTGGAGGATAGGATTAAAATTCAAAGTGATTTGGACAAACTGGAGAAATGGTCTGAAGTAAATAGGATGAAATTCAGTAAGGACAAAGGCAAAGTACTCCAATTAGGAAGGAACAATCAGTTGCACACATACAAAATGGGAAATGACTGCCTACGAAGGAGTATTGCAGAAAGAGATCTGGGGGGTCATGGTGGATCACAAGCTAAATATGAGTCAACAGTGTAACATTATCAGAGGGGTAGCCGTGTTAGTCTGAATCTGTAAAAAGCAACAGAGGGTCTGTGGCACCTTTAAGACTAACAGAAGTATTGGAGCATAAGCTTTCGTGGGTGAATGCCCACTTCATCAGACGCAAGTAACATTGTTGCAAAAAAAGCAAACATCATTCTGGGATGTATTAGCAGGAGTGTTGTAAAGCAAGACAGGAGAAGTAATTCTTCTGTTCTACTCCGCGCTGATGAGGCCTCAACTGGAGTATTGTTTTCAGTTCTGGGTGCCACAACTCAGGAATGATGTGAACAAATTGGAAAAAGTGCAGAGAAGAACAAGAAAAATGATTAAAGGTGTAGAAAACATGACCTATGAGGGAAGACTGAAAAATTTGGTTTGTTTAATCTGGAGAAAAGAAGACTGAAGAGGTATAACAACAGTTTTCAAGTACACAAAAGATTGTTACAAGGAAGAGGGAGAAAAATTGTTCTCATTAGCCTCTGAGGATAGGACTAGAAGCAATGGGCTTAAATTGCAGCAAGGGTGGTTTAGGTTGGACACTAGGAAAAACTTCTTGTCAGGGTAGTTAAGCATTGGAATAAATCGCCTAGGGAGGTTGTGGAATCTCCATCATTGGAGATTTTTAAGAGCAGGTGTCATAAACATACAGCTAATGGTAGCATAAAATCCCTCCTTACCTGTAAAGGGTTAAGAAGCTCAGATAAGCTCCCACTGAAATAATACATCTAATATTACAAAAATAGTAAGTAATAGCAAGGAAATACGTTAAAGAATCTTTTGTTTTAGCTTGTGAATTTTCTCGGTGCTAAGAGGGCGGTTTATCCCTGTTTTTGTAACTTTAAGTTTTGTCTGGAGGGGAAATCCTCTGTGTTTTGAATCTTTTTGTTATCCTGTAAAGTTATCTTCCATCCTGAATTTACAGAGGTGATTCTTTTATTTTTTTTTAAATAAATTCTTCTTTTAAGAACCTGCTTGATTTTTCATTGTTCTTAAGATCCAAGGGTTTGGGTTTGTGTTCACCTGTACCAAATTGGTGAGGATATTATTCTCAAGCCTTCCCCAGGAAAGGGGGTGTAGGGCTTGGGGGAATATTTTGGGGGAATAGGACTCCAAGTGGTCCTTTCTCTGATTCTTTGTCTAAATCACTTGGTGGTGGCAGCATACAGTTCAAGGACAAGGTGGAATTTGTGCCTTGGAAAAGTTTTTAACCTAAGCTGGTAAAAATAAGCTTAAGGGGTCTTTCATGCGGGTCCCCACATCTGTACCCCAGAATTCAGAGTGGGGAAGGAACCCTGACAGCAGGTTAGACAAACACCTGTCAGGGATGGTCTAGATAGTATTTAGTCTTGACATGAGTGCAGGGGACTGGATTAGATAACCTCTCCAGGTCCCTTCCAGTGCTATGATTCTATGATGTTTAAAATAAAAAATGGGATAGAAAATACAAAACAAGCAGTCCTGTTTACCTTTTCTCCTGTTGCGAGAAGAGCACATCCAATGAAATTGAAAGGCAATAAATTCAAAACTAAAAAAAGCAATAGTTTATGACATGACTTGTATTTAACCTATGGAACTCCCTGCCAAAAAATCACTGAGTGTGAGAACTCTGCAGAACTCAAAAAAGGACTAGCTACTTAGAATAAATGTGAACATCTGAAGACCTATTAGATAGGATAAAAATATACTTTAGTGTGTGTGCAGCATATTCAGAGCTACGAAATATATAGTTCTTGGAATATTGTCATTTCACAGAAATGTATGGCAGCAGTACTTCTTGTAGAATACAAATCCATCCTTATTCATGGATATTCTATATATGATATCTAGTTCTTAGAGAGTCTCAATTTCTAATGTAACAGGTTTAATTTTCTCTTACAAATTTTACTTTCATTTTGAAAAGGGGCTTTCATTTTCTGATATATACGATTAACCATTGACCTGGCACATTTTCTTCTAGGGCTCTGTTCTAATCTCAAATACCCAGGTAAATATTGTCACATTAACTAGATATTGTATGTTTTACATGCAGGCACAGAAACACTGACACATTTTTGAAGATCAGAGAAAGATCCTGCTTGCATATTGGGGAATGGAATAGCTCTCTAC
The DNA here is from genome assembly GCF_002925995.2 of Terrapene triunguis. Taxonomy (NCBI): domain Eukaryota; kingdom Metazoa; phylum Chordata; order Testudines; family Emydidae; genus Terrapene; species Terrapene triunguis. The sequence continues at coordinate 38,678,023 of NW_020664435.1, forward strand.
CTCTGTATTGTAGGTGAAACAGAATAAAAGCTTATAATATGGTCAATGTAAGAACACATTCAATATAAATGACCCATTTTCTAAGTTTTTACTACTATTAATGTTTTGCAACCTTAATATTTGGATTCTGATTAAGACAACAAATGGAAAATGAGGTACATATAAGAAGAAATGCAGCCCATCCTTTGCATTGTGTGTCTATATTTCCAAAATGTTTAGAACTAGGAGAGAAGATTCTTTGTAATGCTTGATTACAGAAGCAACTCCTGGGATTGCTACAGCCAGGGGCTGTGATGGACCCACAGCCTGTTCTGTGTCTTTTTCCCCCCCTGGATCAACACTTAAGTGCCTGAATTTAACTGTATGTCTTCATTTGCCTCCTGGGTGGGGGTGGAGGGATGGTGCGTTCAATGGCAGGATTGCAGGGATTCAAAATAAACCTGTTCATTAATCTTTTAAAAGAAACTTTTGAATCCAGATCATATTACTTAATTCCTGTGATTTCAAGTAAGACTATATTTTAAAAAGTCTGACCAGTAAATTTCAAGGAGCAGGTTAAACTTGACCCATTTTAAAGGCACTCATTGCTAGTCATGCACTGTAGATTCCTTTCCTCCTTTCCATGCCTCCCTGTAAGGTTGCAAAGGTTTTTAGTAAGAGCTACATTATCTACCTATTTTGGTATTTGTACGGTTCCACTCTCTGTGATATCTGAGAGTCACATGTATCCCTACTGAATTATTAAACTTGTAAGTGGGCAGGGAATCTGTCTGGAGGAATAAGAGAATAACTGAAAGATTTATTGAAATAAAAGTTAGCTGAAGTGACAGTGTCTTTCCCCTATATGCTGTACAGCAGGGGTGGGCAAACTTTTTGGGCCAAGGGCCACATCTGGGTGGGGAAATTGTATGCAGGGCTGGGGCAGGGGGTTGCGGTGTGGGAGGGAGTGCGGGGTGTGAGAGGGGGTGTGGTGTGCAGGAAGCTCAGGGCAAGGGATTGGGGCAGAGGAGGGGTGCAGGGTGTATGAGGGGGTTGGGAAGGGGGTTGGGGTGCAGGAGGGGTGTGGAGTGCAGGAGGGGGCTCAGGGCAGGGGTGCAGGAGGGATGCGGACTGCAGGAGGGGGCTCAGGGCAGGGGGTTGGGGTGCAGGAGGGTGCGAGGTACGGCAGGGGCTTCAGGGCAGGGGGTTGGGGTGCAGGAGGGGTGCGGGATGTACAAGGGAGCTCAGGGTTTGGGGTGCAGGAGGGGTGTGAGGTGCAGGCAGGGGGCTTAGGGCAGGGAGTTGGGGGGTGGGGTGCAGGAGGAGTTCGGGTTCCGGCCCGGTACCGCTTACCTAAAGTGACTCCAGGGTGGCAGCGGCGTGCACCGGGGCCAGTGCAGGCTCCCTGCATGCCTGCCCTGTCCCCGGCCCCGCGCCGCTCCAGGAAGTGCTGCGACCCTGGGGGAGGGCTCTGCGTGTGCTGCCCTTGCCGCACCTCCAGGTACCTCCCCTGAAGCTCCCATTGGCCTTGGCTCCCCGTTCCCGGCCAATTGGAGTTGCGGGGGGCAGTGCCTAGAGCCCAGGGCAATGCACGGAGCCCTCTGCCCCCCCACCCGGGGTCCGCAGGGACGTGGTGCCGGCCGCTTCTGAGAGCGGCGCGGGGCCCACGGTGCCACTGGGGGCAATCCTGTGGGCCGGATCCAAAGCCCTGAGGGGCCGGATCCGGCCCGCGAGCCGTAGTTTGCCCACCCCTACTGTACAGTAAGTAGGAAAGGATTTTCAGTTAGGTTATAGTCCCTAAGAATCCAGTAGCTGAGAAACTGCCACTCAGTATTGACAATAGATGGGGCTACTTAGTCAGAAGTGTCCAACAAGGGGACTGGGCAAGTGTATCACAAGCCCATCAGTTTTCACAGGGAGAAATAAGGAGGCAAACAATTTTGAAAATGATCCCTCTCAGGCCCCAGAAAAGGCAGGTGTGGTCACAGCTGAGGGGTACAATAGGGAGCAGTAGCATTCCTCCAGCAGCATTTTCAGAAATGGACAGGCAAGAGGGGATGGTGGGAAGGTGCAGTTCAGTTGAGAGGAGTAATATTTCCCAGGAGGCTCCCCAATTGCATAAATAAGGTTACTGATGGATCCTGTTCAAGGATGTAACTCCCTAAGAGGCGTGCACAGTTCCAGGGGCTGATAGGCCATTGTTGTAGGATGCTGGTGTGCTGAGACCACTGCCCATCATACTGACCAATATTGTCTCATTGTTTTCTTGTATGCCCCCCATCAGTCTGTCTGTATCCATCTGTTTTATGTCTTAGATTGTAAGCTCTTTCTGATAGGAATGGTCTTTTGGTTCAGTGTTTGTGCAGCATCTGACACAGTGATACTCAGACCTCAGTGGTGCAGGAGTCAAACTAGCTATCAATATTACCCAAAAGAGCCACAGTAGTGGGAATTCATTGTTTCATTTACTATATATGTGTGTGTATGTGTATATGTGTGTGTGTATACATATATACACACACACAGAGAGCAAAATGACTGACCAAGTATTCTACAATTCTACTAATAACATAATAAAAACATCCTGACTGGTTAATAATTAAATCACACAGTGTTTTAATATTATGTGCTGAAAAGAGCTTCAGGAGACACAGTAAAGGGCCACTTGCAGCTCCCAAGCCTCAGTCTGAGTATCACTGATCTAACACAATGGTGTGCTGGTCCATGACTGAGGCTCCTGGGCACTACAGCAGTACACATGATTATTATTCTTTTATTTTATTGTTATTGCTTTATTAAATATAATAATGATTAAATATTATTACAATAATACTAATAATAATACCCTTGACTCTCATTGGAACCCAAAACAAGGGCATGGTCTAATCTTAATGGAATCACATTTCTCCCTTCTCCTGGGGTATGTCTTTGACCACTATCTGTGCAGGAATATTGGTAGTATTTGCAAACCAGCAATAATCTGTTGCCAACATTATGCCTATATGCCAAGATCTACTCAACATAATATAGTCAAATATGGTCAAATAATGCAATGTAGAGCAATTGCAAGGTGCATTTTCTCGTACAAAATATTTAATATCTCTATGAACCACTCAGTTTCATTCCTTTGAAAATGGGCACATTTTCTTGGTCCTATCCCATCTTGCACGTCTTGCCAGCATTTGGGGCTCCATTTCCCCTTGTGTTTCACCTGCTCTTTCCTTCAGAAATCAGCAGTGGCTCTCTAACTTGATGGTGTAGACCCTTTCAATGTTTAGCCCATTTCCTCTTTTGTCATCCTGCCTCAATATTTGAAAGTACAGTAAAGAGAAATATTCTTTAGTTTCCTATTTGCTTCAACTCCTATCCTAGCTGAATGAAATTGTAACTGACTAAACTTGATGAGTTTTTGTCTTCCAAACTGTTCCATCATCTACAACACTGAGGGGCAATGATGGTTTACTTGGGAGTTTCAGCATTGCCTCCTCTGAGTGCTTGATACCATTGGTAGAGTTTTGTTTTGTTTTTAGTGCTACAGTCTGGTATATTGAATGGAGAGTGGCAGAATTGTGCAATTTGGAAACTACCGGTAGTTTTCAGGCTATGAGTTTTCCTTTTAATCTTCACTTCTTCCCCTCGTGGTTGGGTTCATCCATGTGGAAATAGTTGTTGTTTAGTTGGTATTTTTGTTATGGGTCTTTGAACTAGAAAAAAATGTTAATTTAGTAAGAGAGCTCATTTGCCAGCACTACATCCCCCGCACCCCCCAAAAAACAGTTCAGTCTGTTCTTTGTTAATTGCCACTTTCATGTTCCTATACAGAGTATATAAAACAAGAGCTAGACTTCTTAACCGCTGCTTGTTCGATCATTGTAACTGCACCATAAAGATTTATTTGACGTAGTTCCTTGAGAGAGACCTTTCAAAAATACCTAGATTATTCCACTTTAGCTACCTTTGGGGAATAGTCACAAGCGAAAAAAGAGCTGCTTGTCAATGCAGGTGATTGAAAAAGCCACCCAAAAGTGCTTTTGTCATATAATAAAGCATAATCTTGGTTAGCATTTGTCACACGCAAGTTTTGCAGGATGCTCCACAGCTGACTGCAGTCTGTATGCGTAAATATAAGAAGACTTTGTTGGCTGCAATACATCTTACAGGTGACATCTCTAGTGATGTGCTGCTCTTAGGCAACAAAAAGGTCAAAAGAGCAGCCCGTAGAGAAGACAGTGAATGAGAACAATTTTTATAAAGCTGTCTACCAGCTTAGAAACTACTGTCTCACCTCCAGCCCAGGATTCAACAGTAGATATGGTACAACAAGATAAAGAATGGAATAATTAGTGTTAATTTAAAAGAAAGTAGGAAGACTCAAGGATTTGATTGTTCTCTTGGAAAGAGTTCTAGAAGTCATAGGTTAATGAGAAGCAAGGAGACTTGAGATGGTATTTGAAAGGACTTGGGGCATAAAGAGAGTGTATCTTCCTGGAGTTAATGGCAATTTGAGGAGATAATTTATGGGGACAGAAAAGACCTGCTGTTTCAGGATCTGAGGAATAGTTTTCTGGCAAATGTAACTGATTTTGGTAGATTAAATAAAACAGTTCCTGCAGCTTTCAGAGTGTCATGCAAAGCTGAAGAAAGTTGTTAATTGGATATATATATATATATATAAAAAATGGGAAAACAAAACTAAAATCCCTCTATCCAGCTAAACTTCTGTTTTCTCTCAGAAAATTCCAATTAGTGACCAATCTAGACATAAGGAAATAAATAGTATTCAGAGTGGCTCATTTCAAGACACAGCATTTGTTGAACTGAATTTATACATGTTTCTGTGGCCTAGAAATCAGATAGGAAATCTTGGAAGCACAAAGTTTCCTGTGATATTTTAGATATTTCCTGGTTACTACCAAGTCAGAAATATAATGAGAATGATTTCTCATATATCCAGTAGGGTCATCTTGGATACTCAAAGAAATGTCAGTTTGGACCAGTCCTCATTTTATCCTTACTGATTCATCCATTCTTAATTTGAAGTGACTGTCTGAGAAATGTTAGTGCAGTGCACAAGAATTATAATCAGTACAGGAGAAGCAGTGAAAATACTTTTTGCTAATTGCATGAAAATTAATTTATCAGAATAATTTAGGTATTGGACACATTTCAGAAAGACCATTTATATAACTACTCTGAGCAAGCTGTTTAGCTTTGGAACTGTGCTTTCCATTTCTAATTTATCAGTTTTCATTTTGAAAAGATAAAAGATGCACCTAAAGACTACTAATAGTTTAAAAGGTTTCTGTAGAACAGACAAGGGATGAAATGTTGAGCCTTTTATTAGCTGAAACTGATTTTCTAACTAATGGATAGGTAGCTTTTGTTCCTCTCCTGCCTGTGTCACATTTCAATGAAAGTAATAATAGTTGTATCCCACATTCCTTATTTCACAGAATCTCCATTCTACAAAGATCAGTGAATGGCCTCTGATGATTGAATAGACATTCAATGGTGGTGTTGATAGAAGACATTCTCTCTGTCATACAAAGCATTCCACTGTTAAATTCTTTATTTCATGGAACTTAAAGGGATTGAAAATTATTAAAATTGTTAAAATTTCTAGCATCAGTTAATACTGTGATCAAATACACATACACTATATTTTGTTTATGAAACCAATAAATAGTATCAGAGGTCCAATCCTGCAAGCTTTCCTCATAAGGAAGTTCTGTTGAAGCTGATAAGAGCTTTGTACGATTAAGGCTTTGAGGATCAGGGCTGAAACCCTGATCCCATTGAAATCAATGGTTGTTTTATCATTGACGTCAGTGGGGCCATAATCTCATCCCAGATTCCTAAATTGATACAAAGCACAAAAGATAAGTGTATATTATAATATTATGTCAATCCACTAATGGCAACAATTACTTTGCTCAAAAATTATGTTACAAGTGATATTGTTTCATGGCATAAATGCACAGAAAATATTTTTCAAAACCTTTATAAAGTATAGGGATGGATTCTGAAAACCGCAACTCATATGAATGGTCCCACTGAAGTCAGTAGAATTATCTATGTGAGTACAAACTACATTAAAGAGTAAGGGTTGCAATAGTTTGCCTACAGTATTAGAAGTATCATAGGTAGGTTTGGCAGAATTCAATTTTTTTAATATAATTTCAATGGATAATATTGATGTTTGTTTATTTTATGTTTTTTTAAAAGTTTTATCAATGTAAATTTTCACAGTTATGGGACATTGTGGGGGGGAAAGTTGGACAACAGGGGGATCAGACAATTATTTAATTTCAGAAGACAATGAGAGTCAAAAAGCTAAAGAATTATAACCATTACAACAAATTGTCAAGACCACCTGTCAAAATATACAAAGTAAGTATCCTTAAATCAAACTGTAATATGTTATCAAGCAGCATTTTTCCTACTTTGCCTGTCTGTAAACGTTGATCATTATCAATGAAAATTTTTTCTCATCAGTTTGTGTGTGGACAGTGAAATCCACATTTACTGATAATCTAATCCTTACAAGCTTGATCATAGGTGTAACGGGATTGGGACTCACCACTGCAGCGCCTCCTACTGGTTGTTCCGGGAATTAGCTCAGTCCAGTGGAGCGCCCCTCGTGGTGGTGTCCCGTCCGTCGTCTCACCCTCGGTTGGCATGTCTGAGCCCTCGTCGCTCACCAATTCACGCCGTCCTTTTCGGGACCACTGCCCTCCGGCAGTGCCCCTCTGTCTTTCCACACCCCCTTCCGGGGGAGGGTGTCAATCAGCAGTCTCCTTGTCCAGCCACCGTAGTCAACCACACACCCCAAAGTCTAATCCCTCCCATCAGGGATCTGGCGTGGTCTATACTGGCCGCTCCCTACGACCAATGGCTAGATGTACTGCAAGGGGGTAGGGGGGGACCCAGGCCCGCCCTCTACTCTGGGTCCCGACCCAAGGACCCTCTGGCGGCAGCCTCGCTGTCCTCCTACTCTCCCCTCGTCTGTCCGCTTCCCTGGGCCGCTTCCCCTACGGCCCCTGGCACCCGCTAGGCCCTTCCAATCAGGGTCTGCAGCCTGGCAGGCCTCAGGCTAGAGCTCCCCTCTGCTCCCTGAGCCTGGCCAGCACTGCGCCGTCCGCGGTGCTAGTCTCCCAGTTTGGAGATAGACCTTCCCCTCTCAAAGGCCTGGGACAGACTGACTGTTCTCTCCCCGTGCAGTCTTTTATAGGGCTGAGCCTGGCCCTGATTGGCTGTCTCCAACCTGGGCCCTGATTGGCTCCCAGTAAGCCCTTCTCTGATTGGCTGTGTGTCTGCGCAGGCCCACTGGCCTGCCATAGCCCATAATCTCAGGGAGTGGGGCAGCCGCCCCACTACAATAGGTAATATATTAATGAGTCACAGAGCAGAAGAATAGTGTATATAGTTTTAAATGGCCAAACACTGAATGTAGGCAAGGAATTGTTTACAGTTCCATGACAATAGAAGATTAATGCAGGTGGACAGTGCAGTTGGAATGCTAAGGTACAAAGAAGTAGTTTGGGTAAAGTCAAACTCTGAAAGAAAAAAGGTAAGTCCTGGGAGGAAAATCAGTATATTTATTTTGTATTGTAATCATGCATAGTTCAAGTATAAAAAATAAAACCCCCAAAGTTATTTAAAATGATGCAACATCCCTTGAGGATCTGTTTAAATACCGACACTATAAACCAATTACACCTTTACCCCGATATAACGCTGACCTCGGGAGCCAAAAAAATCTTACCGCGTTATATTGAACTTGCTTTGATCTGCCGGAGTGCGCAGTCCCCCCTCTTCCCCCCCCCCCCCCCCCCGAGCACTGCTTTACCGCTTTATATTTGAATTTGTGTTATATCTGGTCGCGTTATATCGGGGTAGAGGTGTACTAAAATATAACATTTTTTCTGTACCTATAATATGCTCTCTGCTGTGTACAGAGTAAAAAACAAACAGCTCCCCTCCCTATTGTCTGCCCTGAAGAGCTTACAGTTTTATAGACAGACAAAAGAGCTGTAAGTACACTGAGGATTTTCTGATGTTATCCCACTTTTGCTCTGGCACTGGTGCTAAAAATGGTGGGAGCACTGGAAAATGTCTGAAAAACACCACCAGCTGGTGTACAATAGCTAGCACTAGCAGCGGGAGCAATAAAGAAAGTCCCCAGTGTAGACGAGGCCATAGAAAAGGCAATGCACTGGAAATGCCTTTTTAATTGTATAAATGTACTGCTTGTGGGCATGCATTACATCAGTGCTATTCACACTGACTCATCACAAATGCCTTATCAATTATGGTATTGGTTTTAATGATGAAGTTTTGATTGGAGGCAGGAAATGTCTAGAACTTGTGTTGGGTTGATTATTAAACTCATGATACCATGAAGTTAAAATGAATTTTGACTGAGTAATGACTGCAGGACTTGGCCCATTACTAGCCATGAATTTTTAGGCAACCATATTCTTTACTGCTGCAGCGTTCACTAACCTCTGCAGGGCAACACAGTTTTGCAACCCATATGTCACAGAGACTCGCTTAAGAAAAGATGAATTTGACTAAAGCTAGACAAATATGGACAGCAGCGTCACCAATTGTCCCAAGCGTCTGCATCTTCCTATGTGCCTCCTCTTATCTGCTAGCTTTGCTCTCAGCCTGTTTGCGTGCATCACAGTACTCATGTCCATAGGACTGACTTCTTATTATTGGGTTTTATCATTTTTTATTTATATTACCATAACACCTACAAGCCCCAATCCTGGAACAGATCCCTATTATGTTGGAGCTGTGCAAGCAAAGGACAAAAAGACAGTCCCTAACCTAAAAAGCATAATTTTCGTTTGTCAGTGTGAGGTTGTCTCCATGGTCTCCAGTTGGGTTCATAACAGAGCTCAAGTAAATGGGAGTATATTCAGTAGATTAATATTGTTAATGAAATCTCCTTAACTTCTTCTACTAAGCATGTATTACAAGGCCACCTTTGTCCAATCATTTCAGGAATGAGAGGAGCTGTTGCTCATTTTGTACAGTGTTACTAATTGGTTTTCATGGTAAGGAAATCATCGGAGAAAAATACATAATGTTTCTACTATTTAAAAATATTCCTCCTGTCTTCCTCCCCAGAGTAACTTCTATTTCCAAAATATTTTCAGTTTTAAGGGGTTGGTTGCTGCAAAGAGGTTCTATAACTACTACAGTTCAAATGTGTGTTCTGTCATGAAGCGAGTCTAAGCAACAGAGATGGGGAATTTCAGGCATTTGCCTTGCAGATCTTCTCAACAGACCCATGTCTACAGTAGAAAACACCCATTGAATGGATGGGGCTTGATGTATCTTTTGAATTAATAGCCTAATAGACTATAAAAATGAGGGATACAATCAATGGACAATGGCTCTTTCACAGACAGAAAAAATTGTGTCAAAAGAAACAAACAGTGGGTCAGACTTTCTGTTTCTGGTAAAAATCCTAGGGACCTTTTATTACTGAGTTTATGGAGAAGGACTTTGCAAGCTGGGTACATGAAAAATGTTGGAAGATATTTTCAGTCCTCTTACCAACACAGACTGACTACCAGAAATGCAGTCACCACCACTGGAAGGATTTTGGGATGCACTCATAGCAGTACTTTACTCTTAAAGAGATTAGATAGATCAGTCACTATGCCCAATCAAGGGCACGCGTGTAGATTAATCACACATTGGCTTAGCCTGTCTGTTTTCATGTTTTCCTTTCACACCAGTTAAAAGGGTGGGTAGGAAAGTCTTGAGGGATGCTCGTCAATTCTGTGCTTGCAGGGCACCTTGACAAAGAAAGTTTGGGTTGAAATCCTAACTCCACTGAAGTCAATGGGAATTTTGCCACTGACTTCAGTTTGTTTACATTTGCAGAAGATAATGCTGCCTACTTCTTGTTTACAATGTCACCTGAAAGTGAGAACAGGCGTTTGCATGGCACTGTTGTAGCTGGCATTGCAAGATTTTTACATGCCAGATGCGCTAAAGATTCATATGTCCCTTGATGCTTCAACCACCATTTCAGAGGACATGTGTCCATGCTGATGACAGGTTCTGCTCAATAACGATCCAAAGTAGTGCAGACCGACACATGTTCATTTTCATCATCTGAGTCAGATGCCACAAGCAGAAGATTAATTTTTTTTTTTTTTTGGTGGTTCGGGTTCTGTAGTTTCTGCATCAAAATGTTGCTCTTTTAAGACTTCTGAAACCATGCACCACAGCTCGTCTCTCTCAGATTTTGGAAGGCACTTCGGATTCTTAAACCTTGGGTCGAGTGCTGTAGCTACCTTTAGACATTTTACATTGGTACCTTCTTTGCATTTTGTCAAATTTGCAGTGAAAGTGTTCTTAAAACGAACAACATGTAATGGGTCATCATCCGAGACTGCTATAACATGAACTGTATTGCAGAATGAGGGTAAAAGAGAGGAGGAGACATACAATTCTCCCCCAAGGAGTTCAATCACAAATTTAATTAACACATTATTTTTTAACGAGCATCATCAGCATGGAAGCAAGTCCTCTGGAACGATGGCTGAAGCATGAAGAGGCATATGAATCTTTAGCGCATCTGGCATCTAAGTATCTTGTGACGCCGGCTACAACAATGCCATGTGAACGCCTGTTCTCACTTTCAGGTGACATTGTAATTAAGAAGTGGGCAGCATTATCTCCTGCAAATGTAAAGAAACTTGTTTCTCTTAGCAATTGGCTGAACAAGAAGTAGGACTGAGTCGACTTGTAGGCTCTAAAGCTTTACATTATTTTGGTTTTGAGTGTAGTATGTAACAAAAAAAATACACTTGTAAGTTGCACTTTTATGATAAAGAGATTGCACTACAGTACTTTTATGAGGTGAATTGAAAATATGATTTCTTTTGTTTATCATTTTTACAGTGCAAATATTTGTAATAAAAATATAAAGTGAGCACTGTACACTTTGTATTCTGTGTTTTAATTGAAATAGATTAAAAATGTAGAAAAACATAAATATTTAATACATTTCAATTTGTATTCTGTTGTTTAACAGTGCAATAAATTGTGATTAATTTTTTTAATCATGGTTAATTGCATGAGTTAACTGCGATTAATCGACAGCCCTATTTAATAAGCAAGATTTTTTTCTGCATCTGTTTTCCTGCTTGTCAGAATAGCAGCATGACAGAACTCCATGGGATTTATGAAGAGTTGAACTAGGAATGGAAGGCATTGTAAAAATGAAAATAAGTAAGTTCAAACTGCAGGAGCATCTTTATTTTATTTTATTATAGGGTTAATCAGAGATATGGCTGGTAGTTTTACAGTGGCAACTACCTTGAATTTATTCATATTATACATAGACGTTGGAACTAGTCACTGAAACTTTTCTGCTTGGCATACTTAAGCATTCACAACTGCCAAATATGTTAATGTGTTTTTCCTCCAAGCAATAAACAATGGTAAATTTGTGGATGCCCTATCCCAGATCATAAAACATAAAATCTCCTGGTATTTCAAGCTTCTGAATTACAGTATATATATGACACTTGTTCTTCCAGGATGCTGGTTGTCTAGTTAAAGGCAAGCTTAGTAGCATTTCACACAGTGGTGCAAGTACGGTGGTACGGTCCACTGTGCCACCGTACTTATGGTCCAGTAAGATATTTATAGCTGGTACGGCATACCGGAAAGACACAGGAGGAGCCCCGCCCCCAGCCCTTCCATGCAGCCACGTCTCCTGAGTCCTTCTGCCTGGGGTCTGTACAGCAGGCCCACTAGAGGATTGGGCTGAGGAGGGGGCGGAGCTGGGGGGCGGTACAGCAGTTGTGCCAGATGAGCTGCCAGCGTTGGGCTGCCCTGCGGCCTCACATTCTGCTCCTTTAGCCGCTGCGGTTCCGGAGAGCCCTGATCTCCTGGGAATCGCAGCAGCAAAAGGAGCAGAATGTGTGGCCGCCAGGCAGCCCCATCCTGGCTGCTCCTCCGGCATGGCTGTACTGCCCCCCGCCCAGCCTCCAGCCCTTCCACACAGCTGTGTCTCCTGAGTTCTCGTGCACAGCAGAAGTCTCCAGCACTGGTAACGTGGGATGGATGTAGCTCATGGGGAGGAGACAGGGAGAACACGTGGGCCCTAGGCTGGGGGCGGGGCAGGGAGGAGTCACGTGGGGAAGATGCATGCCCCACACGTTTGTGTCCCTCTCATGAGTGCAGCATACTGGCAAGAAATGATTTCTACTTGCACCACTGATTGGACAACTAAGATTGATGCATTAAGAACTCTACAAGACATACAAAATAATAATTCATGTTTTATTTGAGTGTGATGCTTTGTACAATGCAGTATGTTTTCTGTTGGAGCAGTATTCTGTGCTATATTATTCAGCATCCCCTCTGGCTCTAAATCTAACCAGTGCCCTGGCTCTCAACCTTAACTGGCAAACTTCTTCCTCCAGAAAGCCAACATTTGGGGGGGGGGGGAAGAGGGGTGGAACATCTGTAGATAACTACATGTGAGTCCTTTGATTCCAGCAGTCTTTAATTGACAGAGGAATCAAGAAAACTGCTGTCTCCAATGTACGTTATATTTTTTTCAAGAGACTGACTGGATGAGCCGTTCATACTTCCTCCTGAAGCACATGCCTTTCTTAACAGACCAAGCTCTCCTTGTTACAGATACAAGTAGCTTATTTCTTGCTGTCTCTTGTTATTTCTTCCACAAATTATTGTGGGTTCTGGTGGGTTTCTTCATTTGCTGAGAAATGGGACAAAATCATCTCTGATTAACGGGCTTTCCAGACTATTTGTAAATATAGTGTTATCCTGGCCTTCCTCTAAAATCTTTTTATTTTCCATGTGTCTTGCCAGGAACTCAAAAGACAAAGAATTATTTTTTTCCTCATGCAAAGACAGGGCCACTAATTGTGTCAGTATGTGCATCTAATTAACATAAACCAGTATTTGGGGGCCTTCCAAGGGGAATTCAAATATAAGGTAGAAGACTTAAGGAAGATTTCACTCCCCAAGTTCACATGGGGATATAGTGGAGTTCATGCAGGGAAGGAATGTCTTTGACTGATAAATGAACAGCATCCATAGCTTCAAAGGGAGCCCTGTCCAGTACTCAGCTGAAAACATAATGGGAAAGTAGTAAGAGATGAGCTGACCACTATTATTTCTGTGTGAGAGAACTCGCAGCAACCTGGTTTTCAAAGGAGAGCACAGAAGTACTTGGATACGATGTGATTTCTGAAAACCTGCGTTAGCATGTTCTGAGTGTTTGTCTGCAAAATAGATATCCTTGAGCATGTTATCTTTGGTCATAAATCTGAACATATGTTGTTTTCCCCAAAGAGTTTCTGGCATTCCTTGCTTTCACAGCCTCTGTAGTCCAAATAATTTCTGAAGATCCAAAAACTGAGGTGTTTTTATTGGGTTTGTCAATGATACAAAGAAGACTTCAACAGATATGATGCTCAGTATTATCAGCCTGATATATTAAAGAACCCTATGTTCAAGTTCCTAAACCAGTTCAATAGATCAGTGAGCTGAACCTAAAGCATTCAATTCTTTTTTCAATTCTAAACCTTAGTGTAACGCCAACAGACCCAGGTTGTCGGTGGATAGAATAGAACCGGTGACCTTTGGAGCTTAGTGCATGAGCCTCTACCGCATGAGCTAAAAGTAAACTAGCTCTTCGGTAAGGCTGCAGAGCAGACTCATTAATTGCTCTCTAAGTGGTCTTGGTGCCACTAGATAGGACAGAACACCACACCCAGAAGGTGTGTGGGTTACATTAGCACCACTAAAAATGTGATTTCACTTTCTGGAAGTGGTCTGGACACAGGTTTCAATTTAAGCCATTCCCATCAGGGAAGGAAGTCTGATACGTCTTACCATCTTTAGTGGGGGATGTACTCTGGTTGGACAGCAGGGAATGGGAAAAGTTCAAATGCATGCACAGTAGGAAAGGACTGCCCCCTTGCTTAGATTGGCTGGGTAAAGGGAGATGGGACCAGCTGATTGGCTGCTTTGTGCCCCTACTTGTCTATTTGAACTAAGCCTGGGCTTTGCAAAACCTCTTTTGCTGTAGTTAGTTGCCCTGTCTGCCCTCCTTCCTTCCCCTTTGGATATAGATTAGGAGCTTTGCCACTTAGGTTCCTGTAGCTCTGACAAATTGCCTGTTTTTAGGGGTCAAAAGGGAAATTTTTCTGTTGTGCAAAATTGCCATGTAGCACATTCATTTTTTTGCCTTATTTCTGGTACCACAGTTGGGTTAAAAACAGGATTTGAGGTTCTTATAATGCTGTGATAATTACTGACTCGTCACAACTTGCAGCCAGAGTCCACTGCAGGGAAAGGCTAAAAGGGCCAGTTCTCAGTGGTTTGAGCATTGGTCTGCTAACCCAGGGTTGTGAGTTCAAGCCTTCAGGGGGCCATTTAGAGATCTGGGCCAAAAATCTATCTGGGGATTGGTTCTGCTTTGAGCAGGGTGTTGGACTAGATGACCTTCTGAGGTCCCTTCCAGCCCTGATATTCTATGATTCAGATGTAAATGAGACCCAGGATTGTGAAGTTGGACCTTGTGGTCATGGCGGGGAGAACTTGAAGTCTTTGTGAACTGAGGTTCCCTGCTTTGTGGCTTCTAACACTCCATCCCCTTTACCTTGAGTTATTGTTTGGTTTGTGGTAAAAGCCCTGCAATCTGCACTGGAACCAATGAAATAGCTGGTACGTGAGGGCTGGGGTGGACAGTGTAGTGCCCCTCACCAATGTATAATTAATAAAGTTGCAGTCTGCCCTTTAAACTCATCCCACATGTCTTGTCAGTCATTCATCTGCTTGTCCTGGTAAATGCCTTTTTTGTGGTGTTTGGCAGTCATATGAAAAAGCTGCATAATTCTCCAAGTCCTTACTTCGGCAGATTAAATAATTCCATTTTCCAAGCAGCGTGATCAGAAATCTGGGAACATTCTTTGAGGTTGCATTGCCTGCTCTGCCAGAGGGATGTAACAACCTGGATGAGGAAACATCAAGTTTGCTATCAGTGTAATGTTTGGATACAATTCTTTGGGCAGCCGATCAGCCAGGCTTCTCTCAAGGCACTTCAGAAAGATGTGTATTATTAAAAAAAAAAAAAAGACAGACATCCTCCATTCTTTGTTTCTGTTTGAATATAGATCACATAATCTACCAGTGGGAACTATTGCCATATGTATACTATTCCCCTTGCTTCACTGATTTATTTAGTCTAATAGAACAGCAACATATATATTAATAGGAAAAGTGTGGTGGTGACTGATGGTTGTATTGTTACCTTGAAGTTTCTCTGATGCTACCAATGATTTTACTTAATTACCCCCAATTTCTTCAAATGTTCCTATTCCCAGTTTTTTCAATGTGTTTTAACTATACGGAAAATTTGAAGAGTTAAGTTACAAGCCATTTGCTGACTCAGAGGGGCATGAAAAACATGAGATTCAAAAAAAAATCTTATTTTTAAGGGGCTTTTTCAATGCATTTTAACTCAAACTAATGGATTTATATGAAAATTCTCAGAAAATTTAGTCTTTACTCAGAGATTATGTGCTGTAAATTTGGGGAAGATACACTCTATTCTTTGTATGGCACAAAGAGTAAATCTTTTGGAAACTAGGATTAACCGGAGATTGTAAAAAGTGCAGTAAAGATTGTTCTGTTAGCATAGAATGGATGTTACAGTGGCAGACCAATTCGTTCTGGGAAATAGCAGTAGTCTTTGAATTCTAAGATGCATTCTTTGCTGCATTTAAAAAAAAAATTCTAGCTAATTTTACCTTCTAAAAGATTTACTGAATGGCTATTTTTGTTTGGATCAGTCTTCCATCTATTTCCCTTGTTTGTAATTACTATTTTTGAGGTTGTTCACTGTTTTTATTACCCTTCCTATGCAATTGATGGACGATGGTCACTGTTTGCTGCTTCTCACGAATTACTTCTGTCCATGACAGTGGCTATAACACAGGAGAAAAAATATTTTTTGCCTTTCTCCTGGTGTTGATTTACTGTTTTGGACAGACCTTTCCTATGCTAATCTAATAGCCTATGTATGTTTCATTCAGCACATGAATGGCATGTACACAATGGTTGTGGTTTTGTTTTTATTGGTTCCAAATTATACTATATGAAATTTTTATATATATGAGCTTTATATCTCCTCTGCTTTGGGGCCCAGTGGCTCTGGTGCTGGAAGTGAGAGGTTCCAACTTTTTTGTTTTTTTAATTTATATTAAGGCAAAAGTGTCTCTATTCAGCTAGATTGGGCAGAAATACCTATGAATTATGACATTTTGATTACTGAGTAGTGGATCCAAACTAGGGAAAAACAAAATGACAGGTGAGAGAATTGATTGTGCCCTTTTACATCCTGAGTCAGAGTATTAATAGGCTACAAATGGAAATTTTTCTAATTACTGAGGGCTTCACACACTTTAATACCAAAGTAACTGTGTTCCATGCAAATTTAGTGTTCCTTCAGTTTTATTATTGAAAATCATTTACCTCAGAAATTAGGAATCGTGACACTGAAGTTGTAGAGAGAACTAAAGAACAAGTTTCAGCGTGGTAGTTGTGTGAGTCTGTGTCAGCAAAAACAACGAGGAGTCCTTGTGGCACCTTAGAGTATGTCTATACTACCCGACGGATTGGTGGGCAGCAATCGATCCAGCGGGGGTTGATTTATCGCATCTAGTCTAGAGGTAATAAATCGACCCCCGAGCGCTCTCCCATTGACTCCTGTACTCCACTGCCGCGAGAGGCGCAGGCAGAGTCGACGGGGGAGCGGCAGCAGTCGACTCACCACAGTGAAGACACCGTGGTGAGTAGGTCTAAGTACGTTGACTTCAGCTACGTTATTCACATAGCTGAAGTTGCATAACTTAGATCGATCCCCCCCACCCCTCCCCAGTGTAGACCAGGGCTAAGGACTAATACATTTTTGTTAGAGACTAACAAATTTATTTGGGCATAAGCTTTCATGGGCTAAAACCCACTTCATCAGATGCATAGAGTGAAAAATACAGTAAGCAGTATATATATATATATATCACAGCACATGAAAAGATGGGAGTTGCCTTACCAAGTGGGGGTCAGTGCTAACGAGGCCCATTCAATTAAGGTGGAAGTGTCCTATTCTCACTCCATGCATCTGATGAAGTGGGTTTTAGCCCATGAAAGCTTATGCCCAAATAAATTTGTTAGTCTCTAAGGTGCCCCAAGGACTCCTTGTTGTTTTTACACTAAAGAAGTCACAGCAAAGGAATGTATCTACAGCATTTCAAGGTTCCTGGATGGGTACACTTTTCTGTTTCCCTCATTTTTGGGTTTTTGTCACACATTGTGTTTCACATTTGGGCTTTGGCAGGTCATGGAAGTTTAGAACCAGACCGATTAACTGAAGCCTATGCAAAGTGCTCAACTAGTGTGATTTATCCGTTTTGCTGCTTTTCCTCATGCTGTTTTTCCTCATTCAGAGCTGTCAGTGGTTCTGACCCTCCCATCTGCTTCAAGCAATGCAATAAACCGAAAATAATTTCTTTTTCATTTGCTTTTTCTTTGTAACAGATAGAGTAAAAAGCTAACTGTGTGGTGTGGCTAAGAATATACCAAACTGATTTATAGCTATATGGAAGTCTTTGAGGGTATGTCTATGCAGCCCTCAGCAGTGAGCCTCCTAGCCCAAGTGCGCAGACTTGGGCTAGTGGGGCTCATATTAGCGCTTTAAAAATAGCTGTGTAGACAATACTTTGCTAGTAGCTTCTGGGAGAAAAAGCAGAGGCTGTATTGTTAAAGGCTTCCCCCTCCCGCCCCCCCAGTACTTTCCATTCCTTGCCCCAGAAGCTATTTTAATTATTTATTTTGAAGAGATGTTTGTCTTCCTGTGTAGATATTTGTGCTAAAGTTGTATTGGCACAAACATCTGCACAAATCCCAGTTCAAAATAAATATTTAGTTCAGGGAACTATTACAAAAACAGCTGCCTGCTGACATTATGTTACTGCAGGGCTGGCAAGACTGGCATTCTGCACATAAGTTTTTCCTCTGCCAGTTGTATAGAGACAGCTGGGTTGCTTAGAACTTGCATATCATGTTGTAAGGAGTAAAATATCAGGCCAAACATTCTAGACAGATTGAGCATCATTGTCCCACCTTAATCAATCCTCTAGGGTTCTGTGCATGTATGACAACACAAATGGAGCACTCTATTATTACTGACACCAAGGAGGGACTTGTCAGTGAGAGACATCAAGTACTTCACAGTGTCTGCTAGTTAAATCTAAGAGCGCAATGGTGCAAGGAGAACAACACCTGTTTTATTAGATCTCATTTTTAAAATCCCATTCTCACTATTCTCTTCACTGAATGGAAATTTTGTGCACAGAATGAAGGACAAGGATTTTCTATAGGCCTTACCTGATAATTGTCCAACAAAAATTTTCATATGGCAATGATAAATGTCTGATGGATGAAACAGAGGGAGAGGCAGGGATCATCAGTAGCTTTCAGAGGATAACAAATGTTTGTTTCAGTTTTTCAGTCTCTGAGATAAGTGCATGTGTGACTGTTCTATAGTAGTGCATACTTTAGTTACATGAGCTGAGTGCCTTTCTCATGAGTGACATATTAAATAAAATTGCCAAGCAGGTTATTCACAGTCAGTACTGGTCAAATAATGACACATTTGAGTATGCTGATCACAGTATCATATATAGATGTATTATGGCCAACACTTTCAAATATTGGAGCTTAACATTAGGCTCCCAAATCCATGTTTAGGTACCAAAATGAGTGGCCTGTTACACTGCTCTACAGCCAAAATGCTTCTGAAATAAATGTAGTCAAACTTTACTAATTCTGGGTCACTGAGAACGAAAATGATGCTTAAAATTGTTGATTGGCTCTAGTTTTCAAGATATGCTATTGGATCAGTATATACGACCCTTGATTTGGGAATGGCGGAGGATAAGTGAGTTATAAAGGGAAGGGATCTCAATTTAAACCAGAAATGACTAAAATACATCTTTGACTGGATCTATGAATAAATTTGTGACTAGGTTTGGACAGTACTTGCTTTTTAGGCAAAACAATGAATGATGCAAACTGAAGCTGGTATTGCGTCATACATGATATGAATTGCATCATGTTATTCCTAGAAGTCATGGATGATGCAATCATAACGAAGCTTACATCACTCTGCTGAACAAATCGCCCTATATCAGCTCTAGAAATCATACAGTGTCGTGCTCTCTTATTTGTCAGTGTTTGATTTTGCAAAGGGACACATTTCTGTTTAGCCAAGTGAGCAGAGATGCCTCGTACTTGTGTGAACAGTGCAGATAACTTCTGCTATGTTTGTGGTGAAGTGACTTTTGCCTCACAAAAGTGCAGTATAACCACTATAGTTAAGAAAGCCTATCACCTTTATTTTGGCTGCAAAAATGGAGATCAGGACAAGAGGTGGGCCCCACACATATGCTGCAACACTTGTGCAACAAATCTTCGCCAGTGGTTGAACAGGAAAAGGAAATCTATGCCTTTTGCAGTGCCAATGATTTGGAGAGAGCCAACAGATCATACCAGCAATTGTTACTTCTGCATGGTGCCTCCAGTTGGGAAAGGTGTGTCAAAGAAGAAAAAGTGGACTGTGCATTATCCAAACATTCCATCAGCTATATGCCCAGTACCCCACGGAGAAGGACTGCCGGTTCCTGATGCACCAGAATCATTCTCACTTGAGTCAGACGAGGAAGAGGAAGAGGATGAAACTTCTGGTCCTGAACCATCAATGTCACAGGACCCACATTTTCTCCCATCCTCCTCCTCTGAACCACACCTCATAACACAAGGTGAACTGAATGACCTTGTCAGGGATTTGGAACTACCCAAGAGTAAGGCAGAGCTGTTGGGCTCCAGACTACAGCAGTGGAATCTCCTGGCAGGTGATGTTAGGGTTTCCATGTTCCGTGACCGTCAAAAGGATCTTGTCCCATTCTTCTTCATGGAAGGTGATCTTGTAGCCTGCAACAACATCGATGGTGTGATGGCAGCCCTCAACATCGTTCACGATCCAGATGAGTGGAGACTGTTCATTGATTCATCGAAGACGAGTCTTAAAGCTGTTTTACTGCATAATGGCAATGTTTTGCCATTAAATCCAGTTGGTCATGCAGTCCATATGAAGGAAACCTATGACAACATGAAACAACTTTTAGGTGCATAAACTATGACCAACATCAGTGGCAGCTTTGTGGCGATTTGAAGGTTGTTGCTCTCTTGCTTGGTCTGCAGCCTGGATACACAAAGTACTGCTGTTTTCTCTGCGAATGGGATAGTCGTGCAAGAGATTCCCACTACATCAAGAAAGATTGGCCACTCCGACAGTCATTGGAGCCTGGGAGGAAAAGTGTTCAGCATCCACCACTTGTTGAATCAAGGAAGATTTTGTTACCACCCTTACACATCAAGCTGGGTCTGATGAAGAACTTTGTCAAGACCATTGACAAAACACAAGCAGCTTTCAAGTACCTCCGTGGAAAATTTCCAAGGTTAAGTGAAGCTAAGATAAAGGAAGGTGTCTTTGTTGGTCCTCAGATTCGTGAACTTCTTCGAGATGATGCATTTGACCATGCACTGCGTGGCAAGGAAAAGACGGCATGGAAAGCCTTCCAGTTAGCGGCAATAAATTTTCTCGGAAACAACAAGGCAGACAACTACAGGTTGTTGGTGGAAAACCTCCTCAAGGCATACAAAAGCCTTGGTTGCAACATGTCACTAAAGATACATTTTTTGCACTCTCATCTAGATTTTTTTCCACTGAACTGCGGAGCAGTGAGCGACGAGCACGGTGAGCGATTTCACCAGGACATTGCATGGAGAAATGCTATCAGGGCAAATGGAGCCCATCAATGCTTGCAGACTATTGCTGGACAGTGACAAGAGATGCTCCATTTAATGAATACAAGAGACAAGCCAAAAAGCGCCGAGTAGACACTGAATAGGACTAAACTATGTACATAATAGTTTTTTGCCTTTTGTTTCATAATAAATTTTATTTATATAACCCTTTTGCTGATTTTTAAAGTGTTACATAAACAGGACAGGTGAAATCTTATCATGTAAAGCAACCATAAACACATGAAATGACCTACGTTTACAATTTATGATTAAAACTCTACTATCTATACAATATACATAGACATAAAATGTAAAAACTTAAATATCTTAGAAACAGTAGCCAATCAGTTGTTTTAATTGTCATATTTGAATTCAGCACATCAAAATACATAATAAATAGCACATTTTACCTCTGAAGCAAACGACTTCTCAAAAATTGTAGACCAGTGTTATTTTTCAGTGGTACTGAGCACCTGCTACTGACATTAAAGTCACTGACAACTGCAGGTGCTTACTCAGCTGCTCTTAAAATCAGGCTACTTTCATTTAGAAGCCTAAATATGCATTTAGGAGCCTACTTGAAGCAACTAAGTGTGCAGACATTGACCATTTCCTACAGAGCAACAGCAGAAATGAGCCTAAAACTATAAAGTTTTGTGTTATCTACATTGGGTCATGTTAATATTTGTAGAAATATTGTGATTTATTGTAAGACGTTATTTCCCACTACCATGTTAAAATATATATTTGTACAGACAATATGAAAAATAGCCTGATTTATATTTGTAGGTTAAAGGGGTCTTCAGCCTTGTATTTTACAGTGGAACAGTGAAATAAATTAACTTTTGTGACCCTGAGCCAGGTCAGGTGATGATGCTAGGAAATAAAGGTTAATATCCCTGCATCCAGTACTGACTCCAGTAATTCTGTAGCAGACAGAATTAATTATAGTGATCAATTTAGTGAGGTTTTGGGTGTGTGTGTGGGGGGCTGAGTCCTGCATCTTCCCATCCTACTTTGCATCATGCCCTTTACCCAAGCAGGAAAATTCCGCAGAGTCATCCCTCAGCATGATGGTGCTGTACGTAAGCAGTTCTTTTCCAGCAAGCCAGCAGTAGAGGTTTGGAAGAGACTAGAATCAATAATATCATAGAGTGCAAGGCCAGAAGGGACCATTGTGATCATTGTATAACTCAACTTAGTTTCAAATTGCTACTTTCAGCGCCAACAGCAAAGAGATGCCATGTGTTGAGGGATAGTTTTCCTTTGATGGGGATCATGCTGCAGAATATAGGGAAAGGGCAATATTGGATATAATGGAACAAATGGGCAGTGAGACAAAACAAAATGGGGATTGTCTAAAAGAGAGAGAAACTGCAGTGCTACAGTAATGGGACTAGAAATTAACAAAAATCCCTTCCAAAACAATGTGCATTGAACAAAATATGTTGGAGGGACCCCATGTGGTAGAATCGGATGATGCAGTGATTACAATGAATCTATGTATCTACTTTGTTAAATCAAGAGTGCTATCTTTTTGTTTCTTTAAAGTGAATTAACGGCAAAAGAACCTGAGCAGTTGTGTTTATTGCCGTAGGGATGCATCTTCTTCATGCATCTTTCAGGGTCATTTATTAGCCACTTCAGCCTTGTGCTTGGCACATCCCTTTCTGAAGTGCCAGTACCTCAGTGGAATTTTGACACTCCCTACCACTGTGATGGTCTGCAGCAGAGATTGAGGACGGTAGCAGTATTTTAGAAAGAAAAGCAATTGAAAGTGATTATTTAAGAGCAAACAATGCCATAGCCGTAGTCTGCATCAAATACTCTTTGCAACACTTAGCAGTTTTCTCCAAGGGACTTGCTCAGCCTGAACTTCCTAGCTGTGATAGCAGACAATAAGAACCTACACTTCGATGCTTTCAACTCTCCTTCATTACAGACATCATAGTCATTGTTATATAATATGAAGTGTTGCCTTGGAGTTGTTGTTTATGCCTCTGCCTCCCCCCCCCCATTTTTTGTGGTTACTTACACTTCACTCACATGAAACTGAAATGAAAAGCTTCTTTGTTTCCTTTCCCTCTTTACCACATTGTAGGTTTGACCCTTAAAGCTAAGGAAGACTAAAGGAATTAAGGTGAAACTTCCTGAAATAGGATCTGTTTGAAGGATTTGTGTGACAATGTTTGTACAAGATATGTGAAAGCTTAATCATCCAGATAAGGAGAGGCAAAGAGGACAACCCCTAAGCATGCTGGAAGAATGTGGAGTTATGTTTGTTTTTAAAGCCTTAATATCAAGCAAATAGAAACCGAATACTAAAGTTTAGTATCTGAAATTTGGCAGGCCAATAGCCTGTAAAGTATATTAGTGGGTTGGTCTGCTTTGGAAGAAAATATTAAATAACTGTCAGGGAAAAAATAAACAATGCAGTTATTTTGTTTAGAAAATTACTTACTGAACCAGTAATAATACTTTGCAGTTATATGCCATCCTTCATCTGAGAAAGTGCTTTCCAGGGGTGGGTAAGTACTATTTCCTTTTACAAATGGGGCATAGAGATGCTGAACGATACGTCCAGGGTTACGCAGTGAATCAGTGATGATAGGGACTAGAACCCAGGCCTTTGAGAGTAGATTGAGGGACAGACCCAGGTCTCCTGGTTCCCAATCCCTAGGAAACAGTTGCCTTCTAATTTTTTTCCCTAAGGATAATTTCCTACAGTTTTCTGTATGTCAAAGATGATTGAGAACGAGACTAATAAAATAACATGATTTGCATAAAAGAACTTCTGGCATCATTGGATTAGCTAGAGCTTAAATGTAGGAAAGTAGCAATAGTGATCGTTTACTGACACAGCTTTCTGTCCATCACCTGGTGATACTGTGGGATAGCCAAGACAAAGCAGTTCTCGCATTATATCCCTGACCAATATTTGATTGTGGATCAAGTCCTAAGCTCTGAATCTGGAAGTTCACATGCCAGTAATGAACAGTTAATACTGTGTAATTCAAAAGTTCAATGAATTGCTGTGTAAATATTGTAACACATACATGCTAGGGAATTAGCTTGGATAGTAAGCACTAATCCTCAAGTCTAACCCAACTAAATTAAAAACAAGGCTTCTCTAACAAGGTTAAAGCAAAACTGTCAGGTTCCTGAGGAAGCACGTTAATACTCAATAACAGATGTTTCTCAGAAGTTACCACAGTCAGACGCCTGTGTAAGGAAAACTGGCAAATAATTCAAAGGTTTACCTTTCTTTCTTTATAATCCATTGCATCACAAAACCAAAATACAGACGCATTATACATGGATGATGCTTTCAAGTGAACCGGTGGAAAGTCTATAACTAGTAGACATCCAATATTCCTTGGAAAGAACACTAGCATAATGTGAGGGAAAGCAACATTTTTAAGATGTGTAATTCTTTATCTTCTACTTTGGGTTTATGAAAGTGCAATATTCGTTCTGTTAGTCAAGTAGAGAAACAAAAGACTTTGGGCCTGAATTTTAAATGTATTTTTAAAGATGCAGATAGCTGCTTAGTGGGATTTTCAAAAGAGCCGAGGAGCCTAACTCTCATTTATTTCAGTGAATATATGTGCCACCTGGGAGGGAAAAGCAAGAGCTTTGATTTCCCATGAGGCAATGCATTACATGGCCATTAGTTTACTGACTGGCATTAGAGTTTAGATGTTATAGGAATGTGGTGTTCACTTAAAATATTAGGGACTTGATTTTCACTTGGTTGGCATACAAATACACATCTGTTTTGTGCTTGTGGTAGCAGATATACATGCATGAAACTGACACCCAATATGGCTATAAAGATGCTTCTCTAGCTACATGTGGTTGCAAATTGGGAATTTGTGTGTGTGAAAAAAATAGCCATGTATTAGCATACATGCAAATATTTCCCGACAAATGTACTGTAAATTAGGGCGTAGGAGTAGAGTTCTAATTCAGAAATTGTTGCTGTGCTATAAAAAATGTTTATCTACATAAGTAGTAATTGTAGTTTACCTTAAAGATCTCAGGCAGATAGAAAAAACTCTTACCTGTCAGCTTATTAGAGCCAAGAACTAATGTCCAATTTACCTCTTCATGGCAGTGTCTGGAGGCAGCTAGAGCTATCAAACATCTGGGACTATAGTTCTTCAGATGCATGGAGTGAAAGTTACAGATGCAGGCATTATATAATGACACATGAAGAGAAGGGAGTTACCTCACAAGTGGAGAACCAGTGTTGACAGGGCCAATTCGATCAGGGTGGATGTAGTCCACTCCCAATAATAGATGAGGAGGTGTCAATTCCAGGAGAGGCAAAGCTGCTTTTGTAATGAGCCAGCCACTCCCAGTCCCTATTCAAGCCGAAATTAATGGTGTTAAATTTGCAAATGAATTTTAGTTCTGCTGTTTCTCTTTGAAGTCTGTTTCTGAAGTTTTTTTGTTCAAGAATGGTTACTTTTAAATCTGTTATAGAATGTCCAGGGAGATTGAAGTGTTCACCTACTGGCTTTTGTATGTTACCATTCCTGATGTCCAATTTGTGTCCATTTATTCTTTTACGTAGGGACTGTCCGGTTTGACCAATATATATGGCAGAGGGGCATTGCTGGCACATGATGGCATATATAACATTACTAGATGTAAAAAGCAACAGAGGGTCCTGTGGCACCTTTAAGACTAACAGAAGTATTGGAGCATAAGCTCTCGTGGGTGAATGCCCACTTCATCAGACGCAAGTAATGGAAATTTCCAGAGGCAGGTATAAATCAGTATGGCAAGTTTCTTCAATACTTCTGTTAGTCTTAAAGGTGCCACAAAACCCTCTGTTGCTTTTTACAGATTCAGACTAACACGGCTACCCCTCTGATACTTGACACCATGCAAGGCACTGCATTTAGCCGTATGGAATGGAAATCTATCAACTTCATGAAGAAACTTGCCATACTGATTTATACTTGCCTCTGGAAATTTCCATTACTTGCATCTGATGAAGTGGGCATTCACCCACGAAAGCTTATGCTCCAATACTTCTGTTCATCTTAAAGGTGCCACAGGACCCTCTG
Source organism: Terrapene triunguis (assembly GCF_002925995.2). Taxonomy (NCBI): domain Eukaryota; kingdom Metazoa; phylum Chordata; order Testudines; family Emydidae; genus Terrapene; species Terrapene triunguis. The sequence goes on from NW_020664435.1 coordinate 38,704,017, forward strand.
TTGCTTTTTACAGATTCAGACTAACACGGCTACCCCTCTGATACATTAGTAGATGTGCAGATGAATGAGCCCTTGATGGTGTGGCCGATGTGGTTGGGTCCTCTGATGGTGTCGCTAGAGTAGATATGGGGACAGAGTAGGCAACAAGATTTGGTACAGGGACTGGTTCCTGGGTGGGTGTTTCTGTGGTGTGGTGTGTAGTTGCTGGTGAGTATTTGCTTCAGGTTGGGGGGCTGTCTGTAAGCGAGGACTGGCCTGCCTCTCAAAGTCTGTGAGAGCGAGGGATCATTTTCCAGGATAGATTGTAGATCGTTGATAATGCGCTGGAGAGGTTTTAGCTGGGGGTTGTACGTGATGGCCAGTGGTGTTCTGTTATTTTCCTTGTTGGGCCTGTCCTGTAGTAGGTGACTTCTAGGTACCCGTCTTGCTCTGTCAATCTGTTTCCTCACTTCCCCAGGTGGGTAGTGTAGTTTTAAGAATGCTTGATAAAGATCTTGTAGGTGTTTGACTCTGTCTGAGGGATTGGAGCAAATTTGGTTGTATCTTGGGGCTTGGCTGTAGACAATGGATCTTGTGATGTGTCCTGGATGGAAGCTGGAGGCATGTAGGTAAGTATAGCGGTCAGTAGGTTTCTGGTATAGAGTGGTGTTTATGTGACCATCACTTACTTGCACTGTAGTGTCCAGGAAGTGGATCTCTTGTGTGGACTGGCCCAGGCTGAGATTGATGGTGGGGTGGAAATTGTTGAAGCCATTTACAAGCCATTTACAATGCACACTTCACTTCTCTACAGAGGAAAAAGGACAGTAAACTATCTAAACTCCTACATGTCACAGGGGGCTACAACAGTGGTACCCTCAACTCACCTAACAATATTGTTAATCTATCCAACCACACACTTAATCCGGCGGAAGAGTCTGTCCTATCTCGGGGACTCTCTTTCTGCCCCACCAACCCCACGATCATGATACAGTTCTGAGGTGATCTGGAAGCCTCATCATCTCCGACTCAAGGAATATTTTCAACACACCACTGGATAGTGCACTGACCCACAGGAACCCTCCTACCAACACTGCAAGAAGAAGAACTCTGCGTGGACTCCTCCTGATGGTCGAAATGACAGACTGGACCTCTACATAGAGTGCTTCCGCAGATGTGCACAGACTGAAATTGTGAACAAACAGCATCACTTTCCCCATAACCTCAGCCATACAGAACACAATGCCATCCACAGCCTCAGAAACAACTCTGACATTATAATCAAAGGGGCTGACAAAGGAGGTGCTGTAGTCATAATGAACAGGTCGGATTATGAACAGGAGGCTGCCAGGCAACTCTCCAACACCACATTCTACAGGCCACTATCCTCTGATCCCACTGAGGAATACCAAGGAAACTACACCATCTGCTCAAGAAACTCCCGGCTACAGCACGGGAACAAATCTACATGGACACATCCCCAGAGCCCTGACCAGGGGTATTTTATCTGCTACCCAAGATCCATAAACCTGGAAACCCTGGACGCTCCATCATCTCAGGCATTGGAACTCTTACAGCAGGATTATCTGGCTAGTTGGACTCTCTCCTCAGACCCTACGCTACCAGCACACCTGGGGAAGTGAGGAAACAGATTGACAGAGCAAGACGGGTACCCAGAAGTCACCTACTACAGGATAGGCCCAACAAGGAAAATAACAGAACACCACTGGCCATCACGTACAGCCCCCAGCTAAAACCTCTCCAGCGCATTATCAACAATCTACAATCTATCCTGGAAAACGATCCCTTGCTCTCACAGACCTTGGGAGGCAGGCCAGTCCTCGCTTACAGACAACCCCACAACCTGAAGCAAATACTCACCAGCAACTATACACCACACCACAGAAACACTCACCCAGGAACCAATCCCTGTACCAAACCTCGTTGCCTACTCTGTCCCCATATCTACTCTAGCGACACCATCAGAGGACCCAACCACATCAGCCACACAATCAAGGGCTCATTCACCTGCACGTCTACTAATGTTATATATGCCATCATGTGCCAGCAATGCCCCTCTGCCATGTATATTGACCAAACCGGACAGTCCCTACATAAAAGAATAAATGGACACAAATTGGACATCAGGAATGGTAACATACAAAAGCCAGTAGGAGAACACTTCAATCTCCGTGGACATTCTATAACAGATTTAAAAGTAACCATTCTTGAACAAAAAAACTTCAGAAACAGACTTCAAAGAGAAACAGCAGAACTAAAATTCATTTGCAAATTTAACACCATTAATTTCGGCTTGAATAGGGACTGGGAGTGGCTGGCTCATTACAAAAGCAGCTTTGCCTCTCCTGGAATTGACACCTCCTCATCTATTATTGGGAGTGGACTACATCCACCCTGATCGAATTGGCCCTGTCAACACTGGTTCTCCACTTGTGAGGTACTCCCTTCTCTTCATGTGTCATTATATAAAATGGCTGCATCTGTAACTTTCACTCCATGCATCTGAAGAAGTGAGGTTTTTTACCCACAAAAGCTTATGCCCGAATATATCTGTTAGTCTTTAAGGTGCCACTGGACTTCCTGTTGTTTTTGTGGATACAGACTAACACGGCTACCCCTGATACTTGGGACTATAATGGAAATTCACACCTATTATTTTCCTGCCCCACAGTGGGTTCTTTCAGAGCTGACAGTGCTAGAGATATAACACCCATGAAAAGAAACATTTTAAATGTAATAAACACTTTGCTCTTCAGACAGGCTGACTAGGAACTATGACATACTTTGCTTTTGGGGTTGTTGGATCATCAGATACTAACACTTGAGGGGGAAAGAAATTGACAGCTTTTCTTTTTGAAGTGGCCCCTGATCTCCATTAGAGGGAAACTGACTAGCAGAGAGATACTAGAAATGAGAGAAGGAAGATCTTCAATAATTCCTTACTCCCTTGTAATTATCTGGTTAGGTACCACAGCATCAAATATCTTTTTTAGTAAATGCTGCCTTGGAAGAGACCTGGAGGAGTATACATTCTGGAACAGTTGGTGACTTTGCAGATCTCTTTGTTGAAAGTTGCAGATTCCTCCACAGAAGGCATGGGTGTTATTTTTGGTCTTTGGAGCTTAGATTCCTTTTTATTTTTATTAGTTTAAATGCTAATTTGTATCCATATTGCTTGCTAATGCAGTGTTTTCCCACTGTAACTTGGGTACAAAACTACAAAGAGAGAAGTAGACTTCTGGATTGCCTTAGTACTTGTTAGATAAATACTTGGTGCTCTTCTGACATATGGTCTATGTCAGGCTTTATCCTTTCCATGCGGTCGATCTGGGCAAAAAGATAGAATCAAAGATTGTTTTGGATTTGTGAAGTGATGAGTTGCATATCCATACAAAATCTGGTGTAGTCCATAAGACTGCTTTATATGAATGGAGCATTGTTCTTCTATAGACACAGCTCTCAGCTCAGATTCTCCTGGCTGCAGGAATGGACATTAGAACAGTTATTCTGATAGAATGTAATTCTGAAGCATTATATTCTTCTTCTTGAATTCATTGATGGTGTGAGTTTTGCCAAAATAAGGCCAGACTAAAATTTAAGGAAGGACTTCAGGATTTGATCTCTGATGTTGTTAATTATTTATTTCGATGTTAACCATGGGAGGTAGTTGCTTCTATACAAGCTGCATTGAATCACAAGCTGTGAAGAATGCCTAATACATTGCTCAACTTAAGTTTAATTTTATCTTTTCCTATTGAAGATGGCAAGAAGGTCATCGCTGTGCAGCAGAAAGCATACAACGCAATGCAATAGTAATCTCTGAAAAGTCAATGTTTTATTTTCTGCAGTGTTGTCAGGTCCTTCTCAAATCAACATAAATGATCATCAAAAATGTGTAAGGCAGAGTAGATATTGATTGAATTCAATTAGAGGAGGGAATAGTTTTCTGAAAATAAGGGCACTAATGAGAAAGTTAATTCAAATTAAGTTCTTTAACGCATAAGCTAGTGAAAAGACTTTGAGTTCCACTTTCTACAATTTCTGTAAAAAATTCTCTGCTAAAAACTTTCTTCACTTAGGACAGTCACATTTCTCATAGGTATTGCCAGTTACTTCAGCGTAACATGAAAAGAAGTCATTCTGTACCTACTGGGTGCAGGAGCAGGATTTTATAATTGTACTATGAGAATTAATGTATGATTTGATTTGATTTATTTGATTTCATCCTGCCAGCCACCCTTTTTGAATAGCAGAAAGGAATGACAGACCAGAACAATTTTTATGACTGATTATGGTTACCCTTTTGTTTTAGATAAGTTATAATGTCTACTATGGTTTTCTACATGTATTACAAATTAGGCACTCTAGTTAAATATACATTTCTTTGTTTTAAGGTTTAGAAAGTAAGAGACAGGATTTTGTATTGTATTTATGTTAAGGAGATTAGAGGAACGTTGAAGGCCTGGGCCCCAATGTAAATTGTTTTGATTATAAGATTTAGGAAGTCTTAATTTACAATGCCTTTTCTTGCTCACCTTAAAACTGCTCTATACCTTTAACTGTAAAAGACTGTTTGTGTTGAATGAGAAATGTATGCATCAGAAAAAGATAAGGTGTGTGAAGGCCCTTGTTATAGTCAGATGGTCAAGGAAGAAGGAGTGAAGAACCATTAATGAGCATCCGTAATGAAGGAAGGGCAGATTAACAACCCTGAGGTGAAGGCTAGCACCCCTAAGGACAGGACAATTGATTAAATTTAAACCAGACCAGGATGACCCTCTTGGAGGTATATTGGAATGTTTACACCAATTAAGAAGTAACCGGTCAGAAACTGACACAGCAAAATTCATAGACTTCAACTGAGAAAAAAGACTATAAGAACAGTGTGCTTTGCCATGGGACTTTGGGTTTGTTTTTGCCACACTTCAGGAGCATCGGATCGCGACCGACAGAGTTCGGCTCCCCTCTGTGACCAATCTGGTTGGCCACTAGATTGATCCAGATTCTGGACTGGTAACTATAAACATTAACTGGCAGGACTGTGTGTGTGTGTGTGTGTGTGACTAAAAAGCATATGCTAACTGCTGTATTTTCAATAAATGTGGCGTTTTTGCCTTCTCCTCTATAAAAGATCCCGTGTGCTTTGTATAGCATAACATGGGGACTTCCAGCTCAGGCCAGTGGTGCCTCAGACCCATAGTAAAGATTATTTTTCAGATGAATTGATGATAGGACATTCAACAGAACCCTTTTTTTCACTTTAGGGTATAGAACTATCAAATATTCAGAATCCTTTCTCTTAATAAAAGTGCCTTTTGAAACAGGGTTCAATAAAGGCTAGGGAAGAAGAGAGGGTTTTGAATGGTACAGATATCAAAACTTTTACAAGAGTCTGTTTCTTGGCATGCTAATGACCAGGATATGGAAAGTGTGCTGGGTCTTCTCCTTTGCATGGGATATCAGATTAGCATTGAGTCCCAAATGCTAGGCCCAATTCTGCACATCAGCCATGGACCACATACAGGTCAAGGCATTTATTTCATGTTTTTTTTCGTATACTTTATTTACCTTAATAAAGCACCAACATCGTGGCCAACAAGAACAGGTTGACTGAAACAATGGTAATTGCTTCTACTAAAGAAAACAAAATTTGCTGAGAAATCTGGAGTTCAGCAATGCTCTGACAGAAGTTGATTTGCATTTCAGATTTGGAGTTGTGTGCTTTCAGAGGTAACTGGTTAATAGTTAACACCTATGAGCACCTAGACATCATGTGACATATTTCATTGGAATCACTCTTAAATTCTTGATGTATTTTCAAGCTATTTTTAATTAGGAAGTAAAGTAACTTAAACCATGAGGGAGTCTTAATATTGCTGAAACATTGGCTGACAGTAACTCTGGGCCAGATTTTTGCAAAGCACATGTACAAAACTCTGTGCACACTTCTCTGTCCTCTCAGTTTCCATATCTGCAAACTCCAATGCATGCACACATCATGATTTGGACACACTCATGCCTATATGCATGAGCTAATCAGTAGTATATGTGAGTGCACATGAGGTGCATACACTTTAGAAAAAAATGGGCCTTCCAAAAGTATCCTGGAAAATATACCATGGAGACACAAATAGTTTAATGTATAATGTGAAGTTAGCTGATAGGAGCTAAACTGCAGGCTTTGATGAGCCATTGTGTTACAGTATTGTGTAAATTTTGTATAAATTAAGAAAGGAATGTATGTATTCATGTGTTTTCTAGAACAGGGGTTTTCAACCTTTTTCTTTGAGCCCCCCACCTTTCCCCTAACATGCTATAAAAACTCCACACCCACCTGTGCCGGCCACAACAACTGGTTTTCTGCATATAAAAGCCAGGGCCAGTGTTAAGGGTAGCAAGCAGGGCAATTGCCCGGGGCCCCACTTCACAGGGTGCCCTGCGAAGCTAAGTTGCTCAGATTTCTGCTTCAGCCCGGGTGGTGGGGCTCAGGGTTGCAGGCTTCTGCCCTGCATGGCTTTCTGTCTAACACTGATCCTGCTTGGCGGACCCCCTGAAACCTGCTTGCAGCCCCTCCAGAGGGCCCTGGATCCCTGGTTGAGAACCACTATTCTAGACTACAGATAATTGTTCAAATTTTTGGATTACAAAACACTAAGCATGGTAGGATTGTAATCAGGAGGCATATAAATAGTTAATTTTGTAAAGTTCAGCTATTAAATTAGTTCTGGAAAATGTAATGGGAGGGACTAGGCAAGAGATAATTTTTCTAGTCTGTTTCTCTCTGTGTGTTTGCCACTTTCATATGCAATGCAAGAAGCATAACTGAAGGCAGAGCTTGTTGCTGTCAGTGATTTCTGTTACCAAAATATGACAGGAAGAAAAGAATAATATTGGAGTGATTAATGCTGCTAGGTTTCTTCCATTCCATGAGGCAGAGGTCTAAGTCACTGAGCACAAGATTAAAGGTACAAATGGTGGTTGAGTGGCATGGAAGGAGATAAAACAGTCAATTGTTTAATCAAAAGAAACTTGCGGAAGTTTAATAAAAAAAAATTCATTTTCACTGAAAACTGTTTAGTTAATAATTGAAAAAGACTGAATAAGTGTGCTCCTCTGGCACTCCTTACAGCACAGCACCTAAAAACATACCATATTTCTATATAAGCAAAAGTAGTCATGGAGTTTGATGTAAAGGTTATGGCCTAGCTCTTTGCCATCCCTTCACCCTGTCTCATTCCTCGTCCTTTCTGTATCCTACTCTCAGTCTTTTATGTTGAGTGCTGCTAATGTCTGGAGAGCAAAGTTAGCGGAACTTTTATATAGCAAAATAGTTAGATGCCCCTTCCACTTAGGCTGACATCAGTCTTCGCATGCTTTGAGACCTGTAAGATACACTCACTCACCTGTTAATATCTCAGTTTTTTCACAGAAAAACGTCTTCTGTGCTTCATACATATGAATGAGAGCCTGAAATTGCAGTCCTGTGCCTCCTGACCTCACTTTTGATTTGAGTCAGAATACCAGTCTTGTCTTTGGAAAGGTCTTCATGCATTTACTGTTGAACAATATCATCTCTATAGTTTTCCCAGGCTGAAGAGTTTCTGGAGCCAAGGCCCATGTAGACAAACCTGTTGCTGTCATCCTTGGCTGTGTTCCTGTGTTGTGAATGCTGAAGTGAAAAAGTATGTCTCAAGAGAATGTGAAAAGAAGCTGCCAACACCCTCTACCGGGGGAAAAATGTGTAAAGGTTGATGCCATAAGCATAGAAAACCCCAGCAATAGTGCATTAGATGCACACAATGAGTACACTATGTTAAAATGGTCTGAACTGGAGCAATCTGGTAAGAATCCTCAAGAAGGGGCTTAAAGTCAGAAATTCCAAGGCCAGGAGGGACCATTGTGATCATCTAGTCCAGGGATCAGCAACCTTTCAGAAGTGGTGTGCCGAGTCTTCATTTATTCACTCTAATTTAAGGTTTTGCGTGCCAATAATACATTTTAATGTTTTTAGAAGGTCTCTTTCTATAAGTCTATAATATATAACTAAACTATCGTTATATGTAAAGTAAATAAGGTTTTTAAAATGTTTAAGAAGCTTAATTTAAAATTAAATTAAAATGAGGAGCCCCCCAGACCGGTGGCCAGCACCGGTTGCCAGTGTGAGTGCCACTGAAAATCAGCTCGCTTGCTGCCTTTGCCTACCCCTGGTAGTCTGACCTCCTGCATAATACAGGCCATAGAACTCCCCCCTGCTCCCCTCAAAAATCCTAGAGCATAGCTTTTTAGAAAAACATCCAATCCTATTTTAAAATTGTCAATGATGGAGAATCCACCACCATCTTCGGTAAATTGTTCCCATGGTTAATTACCCTTAGTGTTAAAAAGTTAAGTCTTATTTCCAGTCTGAATTTGTCTAACTTCAATTTCCAGCCACTGGACTGTGTTATACTTTTCTCAGCTAGATTGAAGAGCCCATTATCAAATATATGTTCCCCATATAGGTACTTATAGACTGTAATCAAGTCACCCCTTAACCTTCTCTTTGTTAAGCTAAATAGATTGAGCTCCTTGAGTCTATCACTATACAGCATGTTTTCCAATCCTTTAATCATTTTTGTGGCTTTTCTCTAAATCCCCTCTAATTTATCAGCAGTGGTTGCACCAGTGCCAAATACAGAGATAAAATAACCTCCCTACTCCTACTTGAGATTCCCCTATTATGCCTGAAGGCATTAGCCCTTTTGACCACAATGTTGCATGGGAGCTCATGTTCAGCTGATTATCACACAACACCCAAATCTTTTTCAGAGTCACTGGTTTCCCAGAAACAGAGCCCCCCACCCTGTAGGTATGGCCTGCATTCTTTGTTTCTAGATGTATACATTTCCATATGGATGTATTAGCTTGTCTCCAACTTGCCAAGTGCTCCAGATCGCTCTGTGTCAGTGACTTGTCCTCTTCTTTATTTACCACTCCCTCAATTTTTGTATCATCTGCAAACTTTATCAGTGGTGGTTTTGTGTTTTCTTCTAGATCATTGATAAAAATGTTAAATACAGTGTAGGGCCAAGAACTGATCCTTGTGCCTCATTGGATTCCCCATGGAATATGCAAGACAACGTTCACTGCAAATTAACACTGTTTTGAGCAGCCATAACTTACAATTCAATGTGTTTGTTTGGAGGTGTCGTAGGTAAATTACTTAGCACAAAAGAAGTAAGATGAGTACAGCATAGAAATAGTTAATTGTGGCAGTAATATTTGGGAAAGACATACAGTTACTGTGTGGGCAAGCATGTGCTTTCTGACTCTTCATATGAGACTGATGCCAACAAATTAGATTTTTGGGGAACAGGCTGGTGTTGGGCATATTTACACTGTGATGTTCTTCCTCTTTCTACATCTTCATTGACCACATCCATTGCTGACAACATATGTTGTGGTGGTTCTACAGGTTCTGCTGCAGCATATTTTTCTTTTCTTTTCCTTTGTATTTGGTGGCTTATTGACAAATTTTAAACTTAAAGGCAGAAAAATGTGAATATTAAAATGGCAGAGACTATGAAAATGAAAATCCATGTCTGGTGTGTGAAACTGACTATAATGTTATACAGTCAGAAGCATATGATAAATTAAGTGATCAATTTAATTTACCTTTCTCTGTATACTTTGTTCCCATTACTGCTAATAGGAGTTATGCATGCAGATCCAGAGTAGAATATATGAGACCCCAGAATAGCTAAATTATGCAAACTGGTACCTTTCGGAAAACTGCTTTTTTAGTATTTGTTATTGTACATTACCATTAATCTTGAATCTAGCGATCAAGATTTAAGTATTTGTATGCACAGGATTTTCAAAGTAAACACTCTGGCAACCGTTCATCCCAGAGTTAGGTGTAATTTAACCTTTATGGGACAAATCTTGCAATCCTTATGCTTTGTTAAAATTCCCATTGACATCAACAAGAGTTTTGCCTGAATAGAATCATAGAATATCAGGGTTGGAAGGGACCTCAGGAGGTCCTCTAGTCCAACCCCCTGCTCAAAGCAGGACCAATCCACAACTAAATCATCCCAGCCAGGGCTTTGTCAAGGGTGACCTTAAAAACCTCTAAGGAAGGAGTTTCCACCACCTCCCTAGGTAACCCATTTCAGTGCTTCACCACCCTCCTAGTGAAAGTTTTTCCTAATATCCAACCTAAACCTCCCCCACTGCAACTTGAGGCCATTACTCCTTGTTCTGTCATTCTTCTCTTCTGCAGACTAAACAGTACCAGTTCCCTCAGCCTCTCCTCATAAGTCATGTGCTCCAGCCCACTCATCATTTTTGTTGCCTTCCGCTGGACTCTTTTTTGACATCCTTTTTGTAGCGTGGGGCCCAAAACTGGACACAGTACTCCAGATGAGGCCTCACCAATGTCGAATAGACGGGAATGATCATGTCCCTCAATCTGCTGGCAATGCCCCTACTTATACAGCCCAAAATGCCGTTAGCCTTCTTGGCAACAAGGGCACACTGTCGACTCATATCCAGCTTCTTGTCCACTGTAACCCCTAGGTCCTCTTCTGCAGAACTGCTGCCTAGCCCCATTCGGTCCCTAGTCTGTAGCAGTGCACTTGTCCTTGTTGAACCTCATCAGATTTCTTTTGGCCCAATCCTCTAATTTGTCTAGGTCCCTCTGTATCCTATCTCTACCCTCCAGCGTATCTACCACTCCTATCAGTTTAGTGTTTAGTGATACTTAAATACTACAATAGTAGGCCTTATTTCCGATACATATCATAAATGTTAAGCATTAACAATGCATATGCTGTACAGTGCTTGACGTTATCCACACTATGCAACCCCTCTTTTTCATATTAAATACATGTTTCATGGCTTGATTTACCTTTACTGGCATAGCAGTTTGCTGCAAAGTTTTCTAAAAGTGATTCTCAAACAAATTGAATCACTCCATAATTTGAAATGATAACCTCAACATGTTAATCAATGATGAAAACCAAAATCAGTGCTTGGCTTTCCCTGGCACTCTCTGGGAGCCATTTTATTGCACCCTTCCATTTCTGATTGGTTCTGGGAGTAACATTGTTGGAAGGAAGTTTTGAAGCTGGTGTAACTTACAAAGACTTCTATTAAGGCAATGTGTAAAAGTAACAAGTGAATACTTCATTAAGAGACTAAGAATTCCAGTAAATTCTGGTGAATTCCAGTAATAGTTACCTGGGGCTTGAATCTGAATATTGTACCTTGGAGGTCACAGGCAACTATGTTAGATTCATGTCACCCCATCTCATTCTCTCCAGAATATTTAAGAAGCCAATGCTAAAGCTGTGGTTTCTCATCCCTGAAAAGCACATTCTATCTCTGATTGTGTAGTGATCTTAGCAATTTGGCAAACTTGTCACAGATCCTCCCTGAGATCTTATTGTGGAATTAGCTGGCTAATGATCTTTCTCTTAGAAATTATTCCAGTTCTCAAGGTGGGATTATGGAAACCTCAAATATTGCATGTTTTTCTTCTTCTCTTCAGTTAGAAAACATCTTCCTTGGACGCGATAATTCATTAAGACCTGGGATAGGCTTTTCATCCCCTGGATTGTTTGGAATTTTACCCTTAAAACGTTGGGCACCATATTCTCTAATTATTTTTTTAACAAGGGAAGGACTTTGTATTTTCAGTCTGAGCTTCCTTCATCTTAAAGAGAGTAAGCTGCTTTTCTGTCCTGCTTACAGTACTGTGTTATGAGAGCACAACAGTGCTTTTCATGTGTGACTGTGAAGTAGGTACTGTTGGATGTAGATCAATGTTAATGTTCTTATTATGAAAAAATGAACTTTGAAACCCATAAACTTGCACATTGCTTTTTACAGTTAGACTGCTTCCATGCTTAGATCATAACTTGTGCTCAGTTCATGTAATTATCCAGAAATATGGGACTTCAAGATTAAAAGCCTGTTTCAATGTTTGTCTAGTCTGTTAAAATATGAAGGAGTTAAGTACAATTACTATAGTGTCTACTTCAGAGGAATTGCCCTAGGAATAAATCTAGTTAAAAATGAACCCTTCTGTGCACTTAACCAAACATTAAAGGGCCCAGTAGTAGTCTCTTTGCATGTATCTGAATGGATCTTGATTTATGGCAGGTTTCATCATCTGCATGTGTTGAGGAATGTGTTTCTTCGGCTCTCTCAATGTAAGATGTGCAGGCAGGTAATGGCATGCCACAGGTTATTAGGAGATTAGGATATTTTAGGTGCATTTTACTTTAATTGCACAGTTGTCTCAGGAATCATCTCACAATGATGGTGTGGTGTAAGGTGACAGCATGAATGAATCCTGTAGCTGATCCTTTAGTCCCGATTTATGTACAAGGAGTACTATGATCATTTAAAACAGAGTAAGTATGAGACTCAGAGGAAGGGAATGGCAAGCCCTGTCACATCTTGCATGGTGGCCATAAAATGACTGTGCTGTGTATCTCCACTATATGGATATGTGGGCAAAGAAATGACGACAGATTTGCAACTAGTGAAGTAACAGCTCGGATCTATGTGAAACCTATTACAAAGTACATACCCATACTCTTTTCTGCTTCTATCAAAAATATGCTGGGTTATAAGGAGAGCTGGGGAAAGGGAACTTTAAGCATGTTTAGGGTAAACTCATCAGGGACTGCGTCAAAGATCAGATCCATAGCCTTAGTAGAAACTTAAGCTAGTTTTCTGCCACTGCTGTTACACTGGCCACACTGATGCATTATACGTGCTTCTCAACTCTGCTTCCCTTGGGCACTGTAGAGCTGGGCTTCAATTAGTAATCACAGCCCTATGTAGAGGAGTGTGCACAAAGGCCATACCCTCCGACACTGGAACAGGAGCCTTGCTGGGGCTGCTCCTCATCCTTCAAGCAAATTAGGGGGAAACTTCCTATCCTCATCCCTATGTAGTTCACCCACCCCTTTCCTCTCCCTCCCTGCCTCCCTCCCCAACACACATATCCTGCTTACTTGGACTCTGTCCAGTGGGAAGTTGGAGTGGGAGTAAATTTTACCCAGTAGTTAAAAATCAAAGAAACAAAGAACTGTTGCACAGCACTCTGATAATTTTTTTCCCATCCAGTAGGCAGTGCAATGGTAGGCTTTGCAGTTCATGTAGGTTTTTGAAGTATTTTGCCATTTGTTCATTTTTCTGCAGTAGCAAACCCTATATTAAGCAAAAACAATGAGGAGTCCTTGTGGCACCTTAGAGACTAACACATTTATTTGGGCATAAGCTTTCGTGGGCTAAAACCCACTTCATCGGATGCATGGAGTGAAAAATACAGTAAGCAGTATATGCATGAAAAGATGGGAGTTGCCTTACCAAGTGGTGGTCAGTGCTAGGGTTACCATATTTTAAGTGTCCAAAAAGAGGACACTCCACGGGGCCCCGGCCCCGCCCCAACTCCGCCCCCAGCCCTGCCCCAACTGTGCCCCTTCCCCAAAGTCCCCGCCCCAACTGCGCCCCCTCCCCTGAACGCTTCACCCCCCCTGCTCCTCCCCCTCCCCTGCTTCCCGCGAACTTTGGATTCGCAGGAAGCCTGAAGCAGGCAGGCAGCAGATAAGCTGGGGCTGGGGCTGGGGCTGGGGAGGGGCGCAAGGAGGCGCAGCCCAGTCCGGCCCCCCCAGCCGAGCGGCTCCCTCCGGCGGCTGGCCCCGGCCAAGAGGCTCTGGCCCCAGCGTCTCCAGCCCGGCTTGGCTCGGGCCCTGGGGCACCGGCCCCGGTTCCGGCCGAGCGCGCCAGCCCCGGCCCGGCCCCGGCCCCGGCCCCGGCCCTGGGCGAGCAGCGCCGGCCGGCGGCCGAGCATCCCCGGTCCCAGCGGCTCCGGCCGGCTCGGCTCGGGCCCCGGTTCCGGCCGAGCAGCTCCGGCCCGGCCCCGGCCCTGGCCGAGCAGCCCCAGTCCCAGCGGCTCCGGCCGGCCCGGCTCGGGCCCCGGTTCCGGCCGAGCCGCACCGGCTCGGCCCCGGCCCTGGGTGAGCGGCGCTGGCCTGTGGCTGAGCAGCCCCTGTCCCAGCGGCTCCGGCCGGCTCGGCTCAGGCCCCAGTTCCGGCAGAGCAGCTTTGGCCCGGCTCCATCCTTGGCAGAACAAGCGGCGCCGGCCGGCAGCCGAGCACCCGCCGGCAGCCGAGCACCCGCCGGCAGCCGAGCACCCGGCTCCGGCCCCAGCGGCTCCAGCCCGGACCCAAGCCCCACAACCCCTCCCTCCCTATTTTTCCGGACATGTCCGACTTTTTGGCAATTCCCCCCGGACGGGGATTTGAGGACCAAAAAGCCGGACATGTCCGGGAAAATCCGGACGTATGGTAACCCTAGTCAGTGCTAACGAGGCCAATTCAATTAAGATGGAAGTGGCCTATTCTGAACAGTTGACAAAAAGGTGTGAGTATCAGCAGAGGGAAAATTACTTTTTTGTAGTGACCCATCCACTCCCAGTCTTTATTCAGGCCTAATTTAATAGTGTCCAGTTTGCAAATTAATTCCATTCTGAAGTTTCTCATTGAAGTCTGTTTTTGAAATTTTTTTGTTTGCCTAACATTTCCCATTTAAAAAAATCTGACTTTTGGAGAATTTCTAATGTCTCATGAAATTCTAGTGTTTTCATTAGGATTTTGAAAAATTGCAAGGGGATGGTCCTGGGATCAGGGAGGTGCTCTTTTGTTGTTTCCATGAAAAACCAGGCAGGTTTGGCTTAGCTATTAATTATTGATCATTCTCGTGTGAAGTCTGCATTATGCACAGATGAGCTTGCTAGAAGCTAAAATCCCTCCACGTTCCATTAGCACTGAGCATGCTCCCCAGTGTCTCACTTCCCCACAGAACTGAACATCCAGATGGGACTCTGGCAGAATGTTCAACATTTCTGAAAATTGGGCCCAGATGCCTCATGAGGAGACCTCAGTTAGAGGCCACCTGTGAAAATTTTCATTTTAAGTGACCTCCCCAGCATGACAGAGGAAATCTGTGACAGAGGCAGGGACACAATCCGGTTCTCTTGTGTGTCATTCATCTTCCATAACCACAAGTCTATCCTTTTTGTTTCTGCAGTCCATGTCTCATTCTCTACCTGTCTGTCTTCCGACTCCTAGAGCAAATGAAGGAAGGGTCCTACAGAAAACCTTACGCAGTACACAGCCTTGATTTACTCTCTAAGCACTGCCCTTTGTGCTGAGTGAGGCAAAGGTCTTGTGAAGAAAATAGTATGTGATTGTCTAATTAAAAACTTTATCATAATGCATGCACAGAAGGGGAGGAGGATTGATTTAAATCTGTGTGGGTGTTTCCTAACTATTGAGTGCTTCACTTTCCAACATGAATAGCAATCATTTAGTGTACTTTTTATGTGCTTATAAGACTAAAGTTGAGTTTAGTTTACTGATGATCCATGATACCTCATTGATGAGGGATGCAGATAGTTGGCTCCATTTTGTTGGCTGTAGAGCCATATTTTCTAGTCAGTCTCAGCCCTCTTCTCCTATGCATCTTTTGGTCACTGGTGTTGATTGCCTTTTTTTTTCCAGTGCATGCACTGGTGAGGAATATTGATCCTATAATTGTGTCTCCTTGCACTTTGTATTGATTAAAATAATTACACTGGCCCAAATTCATCCCTGGTATAACTCTGAATGAATTTTTGCATGTTATTGATTTACAAGGATTATCAAATTGCACGTCTGGCTCAGAGTTACAGCTGATGATCAGGTTTTTTTGAAAGATGTCCTGGGCATTTATCCACCTTCATCCTGTTGTACAGAAAAAGAGAGGACTTGAGTCCCCAAGGCTGTCAATCCAGTCCCTTTCACAACCCTCACAGTAAAATATTTTCATTTAATTTGGAAGAAACTCAGTCAAGTGAAGTTGGTGGTGTTTGCTGTTGATGATAAACTGCTATTATGACAGCATCAGAATCCTAAAGAGGTCAAGGCCTCTAGATACGTTTAATGATCACAACCTGATTTATTACACAGGAGGAGCAAATGGAGATCAACTCTTAGGCACACAAAGTTGTTTACCTCAGAGAAAAATGGGCAAGAGCCATTGATGGGCAATAAATGAAACAGACTTATTTTCTAGGATTTAGTAACTGATTAGTCTGAAAGAAAAACCTAGGGTTGTCGATTTAATTGCAGTTAACTCATGCGATTAACTCAAAAAAATTAATCATGATTAATCACAGTTTTAATTGCACTGTTAAACAATAGAACACCAATTGAAATTTATTAAATATCTTTGGATGATTTTCTACATTTTCAAATATATCGATTTCAATTACAACACAGAATAGAAAGTGTACAGTGCTCACTTTATATTATTTTTTATTACAAATATTTGCACCGCAAAAATGATAAACAAAAGAAATAGTATTTTCCAATTCACCTCATACAAGTACTGTAGTGTGATCTCTTTATCATGAAAGTGCCACTTACAAATGTAGATTTTTTTTTGTTACATAACTGCACTCAAAAACAAAACAATGTAAAACTTTAGAGCCTACAAGTCCAGTCAGTCCTACTTCTTGTTCAGCCAAACAAGTTTGCTTATATTTACGGGAGATAATACTACAGGCTTCTTATTTACAATGTCACCTGAAAGTGAGAACAGGCGTTCACATGGCACTTTTGTAGCCAGAGTCACAAAATATTTACATGCCAGGTGCGCTAAAGATTCATATGTCCATTCATGCTTCAACCACCATTCCAGAGGACATGCTTCCATGCTGTCAGGGCCGGCTCTGGCTTTTCCGCCGCCCCAGGCGGAAAAGCCTCCGGCCGCCCCCCCCC
>NW_020664435.1:38730836-38805394 GCF_002925995.2 Terrapene triunguis
CGGGGCCGGGAGCCGGTCCGGGGTCGCCGGGCCAGGGGCCGGGGTCGGGAGCCGGGGGGTGCGCCGGGCCGGGGGTGGTCGGCCGGGGGTGGTCGGCCGGGGCCGGCACCCCAGGGCCCGAGCCGACCCAGGCTTTAGCCGCCGGGGGGGGCCAGCCTGGGCCGCGCCTCCTCCCCCCACACTCCCCCTTACCTGCTTCAGGCTTCCCGCGAATTAAATGTTCGCGGGAAGCAGGGGAGGGGGCGGAGACTTTGGGGAGGGGGCGGAGTTGGGGCAGGGGCATGGGCGGGGCTGGGGGCGGGGCCGGGGCCCCATGGAGTGTCCTCCATTTGGAGGCACAACATATGGTAACCCTAGCATATAATCTCTGGAGTCCTGTTTTGAATTTCTTGAGTTTACATCCACTGTCTTTTTTCCCCCTTGCCTCAAATAAGCCCTGAAGTCCAGTATGACAGTGTTCATCACTGAGGTCTATAACTGTACCTTTCTACTCTTCTGAAAGTAGAGTTCATCCTAAACTATGGAGCAGTCTATATGTCAAAGTTCCTGTGTCTTTAGGTATTAAAATCTCATAATACCTGCATGGGCAGGGTTGGAGTCAGTGATTTGATAGCACTGAAATAAAACAGAACATTGTTCTGAAACTGCATTTTGCCATGTGTGGTGCTCATGAAGCTAATAACAGAATGAAGAATCCAGTGAAAAAAGAAACACATATAGGTGTTAATTTCTAGCTAACAGTGCAAGGGGGAATTAGACACACAGGTCTTGCTGATAGTAGTTGAAGTAGTGTTTCTGATTCCCTTTTATATTCTTATGTTCACATCATCACTGTTCAAACTGGAACAGGTACAGAGAAGGGCTACTAGGATGATCCGAGGAATGGAAAACCTGTCTCATGAAAGGAGACTCAAAGAGCTTGGCTTGTTTAGCCTAACCAAAAGAAGGCTGAGGGGAGATATGATTGCTTTCTATAAATATATCAGAGGGATAAATACCAGGGAGGGAGAGGAATTATTTAAGCTCAATACCAGTGTGGACACAAAAACAAATGGATATAAACTGGCCATTAGGAAGTGTAGATTTGATATTAGATGAAGGTTTCTAACCATCAGAGGAGTGAAGTTCTGGAATAGCCTTCCAAGGAAAGCAGTGGAGGCAAAAGACATATCTGGCTTCAAGACTAAGCTTGATAAGTTTATGGAAGGGATGGTATGATGGGATAGCCTAATTTTGGCAATGAATTGATCTTTGACTATTAGTGGTAAATATGCCCAATGGCCTGTGATGGGACACTAGATAGGGTGCGTTCTGAGTTAATACAGAGAATTCTTTCCTGGGTGTCTGGCTGGTGAGTCTTTCCCACATGCTCAGGGTTTAGCTGATCGCCATATTTGGGGTCGGGAAGGAATTTTCCTCCAGGGCAGATTGGCAGAGGCCCTGGGGGGTTTTCGCCATCCTTTGCAGCATGGGGCACAGGTCACTTGCTGGAGGATTCTCTGCGCCTTGAAGTCTTTAAACCACAAGTTGAGCACTTGAATAGCTCAGACTTAGGTCAGGGGTTTGTTACAGGAGTGTGTGTGTGTGGGGGTGAGATTCTGTGGCCTGTGTTGTGTAGGAGGTCAGACTAGAAGATCATAATGGTCCCTTCTGACCTAAAAGTCTATGATCTATCACAGCCCATCATTGAGAAATCATAATTTTCCTCATTTATCTAGATACAATTCTGATTGATGCACTTTGGTGGTGGTTATTCTTGGACATCAGGAGGAGAGGCTTCCAGGACTTCCTATCCTACACACTTCCTGGTCCTTTGTTGGTAGTGTCAGTAATCTTGTGGCTACAAGCATTTGAAGTCCTAACAACAAATCCTCTGTAGTTAATACAAGGTTAATAGAAACTGTAAACAAGCAGTGTTATTGAATGGTTGTTTGTAATTTTGCTACATACTTCAGTAAAGAGATTCACAGCCCCTGTTATTTCAGGTATTGCAAGTTGTGTGCAGTTGTGATCAACATGCACTTAGTTTATAATATATAATCCCAGATACATAGAATCTCAGCAGCTACACTGAACCAATTAAATTACCAGTTATTTTTGTTCTTACTGCTGCCAGGGTTGAAGTCCCTCTTTGCTTTCTGGGAGAGTAGCATGGCTGAAATTGGTGGGATTCTATTGTAGGTATTTGAAGACTCAGGTCTGTTTTATCTTCTGTCTCGAGGGATTGGTGCTGACCTTCATCACTATGGAAAGCAATAATCTTGTTTTTGATGTGACTGACAAATGCAGTCATATCTCACTAGTCATGCTTATACAGGATTTCAGGAGGGCTGGTGTGGAGGATTGACTTAGCGAACAGTCTATGGAAGTTTTTGCTGTGACAAGCACAGATTTTTGCAAGGCCCAGGTGCTCATGTGATTTAAAATTACACGATTCCTAATCCTTACAATATTCTGTGTATATAAGGATTACATATTCTTGCAAGGGTGGGAACACACACAAAAAATACTTGGTATTGTTCAGACTCACTGCAGATAGCTTGTAAATGCATTTATAAGCCAAAATAATCATTGCATCTATGTTTTCAAAGCTCAGCTAAATATTTCCAGAATAATGAAAGCAGTGAATTGGAACCACTTTATTTAGATATACCTTTTTGATCAAGAGAACATAGTTTGATAACTAATCACATAATACTGAGTCCACTGTTATTTTCTTTATATGGCTTTGTTTTCTATTTTACTTTGTCTTTACTGGCTTTTTGGATAGCTATGATTTTGCATGCCAGAATGTTACTGAGTACATAGAAATCACTCTCAAATATAACTTGGAGGCCAAACATGTTCCAATAGGTCTGGACACATTACGGAACACATTAACAAAATCGAATTGTGAAACACATTAAGAAAATCCATATTTTGTACTAAGTTTAAGCCTTTAGGGCTATGGAAAGCTGCTACAGTGGAATAAGCTGTGGCAGTGCTGCAGTCTATATATTAATAAAGTCTCTGTAGTGATTTAACCTAAAGGTACCAGTAAATATACCAGTACACTGTATCTATTACAAAAAAGAAAAGGAAAATTAAGACTAATGGAGAAGTCAGAGAGCATCGTTAGCTAGAGGTGGATACATGTCCCACTCATATTCATCTGCTAGAATGAAGAAAGTTCTAAACCTAAATCCACATAATTCCCTCAGATCCCATCTCTACAGATGCATGTTAGTCATGAATACAAAACTGTTTAAAAAATGTACATGTGCAAGCTAAGCAGGCTAGAACAGAAATAAGGTTTGTAAGACCATACAGCAATATTTGTGACAACACAGTTTCCAGACAATAACAGTGAAAAGAGATTGTGCAGAAACAGTGTTTCCCATGTACGTCTCACCCGCTAGCTGGCCTTTTTTCCATGGTTCTCGTGATAACAGCTGCCCTCCTTGTTTTATAATATTGTCGATACTATTGCAGTAAGGAATGTATCTGTGCAAAAGTACTGAACTCCTATATTGCAACTGGATTATGCATTAAAACATTCCAGCCCTGACTTTTTCTCATTTATTTTCTGTTCGATGTGACAAATCTTTATTATAAATAGTCAGTAATCTCTCCATACCTAAGGCTGCAATCAGCGTCTACTATAAAGCCCTATTTTGGGTCCTCTGTAACTTTTGGAAAAATAACTAGGTCTGAAAATGGTCATGTTTACCCTGAAGGTAAAATATTTCCACAATTTTTGAACAAAATTGGCAAAACCATTTGAACGACAGGTGTTAATATGTTGTTTCAAGTCAGGGATAATATTTTAATGTGTACAAAGAAAAATTCATTGTTATGGAGAATTTCAGTCTGGAGGACACATGCTGGAGGTCTCATGCTGCTACTAGTAAAACATCCTTTAAAGGAAACAGTAATAATTTTAATAATATGAACCCTTACAGAATGGGGGAATGTATTTTGGAAAGCAATGACTCTGGAAAAGACTTTAGGGGTCATGGTGTGTAATCATCTGAACATGAGCTCCAAGTGCGATGATATGGCTAAAAGAGCTATGCAGTCTTTGGATGCATGAGCTGGGGAATATTGTAAATATTGAAAGTAGGGGTGTAGTATTTCCTCTTAATTAGTATTAGTGACACCAGTACTGTGCCCAATTCTGGTGTCCATACGTCAGAAAGGATATTGGTAAACTGGAAAAGGTTTTAAAAAGAGCTACAGAAATGATTTGAGGTCTGGAAATCCTGCTTAGCAGAGAGAAACAAAGAAGCACAATCTTTTTAACTTATCCAAGAGAAGGTTAAAAGGTGATTTGATCATGGTCAAAAATACCTACATGGTGAGAAGATTTCTGATAGCAGAGAGCTCTTTAATGTAACATACAAAAAGACATAATAAGATCCAATGGCTGGAAATAAGCCACAATTTTAACAGTGAGGGTTATTTAAACACTGGGACAACTTACCTAGGCATTTGGTAGATTCTTTCACTTGAAGTGACAGCAAGATTGGATGGCTTTCTGAAAGATATAGTATAGCTTAATGGAAAGTAATGGGCTTGATGCAGGAATAACCAGGAGAAATTCTATGGCCTGTGTTATGCAGGAGGTCAGATTAGATGATCACACTGGTCCCTTCTGGCTTTAACCTGTGAAGCTGAAATTTTGACTGCTGTCTAATGCTTCTTTGTCTACCTCTGTCTCAAATATAACTTGTTACTGCCACTTCATTCTTTTCACAGAGTGAAAGCTAATGTGCTGCCTATATTTCAAAGAAATAAGCAGTATTTGAGCAAAGTTATGAACAATTTTATTTCACTGACTTCAGTAGGAGCAGGATACAGCACTACATGTTTGAGAGCATGATGCACTTCATTGGCTGATTGCAGTTTAGAAGGAAGAAGAGTTCCTTCTGTAATTTACTGAGGTTTTCCTTTGGCTGCAGTGTTAGGAGCTTGTGTTTTTGGAACTGTAGGGCTAGGGTTCTGTTCTGCTGTGATTTATGGTCATAGCCTGTTGACTGTTTAGGTTTATTTACCTCTCCCTTTTGACTGCATAGAGAGAGAAATCCTCAGACTTGCACTTTTTTTGGGTAAGTCTCGTTCAAAACCAGAATTCTGAAAATTTTGAATGGACTGCTTGAAATTAAAGCTATTAAAATAGCTCCATCTGAACTTTTTTGTGAAGCATCTAATAATTTTTCATGCCCCTCTGTATACTCAATAAAACCACATTACATAACAAATTTCACGGTATCATTAGGTTTACCAATTTCCCCCAACCATACTGGGGTGTAATTCAGGTTCAGCATTGGGGTGCAGAACCATGGTGACACAAACCATGGATAAATGCATATAGAAAAATATGCTTGTAACATTGGCTTGTGCAGCAGGCAGTTGGAAAGGGAAGGGCTAATAAGAATCATTGAAATCGCTCCTCAAGAATATACTGTGTACAATCAATACATCCCTATTCTTTGATATGGTCATTGAAAGAATCCATCAGTGACAGGGTTGCTTGTAGAATATGATCTCTGCTAAAAAAAATGCTCTTCTCCATCAACTGGATGGGAGCTATGGAGAATTGTGCCTGCCACTTATCAAATAATGGCAATTAATGAAACTCAGTACTGTTTCTTCCCTTGAAACTGTCTGTTGTTTAAGCCAGTGTCAATAATATTCTCATCTCGCTGTATTCATAAAGCACTTATCACTATAGTGCTATACCACAGGAGGCAACCCCTATGGTAGCAACCTGCATAGAACTTGCAGGGAGGAATACATGTTGCAGCAGGGAAGACTTTGGAGGAGGCATCAGAAGATTAGTCTGTGTCCACATGGCTTGAATGGTAGCTTCAGGTGCAGCTCCTCTGTAAATAGTTCTCTTAATAAAAAGCCAATTTAGTTTTATAAGCATGGAGTCCTCTCGTGTTATTAACCAGTGTGACCGGGTGCCTGGGATGAACCACACTGAGAATGCCACACTCAGGGCAGACAATCCCCCAAAACTGGTGGTTTATGCTATAAGTAGATTCACCAAACCAGTATCAAAAGAGCTTCTGTAGTACCACACTGGTTAGCAAGGAGTGAAACACAGTCCCCTTTAAGCATTCCAGCCCTAGTTCCCATCCAGACAAATTGGTCCAATATAGTGAGAGGTTACTGAAAACCTAATTACCATATGTGAGTTTCTACCAATCCCAAGAGATCAGACACTTAGCGCGAGGTCAGTATGTATCTCAGATCTTACCTAACTATCACACTGTCAGCCAATCCTTAGTAAACTAACTAAAGATTTATTTATAAAAGAAAAGAAGAGAGTTATTGAATGGTTAAGGAATCATATGGATACAAGTGATTTTCAGTGTTCAGAGACCAGGATCCACAGTAATGATGGAATAGGCTGCTGGCTTCCAAAAGTCTCTCTGGTAACTTCCAAAAGATTGGAAGGTCCTCAGTCCATAGTTCAAAATACTCCTTTTCGTTGTAAACCCACAGTCCAGAGAAGTGGAGCAGGAATGAGGAAATTGGAAGTATCTCAGGTATCTTTTATATCTTCCACTATGTGCATGGAAACTTACTGTCCCAAACAAAGCCCACAGGCCTTGTGTATGGAAAGTTACTGACAAAGATGGAATCTGAGGTCACATGTCTGTGTCACATGCCCTTACACGTTTTGCTGAATCTCAGGGATTGCCATTGGCTCCTTGCAGTCTCAGGTGTCCTCAGGAAGAGCCATCTGGAGAGTTGATTCTTCTTAATGGCCCATCAAGCTTGAATGCTCCATTCACAATGGGCTGGCGAGACTGGATATAAACTACTTTGTTGGTGTCACCCTGAGTACAAACACATTTGAGGTACAAATACAGGGCCAATATTCATAACTTCAGATACAGTGATGATACATGGATTTAACCAGGATAATCTTACTTAACAGATTTTAACTTTTCCATTGACACCTTCCATGATATACTTTGTATAAGATTTGTTGCAAGTGTATAACAATGGTAGCAACCAATGGTGATCTTCAATCATACAGCATTGCACCCAGCACACAGTACATGAAACACCTAACCTGCTGTAAACAAGGGAAGTGGTAATTTAAGGGATGATTTTGCCCTTAAGCCATTCACAGAAATAGTAAATAATTTTGATTTAACAAGATTTCTCATGAGAATGAATGCAAGGGACCTGTATCATGGTGTCAGCACCTAGATGCTACATGCATTAAAAGCACCAAGAAGTGCTTACTATGAATTAAATGTGAAGCTGGCCAAATAGGATTTGATCCTATGCTTCCTCAAGTCAATGGCAAAGCTCCCGATTAATGGTGCAAGGTCAGGGCTATAATGCAAGAAAGGGGTTTAGTTATTTGGCTGAATTTGTAAATCACAGCTGGCAGCCTCCTTCGCTGTCTCAGCAGCATTCCTTAAAATTGGCATGGAAGCTGAAGAGCTTTCATCCTCAGGGCAGGGTTGGGGAACATTTGCAAACAATCTGCTTTTGTCCATGTTATGCCTGTGCAGTGAATAAAAAAATGGCTGTAAGTCTCTACCATTGTTAGTCAATCACCATATATGTGCACCAAACTCACTTAGAAAAGGGTTAAAAAAACAGATGAAGCACTTTTTCTGTATGTGTGTGGAGGGGAATGAGCAAAGACTTACAGTAGATGGAATTTGCAAAAGCATAGTAGTGGGAAAATAGGCCATATTTTGTGTCTCATGATATGTCTACTCAGAAATTGAAAACCCGTGGCTGGACCGGGTCAGCTGACTAGGGTTCGCGGGGCTCAGGCTGCAGGGCTGTAAAATTGCAGTGTCGACATTCAGGCTCAGGCTGGACCTGAGCTCTGGAACCCCAAAGGAGGGGAGGATCCCAGAGCCTGGGACTAAGCCTGAGCCCAAATGTCTAGCCCCGCAGCCCAAACCTTGCAAACCCGAGTCACCTGAGATGGGCCAGCTGTGGGTATTTAACAGCTATGTAGATATACCCTCAGTGATTTTCCCCATGTCCCTTTCAATCATAGAGAACTGAATGATCAGTGTAGCTCTGTAAACATTATCAAGAATATACATTTGTCCCTTTTTAACTTATTATATGAAGTTCAGTAGACTTAATATAAAATAAAAAATAATAATCAAGGTCCAATCACTTTTCATTGGACTCCCACATTTGTATTCAAATCTTTTATACAGAATGCCTCTTTGGGCCCTGATCTCTTGTCACTGCATCTATCTTTTAGCACGATTTAAAATGAGAGAGTGAAGCTGTCTCATTTAAATTCCATTGTTTGGCATCTGAAAATTCCCCCACACCATCTCTAGTTACACGGGGATTGGCAAAGTGGCATATATGTAAATAAAACAATGATATCACATACTGCAGTCTACTCTAGGTTATATAATTTAGGTAGTTCTATGTCATTTAATCCCATAAGGAGGAGAGAGCTTGTAATTAATGTACAGTGGAAACTGGAGATTCTTGAAAAGTGGTAGTTTTGTATGTGATCTTGCAGTTATGTAAAAACATTTACCTCCCTTCTGTGTCTTCACTTTTAAGCAGTTCAGCTGTACATACGTATATTGTTTATTGTATATGTTATTTTCCCCAAACTGATTCCACATGATGTTATTTTCAGTTGCGGAATCGAAGATGTGCATGAATGACTCTGCAAGGCTCCCCTGTTCAGAATTCCCCAGGCTTTCTCCTTGAAAGCATTCAAAGCCTATATTCAAAGACCATACTCCACTGATGCTATGACTTCTTGTGATTGCTCCTTTGGTTCTGCAAAACGCAATCCTATTTAAATTAAATTAATGGAGATATCCCATCTCCTAGAACTGGAAGGGACCTTGAAAGGTCATCAAGTCCAGCCCCCTGCCTTCACTAGCAGGACCAATTTTGATTTTGCCCCAGATCCCTAAGTGGCCCCCTCAAGGATTGAACTCACAAGCCTGGGTTTAGCAGGCCAATGCTCAAACCACTGAGCTATCCCTCCCCCTTATTCCCTATTGGAATATTATTATTATTATAATCTATTATTTATTACTGTTTGTTAAACTCTGAAAGTGTGCTGTGCAAGATCAACATATCAAGAAAGTTCCTGCTACGAGAACCACAATCTAGACAGATATAAAGCTAAAATGCACTGGGAGACTGTGATGGGGTGGTGCCCCACCCCCTGTGGAAAAGGGCTGAACCAGGCCTGAGAGGCTGCACAGACTATCAGCCAAGGCCTGGGGAGTGCCAATCAGGGCAAGGGAGGAGGCAGCCAATCAAGGCTGGGCTAGATCCTATATAAAGGCTGCCTGGAAGAGGAGAAGTCAGTCACGCCCTGACTAGCAAGGGAGAAGGACTGGCTCCTGAGCTAAGGAGCAGCACCTTGGACAGAGCAGTGCTGGGCAGGCTTGGGGGAGCAGAGCAGAGCTCTGGCCCAGATACCTGCCAGGGTGCGGCCCTTGCTAGATGGGGTTGAGAAGGTGCATAGGGCCAAAGGGGAAGTGGCCCATGGAAACTCAGCAGATGAGAGGGGAGAGAAGGAGGACAGAGGAAGGCTGCGACTAGAGGGTCCCTAGGTCGGGACCCAGAGTAGTGGGTGGGCCTGGGTCCCCCCCGCCTTCCCCTCTTGCATTGCCCCTGGCCACCGAGGAGAGGGGCCGAGAGAGGCCGCAACTAGCCCCTAAGACGAGGGGCTAGACTCTAGGGTTGTGGTTGGCCACCGAGGCAGGGGCAAACAGAAGGACTGTTGTTAACATCCTCCCCCCCCCCCCCGCATAAGGGGCTGAGACCAGAGTAGTGGGCACTACCGGAGGGCAGTGTCCTGAAGTGAATGGAGACTGTCCTGAAGAGTATGCCGCCGAGCAGGGAGCAACACGGGTCCCAGGGCAGCAGACCGGAGACAACGGGCGAGCTACCACATTGAGGACGCTCCGCAGCAGTCAAGAGCTAATTCCCAGGGTGACTGGCAGGGGGTGCCAGTGGTGGTGAGTTGCACCCCATCACAAAGACCCACAGGAAGGAATCACTTTACAAGTATTTTTTTAAACAATTCTTAACCTGATCATTTTCATATTGTTTCTGTTATAGTGGTACCCCAAGACACCACCAGTCATTGTGCTAGGTGCTGTACAATCACACAGGTAATCAGGGTCCCTGCCCACAAGAACAGATCCCCATCCTGCAGATACTTACATACTTCACTTTAAGCACATGACTTCTGTGGGTCTAATCACAGCAGGATCAGTGCTGAAGTCAAGACAAAGACATAAAGTGCACTAAGAAGGAAGTGGTGAGATGTCGAGGATAACTATAAGATCATGGTTAGATAGGCTACTATGTGCAAAGTCAATGGCTCTGAATTATTTGAGCAATTGAGGCTAGATCCTCAGTTGGTTTAAATTGGTGTAGCTCCATACAGGTGTGGGTGGGGGGTGCAGCAGCACACCCTGGCTTGAAGTGGTTTCCATCATACACAGAAAGGTTTACAGTTTTGGTCAGTGGCTTTCAACACCCCCACTACAAAAATTGTTCCAGTACCTCTGGCTCCATAGAGTTGTAAAGAACAATTTAAACAGGCTGAGAAACTGGTGCCTGATTTTTAAATTACTTCCCTATCAAACTGTAGCCCTGTGTGCTCCCTTACCAGTTACTCCCACTCTCCTCCATCCTCTGACAAGTGACTGTTGATTTCCCTGCTTCTTATTTCTGTAGTATTTTGTTGTTTTGCCCCCTCTTCTATACAGGCTGCCCCTTGGCACCCATCTAGCATTATTAGTTTGGGGTTTTTTAAGCGATATATTTTACCACAACTCTCTCAAACAGTTTGTCTCCTCTTGTCTGCCTACCGCATATTCTGTTCTGTTCCATTCAGATTCTTACACCTCTCTCATCACTGTAGTACCTGAGTACCTTCCACTTGGTACCTTAAATGATGGGGCTAGTATCTGTCATATGCAATTCACTCTTTCTCTCATCCTCTCCCCAGAAGGAGAATTGTGTGTGTAGTGTGGTGTTCATTTTGTTTTATAAACTATACGTGCACAGTATTGTAATGTATTTATATTCGTGAAGACAAGGCCAAAGACGTGCACATCGTATTTCGAACAAAAGGTGGTGAGGTTTGTGGTGGTTCTTGTGTCCTGTGAAAGTTTGTTCCACAGTCTTGGACTGGCCCCCAAGAAGGCTCAGTTGCCTGCATGGACAAGCTTTACTTTTGTGGTAGGTTGGTTCTCATCCAGAGCTTTCTGCATTCTGGGACGAGGTCATTGAGTGCCTTGAACATAAGGAATGAGTGGAAACAACTAGGGCTATTTGCCCCCTAAATCTTGGCTCTGCAAGTGTGGGCAGGCCTTACCTCATTTTGGTGCTGCTGGCAGCCACTAAAGCGGCTGCTGTGGACTCTTTCTTGGAGGATGCTGGGGCCTTCATAAAGGGCCATGTAAAACCCCTTTTGTTTGTGGGCCTAGTGGAAGAAGTGAATCTCTGACAGGGATTTGAATGTTAAGAGCCTCTGGCATGCCTGGATTGAGAAGCTGTTCTATGTATAGTGGACAGACTACATGGAAAAAGGCACAAAGTTGGGAGTGGAACAAGGAAGTAAAAGCAAACCAGATATGGACTTGGTTTTACAATTTGACTTTGAGATGCATCCTTATTGCTGTGAAAACCCCAATCCTAGAAGCTAACATTGGAAAATGTATTTTAAGTGTTGAGATGACAGAATGCTGATGGGTGTATTTTTAACAGCCAAGTGTAAAATTTAGGGCAAATGTATGGTATACTTTCATTCACATCAATTTTACACCACTGTAAATCTGTCTTTGGTGGAGTTACACTTGTTTTACAACCCCATTAGAGAAGAATCAAGCCCAGAGCTTGTTAACGTTAAGGGCATAGTGCAAAACAAATCTGTTTACTCAGGCTTTTGCATGTAAAGTGGCAGTATGTTTATATGCTTGAAGTCAGAACTTTTCTTTATTAAGCTTTGAGTAAAGGCTCTAGAACTTGGTCTTTGTTTATTATGGGATGAGTTTATGTAATATTTGTTATATCCTTTTAAAATGGAATATATAACCAAAGGCAGCTGTAAGGATGCATTTTAAACTTAGAAGACAAATCAGCCAATATATGTGACTCTTTCATTAATCCAAAATCATCTCTAAATATTCTGTTCCATCATAGGCTACTTTTAAATTATCATATGCAATTAAGAGGTTGTTTGCATGAGTGGTAACATCTACTTGTTGCTGAAATGTAGACCATTTTATCTTATGGGTGATAAGATTTATAGTTTTCTATCTTTTTTTGTTCACACAACAGGAATAAATACTCTAGAGATGTTCAGAGATTCAAAGGCCAGAAGGTATCATTATGATTATCTAGTCTGGCCTCCTGTATAACACAGGCCACAGAACTTCCCAAAAATAATTCATAGAGCATATCTCTTAGCAAAATATCCAATCTTGATTTTAAAATGGTCAGTGATGGCGAATCCACCACACCCAGGACCTGCGCTTCCACTAGGCAACCCTAGGCGGTTGCTTAGGGCAGCAGGATTTGGGGGGTGGCATTTTGCTGCCTGGGCGGAAATTCGGCGGTGGGGGGTCCTTCCGCTCTTGTTTTTTGGCGGAAATTCAGCGGCAGGTCCTTCACTCACTCCGGGACCTGCCGCCGAAGTGCCCCGAAGACGCAGAGCGGAAGGACCCCTGCCGCTGAATGCTCAGAGGAGGAGCGCTGCTCCTGGCGCCGCTCCTGACCACACCCCTCCATACATTGTTCCTGTGGTTAATTATTCTCACTGTTAAAAATCTACACATTGTTTCTGGTCTGAATTTGTCTAGGTTCAACTTCCAGCCAGTCATTGGATTGTGTTATATCTTTCTCTGTTAGACTGAAGAGCCCATTATTAAATAATCGTTCCCCGTAGTGGACTGACTGCGTGGAAAAAGTCACAAAGTTAAGAGTGGAAGAAGGAAATAAGAGCAAACTAGATATGGACTTGGTTTTGCAATTTGACTTTGAGGTTCATCCTTAGACTGCAGTCAGGTCCACCCTTACCTATCTTTGATAGACTCAAACAGCTCGATCTATTTAGTTTATCACTATAAAGCATGTTTTCTAATTCTTTAATCAATCTTGTGGCTCTTCTCTTAACCTCTCAACATCCTTCTTGAATCGTGGTCTCCAGAATGGGACAGTGTTGCAGCAGCCTTTCTCCTTCAGTAACATAAAAGATACTGTCATTTTGTTCATCATCCTGGGACGTTATAGCAAGGCAATATCCTAGCAATTACTAGCATCATTTAGCAACCATTAATCAAAACTTTTTGTACACATTTGTTCATCTTGAATTCATTCAAGTTGCACTTAAAAATTCACTCTTTTCATGAGACCCACAAGTAATCTGTTTATATTTTAAAACAAATACACAAAAGAAACCCAACTAAGTCATCTCTTCCTCTGGATTTCCCAGTATATCTTACCTTTGTTCCTTAAGTTCTGTGTAGCAGGTGGCCTAATAAAATCTTTATTCCCTGTGCATGAATGCACTTTTGGCCAGTTGATGTACACATTCATAGCTGGGTTGTTTTTGCATCAGAATTAAATAGAGCTACTTTGCTGGACTTGAGATTAAACTGGAAAGTAGGTATGAGAACCTCTAAAGCAAAAAAGCGAGAAACAAGGTTCACTATTCTGGAGAGTATTGCAATATACAGCTGTCACTGGGAAGGGGATATAAACCCTGGAAGTAGAGGAGAAGCTTCCTGAAAATATATAGTTTCCCCAAGAGAAAAAGGAAAAAGTCAACGAGACATAACTCTTTTATAAACTGGTCTCCAGAATGGTAATACCTGAACTTAATGGTACCTCTTTTCCCCCTGGCTTATTCCCTTTTGCTCTATTTGTAAGACTGCATTAGAGCAGGTTTTCTGAATTGCATACTTAATTTAGATGGAACTGGAATGGCATTGGCATTGTTCTGTGTAGGGACTTTCTCCCCTGAGGGGAGATGATTATCTAAAATGCAGTTTCAGGCAGGGTATTTCTACAACATCCAAGCTGGGACACTATGACATTTTAATTTTAGGCTCTGGTAATCAGTATCTCTCAGTCCTCAAGTTCACTGAATATTTTGATAGAACTCAGGGCCTAGACTAGTTCTGAGAAATTGTTTCCAATTTTAGTCTCTCAACAGCAAAACATGAAAACCAGCATTCTTCCAGACATGCTCATTCTTAATGGGATCAGGCCATCTTTTTTGCTTAGCAAGGCTGAAACGTCTATCCCTTTTAATACCGCGTACAAGAATTCACACTCATTTAGTATTCCCACTGCAAGGGCTATTAAATAAACACTCGTTAATGAGAGTTAAAATTACAACACAGAGAAATGTGCTAGTTTGTTTGGAGCCACATAAAAGGCTTACTGCAAATCCATAATATTCCAGCATAGATGGAATATATTTTTCACTGTTAAATCAATAGCCTGCAGTGTGTGTTTACAAACTGGCAATGTTCATTTAATGAATAAGATTGTCTATGGTTTATTCATCTGGAGTCAGTGATACTGTGCACACCAAAACTACTTCTTAAGAGTCATCCCTGCCCCTTTTTCTGATCCCTCTGTAAATTTAACAATGGGAACTGGGTCTTTTGTTTACACCATGTATTCAGTGGGAATGACTATACTCCACGTCCTCCTCTGAACTCCTTGTAGACTAAGAAACAGAACTTGCAGTTTTCTCTTCCATATTGTTTGATTGCTCTTATTCTAGAAGCAGTCTGTGAATGTTCTCATCAATTGTCCTGACCCAAGGCCAGTTTGACAGAAATTGAGACTATGCTTTGTACCTGAAATATAATCAAACACTGAAAGACCATATTAATTTGTATGTGTAATATGTATAACAGATTTATTACAACATTTTTAATATAAACTTCATTCATCAAAACATTGTCTTAGTGTCTTAGTACATACATCTTTAGTGTTGCTTCAACAGTCAAGAAATTGTAGATACAACCATAGATTGTATACAGTAACTCCTCATTTAAAGTCGTCCCGGTTAATGTTGTTTCATTGCTGATCAATTAGAGAACATGGTTGTTTAAAGTTGCGCAATGCTCCCTTATAATGTTGTTTGGCAGCCGCCTGCTTTGTCCACTGCTTGCAGAAAGAGCTAGCTGATGGGGGCTTGGAAACAGGGTGGACCAGCAGGCCCCCTATCAGCTCTCTGCTCCCCTAAGTTCCCTGTGCGGCAGCCGCCCAGCAGGCTATCAATTGCCGGGCAGTTCAGCTGTCCCTCCCCCCACTGCCTTGTGCTGCTCCTGCCTTCTCCCTTGGAGCTGCTCCAGGGAGCCTCCTGCTTAGAGGGGTGCTAATGTCAGGGTGTCCCCCACCCCTCGCTCCTTCCCCCATCTCCATAGAGCAGGAGGACACATGACGGCTCAGGACAATGGAGGGAGCTTGCTGGAAGCAGCTGCTGTCTTAACTTGTTGAGCTAATTAAAAAGGCAATGTACTTAGAGTGGGGTCAGCGTACTTAAAGGGGCAATGCGCGTCTCTCACACACAGGGTGTATGTCTCTCAGGACCGCCCAGAGGATTCAGGGGGCCTCGGGCAAAGCAATTTCGGGGGCCTCTTCCATAAAAAAAGTTGAAATACTATAGAATACTATATTCTTGTGGGGGCCTGGGGCAAGTTGCCCCACTTGTCCCCCTCTCTGGGTGGCCCTGATATCTCTGTCTCTCTCTGCCATGCTGTCTCCCCTCCCTCCATTCGGGCTACCTTGTAGAGTGTGAGGCTACATTAACAACAATGTGTTAACCCTTGAGGACTCAGCTGAGTGCTAGTTCATCATTTAGCAGTAAGTCATTCCCTGGGAAATATTCCACCCTCTTCCACCCTCTGACTCCCTGGAACCTAACCCCCCCATTTACATTAATTCTTATGGGGAAATTGGATTTGCTTAACATTGTTTCACTTGTAGTTACGTTCCTGAAAAATGATACTTTAACGTTAAGTGAGGAGTTACTGTATATGATAACTTGAGGTTGGAGGGTTCAGTGCCTTAGGAGTTGACACATGCAGAAATTTGCACTCACACATTTGCCCATATATTTCCTGAAAGTCAGGCACAGTATACACAAGTGTTCAAAAAGCCATTATCATCACTGTGAAAATCAAACCAAAGAGATTCTCTTCTCACCTCTCTTCTTTCTGGACTTTCTCCCATTTATAAAGAATACAGCTGTTTGAAATTTTTAAATGAAAAATATCCTTTCCACCCAAAAAGTTCATGGAAAACCTTCTCTTCCCCCCCATCCCCCCATCCCAACATTTTTACCTTAAAAATATTTTAGGTTTTCAGTTGATGGTTTTTTGGTTTTAAAAAAGAATCACAGGAAACTCAGGAAAAAAAGTGAATAAATAAAAAATATGCTGTGTAAAAATAATTGGCATTTTTCAACCAGCTTTGAGAGGTTTCCCAACCTCACCTCATCCTACAGAGTCACATTGTATCTATCTGTTTTAAATCTTTATATTTTATCAATCCTGTTAATCTGATCAGATTTCTCCATCCATCGTATGCTCATCAACCCTGGTACCTGAAGGCCATAGCTATCACGGTACCCACACAATAATTTTTATGTCATTTTCTGTAAAATTTTGACACCAAGATTTCTATAAATCAATAACATTCTAACATGCTACATCTCATTTGTTTTTCTTCTGTACGCTTTCTTCAGTTAATGTTTCCCCATCTTTTCCAGCATCTTTCCCCCCTCCAATAACTTTTCTTTTTTACCCTTCATCCATTTACATAATGAAATCTCCTGTGTCTGGGGTCTAGAAACAACACAGTTGTGTCCCAACACTATTAAAAAGAATTTAATCATGCACTGTTCATGAGGCTGAACTGGTTTTTAATGATGTTCTTGAATTGGGCTAGAGCCCTGCAGAAGTCTGAGTGAAGTAGTTTGGAAGCACAGTTAATCTTGTCTGTACTGCAAGACTGAACTGTTAAATGATTATCATGTTGTAATGGGTCTTCAGCATGGTGGGTTTTTCATAGAATATCAGGGTTGGAAGGGACCTCAGGAGGTCATCTAGTCCAACCCCTTGCTCAAAGCAGGACCAATCCCCAACTAAATCATCCCAGCCAGGGCTTTGTCAAACCTGACCTTTTTGTGGAGGTTCACTACTAGGAATGGGTGTTATACCGAGTAAGTCTAAAGAAGTCTAAATTAGTGTGATATGCATGTTTAGGGAGTGGAAGTAGGTATAATTTACTCTAACTTAATTTCTATTTAGATTTTTTAGACACATCTGGAAATATGGCTCATTGTATTGAAATTCTGTTTTCACTTACACCTGAGCAACATCACGAATGACAATCGATATGTCCTGTAGCATCTTTATTACTGGTGGTGGTGCACAAGCCAGAAAGAACAGAGTTTGACTGTCACATCACAGGCTAAGTAGTAGAGCTGACAGTTTGAAACAAACCAACCTAAAAAACCCCCCAAAACTTTGTTTGTAAACTGAGCTAGTTTGATGTGTTACTAGTGAGGTTAACAAAGGTGGATTCTCAACAATGCCAGTTTGGTAAAGTCACTTTTCAGGACAGAAGTGCAGTTTAATGCTTTATAGTCATGTACAAGCAAGGAAGTCTCCTTGTCCAGGCACTTAATTTGCAACTGTGTGGCACTCTTGGAGGAAGGATGGTCCAGTGGTTACAGCCTAGGACTTGGGAGACTTGGGTCCACATCCCTGCTCCATCAAAGACTTCCTGTGTGACCTTGGGCAACTCATTTAGTCCCTCTCAGTTCCCCATCAGGAAAATGTGGATAATGGGGTGTTATGAGGATAAATACATTAAAGATTGTTAAGCACACAGATACTACAGTGTCTTAGGCCTGGTCTACACTAGGCTTTTATGTCGACTTTAGCGCCGTTATATCGAATTAACCCTGCACCCGTCCACACCAGGAAGCCATTTAGTTCGACATAAAGCTCTCTTTAAATCGATTTCTGTAATCCTCCCCAACGAGAGGATTAGCGCTAAATTCGACATGGCCATATCGAATTAGGCTAGGTGTGGATGGAAATCGACGGTAATAGCTCCGGGAGCTATCCCACAGTGCACCACTCTGTTGATGCTCTGGACAGCAGTCCGAGCTCGGATGCTCTGACCAGCCACACCCCCGGGAAAATTTGAATTCATTTTCATTTTCCTGTCTGGGCAGTTTGAATCTCAGTTCCTCTTTGGACATCGAGGGGAGCTCAGCAGCAGTGGCAACTATGCAGAGCTCTCCAGCAGAGATGGCCGTGCAATGTAATAGAAAGAGGGCCCCAGCATGGACTGATCGGGAAGTCTTGGATCTCATCGCAGTGTGGGGCGATGAGTCCGTGCTTTCAGAGCTGCGCTCCAAAAGAAGGAATGCTAAGATCTACGAGAAGATCTCCAAAGCCATGGCAGAGAGAGGCTACAGCCGGGATGCAACGCAGTGCCGCGTGAAAATCAAGGAGCTGAGACAAGGCTACCAAAAAACAAAAGAGGCTAACGGACGCTCCGGATCCCAGCCCCACACATCCCGTTTCTACGAGGCACTGCATTCCATCCTGGGAGCGGCCGCCACCACTACCCCACCCCTGACCGTGGACTCCGAGGATGGGATCATGTCCGCGGCCGGTTCCTCGTCGGACATGACAGCGGACGGGGAAGATGAAGAAGGAGATGAGGAGGACGAGGCAGTCGACAGCGCTGGCACCGCTGATTTCCCCGACAGCCAGGAGCTCTTCATCACCCTTACCGAGATCCCGTACCAACCGTCCCCATCCCTTACCCCGGACACAGAATCAGGGGAAGGATCAAGCAGTAAGTGCTGTAAACATGTAAACATTTATTTAAAACAGAACGGTAATATTTATACTATTAACAATGTACATTTATAAAAGTTCTGTAAACTAGTAAAAAAATAATCAGGTACAAAACAGGAATATTTACAAAGGTAACAAATGGGTTTTCATGATTTCTCTGTCTTGGGCTCTTCTCAATTTAGTCCCAAGTGTTTTAAAAAATTTTCACAATGTCCGTTACTCCATGATTCCCAGGCCCAAGACGCTCCACTCCATAGTCCCAGTGCACCTACGCGAAAATCCGGTCAATGTGGCCGGGGATCGACGAGAAATCCTCGTAGGAGAACTCCTCGTAGGTCTCGTGGAGGTAGAGCTCAAGCCTGTTGATCAGGTTCCGGGGTAGGGCGATCTTAGTGGGCCCTCCGTGGTAGCAGACATGCCCCCTCCACGCCACAATCAAGTACTCCGGGATCATGGCCCGACATAGCATGGCGGCATACGGCCCCGGTTTCTGCATGCTTTCCCGCAGCATGCGTTCTCTCTGGGTGTCCGGGATCCTCAGGAGGGTGATGTCGCTCATGACGCCCTGCTTTGAATTAGGGAGGGGAATGTTAGTATTGGGACTGCTTTACAGCCACGCGGTGGAGGGAGAGGGGCAGCATACAGGGATCTTTCCCTGGGACAGCTGCGAGGGGGTGGGACAGGGGCAGAGTTGATGCTGTCCTGATTGCTGGCAGCAGAGACTGGCATTGCTTTCAATGTGAAAGGAGGCCAGTGCTACTGCTGGAGTTTTAAGCAGCCACAAGTCTGCGGCTTACCATTATTGCCCGCTCCAGAAGTTCAGGTCTCCAGCCACAGTTCTCTGAACAGTCCAAGACCACCGCAAGTCCACAGGCACTGAAGGCGACGGCCGAAAATTCGACCTTGTCCTGAGTGCGCATGTGAGAGGTTCAGTGCATGGTCTTGTTCACAGAGAAAGACTAGGTTCTTTGTATACAATTTCATTTATCTGTCTCAGGAATTCACTCCCTTTTTAAAATTCACACAGACACATCTGCGACTGTCTCCCAACCCAGCCTGTCAGCACACTCCCAGAGGCTAGCGCAGATTAGGCGGAGGAAGAAGAAGACGCGTGAAGACATGTTCACAGAACTAATGGGCTGCTCCCGAGCCCAGGCAGCCCAGCAGACACAGTGGAGGGAGAACTTGTCACAAATGCACCGAGCAGTCATGGAACGGGAGGAGAGGTGGCGTCAGGAGGACCAACAGGCTACTGAAAAGCTGCTTGGACTAATGAGGGAGCAAACGGACACGCTCCGGCGCCTTGTGGATGTTCTGCAAGACCGGAGGCAGGAGGACAGAGCCCCGCTGCAGTCTATCTGTAACCGCCCTCACCCGCCACCAAGTCCCACACCACCCTCACCCAAAGTCCAAAGAAGGAGGGGCGGCAAGGGCCGTTAAAACTTTCAATCAACCCCTGCAGACTGCTCTAGCAGTAGAAGGCTGACATTCCCCAAAATTTCATAAGTCCTTTCCTACCCACCTCACACAAGCCCCCGTCCAAGTTTCACCCCCCACGTTTCATGTCTGGTTCGCAATAAAATGTTTGTTTCTCTCCATTACTGTTTCAGTCAGGTTCTTTTGAGGGAGAGTCTGTCTGGAGGGGGGGAAGGGGCTTGGTAATTGGGCAGGACAGTGACCTTTAGCAGGGTACAGAGGCGGTGTCAGGTCCAGCATCAGGACACATACACAGTGCAGTCACTGGTTACCCTGGTCAGTCTGGGAGGTGTTTTTCATGTTCTCCATTGAAATAACCAGTCCACCAGTGCGGAGCCTGTCATTCCGGGAGTTTAGAAGCATCATTTGCATCAGAACACTGAACCCGCCCCCCGCCACAGTCTGCGTCCCCGGTTTAAAATATTCCCGCGAAAACAGCAATACAGACAACGCTGTTCATTAACAAAATCGAAATGATTTTATTTTTTGGGAAGGGGAAGGGGGTGAAGGGGGTATGTAACTGGAGAGGATAGTCAAAATGAACTGGGCAAAGAAACGGGGGCAGGTTCAGCTTCTCTGTCCACAAACTGAAAAGTCACTGGTTGCCCTGCTCACTCAGGAACCTAGCTTTCAAAGCCTCCCGGATGCACAGGGCGTCCCGCTGGGATCTTCTAATGGCCCGGCTGTCTGGCTGGACGTAATCAGCAGCCAGGCTATTTGCCTCTAGCTCCCACCCCGCCATAAAGGTCTCCCCCTTGCTCTCACATAGATTGTGGAGCACACAGCAAGCTGCAATAACGATGGGGATATTGGTTTCACTGAGATCACAGCGAGTGAGTAAGCTTCTCCATCTCCCTTTGAGACGGCCAAAAGCACACTCCACCACCATTCTGCACTTGCTGAGACGGTAGTTGAACAGTTCTTTTTCTGTGTCCAGGGCGCCAGTATAGGGCTTCATGAGCCAGGGCATTAGCGGGTAGGCTGGGTCCCCGAGGATGACTGTAGGCATCTCCACATCCCCAAGAGTTATTTTGTGGTCTGGGAAGTAAATACCTTCCTGCAGCCGTCTAAACAGACCAGAGTTCCTGAACACACGAGCGTCATGAACCTTGCCCGGCCATCCGACGTAGATGTTTGTAAACCGTCCCCGATGGTCCACCAGTGCTTGCAGCACCATTGAAAAGTAGCCCTTTCTATTGATGTACTGGCTGGCCTGGTGGTCCGGTCCCAGGATAGGGATGTGAGTCCCATCGATAGCCCCTCCGCAGTTTGGAAATCCCATCGCGGCAAAGCCATCTATGATGACCTGCGCGTTTCCCAGGGTCACTACCTTTGGGAGCAGTACCTTCACGATTGCCTTGGCTACTTGCATGACACGGTAGATTTGCCCACACCAAAGTGGTTCGCGACTGACCGGTAGCTGTCCGGCGTTGCAAGCTTCCAGAGGGCTATGGCCACTCGCTTCTGGACAGTGAGGGCTGCTCGCATGCGGGTGTCCTTGCGCTTCAGGGCAGGGGACAGCAACTCACAAAGTTCGAGGAAAGTCCCCTTCCGCATGCGAAAGTTTCGCAGCCACTGGGATTCATCCCAGACCTGAAGCACTATACGGTCCCACCAGTCCGTGCTTGTTTCCCGGGCCCAGAATCGCCGTTCAACAAAATCCACATGCCCCATTGCCACCGTGATGTCCTGGGCGCTGGGGCTCGTGGTTTCTGACAGCTCTGTGCCACTCTCCGACTTCAGGCTCTCACGGCGGTGCCGTAGCCTCCTCGCCCGATTTCTCTGCATCTGCCTCAGGGAAAGGTGTATGATAAGCTGCGAGGTGTTGAGAACGGCCACAAGTGCAGCGATGGTCGCAGCGTGATCCATGATCGCAGTGCTGTGGCGTCCGCGCTGTCACTGACCAGAAAAGTGCGCGAACTGATTTCCCGCCGGCGCTTTCATGGAGGGAGGGAGGGCGTTAGTGACGGACGGATGACGACAAATTTTTTTTACCCAGAAGGCATTGGCGGCTCGACCCAGAATTCCGATGGGCAGCGGGGACTGCGGGAACTGTGGGATAGCTGCCCACAGTGCACCGCTTCCAATATCGACGCTCGCCCCGTTAGTGTGGACTCACAAAGTCGAATTACTGTCCTTAGTGTGGACACACACGTTCGACTTTGCAATATCGATTCCACATATTCGATTTAAGTAAAATCGAATTACCCTCGTAGTGTAGACATACCCTTAGATTGCCCTTATTGCTGTATTATCTGAGTGCCTGATGGAGGTGTATGCATGTGTATACACAAAGTGAAAGTAGCCAATTTATTCCTGTATTGGGAAGTCAGATTCAGTCCTTCTTTCCTTCTGCTTTTGCTCTACATGTAGGAGTATTTTTAGTGTGTCTGATTCAGAAGCTTGATGTAACCAGAGAGCCTTTCAAACCACCACTACTTCCTCCTCGCTTATTCTATGTGAGTGATCAGATTGGGAATTGCTAGTTGAAAGCCCCTATGCTAAAGTCATTCTCAGACTCAGAGGAACATTGAATAAGGCTGCATCTCAGGCAGTACAATACACATCTAAAGCCAACTGGCAGTTTCCATAATTTTTATTATTTTAGTGTTCTATGATTTAATTTACTTTGGGTTTGAACAGGGTATTGCAGGACACAAATGGTGACTTTGAAAATATGTCTTTAATAATTGGCTATCAGTACAGTATGGAATATGTTTATTTGAGTTGCTGTACTCTTTTAAAAGTTTTCTTTCTGTTCTGTTTCCATAGATGACATTCTAATTCTGCTATAGAAAAGTATCACATTTTCAGCATAAGCAGTATCTAATGTGAATTCCTTTTTTTAAAAAAAAACTGATTTTGACTGATTAAAAAGCATGGTGCTGCAGTCTGGAATACAGAACACTCTCCTTCTCACAATGACATGAGATCTAGCAGAGTTTAGTTCTTTCATCTACTGAGTTTTAAACCCTGCTTTCCCCCGCTTCTTTTCCACTTTCCTTCGCTTTCCTCTCTGTTAGGGTCCAATCCAGTGCGGTGCTGCCCACTCTGCAATCCTACTGCAGTTAATCAGAGTTGATAATGCTCAGAACCTGACAGTATGCACTCAGCTCCTAACATGATCAGGCCCTTACTGTACTAAATCTTCTCCTGTGCGCTTGGTGTGGAAACATAACTCTAATCTTTCAGCTGGAGATTTCACTTGGTTCTGTTTCTAAAAGCAAGTGCAAATACAGATAAGAACGAAACTAGACAGGAATCACAAGAGTGAAATGGAAGATCTCACAAAAGGAGATAAATATACAAAACACAAAGAGGAAGTTTTAAAAAATTAAAATTGACATTAAATGGAATAAACCAAAGATAGCAACTTGCTTCATATTTCTCTGTCTCCCACACTCATAGAGCATTCCATGTATTTTTATTAAATTGTATTACACTAATACCTACTGGCTCTAAGTAAAATGGGGATCCCATTACTCTAGACTGTACAAATACATAATGAGATGCAGCCTCTGTCCCAGAAAGCTTACAAATTAATAGACAATACAGCTGGCTGAAGGCGGCCACATTCTAGGTTGTGAAATTTGTTTTGTTCCATGTTGGAATGTAAACAAAGCCTTTAGAACTTTTTTTAAAAAAAAAATACACTTGTGTCAAGATGTCTGTTTTCAGAGTGAAACCTCACCTTTTTGATTCAGGAAGATAAGAGAACACAGACTTTTTTTTTTTTATCCCAGCTCTCTATGAATCCTGGTATAGCAGAGATTCAGATCTAGGTCTTCTACATGTCAGGCTAATTCTGTAACCCCGAGGCTATGCTGGGTGAGGGGAGAAAATGTGTTCCTCTCTCTCAAAGGCCTGGACCAAAAAACCCTCCTGACGAAAACTTTGTTGAAACCAATATACACCTCTACCTCGATATAACTTTTGTGTGAATAATACTATCATTTAAGTAGAAGTTGCAGTATATAGCAGAATAGACCCAACTTTAATTATCTCTTAATCCTTTTTCTTCCCAGACATATAATAAAAACATTGGTGGAAGAGGCTTTTTTGACACTTCCTGATGTATTTTTGCGGTAAATTTGTATAATAAATGGACCAGAGTATGATTTTAAAGGTGTAAGTCTCTCTGCGTGTCACTTAGAATATAAAATATGGCACTTCCAAAAGTGTATATTTAACCTTTTATTTAAAACACTTTCTAAAAACATCTTTATTTAGGGAGAAGGGTTTTTGATTGGTTGCTCTCTTATGCTCTGGCTTTGTTGGAATGATTGTCAAATCTATAAGACATGTTTCTTTTCCCCAAGTGCCGTGGATGGGGGGAAAAGGGCCCCAGTAATACAGACTACTGTCTGAACATTAATGGTACTCATCTAATTTTCATTTACATGTATAACATGATTAAAAACACATTATTTTGCATGTAGATTCTTGCTAAAGGGATGTGGGTTCCTGACAGAGCCTGTCCTAATTACCCAATTTTATTGGGATCCTGCTGCAAAACATCTGCAGATCAGGGAAAAGTAGAGAGTGGCAATAGCAGATGTTATAATTAATAGATAATTTTAAAAACAATTACCACATTATACTGATTTTTTTAAAATCAGCCAATTAAATAGACATATAGTAAGCATACAAGAAGAGTAATCTTAGTTCATATCCCCCATACATATAGATGATTGTTAAGCAGACAATTGTCTCAGCATATAAAATATTACAGTTCTTGAGCTCATTATATTTTTGGCCCAGGGTCTAATCCTGTTGCAGTCCTGAATGCTTCCTGGTGGGTAGTGAGCATCTTCAAATTCCATTGACCTCAATGTGCTTCATAGAATCAGACCCCTAATCAGATTAGGCTTTTGTTTTATTTTTTTTCAGCGTTATTATCTAGCTCAATATGGCAAAGGCTGAAGTGGTGCTGGTAGGAAAAGATAAGGTTTTAATACAGTTAATGGAGGGCAGGGAGGGAAATCTAGCTGGAGTTCTGACCTCTCTGTCCCTCTGGGTTGG
This sequence comes from Terrapene triunguis, assembly GCF_002925995.2. Lineage (NCBI taxonomy): Eukaryota > Metazoa > Chordata > Testudines > Emydidae > Terrapene > Terrapene triunguis. The sequence continues at coordinate 38,756,210 of NW_020664435.1, forward strand.
GGTGACATGGCATGCCATTGTCTTGAAAGGATGTTGGACAGGAAGGAGAAGAGCTTCCCTCAGAATATTTGTAGGACTTCCAAGGAGCCTACCCTTTCTTTCCCATGGTGTTCTGGAGTGACAGAATGCTGTGGGATTTTGGAGATAGTGGAAAGCAAGTCTGTACAGATCCTCTAACTCTCTCCTACCCTATAGGTGGGCACTCTAGGGTTGTGGGACTAGTATACAGTAGAATCTGAGAGTTCCGAACACCTTGAGAATGGAGGTTGTTTGTGACTCTGAAATGTTCGTAACAAAACGTTATGGTTGTTCAGAGGTGAAAGTAAGCCAGTACGGTCGGTATGCCATGCTGGACTGGACTGGTTTCTCCAGCAGCGCTTTAAAGGGCCCAGGGCTCCCCACAGTGACTGGAGCCTCTGGCCCTTTAAATCGCTGCCGGAGCCCCAAGGTTCCTGCAGTTGGGCTCGGGTGGGGATTTAAAGGGCCCGGTGCTCCTGCAACTGCAGGGAGCCCCGGGCCCTTTAAATCACCGCCTGAGCCCTGCCGCCACTATTCCAGTGGTGGCAGGGCTCCGGCGGCACTTTAAAGGGCCTGGGGCTCCACGGCAGCCCTTTAATTCGCCCCGGGGCTCCCAGCCGCCTATGCAGCTGGCAGCTCCGGGATGATCTAAAGGCCCTGGGGCTCCCAGCCACAGCTGGAGCCCCAGGGCCTTTAAATCGTGAAAGGCCACGCCTCTTCCGGTTGAGGCCACGCCCCCGCTCAGGACTCCGGCGTACCGGTAAGTCCTTTAAGTTACTTTCACCCCTGTGGTTGTTCTTTCAAAAGTTTACAACTGAACATTGACTTAATACAGCTTTGCAACTTTACCATGCAGAAGAAAAATGCTGCTTTTTATTCACTTTTAGCACAATACTATACTGTATTTGCTTTTTTTGTCTCTGCTGCTGCCTGATTGCGTACTTCCAATTCCAAATTAGGTGTGTGGTTGACAGGTCAGTTCGTAACTCTGGTGTTTGTAATTCTGAGATACTACTGTATCTTTCTGGCAGCAGCATTGCTGACACTTTGCCATGTTGGGAAAAGGATTCCTTGTCACTTTGTCCACCATACATCTCCCCAGACCCAGCCTGAGTGATCCAGGCTGAGTTCTGGGGAGTAGATTTGGTGGTTACCTACATGTTGGATTTATTCTTTCCTAATGGTTGAAATGGTCATGCTATTTTTGTATTCTGTTTTCTGTGTGCACTCACAGTAATCTTGTGCTGGATTTTTTCTGCTTATTGCTTTAGTTTTAAAATAGGGTTGACTACATATAATTGATGTTGTTTCTGTGTGTGTAATGATGTGTTGAGTAAGCTTACTGAATTTTGAAGTCTACAACCCAGTTTGATTGTTTTTTGATTGATGTATGCTGTAGTTTTAGCTCCCACTTATATTTTTGTTGTAAACAAGACTGTATTCTCCATAGATTTTTAACCTTGTTAAATATTTTGATAGATGATAGTTTTAACAGTTACAAGTGGGAGGAAGTGGGCTTAGTTCCTGAGCTGTTGGGCATTATTCTTAACACGTTGTGAGCAAGAAGTCTCTTATGATGACATTCTGTTTAAAATTTCACAAATGCTGCCTTCTGATTTAGTAATAAAAGAATATTGTTAATGTGGGCTGTTTCCCTCATGGTGTTGAATGGCACGATTAATAATTCTGAAATTGTATAAAGTACTGTCTTTCATCTGAGGATCTCAAATTGCTTTGCAAACGTCAGATTTGCAACATTCTTTTGAGGCATAGTCTGTTAAATGGATTTGTAATCTGAATCCTTCCCGCGCTGTCAGGTATTGCTTAGGGCATTAACAAAGCTCTGTTTATTTTATATATGAATAAAAGGGATTGTCTAAGGTCATGACATTGACAAAGTCAGAAAAGGAACCCTCTGGTCCTGGCTCAACATCTGCTGCTGCTCTCCACCATACTCTGCCTCTCTAAAAATTACCACAATGTTCAAAAGCTTGACTTTTTGGATTATTATATTGTTCAGTAGGTACAGGTTTTTCTACTAAGAGATAAGATGCTCTTGGTTAATAATGCAGAAGAACCCCCATTTTACAAACTTAATTGGGAATTGAGGAGTTCATAAAATCAAAAAGTTCATTAAACTGAACAAATTACGGTAGGTGCGGTGGGTGAATTGCAGTATGGCCATTGCGTTGCTTTCTTCCTGTCCTTCAAATCCTTGCAAACTGATTTTCAATGCATTGAAGACATTGGAATATGAAGGGACGTTGACATGGTGTTCATCAATATTACTTCAGTTATGTGAATTTTTCCCCCTCATGTTAGGGAAAATGTTTCATATAACTGGTCATTTGTAAGACTGGTGTTCATAAAATCAAGGTTCTACTGCAAAGATGGCAAACTATGGCCCGTGGGACCCTCCTGCCCGGAGGCTAGCCCGCAGCTCCTCCCCTGCTGTTCCCCCTCCCCCGCAGCCTCAGCTCGCCCCGCTGCCGGCGCAATGCTCTGGGCGGCGGGGCTGCGAACTCCTGGGGCAGCGCCACTGCAGAGCCCGACCTGACCCGGTGCTCTGTGCTGCACAGTGCATGGCTGTAGCGCTGCCAGCCACCAGTGCTCCAGGCAGCGTGGTAAGGGGGTTGGATAGAGGGCTGGGGAGTTTGGGTTGATGGTCAGGGGGTGGGGATGTGGATGGGGTCGGGGCAGTCAGAGGTCGGGGAGCAGGGGGGTTGAATGAGGGCAGGGGTCGGGGGGGCAGTCAGGAAGGAGGAGGGTTGGATGGGGCGGCGGGGGACAGTCAGGGGCGGGGGTTCCGTGGGTGGTCAGGGGACAGGGAGCAGGGTGGTGGTGGATGGGGTAGGGGTTCCGGGGGGCCGTCACGGAACAAGGGGGGTTGGATGGGACAGGAATCCTGGGGGTGGGCCGTCAGGGGGTGAGAAGCAGGGGGGTGGATAGGGGGTGGGGGCCGGGCCACGCCCCCCTCCCCTAACTGGTTCTCCATACAATTTCCAAAACCTGATGTGGCCCTCAGGCGAAAAAGTTTGCCCACCCCGTTCTACTGTGTTATTACTAAACTAATCCCTACTTTTGCATTGTGTATAGGGATCATGCTTTAAGCTGGTAAAGCCAATCCCCTTCTATGTGCCCGGCCCATTCTGTGGGCTAGTGCGTTCATGTGTGGGTTTGGTCAAAACCATGATCCTACCTCCTGAGCTCCACCCCCTTTGTGGCAGTGTGAATTCAGAGACTAGAGTGGTAGCCTCAGTGTTAAATCAAGATGAGTGATTGATGATGAGTAAGTCTCTCTTTGAGTTCCTTCTGCCTCCATTTGTCTCTCAGTTTGGCAAATCTGTCTGCAAAAACAAAGGCCAGGGAGCTGACCTCATTCCCCTAGCAGGCCCTATCACTGCCTGCCAAGGCCCTTCTAGCAAAGAAGGGCAGGTCACAAAAGAGAAGCTCCCTAGGTCTCCACTCCCTGATTCAAAGGGTGCCATCTAGAAGTTGGGATGAGTTGGTAATCAGAGGAAAGCCCGTTTATTTTCTGTGCATGTATGTGTGTTTGTGAAAGACTCACCCAATTCCTCATACACATGCAAGGGTCAGTCAAAACCTGGCCCATAATTGGGATTTCTTGCTCAAACTACTAACGTTTTCCTTGCTGGTAAGAAACAAAAAATATGTTTTAAATAAGTACTTGCTGTATCTGGCTCACAAACATTGTTGGCACCAAGACTGGTTTTTATTCTTTATTCTACAGAGAAAGCAATAAAAACACAGGCATGACACATGGATGTTTTAAGGCTGGAATTAGAAATAAAGAGCAGCATTCTATTCTTGGAGTAATTCTATATAAATTGATGGGGTTATCCCAGGTTTGCAACAGTACAAATGAAATCACAGTTTGGCCCAAAGTAACACGCTTCTAAATAGTGATTCTAGATTTTTAAAATCAAGTTTAGTCAAGACTTTACCATTTAGAAGTTTGTGGCCACACACAGGACCCTCTTCATAAATGATTCATTTCCCTATGCAAAGACCATTGTCATTGTTCTAAAAACACTCTTCTGCATGCCCCTGCAAGTTGATTTATCTCACAATAGTAATCCTCAAGGCAGGTTTTTCCTAGTTTGGATTGTGGTGCGGAAGTTGAAAAAGGGCTGAGAAAGGTGGCAAGAATGTGTAAAGAGTACCTGGTATTGTTAACTTTATGCCCTGACATTTACATGGCAGGCAATGCTTTCAGATACTTCCCCTGTAACACTGCCAAGGTTAGCAACTGCCCCCCACAAGGAGGGGCAGTTCTGGAACAATTTCTTGTATTACACAAACGTTCTTCTTTCAGCATCATGCACACAAGTCTTTTTGTTGCATCTATTTTTTTCTATAGAAGAAAGATTTTGTGGAAAGAGTTGTGGATCCAGGACGGAGAGCCTGACCCCCTGATTTCCAATGCTTCCTTTGAATGGCCTGGGCACACCATTTAGGACCAGATCATGAAACGTGCACATAAGTATTTAAGTTACTGTTTAGGCCCATGAAGAAAAATTCTGTTAATGGGAGCTATGCATACTCAGCACTGCTGATAATTGGGCCACTAATTTAGTTGCCTAAGTATTAACTGTGGTGCACATTGTTAAGCACCCAATCTGAAAATGTTGGACTTAGACTTTCATAAATGATGGTCCTATTGTTTTATGAAAACAAACCATTCTATCTAGATCTTCTCTATCAATAGAGGTGCCAACAGATGCAATAGAACTATTTGACCTTGTCCACCTTCTGATTTGTAGTAACAGAAGTTTTATTGGCAGGTGCCAGAGAATGTTGCAATGATCTAACAGATGTCAAGGAAACCTCTAAAATGCATATTCTAGAAGTTTTCCTGAAAGAAGAACACATGTAATTTGGGTAGTTGGGATGGCTCCTTTGAGTGGAGCTGCAGTGAAGTCCCAGGCCAAAAGACTCAGTAGCTAAAAGGCAAAATTGTCCATCTGTGGAGTGAGTAGCAGGTTTGACTCTGGATTTGACTGCTGAGGTTATCAAAGAATATTTCCAGTTCCCATGGCAGAAGTTGGGATGGCTGGATAAGAGAAACCCATGTAATGATTTTTAAATAGAGAAGTGGTTATTGCTTATCATTAGAGCTGCTCAGGAAACTTTGAAGAAAAATGGATGATTCCACTGTCCCGCCTCCCCATTTTTGGACCATCTCTTTATAATGCAGCATAACTTTTAGTTTGTTATTCCTGTATAGAAAGAACTACTTAGTCCTTTTGTAAGTGTTCTTTCAAGCCCAGTTCAGTTTTTCTTTTCTGTTTTTTATAAATAGCCCTTCATTATCTGTGGACTATTATTGAATGATTTTTTTAACCTGTTGTTCCCTTAAGGAATGGAGACTGCTTTATTTAAAGTAACTCCCTCAAAGGAACAAATTATCCAGGAAGGAGAGGGACTATGGCCCCACATCCTCTCTTCATTGACTGGTGGAGTGGGACCTGCACACTAGGAAAGCAATCTGTGCCATCCTTATGTATGGCACAGAGTGTGCATCCACTGGGCAATCTGGGGGAGGTTTGAGGCTGGGGGCACAGTCTCTCCTGGTGCTCCCCTGTGGTCTCATGGCTCTATGCTGCAAGAGGCACGAATTAGTCTTAATCTGGTAGCCATGTATCCTGTTTTATTTTACCATCTATTGCAAAGATCTATCATTGTACAGCCAGCTGCTGGATAAGGATCAAAGATTGGCACATTTTTATGCCCACTTTCCTTTTTTAGAGTATTCTATGATATATTACGTTAAACCCTTGTGCTTAAACTATTTCATAGTTAAAATAATAAGCTGCTGTCAGCACAGTCAGTTTAATGGTGCTCTAGAATTCAAGTGTTGATTTTAATAGATTCGTGCATGAACTTTTCTCTTTTAGCATGTCTAGACAGAACATCCTTCTTCTCAGACCTAACACTATACTTTAGAACTTAGAGTGCCCCAATCAACCACAGTAATTAATTATTCCACAGATGTCCTAGAGAGAGTGTAATTATATAGCTTTTTACTGTTCCAAAATCTTAATCTTGACATCATAAAGGCACTGGGGTATTAGATATCATAAAGGATTTTAGAAATCTGGCAGCCTCCAAAAGTATAGTTACACTGCAAAAACAAAACACAAACAACCCCCACACACAACCTGCAGCAGCAAGTCTGAGCCCAGGTCAACTGATCTGAGCTAGTGGGACTCATGCTATGGGGCTAAAAATAGAATAATAGACTCTTATGACTGGAAGGGACCTCGAGAGGTCTTCTAGTCTAGTCCTCTGCCCTCAAGGCAGGACCAAGTATTATCTAGACCAGCGGTCTCCAACCATTTTACGCCCAAAATCACTTTTTTTTTTTTTTTTCAATCTAAGGGCAATCCAGGATCTACCCCGCCCCTTCACCGAGGCCCCACCCCTTCCCCAAAGCCCCACCCCACTCTCTCCATTCCCCCCCTCCATCGCTCGCTCTCCCTCACCCTCACTCACTTTCACCAGGCTGGGGCAGGGGGTTGGGGTTCGGGAGGGGGTGCAGGCTCTGGGCTGGGGCCAAAGGGTTTGCAGTGTGGGAGAGGGCTCTGGGCTGACCCTGGGATAGGGGGTTGGGGTATTGAGGTGTGTGTGGGGTGCAAGCTCTACATGGGAGTTTGGGTGCAGGGGGGGGCTCTGGGCAGGGGCAGAGTGTTGGGCTGCAGGAGGGGGTGCAGGTTGCAGACTCTGGGAGAGTTTGGGTGCAGGAGGGGGCTCTGGGATGGGACGATTGTTGGGGTGTAGGAGGGGGTTTGGGGTGCTGGCTCTGAGAGGGGGCTCAGGGTGGGGCTTGGAGTACAGGAGGGGATATGGGGTACAGCCTCCCGCCGGGCAGCACTTACCTCCAGCGGCTCCCATTCGGCGGCGGGCGCAGCAAGGCTAAGGCAGGCTCTCTCCCTAACCTGGCCCCACACCACTCCCGGAAGGGGCAAACGCACTAGGGGCTCCGCATGTTGCCCTTCTCTGCAAGCACTGCCCCCGCAGCTCTCCCGGCCAATGGGAGCTTTGGGGGCGGTGCTTGCAGGCAGGAGCAGTGTGTTGAGGGAGACCCCTGCCCCCCCTGCTCCTGGGGCCGCGAGGCTGCGCTGGCCGCTTCCAGGAGTCGCATTGGCCGGGGTAGGCAGGGAGTCTGCAATTTTAAGCCCATTGCTTCTTGTCCTGTCCTCAGAGGTTAACAAGAACATTATTTTCTCCCTCCTCCTTGTAACAACTTTGTATGTACTTGAAAACTATTATCATGTCCCCCCCCGAAGCTTCTCTTCTCCAGACTAATCAAGCTCAATATTTTCAATCTTTCCTCATAGGTCGTGTTTTTTAGACCTTTAATCATTTTTGTTGCTCTCCTCTGGACTTTCTTGAATTTGTCCACATCTTTCCTGAAACATGGTGCCCAGAACTGGACACCGTTGAGGCCTAATCAGTGCAGAGTAGAGTGGAAGAATTACTACTTGTGTCTTGCTTACAACACTCCTGATGCATTACAGCAGGGACCGATACACAGGTCAATTGTGAGGAAATCCTGCAACCAAACCAGGGCTGCTCGCTGTCGCTCCAACAGAGCCGTGGTGAGTCAGCACTCAGGCATGCGGCAGTAGGCTATCCTGGAGTGGAGCCTGGGTCAGATGACCCCCAAGTTCAGGTACTTCACCAGCCCTGCCACAGCTGCAGATCAGTCTGTGCAACAGTTCTACCCAGCCAGGAGCCCTTCTGCAGCCTTGCAGCGTAGCAGACTGTAGACTCCTAGTCTGCTCCTGATCCACTTCCTGCTCCAGCCTTGCCTGGACCCTGACCTTGCTCCAGCCCTGTTACTGTCCCACTCCACCATTGTCTCTGATCTTGGTTCTGACCCTGGCCTGTCCCTGGATCTCAATTCCAGCACTACCCCCAGCCCAGTCCTGACCCTACATCTGGCTTTGACCTCCACTCCAACCACTAGACCTGAGTATTGGGAAGCAGCACCTGACATCAATTGGTTCATCTTTGCATTTGAATTACAACATGTATTTCTACTCCTAGATGAAGGATCTCTTGTTATATTGCATAATTCAGTCATAAGCCTTCATTTTATTAATGGGAATTAGGCTTGCTAAAAGTATCTCCTCAGAGATTTTTACTTCTTTGTCTGCTTTATAGTATCCACAGTTGCTCCATTTGGATACAGATTGAGTGGTCTCAGTAGGGAAAATTTTTTTAATAAGTCTAATTTTCCTTTTAATTGTAAATTTTCTTTGAAAAGAGTAAATAGCTAAAGGGCAGCACTTTGTCTGTAGCAATATATTGTTAGTAAATCACCCTAGGGGTAGGATGGATGTGATTATCTACTTAATCGAAGCATCATCAGGTGGAATTCTCTTTTTGTGCTACAGTGTTTTCATCATGGCTGGGCAATGTAATACACAATTACTACCAAAGACTGATTAAATTGTTTGCTCTGTGTTCTAAAATGGAGAGAAAAGATGCACATCAGGTTTTTTGCTTGTTTGAGATGTTCTAGGAAAAAATCTGCATGCAAATTTTCTTTTAAAAACAAGTGGTTTATGTATAATGTTAACAAGAAAGGTATAAATAAATATTAAACAAATACGTTTCTAATGATAAATGAAAGCTAGTACAATGAAGGGTGCAAAACAGTTTCTATTTTAACTCCCTGTTTTACCAGCTCCTAATTGAAACACAAATAAAAAAAAATATCATGAGCTGATATTTCCCATACTTCATTCATGTCCCAAAGTGCTTTTTTTCCTGAACTCCCCTCCTCCTTTGCTGTCTCCCACCACAAAAAAAGAAAATTAATCCTTTAAAAAAAAAAAAAACTTCTGATACATGAAAGAAATACACTTTTCTCATGGAGCTTTCTAGAATATAGTAAATAAATAAAAAGCTCTAACCGTATTGTTTGAATAGGGTTACGGATAAAATGAATGAAGTTTTAAACTTGACCCAGACTTATTATTGAGGACTAGTGCCGTTGCTTGGTAGCAAATTTATTGGTTTTACTATGCCAACTATCTGAATGTTTGAAAATGGTACACAAAGCATGTAAGAGAGAGCTTTACTTTGATAGGTGCCATTTTAAACACGGATGTGCCTTTGCGTGCCTGCCTAGTTAATTAAGTGCACACTGGTTGGCTTAAGGAACTTGCAAGCTTGGGTCTTTATGTGCCTGGGATAGACCACACTGAGAATGCCACACTCAGGAAAGACTGCAAGAAACTGCAGGACTGTTGTTTAAGCCAGTGTCAATAATATTCTCATTTCGCTGTATTCATAAAGCACTTATCACTATAGTGCTATACCACAGGAGGCAACCCCTATGGTAGCCACCTGCATGGAACTTGCAGGGAGGAGTACATTTTGTAGCAGGGAAGACTTTGGAGGAGGCATCAGAAGATTAGTCTGTGTCCACATGGCTTGAATGGTAGCTTCAAGTGCAGCTCCTCTGTAAATAGTTCTCTTAATAAAAAGCCAATTTAGTTTTATAAGCGTGGAGTCCTCTCGTGTTATTAATCAGTGTGACCGGGTGCCTGGGATGAACCGCCCTGAGAATGCCACACTCAGGGCAGACTGCAAGAAACAGGGCAGACAATCCCCCAAGACTGGTGATTTATTCTAGAATTAGATTCACCAAACCAGTATCAAAAGAGCTTCTGTAACTGGTTAACAAGAAGCCAAACACAGTGCCCTTTAGGCATTCCAGCCATTGGTTCCCAGCCAGACAAATTGGTCTAATACACTGAGAGGTTACTGAAAACCTGATTCATCATATGTGAGGTTCTACCAATCCCAAAGGTTGGACACTTACCCCCTGGTCAATATGTATCTCAGATCTTACCGAACTATCATGCAGTCAGCCAATCCTTAGTGAACTAACTAAAGATTTATTAATAAAAGAAAAGAGAGTTATTGAATGGTTAAGGAATCAAATATATACAAAAAGTGACAGAGTCCTGTGGCACCTTATAGACTAACAGACGTATTGGAGCATAAGCTTTCATGGGTGAATACCCATGTCGTCAGACGCATGCGTATTCACTAGGGTGACCAGACAGCAAGTGTGAAAAATCGGGACAGGGAGTGGGGGGTAATAGGAGCCTATATAAGAAAAAGACCCCAAAATTGGGACTGTCCCTATAAAATCAGGACATCTGGTCACCCTAGTATTCACCCACGAAAGCTTATGCTCCAATACGTCTGTTAGTCTATAAGCTGCCATAGGACTCTTAGTCTGGATCTGTAAAAAGCGACAAACACGGCTACCCCTCTGATACTTGAAATATATACAAGTGATTTTCAGTGTTCATAGATCAGGTTCATAGCTGATTTTATGCATTTTTAGTTGCATTCCAATTTTCATCCAAATGCAGCTTGACACAAATCCAGTAAATAATAAATCTGTCACTCAATCTAATAAAAAAGTAAAAATTAAGAATCTGAATAAATGTGTGTTAAGCTATATAATTGCTTAAATAAATGTGTATAAATATAATATATTTTTCTGATTAGCAAAAAGAAATGCCAAATTATACCAGCCAAAGAGAATCAACCTGTCTTTAGGAAAATATCTCAAAAGGAGAAATGCAAAACAAAATTAAAATCAGTTATTTAAATCAAGGTTTCCTGCTTGCTGATTTTAAATCAATACATCTTGACACAATGTGAGTTGTCCCATTGACTTCGATGGGACTGTTCAATCTGTAACTTTAAGCATGTGCTTCAGTTCCATTGACTTCAATAGAACTTAAACATGTGCTTTAATGCTCTCTTGAGCAGCGTTGTTTTCCTAAATCAGGAACTTAGACTACTAAGATCACTCTTTTCTTCAGCCCCCAAGTATTTTTCATTTACATCTGTCTTCTATCTATATTAAGTATTTAGATAGCACAGTGATGGATGTTATGAAAGCACCACTACCAAGTGGGTTTTGAATATTCTGGTTCTGCCCAGGAGTGGAGGCCAAAGTACCAAGGTGATGTTTTTGTTATGGTATTTCCAGCCCAACTAGAGGTGGGAAATGTAAGGGATCTTGCAACATTTCCTGCCTTGGCTTCAGGTAAGAGGATGGAATAGTTGAAATAAGCATATGAATTTTGGGATGTTTGTCAGGGCAGTGTACATTTGCAGAAGGTTCCACTTGCATTTTCTAGTCGGTCTTTCAACTTTTCATGTATTCAAAATTCATCTCCTAAAAAGTTTATAATCCATTTCAGAGAACCATAACCCAGCAAGAAATGAATTAACTTGATACTGTATTTCTGAAAGCACTTTGGCACTAGCTTTTTCATGCTGTTAGTGAATAATATATCATTGTAGAGGCTCTTCCCACTGCTTTATGCTGAAATACATACATATGTTAAAAATAAAACATTTGGAAGAATAACCACATGGTAAAGGGCAGATCACCTGAGGAGAATTCCAGACAATTGATGGACTAGTATAGTTATGAATAGAGCCCTGCATGACTACAAAATTTGTATCTGCATTCGATCCGCAAAAATGGTCCACAGTTATAAAGTGGATATCTGCAGATTTGCAGGGCTCTAGTTATGAAGGGAAGCACCAAGGCCACAAGGTAGAGTAGGTTGAGGGAAGGGGGGAAAGTACTAATCCAAAGAGAGAGAAACCAGTGGTGTAATATAGATATAAAAAAGTATGGGTACATCTAAGTTTCAAGCTGGGGGTACAATTCTTAGCTTGAGGGGACGTATTCATGCTAGCTCTCAGCTAACTCTCATTGAGCTAGTTCATTATAAACAGACTGCAGCTGCAGCAATATGAATGGCAGGAAGGGCTAGCTGTCTGAGCAGGGCCGGCTCTAACTTTTTTGCCACCCCAAGCAAAAAAAAAGAGTGCCGCCCTCCATAGTGCCGCCATAACACACCCCCTCAGCACCGCGCTGCCACCCCCCCGCGGAGCGCCGCCAAACTCCCCCAGTCCCCCGTGGAGCGCCGCGCAGCCAAACCCCTCGGCCGAACCCCCCCAGCCCCCCGCGGAGCGCCGCACCGCCGAACATGCCAGCCCCCCACGGAGCACCGCCGAACCCCCCCAGCCCCCCGCAGAGTGCCGCCGAACCCCCCAGTCCCCCGCGGAGCGCCACCAAACCCCCCAGCCGAACCCCCCAGCCCCCCGCGGAGTGCCGCCAAGCGCCGCTGAACACCCCCCCCCCCACCCGCGGAGCGCCGCGCTGCCGAACCCTCCCACCACCACACACACCTCCCGCCGAGCGCCGCCAAACACCCCCACCGCCGAGTCATGCTGCCGAACACGCACCCCCGCGGAGCGCCCCGCCGCACCGCCACACCCCCCCGAGCGCCGCTGCCGAATCCCCCCCCAGCTGCCAAAACAAAAACAACCCACCCCCAGCGCCGCCTGACCGCCCCCCCAAAAAAACAAAAAACCCTGAGCGCCCCCCGCCACCCCAAGATTGGCCGCCCCTTACCAGGTGCCGCCCCAAGCACATGCTTGGTCGGCTGGTGCCTGGAGCCGGCCCTGTGTCTGAGTACATGCCTAGGGTCCTGGATGGGTACGTACTTGGAGCGGCTAGCCTCTCCGACTGGTCATGATGCCTCAGCTACACTCTGTTTTTAGCACGCTAGTTAGATGAAAGCTAGCATGGGTATGTCTCCTGGAACTGGGAATCACACCCCTAGCTTGAAATGTACACGTACCATATGAGGCAGAAGACAGGTAAAATTCAGCTAGGCGGTCAGCCATTGTCAGACAAGCCTATGTGTAGTACGTCATCGTGATTTTATCTGTAGAAGACAAAGTACCCTTAGCACTAAAGTTGATCTAAAAGGATGTTTTCATTATTGACAAACTGAGTTTTATAAATTCACTGATATCTCACTAAAGCACCTTGCATTTTATATTGAATGTTAGAGGAATAAGGTTGTGACGTCAGCACTTTTGAACTAGACCACATAATAAAAAGGGAGGGTGGAAGTTACTTTATTTTTGAGCTTGTCATTTTGTATAAAATGTGCCTTGGGTGATTAGTTAAAAAAACACTAACAGCAATTTCTTATGCTTCTTTATTCTCAGCCCACCAGTCTGAACTGATGGTTTTTTCTCAGCTCTCCATTTAAAAGACAGCAGCAACAGTAGTAGCTGATGACAGAGCTGGATTTTTGGCACCTGCCTCTCTGCTCTGCCTTTGCACTCAGGAAGCAGCAGTTCCCCAGTCTTGCTCTGCCTCACTGAGTTCGGGTCATGCAGCAGTGCTCTGCCCTTTTTATTGTTCTTTACTGACAGTGCTTCAAAAGGTTGGTAAAGAGAGGAAAATATAATCGCAGTATATCCCTAACACCCCTCCCCCAACATTCCTAAAGAAGCTGTTCTACAAAATACGTATACACGGTGGTGAGGAGTGGGGCTAGGTTTCATTGGTGCTGATTTGGGGTGACCTGCATGACTCACTTCTTGGCTTTGCAGTTCATGAGTAAAGAAGCCATCTCATATTCATGTTGATAAAGGGCCTGATTCAGGAAAACAGGTGCTTAATTGTAAGGAGGTTTTAATTCCTGTTCAAGTCAATGGGATTTATTCCTGTGCTTAAATCTATATACCTCAGTTATTCCCTGTAGATAAATGTGTATGTACACACAGCATTTAATGTTCACAGAACCCAAGGGTTATTTCATGTGACCAGTGTTTAAACACAGATGATCCATGGGTCTCACTAAACTTGGCAGCATTACAGGGATCGTAATTTCACATTCTCTAATGTATTAGACCAGCAAGTCTTTTTGTCTGCACGAGGCATAAAGGTCTTCTTTTTCTTGCTTACTGCTTTCAACTAATTAAGTTATCCTGGAAATTACAAGGAAAATCTCTTCCAAGTTCCTGTCTGAAGTGCTGTGTCCCAAAGAGCAGCATAAAGCCTCAAACTCTTGGAGATGATCTAGAAAAAGGGATTGTTAGTCTGAGTTTTTAAACTTTGTTTTCTATGGCTTCATATGTCTGGATTCTGAAAAAATCTTGTTGTAGAAAATACTTTTTCCAGATGTTCTAACATTTCTAGATGGGTTTATAGAACATTTAAAACTTTCCAAAGCTCTAAATGCTTCACAAAACCCAAGACAACTTCAACGTCTTGTTAGGTTTTGCTGATTATTTATATGTAGTAATCTTATCCAGTATTAAAATTATAGTATTAAACATCTACTTTATTTAGGAAAATTCTTGCTCAGCAGTACTTAATTGGACTATTGACTACACTACCGTATGGATACTATACTATTTATATGTTAATAAAGTGGCATATTAAATGTGGTTGGCAGTTAGATGCAGAAAGGGCTATTTTTTGTTGGTGGATGGTGCATTTTTTCTTGTCATAAGAGCTTAACATTATCTCTAAAATTATTCTGTCTTCATGGTTTATGCATCCAAGATTGTACAGGGTGGACATAAGAGCCAAAGCTATCTAATGAGATCAGCAAACACAAAGGGCCAAATCTTCAGCTGAGTTGAAATCTTGCTTCCCTGTTTATTTATGTGCACAAATGAATATCTTGTGCAATTTTGGTAGCTAATATTCTCTGCAACAAATGTTGATGAACTTTGCATTTCATTTTCTGCTCACATAATATCTGCCAGCTTATTGCAATTTCCTCCAAATTTATTTATTGTTTTTCAAAATTATTCAGTAAATGTTGTTTTAATCTGGAGGTCAATAGCACATATTCCAAAACCAAACTGTGTATTAGGTCAGCTAAATTGCATGTTATTATTTTCGTTTCCTGATTAGATGACCATACATACACTTCTGGCAATAATACTGAACTCAATTTCTGCCAACATTTGTGCCAGTGAATTGGATTTCTTTAAAATGTTCTTGGAAAGCAAGATGCAAGATGCTAATGTGGTTGAAGTACATTTGTTAAAAAATTTAACTAAATATTCATAGAACCTTTTTTTCATTATTCACTCAACTTTAGTTTGATGTGTAGCTATCACATTTGTTCCTGTAATAAAGTGGTTGGGCAAATAACTACTTAAATCTGTGCCCACAGTTCATAGTACACATAAAAAAAGTTCAGGGCACTGACAATTTCTAGTTATAAATATGCACAGTATAAATGTTATATCAACCATTATATTGCAAAGGCTGCACAATACATCTGCCTTTTTTCATCAAGAAAGAGAGTACATGGATTTTCAAGGATTTGCCACATCTACGCATTGTCACACATTTTCAAGCCTTGTCAGAAGAGATATGAATTCTTTTTATCAGCATAATAATTGAGCACAGCATTAGTCTTTGGTCATGGAGTGGTCATTGCTGGCAGTTAATGGTTTCTATTGTTTCATGTAGTTTTAGCCCTTGAGGGAACAAGTTCTCTGACATGTTTCCAGATTCCATTACCCTAATTAGTTGGGGTTTATAAAAATTGTTTTCTATATTTTTTTTCCTTATTTGACTCCACATACAGTAAAACCTGCCTTAGTGATCCTCTTTGAAGAGAGACCACAAGCAACTATTTGCAGAGGCCATGGGATGATTTCCCCTATAATTTAATTCTGAAGAGCGATGACCTGTCATCTGTGACCAGCAAACACATTTGCTTACTCCCATCCATAAAAACAAACGTGTAGGAGAAACCGATATTCGCTTATCAATAGGGATCTAGTGTACCATACCATGCCACCCTCACTTCTGCGCTGCAGCTGGTGATGGCACTGCCTTCAGAGATGGGCACCCTGCCAGCAACCTCCACTCTCCTGTGTGCAAACCTTTGAAGAGAGACCACTCTTACAAGTGACCACTTTTGTTAACTCCCATAAGTGGTCGCTCTTGGCAAGTTCTACTGCATTTTCCCTATTATAAAAACATGTTAAACACTTATGGCTTAAATACATTTGTTTACATAAAACTGTTTTGAGCCACTTTAATCAGCCACTGGTCAGAGACCTAGACAGAAGTTTTCTTTCAGTTGCCAAGTACAGTTGGGCCTGTATTGTTTACATGGTTCTGAAATCAGGGGACTGCCACCCAGAGATCCAGTCCAGGAGTGGTTGGACCGCAGATTCCACCCTTAGGAGATTCAAAGGAATCTTTGGCACCTGAGGAGTGCACTTGAGAGGGACAAAAAAAGGATCTAAAACTCAGCTCACCCTGTAACCATGACACACTGTATCAGGTATACTGTGGCTTAATTGAATATGCTGTGTAAGGAAGGTGGTGATGTTCCCTTTATAGCCTATAGGGACTTGACAAAATAAGAGACACCCATCATTCTCCTGCTCATAGCTGTTTAACATACAAAGATCAATTTAGACAACCCTATTCATAAATATTAAAACTTATTTTTTCCAATAGGTATTAGATTTGTTTAATAGCTTTATTCCAGTGCTCAGGATCCATCCAAAAACAGATCACTATGCTTTGTTTGTGAAATATTAGAGAGGACAAACCTGCCTGTGTTGCTAGTTTCCTATCGGCTTTGCTGAATTTGTAATGCTTTTGAACACAGCGAGCACAGTTCATATTTTTGCTTCCCTGGCCTCATTCCAGCCATTTGAGGAATTTCTTTAAGTAGAAAAAGTAATGCCTTGCTCTTTTAGATGTATTAAATCCTACAAAACTGTCCTCGGAAAATGAATTATTCCAATGGCTTGTTTACTTGGAAGAGAAGGCAGTAATAAAGGTGATATGTGCTTTTTTCTAGATGAGACAGACTTTTGTCATGCATTGCTCATTGAGATTATCATTTACCAGGGTTGATGGAACTGAGCCTTTGCAACTTTTAAAGTAGCTTGCTATTAACTGTTACCATTTTCTTGTTTTAAAAGCTTTCCTGCCATTTTCCATCTCCCAGTAGCAGTTCTGAAGGGAGAGCCAAAAATGGACTATGCAGTATATTTGATAGGAAATTGAAGGAATTTGGATTATATTAAAAACCAGCCATAAAGATTCCTATCAAGTTGAAGGCAGTGTCATGTACTTTCCTGGAGCTCTGTGAAAAAGCAAGTCTCACTGGTAATAAATGCCACTTATAGATCGGAGAAGTGTGTCATATAACCCCACTGGGTAGTCCTCACTTCCTAAGGTTTGGGCAATGAGAAGAATTAGAAGACAGACTTATTGGCTGAATACATTCTGTGATATCTCATGCCTCTTGCTACCAAAAACTAAACTAAAACATTCTAATCTATTTCTGATTAGCCCGGGATCATTTAAAGGGCTAGATTCTGCAGATGCTTTTAGGGCTTTTAACTCTCATTGATCTCATTGGACGTTCAAGGCACTCAGCACCGTGTAGGAGGGTGCACAGCAGTTTACAGGATTCCAAGGGAAGAACACATCCATTTGGATGGAGGTCATAGAAGAGGCTAGTTGACAACTTTCAATCGCTGACAGTTAAAATGACAACAGAATAAAAGAAACCTTAGCCTAAAGAAATCCATTTTTTTGGTACAGTGGAAGGTCTGTGTTAGATATCAGTAAGTACAGTACAGTATTCTAGTGTTGCAGGCACATATAGTACTGAAAAAGGGGGGAGGGGGGACACAATGTTGATCAAAGGTAATCAAAATTCTACAAGGAGAAACTTCAGTATAGCTTGGGGCTATTATAACACAGATCTCCCCCATGGGATGTTTCAGACACTTAAGACAGTGCATTGTTTCTGGCATCTAATCCGATTAAAAAGACACTAAGGGCCAACATTTTTTAAAGAGCTCGGGTCCAGGTTTTCACATTCTGAGCATCAGCAGCCCTCCATAGGGATACTTATGACCAGATTTTACATGAGCTCCTAAGAAAGTCTGGCCACGTATTTTGGTGTCTAAATGGAATCTGAGCTCTTTTCAAAACCTGGTTCCATGTATTATTGCTGTTTTGACTTGTAGTCTTGTCTATACGACCCACACATTAGACAGACAGGTGGAAAAACTCTGGATCTTAGCAAGATCAAATGACCAGTTAAAGCTATGATTAAACAATCAGGTTGAAAGACAACCTTGTAGATCCAGAGAGAGTTTTTTGTCTTGGGCTCAGAACATCTGGCAACCCTCACAGAAACATGTTCCAAAATGGGCACTGAAATGGATACTTGCCGCAAGTACAGTGATTAGTAATAAATAACTTAGGAGAAAAGTAAATGATGGTTGCTGAAGGTATTCCACAGCACTAATGCTTAGTGCTGAGTAGCCTACATTAGTGATGATAACAGGAAAGCAAAGTTACTTCTAGCCCATAAAGAGAAATTAAGTTTATTTTTATGGTGTACCTTTTTTTTTAATGTTTTATGGTGTAGAATTTCTGCTTTGGGGCTAGAGCAGGTGAGCTGAATATATTTGGTTGTATACCGTGTTCACCAACGTTTGTTATTTTGTCAGTTTCTACAGTTTTTTTTAACTTTACTAACATTCTGGAAAACTAGGTACTAGTATGTTCACTGTAGTACACTATACAAGGGGTTCTCAACCTTTTCCTTTCTGAGGCCCCCACAGCATGCTATTAAAAACTTCACGACCCACCTGTGCCAAAATAACTGTTTTTCTGCATATGAAAGCCACAGCCAGCATTAGCGGGTAGCAAGCAGAGCAATTGCCCGGGGCCCCACACCATAGGGCGCCCTGCAAAGCTAAATTGTTCAGGCTTCGGCTTCAGCTCCAGGTGGGGGACTTTGGCTTTCTGCCCTGGGCCCCAGCAAGTCTAATGCCAGCCCTGCTTGGCGGACTCCCTGAAACCTGCTCACGGCCCCCCAGTGGGCCCCGGATCCCTGGCTCAGAACCACTGCACTATACACTGGCTGCTCTGTTTCGGTTCTTATTCCATGCCCATCACCATGGTATCTCAGTGCCTTTTAGAAGCACAGTAAGCAATATGACTAACATTTGTCATGACTGGTTCCTTCCTCCCTAGTGGCAAGATGTTTGTTTTTTAAACAATACATTATTTGTGCTGTGTTCTGTGTATTAGTGAAGACAAAGTCAAAGAAGTGCACCTTCCACTTGGAATGGGAACATAGTGAAGCATGCAGGAGTTCATTCTAATGTTGTGTATCAGCCCCTAAAAAGCTCTCTCTCCTTATGGTATGCCAGAGCTGTACCGTTGTTGACCGTGGTCCTCATCTCAGAGCTTTATGCTTTAGTTTTTACATACTCTGAGTCCAGATCACTAATGGCCAAAATATTAAAGGTGTCAGGTTCCTGGGAAAACAACCCGACTCTCTCAGGCTTGGGTCAAGTCATCTCTGATAACCACCTCCTCCTGCCCATGGAGTTGTCATGATGGTGGCTGCAAGCCCCACTTCTTCTGAGCACCGCCACCTCGCTGTACTCTGTGTGCACTTTGGAGTGAGTCTGCTGATGAATTGCAGCAGCTTTCATTCCACAGCATGGATAGGGCAGAGAGGCAGCAGCGGCTAGCAGGAGTGGGGCATGCAGCTGACGTGCCAACCCTCCAGGCAGGAGATGGCTGGAGACAGATTTCAGGCATGGGCCATGGAGAGTGGGAAGCCCCCTTCCAGGCTGAGCCCCAAGAACAAGGCAGTGGCAGCACTGACACAGATTCAGAGGAAGTGTCGAGTTTGGGTTGGGGCTGAAAACGACTCAGGTCATTTATACTTGGGTCGGGTTTGTGTCCAGGTCAGCCTTTAAAAGTAGCCCAGAGAAAACTTCTGAGCTGTAGAGAGCAGTGTCCACAAGTTACATATTCTCCCAAATGAGAGCTTACCATAAGCGAAGAATTCAGGAACGCTTTTAAATTGCACAGTGCTGTGACTTTTTTTTTTTTAAATGAATGACTACTGTATTTACACACAGTTTAAGGAAAGAACTTTTTGTGGGATATACAATATGGCTTAGTATATATCAAACAATCATGATTAAAACTGTAGTGTTTGTTTTCTATTCCTATGAGACACATATTCTAAAATAATAAATGACTCAGGCCAATTGTATGTTAGACTTTTTTTAAAAGTAAGGTAGGTTCAGAGCCACTGAAACGATGGTAGGAAATGTCCATGTACTAGTCTGCTACAGTAAGTAGCATTATGATCGAGATTTATTCAGGGCTGCATGGGATATTAGTTCGTATGTAATGTCGAAAGTTAAGAATTAGGGCTGGCAGCTGCGCCATCCCTAGCTTTTCTCAGAGGCGTTTGCATATCTAACTGCAGTTGTATCTGCATATCTTCTGGGAGTACACAGGGTGAGGTTTAGAGAGACACTCTAAAAATGTAAGTGCCAACTTAAACTGCCACTTAACACAGTAATTGGGTAACACTAGGGAGACCTAATGCCTACTGAACACGAGTGACTGAGGGGCAGAATAGAAACAATGGCAAGTTTTTTTTCTTAAAATATATGAATAGTTCCACCTAAATAGATGTAGCTGGTGTCTGAATAATGAGAAGAGATAAAATGGTTTGCTGCAGGGTGTTGCTCACAAGGCCCTCTTCATTTACAGAAAGGTGTATTCAGCAAACATTATCTGACCTAAAGGGTGACATGCAAAGTGTTTTTTAAATATTAGATTTGAGCCCGTTTTTGCTGCGTAATGATCTGCAAAGAGGATGTGAAAGGGTTATTGCATTTTTAAAAGGTTTGGTTTTGTTTTTATCCCCTGCTTGATTTTTATCTTTAAAAATACCAGAAACTTGTGGCATTCCCTAGGTTTTCTTTTAATTGAAGAGTTGAATCTTTAGCATTTTCTCCAAAAAGTTACTAAAGTGAAATTAATATTAACAAAAACAAATCTAAAATTATTTAAACTGTCTCAGTACAAATCTCCTCCCCTCTCAATGTATCCTCTCTTTTCTGAGTGGCCCTGTGTAGACAAGCCCTTGGCTGTTGTGATGTCCTCATTTCACTAGCTCTCTGGGAGTCAGAGTTTAATTTAGGTGTTCAGCTTGTTCGTCTGTCTGTCTGTAAGGAGCTTAGTTCATAGTTGGTACTATACTACTCCTGCTAACAATAAGTACTAAGTAGTAATAATAATAATTAATTAACAATTATCAATTAATATAATTATGTACTTTTAAGAGTTATTAAATATTAATAGGTTTCATGCTCCCTTTTTTTTTTAATTATAGCCTCGAATCCTCAGACAGTAAGTCAGTCTCTAGCCTCTGTTCTTGATGCACCACCAGCAGGTTCCAATTTCTCCACCATGCAAGGGCAAATGACACACTTGCTTTCCAGGCACCCCTATGATTCTTATACTCATTTGCTTTTCCAACATATCTTAATTCTTTCTGCCCCACCCCAGCACAACTCCTCGTCCCATAATATCTTTTTAATTCTCCACCAGCAAATCTCAACTCAGTTTCTGACCCACTTTGCTCCTGATCCGCAAGAATGCGGTAATCTCACCACTTTTCTCACTCACTCCCATTATCCTCAGAATTTCCCTGTGGGCAGAAGTAGACTTGAAGGAAAGGTGCCTGCTGACAGGGACGGCTTTAGAACCTGCGGGGCCCGATTTGAATACCCGGCAGCGGTCCGGGTCTTCGGTGGCACTTCGGCGGCGGGGGGGGGGGCGGGTCCGCTCCTCGTCTTCCGTGGCACTGAATGACCCCCCGCCACCGAAATGCCGCCGAAGACCCCGGAGCGGACACTCCCCCCTCCCCCGCCTCCAAAATGCCGCCGGAGCGGACCGCCGTTGGGTGAGCCGCAGGCGCGGGGCCCTCTTAGGTGCGGGGGCGGGGCTCTCTTACCCGCGGGGCCCGATTCTGGGGAATCGGCCTAAAGCCTGCCTTTTCCCTATTGTCAACATCAAACTTTAGGGGTTTGACATAGTGGCTTGCTCCCATATTAGACCAGGATCAGATTTTGAGGCAATTTTGGGTGGCAAAGTGAAGTCAGAGAGAATAGCAGGTAACATTGCATGGTTTAATTATGTAAGGAGGGTCATGTCCTCATATCTTCAATGGATGAATTCCTGACCAGGCAGACTGGCTTTCTCAGGAGATATGTACCATTTGAATCTGCCCTGGGATAGTAGCAATCAAAAGTTACTGCCATCTTGCTAATGGCTGTTAATTGGTTTTATGTGAAATGAGTTGGTGGTTTTAGTTGCTAGCATTCCTAATGGACATGGCAAAACCCAACATTGCAACTGACGCCAATTGGCACCCTTTTGGTCAAACTCAACCAAGTGGCCAAGAATTAAATGATTACAGACTGAATTACCTTTCAGCGCTAAATCTGTGCCCTCTAGGTCAGGCTTAAGATACATATAGACAAGTATAAAGGGCCTCAGTTTCTAGTGCTGTCAATCCAGTGCTTTTGCACAAATGCGTCTTCCTTTAAAAAAAAAAAAAAAAAAGAATTTAAAACCACTTTTAAAAAAAAAAAAAAAAAAAAAAAAGAGTTCATAACCACTGTAGAAGAAATGATCACTGAGAATGAGGTTTCTTGGCAGGTGTGTGTGTGTGTGTGTTTTAAATATATGTAGAATAAAGCAAATCAGGTCACTGTCTTTTTCCTTTAAATGTGAAAGCAAACATTCCAGATACTGTTCATCAAACTCATGGCAATTTATTCAAATTTCATTGAACTCAGCAAAGGAAACTAGCAACTGATACTATTTTTTAAAGAGAGGATTTAAGAAATCAGATGCTAAGTGAAATTGGAGCTAATGATGGAAATTCAACACGATGCTTCAGACTTAACGTTAAAATTTTGGGTCCGAAAAGAGAGAGAAAAAACAGAACAACCATTTCTGTTAAGACTGAAATATTGACATTTTCAACCATAAAAACGTGGTCAATAGTTAAAACTAATTGCATTTTTTAAACCAAGGGCCTGAATCACTAGTTTTAAAATAGTAGAACACCACTGAAGCCAGTGGAAATACAGCAGCTCAAAACTTGGTGTATCACCATCATGAATCAGGCTCAGAATATCTATCTGTTCATATCTTTCCAAACATGTATTTACCAGCTGGTATTTTGGGACTATCAGGTCTTTAAAGCATTCATTTCATTAGATCAGAAAGGTACATGGATGTCAAAGCCTGGTCTTGTTAAAGTTAATTAATGAGAACTCCCATCAGTGAAACCGGTATTTAGGTCTCATGATGCAATTCTCAAAGGAGCTGCAACTGGGCCTCTAAACTTGTCTCCGCATTATAACTCAGGAGTGCACTAAAATTCAGTCCAACATAAACTGGGTGCTGAACTAGCATGCAGCAGCATAAACCCACCACAGATGTGTCTTTGCAACCCCCCTTCTGCCTGCAGCAGCTGGATATCAAACCGGTAGAATTCAGGTTACATGATATAGTCTCTGTAGTGTAGATATACTCCAAGAGACTTTGCAAGTGCTCTAGTCTTAATACCACCACAGGTCATGCAGTAGACTTAATATCCAACCTGACTCTGAAAATGCTCTGTTAGTGCCAGTGTGAGAAAATGCACACTTATATATGCTTGTGCTGCCTGTGTCCTTGCATCTACAGGCATTGCTTGGCTTGTACTGATACTCCCTGCTTTGCTCACATGCAGCAGTGTATGCCACCATAGATCATGGGTTGCATGTTTATATTTCCTTGCCCCACTCCATAGAATTCATCTTGGATCGCATGTTGCCAGGAAGAGGGAAGAGAGGAGTGTAGGGCAGGGAAGATGGAGGTTCTTCCACCCTCCAGTGAAGCTTTGTATGAAAAGCCTGCCCACAGCCTGTAACATTTGCTATTATAGTAATGAGATTGGTTATAAACAGGCAAAGCCTTATGATGTAATATCGCCATAACAATAAAAAATTATGGTGGATCGCATGTTACCTGACTTAGTGATGCTGGTTCCTCTGCCACATCCTCCCTGATCCATTGCCCTGTCTCTCCCCGAAGAGGTGCTGGGACTGCAGCCTGAGGTTCATGCTGGCTGTGCCCTGGCCCAGTCAGCAGCATCTACTGCTCTCTGGTTCCAGCTCTCCTGGTGTCTGCTCTTATGGTCTCTCTGGCTCTGGTCAAGTACAAACACTGCCTGGAGTCAAAATTCTGTTTAGCATGAAAATGGGCTCTGTGCTCGGGGTAGTGCTGAGCACTTGGTCGAGCTCATCAGAGAATGTGCACATTCTCCAAGACTTGCTGAATGGGGAGTTCTGGACTTTGGTCTTGCAGTACGAAGTCTGGAGGGATTTGATTTTTCTACCTGAACTGAGGTCTTGTCCATGAAATCCCCTCCTCAGCCAGCTTCCTGGGGAGTGGCCTTGTAGACCTGCAGATTTCAGGTAGATCTCCACAAATTTTGGGTCTTAATGACACCAGTGATCATCCAGAACCTTGGTGTCCGCCTCCCACCAGCTGGCAGTATGCTCGGAGTATGATTTCCTGGATGTGCTCTCTTTTCAAATGCTGTGAAAGAGCAGTAGAAATATAGAAAGGTTGCCAGTACAGCAGGCCATGCGCAACATGAGATTTAAACGCTGAGCCAGTGTATATAAACTGGTGGGTGATGCCTGGTACAGAAGAAGGGAGCAGGTTGATTAGCAAAATGTATATATTTTGGTTATCAACCTGCTCCCTTCTTCTGTACCAGGCGTCACCTATCAATTTATATACACTGGTTCAGTGTTTAAATTATATATAAAATATATATACCAGGAGGAATTGTGGGATGGCACTGGAGGGCTATAAGGACCACGTTTGATTGGCTTGAGCCCACACTGCAGAGTGGAAAGGATCTATCTGGGGGCTAGCTAGCCCAGGTTGATAGCAGCAAACTTGGGTCAGAGTTTTTTGTGTGTGGATGGGAGCTGGGTTAGGGACAGCAGTGTGAAGAATGGCACACTAGTGTAGAAAGAAGGGACAACAGTATTAAGGCTTTTATCTTTCAGACTTGGTTGCTTAAATTTAGGAACCCAAATCCTTATTGAGTGACCCCACAAGAATGGCCTGATTTTCAGATGTGCTGAGTATGTGCAACTCATCTAAAGTTAGAAGAAGTTGTGCATGCTCAGAAACTCAAAATCAGGCCACATGGTTTTTAGGTAACTAAATATGGATTTTGCTCTGTAATTCTACACCCAAATATGACAAATCTATCCTAAGTGTACTTAGAAGTCCTAGGAGGTATATTGAAATAATGACAAATCCTTTTTTGTATTACACACTCTCTCTCTCTCTCGAAAAACCACCTACTTTCCTATACAGGATATTGGAACCAACTTTTTAAAAAGTCACTGACCCAGTCAATAGTACCATTTATCATAGTTCTGTTTCGAATGAATACATTTGCTGTGGATACAATAGACTTCTTTTTTGTGTGTGTCTCTTATTTAAGAGGTGCCATGGTCTATGTAAATTAATCAGTATTACAGGCCTGCACAATTTCTTTTATAAATTTGCTTTTGGGTGCTGAAAGATTTTTTTGTATTTAAAGAGAATTTTCTTTTAATTCCTAGAATGAAAGACCTCATAACACTAGCATGCACTGCTGTTACTCAAACCGAAGTGAATGGCTTGTTTGCAAAGTTAGTTTATTTAAAAAAAAAGAAGAAAGAAATGCTGTCAGGTTGAGCCCTGCTGTGCGCCATTTCAGACAGGAGTACATTAGTTGGTTGAGTTATGATCTTGTGCAGGTAGGGGACTAGAATGGAAACAGCAGCAGCCCTAATATACAGCCTTGCAAGCAACACTGTTAGGATACAAATCAAATATTAAACCATAGTCATAAGATAAAATTATTTTATGATGTACTTGAAACTGGAAAAATAATTCTGCTATTATGAAGTGCATTAACACAAAGCCATGGATTCAACTGGTTGAGTTTCTTTACTGATTTTACTAATATTAAGGGACCATTACAAGACTGAAGTGTCTTTTCCCCTATGGCAGTTGGAAGGTTAATCAGAGTCAGAAGATCTTTTATAAATAAACACGGAGGAGCTATTAATTTGAAGTTATCCAAACATTTGAAACTCTTTTATATAACATATTACTTCTATATCCACAGGGCAGTAAGAAATGCATTGTGAATGCACTGGAAAAGGCTATAACTAAAGAACTAATTTTGCCCTTACTAGCCTATGGGGTGCAGTTCCAGTGGATTTGCTCAAGGTACTTCTCAATGTAAGGGGGCAGAAGCTGGCCCTATATAAAGGTCAGTAAGTTACTGTCTTAATTTATTCCCGGATCCATCATTGTTATGCGGATAAGTGTGTATTTAGAGTGAATCAGTATATCACACCTTACTTTTTTTCACTGTAGTAGTTAGGAGGAAAAACCTTCCTATGGTCTTTAAGCTTGGACAGAGCAGGCATGGCCCTTTTTCACAGGTTGGCACCCTTGGTTTGAAAGCAAGGCTTGGCAGAACATAATGGCAAGAAACATAGAAGAGAATAGCAGTCTGTCAAATTTGTTTCCTTGAGAGCTTTACAGCATTTCTCTCCTAGTTTTTTAAGAGAAAGTCAAATGACTGTAATCCATTTCCTCATGTATGTGACTCACCAGGGGATTTACCCAAATTTCAAAGTTCAGTAGCAAATATACCAGTGTTTCAGCAGCCAGATGAAGTAGGATGTATTACAACAGGTTGCTGCTATTAATTCTTCACTGGAAAGTAAGTTTTTTTTTTTTTTTTTTACCAGTAATTCACATTATTGGATCTCAGACTACAGAAAAATTCTCATTTAAAACATTACCCATCCTTCTTTCTAGTTCTAGTAAAACTCCATCTGTGACATTGTTGACTGTGATTTAAAGTATATTAAATAACACTAGAGCTGCTGAGTATCTCCTCTGCATGTGAATGTTTCAGTCATATAGCTAGAATTTTCTAACCATGCATTCTAAGAACATTGGACAAATTCTCAGTGGGTTGCCATGTCATCTTAAAACCTGAAGTGCAGTGGAAATGTATTTCTGCTGTGCAGGAGAGCTAAGGAGTGGACTGTTTGCACCCACCCTGGCATGCACTGGAGCAAAGGATTTGGGATATCAGAAAGTCCAGGTGTATCCAGTACACAATTTCCACTTGGTCAAAATGCAACATAGTGGGCAGTCATGCAGTATTGACCACAGCATGGCTATGTACTAAATACTGCTGGTTGGGATGCAGGATTCTGACCCTCAGCTGTGGAATGGTTACATGTTAGTCCCTGGTTTAGGTTCAAATAATGCACTTGGAGGATACTCTCACCATGCAGCTTCTCTTTAGAGCCAACAGTAGTCGGAGGTAGAGATGTGCCTAGCTCTTCAGAGAAGTCTGTGTAGCATCGAACACAGAGCTATTTGACCTAGCCTTCAGACTGGTGTGTGACTCTATCTTGCATGACACACCTTAGGAAATACCATTTCTAAATAAGATGGGGAGGGAATCAGAGCTCTGATGCACTAAAAATTTTGAAAGAACCCAACAAAATACTCTTTGTACACTGACCTGTCCTGGTCCCTGCTATGAAGGAGGAAGTGGGAATAGGGAATGCGGATCAGGGACACAGGCAAGGCTCTGCGGCGTCAGACCTGGGAAGAGGGATACAGGATAAACACTCTGCGGGATCAGAGCTGGGAATGGAACACTGGGAAACAGACTCTGCTGGTATGTGGAGCTATGGATGTGTTTGCTTGGAACTAAGCCCAATAAACATTGCATTGCCTGCACTTCGGACTTCTGGTCTTTTGCTTTCTGTCTGTGACAAGAACCAAGGGATGGGGTGAAGGGAAAGCCCTCTAACAGTCCCCTCAGGGGTGACTTATCTTTATCAGTAGAGTTTCAATAGACAAATGATGGGGAGGGAAGAAATTGTTTAAACCATTATGTAAAATAACTACGGGAGGCTGAGGAACGGGAGGGGTTAATTATTACACAGTCATCAGAAACTCATAAGGCAGCTATATGGGGAGAAGTGGGTCAGGAAGACAGGGCCGCCCAGAGGATTCAGGGGGCCTGGGGCAAAGGAATTTTGAGGGCCCCTTCCATAAAAAAAAGTTGCAATACTATAGTAACATGTATTTGGAAATGTAAAAAATAACCAGTGAAATACATTCAAAAATTAATTTTTAATAATTTGAAAATACACGAAATACATTATTTAAAAACATTAAATGCTTTAATGGTATGTATACATTTGCAATTACATAATGGGCTGTCGCTGGGTGATGGTGATGATTGGTGCCAATGGGCTCTCACTGCCTGGGGGTGGTGCTACTGTTGCCCAGGGCTGGGTGGGGAGCTGGGCTCTGGGTCAGGGGGTGCCCGGCTCAGAGGGGCTGGGCTCGGAGCTGGGGGTCAGGGCTGTGGGGGGATGGGGTCAGGGGGTTCCCAGCTCAAAGGGGCTGGGCTTGGAGCTGGGGGTCAGGGCTGTGGGGGGATGGGGTCGGGGGGGAGTGTCCGGTTCAGTGGGGCTGGGCTCAGAGCTGGGGGTCAGGGCTGGGGAGGGGGATGGGGTCAGGGGGTGCCCGGCTCAGAGGTGCTGGGCTCGGAGCTGGGGGTCAGGGCTGGGGGGGGTGCTCGGCTCAGAGGGGCTTACCATGCCGGTTACCCCCGCCTCCCAGAGCCTCAGCGAGCCGCGTCCAGGAGCTCCTGCCACTCGCCCCGCTGGAGCTCGCCGCCCCGCCCCCTTACCACATGGCTCCGAGCGGGAGGACCTTGGGCCCTGCCCGAGCCACGCCACTGCAGCGCTGTCCAGGGCCGCTACTGGTCGCGGCGCGTTGAGGCGCTGGGGGATGGGGGAAGGCGGAGGCGCGGGTGGGGGGGAGCCTCCAACATTCTCGTGGGGGCCCCTGTGGGGCCCGGGGCATACTGCCCCACTTGCCTCCCCCTCCCCCCTGGGCAGCCCTGCAGGAAGAAGAAATGTGAAGGTAGAAAGAAGAGTCAGGTATCTCGTATATTGCAGCTCCACTGAGCTGTCATGTTTTTCAAATGTACTAGCTGCATATTTTGCATATTTAAGGTTATGGATGTCTAGTCTCTTTAGAGATTATTTACAGTAAACCAGCATGGTTCAGATAACAGAAGCCTAAGTCCTTCACGTAGCTCCTCAAGGAGTGGAACTCAGACTCAGCGATACTGTCCTGTCTACAGGTAATAACTAAGGCCTGGTCTACACTGGGGGGGGGGGGGGACAGGACATCTAAGTTACGCAACTTCAGCTACGTGAATAACATAGCTGAAGTTGACGAACTTAGATCGACTTACCGTGGTGTCTTCACTATGGTGAGTCGACTGCTGCCGCGCCCCCGTTGACTCTGCCTGCGCCTCTCGCTGAGCTGGAGTTAGGGGAAACACTTGGGCCATAGTCTAGGTCAATTCGACAGTGAAGAAATACCCTAAGTTATTCTACCTCTGTGGCTCAGTTCTAGCCAATACTGAATCAAAACTGCTGTTGCCATTGAATTCTATGCTGGGATTTCTGGAAGAGGTTAATTTGTGAAGTCAGGAATCTAATTTCACTTTCACCTGAGGATCTAACCTGATTTTTATCTCTAAAATGTACTGTTGTATACCCTACGCTATGCAGCATTGACATAGAATCTTGATTCAACGGCTCAGTGCTTCCTATGGATGATATTCTGTCAAATTGGTAAAGTATTTGCTAGGAAGGAACATTAACGTTAAGCTTGCCTTACTGCCTTATTACAATGAGCTATAATAACATGACATTTAATAGCTTTCAGTAAGTACCTAAGGCAATACAAATGTTAGGTTTGTAGAGTCATTTCAAATGCGTTTTGCTCACTTTGTTTTTAAAAAATCAAGATCCTGAGCTGGTATGTACAGGTGTGTTGACTAGCAGCAGAAATGCTGCTTTTCTGGGATATAGATGTGGAATACAGTGGGAAATTCATGCAGGGTGGTTTTGCACTCGAATGTATGCTATAAATGTGAATCTGCTGTGGCAGATCTTCACAAGAGAATGTAGAAAAGAGAAAGTGAATAGGTCAAGGGCTTGACTGTATTCCATGCACAACATGAATCCACATGGCCCAAAATTGGCATATGAGAGTAGTAAAAAAATCAGTGTAAGTATTGCATCGTTACTGACCTTCCAGTACCCCACAATTCCTGACAACTGATGAACTGTTTGAGTATTCAGAGCCTTACTAGTATGTTGGAGCAAAGAAGTCCATCTCCCAGCTTTGTTATGTTACCTTCCAGTTCTGCATGAGTATTGCCCTCTTAGGAGTACTCAGCTGTGTCAGGATTCCACTCTTAGGCAAAAGTCACATTGGACCAAATTTTTGACTAAATTTGTTACCAAGTGTGCACAAACCTTGATCTGTGAGTGCATGTGGAGTTCGTAAGTGCACGGATACTGTAGGTTTACAGGTTCACTAACCTATCTTACATGCACGTTTTGGGGTGGAAGGTTGCACGTTTAAATGGGATATGCCCAAAGTGTACACACTTAGGTGCATGCCTACAGTATCTCCTCATTTATGCTCTCAAAATGGGATTTAAATCGGG
The DNA here is from genome assembly GCF_002925995.2 of Terrapene triunguis. Classification (NCBI taxonomy): domain Eukaryota; kingdom Metazoa; phylum Chordata; order Testudines; family Emydidae; genus Terrapene; species Terrapene triunguis. Next base: position 38,786,644 of record NW_020664435.1, read on the forward strand.
TCATAAATCTTGTGCTGATGCTCTTTTGAGGAGGGTCATTTTATTCTCCACTTCTTTGTGCTGGGTCGGTCTTCATATTTTTGTATTGTATTGTGCTGAGTACATATATACCTGTGTCTATTGCTTTTATTGGTTGACATTGTTGAATTCACATTGCCAGTTTACATTGAGTACACTTTGAGTTCATAATGTGATTTATTATACAGTTTGCTTCACCTTGCATACAAATGTTGAGTGATGAAGCAGATTGTTTTGAAACATTTTCTGAAATGGGGCTAATCTGTTGAATAGTAGACTGGAAGATTTTTCCAGTGCCTTCTTGAGCTACGTGAACAGGCATCTGTCTGCACTAATGTGGAGTAATTGCTTTGCCAAATTGGGGGGAAAATATTTGAAAATGGATGAAACTCAAGAAACAAGTTACATTTCCAGATAACATAATGTAGGTAAACATTGACATAACCATGACCTGTTATATGTGAAATGATAACTTGCCTCCAGAATGCTATATACATAAAAGCACTGTAATCCTTCACCTTTCACAAGGAAAAAAATGCTCTTAAGAGTATAATTAAAGTAACCCAATGAAAAAGGAGCTTTGTGTAGAACAAAACTATTCAGCGTTCCCTATTATACAGCCAACAGCTTGCCACTAAAAGCTCTTCATTTATTATCCTATCCGGTTACATCTGCAGTGGTTAGCTTTTTGTAGTGCACAGTTCAACACTTCTTTTGTTAATTTAAAGCTTCACTGTCAGCTAGATTCAATTTAGAGTTAGTGTTTTAAAAATTATTTATTTACACAAATCTAATGTTAAAAAGAACATTTGTGTGGCCATCACTGTCTAAAAACTTTAGTGAAAACAGTTTGTGTTTGAATTTAAACATCACCCAACAGTGCTTGCATTTGAGGCCTCTGAAGATGCGGTGCCAGTGGAGCTGCTCAGTCTACGTCTCCTCTCCTGGTGACTGGTACTGTCCTCAGGCGGGCTTCTCAGGCGGGCTTCTCAGGCTCAAATGACATCATTAGTACTTACTCAACATATAGCCAACTGTGCATTATGAAGATGCCACCACAATTAGTTCATATTTTTGTGACTTAGCACTTCCATCTTTGACTTTCTGTTTACTGTTTTCAGCGTGCTACTATGTAGGCAATGTTCTATTAGACCTTTTTTAAGAGAGACTATCAGACGTTCATCTGTTTGTTAAAAGATACATTTCTGTGTCCAGTAATGACATAATACGGTAAAACTGGATGAATTTCTAACTTTCATTTCTGTATTTATACTCTTTTCCTTTTTGCATTTCACTTAGCTTGGGCAATAAAAATAAACAAGTCATTTGCCCTTGTGTTTTAGTTGGTTCCAGTGTCTGGTTCATAGGAACACAATGCTGCAATGTCTGTGTTGCAAACATAGTAAAGGAATGTTTCAATCCTAACTGCTTGCACTAAAATAAAAATAACCATTGACATTTCACCTAATAGGGATTATAAAACCTTTATTTTACTAGCAGGCAAGGAATGGAGCACCTGACATAATCTCTTTAAAACAGCACGGGTATGGGAAATCTCTGCTCAGTGGTGGAACAATAGTAAAATACAATTATTTCCTTCTTTTTTGAGAAGGTGGTTAATGGGGTCACTTCACCCTACAAAACTACCAGGCCATCTAAACTGCAGATTCGGGAGTGTTGGGAGACAGTTACAATACAGTTGTTTCCCCCAACCTGGTCAAAATATGGTTCCATCTTGTAGTATAAATGGGACCCTAACTGTGTCGTTCCGATGCTCCAAACTCTGCTAAAACTTTGCATGGCTGAAGACTTTAGAACAGGGGTAGGCAACCTATGGCACGCGTGCCAAAAGCGGCACACGAGCTGATTTTCAGTGGCACTCTCACTGCCTGGGTCCTGGCCTCTGGTTCGGGGGGCTCTGCATTTTATTTTAATTTTAAATGAAGCTTCTTAAACATTTTAAAAACCTTGTTTAATTTATATACAACAATATTTTAGTTATATATTATGGACTTATAGAAAGAGACCTTCTAAAAACGTTAAAATGTATTACTGGCACGCAAAACCTTAAATTAGAGTGAATAAATGAAGACTCGGCACACCACTTCTGAAAGGTTGCCGACCCCTGCTTTAGAATGACTGGGGAGACAGACAAGATTTTGTCTATACTATAAGATGAAATCCTGTTTTAACTGTGGTGTAACTGGGTTCTTGGACTTAATTGTTTCTCCTGCAGGAGAATTACTTCACAGAGAAGTTGTAACTCCTGGGTGGTATTTCTGTCTAATCCCCTGGAATGGAGGCAGAGTTCCACTTTACTTGTGTTTTTAAACTGAAAATATAACAGTCAGTAAGGTGCTTAAATTTCACATCTTTGAGAAAAAAAATATATTAATCTATAATTTTCACCCCCAAATCCTCTGAAATATGCAGGGGGGGAAAGGGTATGTCATGATATATGGTTTTCATTCTAGTTTTTCCACCAACAAAATTATCTGTGGGGGTTTGTTCTGGTGGAGTCCTGGGGGGGCAGTTAGGGGCAGGGGTCCCAGGAGGGGGCAGTCAGGGACAAGGAGTGGGGGGAGGGTTGGGAGTTCTGAGGGGGGCGGGAAGTGGGAGGGAGTGGAAGGGGCAGGGGCGGGGCTAGGGCAGGACGGGGGCGGGGCTAGGGCAGGGCTCCTCCTGTCCTCTTTTTTGATTGTTGAAATATGGTAACCCTAGTTGAATCCTGCAAATAGAAAATGCCTGATATGATATGGTAGCACATCCATGCTGTAATTTATGTTGAAAATGTCTAGTCTAATAATGAGAACCCTGGTCCTGCATTGTGATTCACCAGTGTATATCCCTGCTCCTTTGCAGAATCACATTAAAAGAAGGATTCCATCTCAAAAAGGATGCTGAAAAATTAGAGGGGATTCAGAGAAGAGCCTTGAGAATGATTAAAGGATTAAACATGTCTTCTAGTGATTGACTCAGGGAGCTCAGTCTATTTAGTTTAACAAGGAGACGGTTGAGAGCTAAGCTGTAAGTCCCTACATGGAGAACAAATATTTGATAATGGATTCTTCAGGATAGCAGAGAAAGTCATGATCCAATGGCTGGAAGTTGAAGCTAGAGAAATTCAGACTTGGAAATAAAGTGTAATTTTTAAATGTGAGCGTTATTAACCATTGGAACAATTTACCAAGGGTTGTGGTGGATTTTCTATCGCTGGCAATTTTAAAATCAAGATTACATGTTTTTTCTAAAATATATGCCTGTTTTATAAAGCAGGGCTGATTAGGTGACCGCACAGGTCCCTTCTGGCTATGGAATGTATGAATCCATAAAAAGTGATGGGGCTCTAAGGGCATAGGGGGGCCACATTAGCAGACCTCAATTTAGGAATAAGATATTACTTATTAAAGGCCTGATCCAAATCCCATTGAAATCAGTGAAGTCTAAATGTTGGATCAGGCCCTAAATCTTTGCAGATGTCTTTCTTTAGTATACAGCTTAGTTGTCAGCAAATCAGGGTTTTTTGTTTTTGTTTTGGTTTTGTTTTGTTTGTTAGCCAAGTCACCAAAGAAACAAACTGAAGGGGAGGATTTTTTTCTGCCAGGTCCACTGTTTCTAGTTAAAATGGTTAGTCTTCAGAAATGTCCTTATTTTTGTTCCAGATCAAAATTACACTGCTGACTGGGAAATGGAATATCTTTTTGGAAAACTGGGTATATTAATTGTAGCTAAGTGAATCTGAAAAGCAGAGCATGTGATCTTTTCGCCTTTCAGTGAGAGTAACTCTTGTGGTATTTTGGACAGCTAACTCTCCGATGAACAAACGAAGGAAAAATGTCATCATTATGAGATGATTAGAAATGGCATGGATGGAAGCATGCTTTACTGGAAACATTGGCTAACGTTGTAATTGCTGTATTAAAGCAATAAACAGCTGCTCTTCTGATCTTTCTGGTGAAAAACAAGCTGCTGCTACTGTTATATTTCATATATATGTTGATATAATGCCTAAGGTGCTCTAGTTGGTGTTTATATGAACTCAGTGCTGTATATTACAGTAAGGGAAAATTTCTCCCTTCTGTATGATATTCACAGAGTTACCGAGGCTTATAGCATCTGCCTCTTAGCTCCACTTCCTAAGGGTATATATTCATTCATCCCTCAATGGATGTGGGTAGCTTCCGTTATCTTTTTTCATGACACTTGCAGCTCTTAATGAGCATTTTGATTCAGATTCTGACCTCAAATACACTGGTGTACAACTGGAAAAACTCCATTAAAGTCAACAGAAATATTCTAGTTTTACCCCAGTGTTACTGGGGTCAGGATCAGCCCCAGTGAATGAGCCACTATCCTGTCTAACTTTCAGCTTGACAGCTTGCTGTAAGTAGATGGTATAAACTCTGATGGTTTCACACCGATGCCAGAACATCTTTCATATAGAGACTGAACTATAGCAGAGATGATATAATTATGACAGAAGGGGAACCTGATCGTTATGGGGAAACAAGGATTCTGTGTCTATCAGCATTAGTATGAGAGCCATAACAGCAGCCTGAAGAGCTCTCAGGAGAACTATGGCTGATTGGAGAATCCCTTTCAGTGTTGCTTTGTCTCCTGCTTCTATAATGTGTTGGAAGTCAGAGTTTGGTCATCAGGGTGGTTTCCTTTGGAGAGGAGGGAAGAATTTCAAGTGACTCATAATGTTAGGATTGCTGTTTGCAATGGAATAATTGCTAACCCAGTGGGTGGTGAGTTGGGAAGACTAGTGGTGTCTCCTTAACTGTGGGCAGTGGCATGTGAAAGCATGGGATGGGGGTGTAGACTGTAAAATCAGCTTTATTTTTTGTTTAAGTGATGGAATAACATTTGAAGAGTGCCTTTATAGTTTTACCAAGAGGTCTTCCTTTCTCTCCCTTTTACCCTTTCTTTAGGGTATATAAGGCACTTTGTTTCATTTACTGAAAAAAGTAATTATAACTATAATCCTATTTTTGAATAATGGTAGCAATCTGGATTTTATGAAAATCACCTAAGGGCCAACAAGGAGTGGGGCCCCATTCTGCCAGGCACTGAGTAGTAGTCAGTCCCTGCCTCAAAAGTCTTATGATCTAAATGGACTGTAATTCAAAAGACAGCATGTAAGTGCATGGGCCATGGACGGCAGAACTGTATATCAGCTGTGTTTTATGTAGTGAAAACAGTTCTTTCCGTTAGTATGTATAAATTAAGGACCAAATGTGATATCAGTTTACTATACAATATGCCCCCTAATGGATAATACCTTGCCCTATGGACTTGATAATTAACCTGGTATTTTCCATAGCCGGCTACTTAGTTTGATGGATACTGTATAATAATGGCTACCACAAAAATAAAAGTCTGAATTGATTTGATAATTTGAGATATGTGCTCTGTCGTGGTTTGGATAAAATTGGTGGTATATTTTGGAATAAAACCAAACTTAGTAAGTTTCACACTGAACGTAGAAGAGGATTGCAGAAAACATTTTAGCCACATATATTTTGTAGGCTGGTGGAAAAAATGGGCCAAGCTTTGATCTATGTTTGTTTGCCTCATCACCACCATAATCTGTTTATTTTCTAACGTGTTTTATTACCCTTTTTCAGATGGATTTACTAGACTATTATACATACTTGCATACAAATTTTCATGTGACAGTGCTGTTTGCATGAACTGAATATGCTGCACTGAAGTACTCTGGTTATGTGAATACAGAAATTACAGTAGTTAAACTAGATAATGGATAATTTGTGTCTAAATCCAGTAAAAGTAACTGGCTTGTTAACATCAATATTTAGATAAGAAATCATGAACACTGGTTAATTTGATATGTAAATAGGCCTTATTCAGAGTTTGGTCATTTCATCTACAACTATTGCTATGGAGAAGAGTTTTTCTAGGGTGTCCTTTTTATGTGTGTCTGTATGTTGGGAAGGAAATCTCATTCATTCTGGTGTTTTGCTGGATGTCTTGTGAAAACTTTTGATCATGGAAAATACAGCAACAGATGGCACAGCCTGACGATAGGCCAGTAATCTTGGAAGTGCAAGACTGCCAATCCTGAAATTGATAACAGGTGGCAAAAATTTCACTTGGAGACTTGGCATCTCCAAGTAAGTAATCAGTTCCTGTAAGAGCCTTCATGGAACACAAATTAGCTTCATTGCTCATTACATTTTCAATATCTAAAGGAGCCGGCAGCTGTATTTATTTAGAATTACAGTACACTATATAGAAGTAACTGATCACCTGTTACACTGCTTGATTTTCTTCTACTTTGTTAATACAGGTACTGATGTAACAGATTTTTATTTTGGTTGAATAACATATTTCACAACCATTGCAGTAGCATGGTGGCTGATACTACTGGTGGGAAGTGGTTTCTTTAAAAGTTGTTACTCTGCTTCTTCCCATTACCACAACGCCACCCTTGCCCTTTAAAAAAAATAAAGAAATAAAAACCCAAACACACACATCTGCACTTGGTTTTCCTTAGCTGAAATTAAATCCCACAAAACCAAATCAGTGGTTTGCATAGAAAGTGTTCATTACTAAAGTATGTTAACAGGGAGATGCTATCTTCCTGACCTTTGTCCTTTTTTATAGGTTTTTTTTTAGGGATTAGTGTGTTAGCTTGGAAGCCAGACTGAAGCTTGGAACCATTTGAAAGGTATCTTAAAGTAAGTTTCATAGACTAAAACAGTGGTTCTCAACTAGGGTCCAGTGCCCTGGGAGTGGGGTGGGGGGTGTCAGCCGTGAGCAGGTTTCAGGGGGTCTGCCAAGCATGGCCGGTGTTAGTCACTAGGGCTCAGGGCAGAAAGCCAAAGCCCCACCACGTGGGACTTCAGCCTGGGGCCCCAAGCCCTACCACCCAGGGCTGAAGCTGAAGCCTGACCCTAAGACCTTCAAAACTGTTTAGTGATTTTGGGTGCTCATCTTGAGAAACCTTTGCGTGGCTTGATTTTCAGAAAGTGCTGAGCACCCATCTTGTGAAAATCCTTTTTTGATGTCTCAAGTTGGGCAGCTAAAACTCCTAGTCACTTTTGAAAATGTTGGCCAAAAAGTTTGCTAGAGCAAGAATTCTCAAACTTTCCCCCCAACTTTAACAGAGACACTGTCTCATGAGCTCACCTCTCATCCCATTATGCAAATGCACAGTTTGCCTATACTCCTGCTGGCAACTACAGCAATTGTGTTCATGGAGCAGTAATATTAGGAAAATATGTAATGTACTTTTAGCTTTTCTTAGTGCACATTAGCAGCTGGATACAAGGAGAGCAGCCAGCACTATGTGACCAGCCAACAGTCTGCAGACCACCAAGTGCTCCTCAGATTAGTAATAATCCCCACAGTGTGGTTTGGAAACCACTGTGAGAGAACAAACCATGACCAGCTCTTTGATACAGTTTGTCTTGTAATGGCAGAATATTAGAACTGTATTTTCTCCAGGTTTTTCAAAGTCCTTTCTATGGGATCCAACGTGAATGGCAGGGGGGTTAGACTAGATGACCCTGGTGATCACTTCTAACCCTATGATTTTATGAATTCACTCTATGGCTAGTGGTTATGAACAATATTTGTAGTTATATCCATTGGATTTACTAGCTCCCGTTCTAGAAATCAGAGCATGCCATCCTTTTAATGCATATAACAATGCCTATCTTTTGACCTAAATGTTTGAAATCCATTTTTTTTTCAATGGGGCTTTCGTCTCAGTTCTGCACTGCTATTTTTCCACTGGATCAAGTGATTTGTGGAATTTTCCATTGATATAGTGTAACCTTTATCCATATAACTGCAGGGTTGTTTTTTTTTTTTAAATCTATAGTGTGCTATGCATGTCTAAACTATATTTTACACTCTATGCACATTAGCTATGCTGATGGAAACACTCTTCTGTTGGCATAGCTGTGTCTTCTGTGCTGGGAGTTTTGTTGGCATAGTTATGTCAGAGGTGTGGTTTTTTCACACTCCTGACCAACATAGTTGTAATGGAATAAATTTCAAGCATAGACCAAGCCTCAGTGGCTGTAGATAGCTTGGTTCTGATTCTAGCCTGGGTTGCCTTTAAGGGAATGAACAGTCTTTCCTTCCACCCCCAAAAGAAATCTTATTTGAAACTGAAGGAGGAATGAACAGATTTACCATCATCTTCAAAGACTCCAGTCTGGAATGTTAAAACTCTTGGTGTTTATAATAAAAAATATTTGAGCTGGTATTTGTTAAATCAGTGGTGTTTAGAAGTTAAGCTGCAGAACAATCTGTTGGTAAGCTCAGGATTTCCTATGGAGAGGCAGTATGAATGAATGTACCACAAGTATCTACCCTCATTCCTCTCACAGAAAGCAATTCTGGGTCATTACAGCGTTATTCTCATACTGTTCTTTTTAGCAAACCTGTTGGTTATAATAAGACAAGCTGTTTTTTCCTGTCAGTTAATGAACATTTATATGAGAAGATAATATAACATGTGTGTGCGCCTGCACGTGTGGAAACTTCCCTCCCTGCCCCCCGGATTAGATAACAAATTATATACGCTTTCAAAGTTCATTCAACTTTTAGAAATAAAAGTTACTTGACTGATCTTTAGAAATCACTTTGGTAGATCATTTAACCAGGGTATAAGCAGGAAGCTCGTAAGAGTCTGCAGCTTCAGTATAGTTAGGACTGGAACTGTGAAAATGGTGTTTGCACATTGATGTTAATTTTGGGGCTGGGAGGAAGTGGTGAGCCTATGGTTGCCACTTAGTGGAAAGGTAATAAGAGTGGCCGTGAGTAGTACATACACTGTTTGGTTAAACAACTGTCATTTGAGAGAGACTGTTTTTTGGAAGTGGTCAGTGGTTTTGCAGCTCGCCTCCAGCCAAAGGCTGTACCCAAACAGAAGAGCCTCTGAGAAACTGACATACGGATAAAAAGAAATCAGAAAATTAAAATGTAAAAGAGTTGTCAGCATAAGAAGTTTATTTTTTCAACAAAGGGATATATCTATTGGCCAGATTGATAAACCCAACCTTTGACAGACTTTTTTCCTCCTTAAATCTGTTCAATTGTTTAAACTTGTCTCTTAAAAAAAGTGACCCTGACCAGCACTTGTCTATTTGTCTCTGTTAACATAAATCATGTGAATACATAAAGGAAGAAAACCAGCATTCAGTAAGGAAGCACTGAAGCAGGCTAGTTCCCAAGATGTTATGCTAAACAGAAAAATTCAGACCCTTGCAGAGGGGCCAGCAAAAGTCCTATGAGCCACTTAAACTCATAAAGTTGGATTGCTCATGATTTAAGTATGATCTAGGTGGTGCAATGGCATGGTTTAAGTGAGCCATAAGCAGACATTGTGCCCATGCTAACCCCCTGCACAGGTGTGAATTTCACCCAAGAATGAGAAACAAAACAAAAAAGATTGTCTATGTTATGAACAATATGTAGAGATTATTTTTTAAATATTATTTGTAATGCCACGTTCCCTTCAGGAACTAGGTAAAGTATATGAGTGCTAGTGTACTTCCAAAGCCCTCAAATTATTATTGAATCAGTTGCACACCACAAAATGTAAAGAGTTTGCTTCCAAAACTTACTATGGCTTCTGTGGCTCAGGATGGGCTGTCAGCCAGTCTGATGACTAAAGCCTTGGCAACAATGTTACATTAACATAGAAATGTAAGGCTGTTTTAAAAACTGTCTTTCATATAATTGGCTGATGCTTTATCTTCATTGAGGATAGAGGACATGGAGAAAGGAAGCAAACTATTGGGACTGTGCTTGGGTTGGAAGGGAAAGTGCTGTGTTTTGAGAAAGCATTAGTATGTGCTTGCTAGCAAAAAAAAAATTGGGGGCAAGAATAGGAAAAAATAGGCTAATTTTTAAAGTACATTGGCTGGGTATCAGTCCCCTCCTAATAAAGCAGACGTCTTCCCAACTAACATTTTATTCCCAGATTATTATGCACACTGAGTAATCCTTTCTTGCCTGTGATTAATAAGGCTCAAGAAGTTTAGTGCTACCATGTCTAATAACTTAAATAAAAAAATCCCCACTATATTGTCCCTTATTACCAAACAGCCACTGTTCATTTTTCTTTCTATTTTCTCCTTTGATTTTTGCCATCTAACCAAGAAAAAATAAACAACCTCCTTTCTTCCCACAAAAAACAAAAACAAAAACAAAAAACCCCACAACCTTGGAGAATTATTTATAGGCAGGGTAGTAGTATGCATCATGCTGACTGCTGAAGAGAAAAACTAGTCTATTTGTGAAGGCATCCTTGTTTTGCCATTCATTTTGTTGTGTCTGTGTACTGGGGGGGTTGTTCAAATCTGTTTGACTCACTGAGTTTACATATTCAGAGTTAATCCAAATCCAGCTCCATTAACAAAATAAAGCCCCAGAAACGTTTAAGCACTTTGCTGTTCTATATAAATGTACTGTGTGCTGTTGGCATTTGTGTTGTGAACCAAAAGCAAAATTATTGACTATGCACTTTACACTAGTAGAACATGGAACATCAGATATTGCATAATACGTAATCTCCTGTTTAGAAAAATGCCAGTACACCAAACACCAGATAAATTAGTAAATCTATTCCCTTCTTAAGTGTATAATGAGGTCATTTTTGCTGCCTTGCCTCCTACCAAAATATTACATACTTTGCAAGTGGAACACGAACAAAGCTTTGACTCCTATTTAGAAAAACACACAGAGGATGCACCAGGGACACTAGCAAACCCATTTTGGGGGTAGTATTGCAGAGCTGTAGTTTTTATCATGGAAATGTTAAGGTAGTAGTGAAAATAATACAATAAAAACCCACTTACCCAAACTATTCCAAGAACATGCAAATCTGAATTAAAGATGGGTTAAATGGTGTAAAGAACTAATCTCCTCCAAGTAGTCTGCATGCATTAATAACTGATGGCAAATGGTGGCATGTCCTCTGGTTTTATTAAAGCAGAATTAATGTGGATAAATAACTTCAAACAAAAAATTGTTTAAACTTAAACTTTTATAACTTTTTAAAAATGAAATTGCATTGCAGGAATTAGAGAATCACAGTCCTGTAGTTCAGTTAGAAATGTATAGAGTTCTTTAATGTTCTAGTGAGTGTGCTCTTCCTGCATGCTGGTAATAACACAATTGATTGACTGCATGCCAACACAGAGCATACTTCTGTACAAGCACCTTTTGGGGAACGAAGTACTTTATACCCTCTTTACTCTGCATTTAAATTAAGCATTTCCCAAAGAATTTCATTGTTTTGACCTCTCTCAGAATTGATATTTTATTTTCTCTTCTGACTCTTCCATGTTACTGCAAGTTGTTAAGTACATTACTTCTGTTGGCAAAATGTATCTTATCATTCGTATCTCTAACTGGTATAGTTCTTAAAACTTATTTCTCTGCTTCTCCATGGTCTTAGATTTGAAGCCCTGCTTTTTCCTGATGCTAAATATGTAGCAGTTGACACTACTTCTTGATACTCATTTGTATGATCTTTTTGGCCCCCACATCAAGTGGCTCCAGCAATTTAGATTTTGTGCCAGTATTTCAGAACAGTCTCAATTCTTATTTCATCTCATTTGTGTGCCAGCATGTATAGAGAACAAGCATAATCATGATATTTTTATTCAGGCAAAACTCCTAACGAAGTTAAAATTGGAGTTATGACTGAGTAAGGACCAGGGATTTTTGGACCCTTTGTAATTCAACAAAGAAATGTCCCATAATTATCCTCACTCAACAAGACTGAAAGCAGTTTGATTCTGCACAATAGTCAAGAATCAGATTGGAAGAAATGACAGTGGTGCTTCAGCAGGGGTTAAAGTAAAATTTCTCTTACCGGTACGGGGGGAGGGAGGGGTCAGCTCCCCCAGCCAGCCTGCCCGCGCTGCCCGGGGCTCCAGTGGCGATATTAAATCACTGGCCCCAGGATAGCTGCTCCTTTTGTCCCGCCCCCGTTGGTGGCCCGGAGGGGGAGGGGGAAAGGGGCAGGGACATTAAAGCGTTGTCTCTGCCCCTTTTTGTGCCCCCTGTCGGTGACCCTGCTTTAAAGTCAGCGGTACGGGCTGGTACAGGCGGTCACTTTTTACTGGTACACCGTACAGGCCCGTACTGCCTTACTTTCACCCCTGTGGTTCAGTAAAAATAACGTAGCTCTCATCTTGTGCTTTTCATGATTATCTCTCCAAGTGCTTCATAAAAGAGGTCAGGATCATTATCCCCATTTTACAGATGGGCAAACTGAGGCACAGAGAGGTGAAGTTACCTTTCCAAGGTCAGCCAGTAGGCCAGTGGCAGAGCTGGGAATAGACCCCCCCCCCCCAGTCTGAGTCCCAGTCCAGGCCACACCACCCTTCCAAAGCGCCACCTCTAATGCCAAAATGACAATGATCACATGACTGTCCAACTCATTTTGTACTTTCATGAATAATTAATTAACAATATTACAATCAAATTGTTATCATTGGGCTTCATTGATAACATCCCGTACACCTCTCTTAGAATTGTTTCTGGTTGTTTGCAGACTCTGGCAGACATTATTATATCAGTTTATAAGCTCGTTACTCATTTCTCATTACTCTACCAACTTAGAACACTTTTAAAGGTTTTTTGCTTCAGTATGGGCTTTATTTTTTCATGCAATGTAGGCCATGTCTGCACTAGAAAATTGCACTGGTTTAACTGAAGGTTTTAAACCAGTTTAGTTAAACTGATGCCAGCCCTTGTGTGGACATTCTTATTTCGGTTCAAGAGTGGCCTGTTTCAGTCTAAGGCCTGGTCTACACTATGACTTTAATTCGGATTTAGCTGCGTTAATCCGAATTAACCCTTCACCCGTCCACACTACAGAGCCAGTTAATTCGAATTAAAGGGCACTTAAAATCGATTTCTGTACTCCACCTCGACAAGTGGAGTAGCGCCAAAATCGATTTTGTTAATTCGAATTAGGGTTAGTGTGGCCGCACACCACCGAATTAATGTGGTTAAATTAATGGGGTAGTGTGGCCGCACACCACCGAATTAATGTGGTTAAAAACCGAATTAATGTGCTTAGTGTGGCCGCGCACAATCGAATTTATACAACCTGTTTCCCAAATTCGAATTATCTAAATTCGGATTAATCCCGTAGTGTAGACATACCCTTAGCTTAACCTGATCCCTAACTGACTTAAACTAAACTGAAATAAACCACCCTTAAACTACAATCTGAGGGAGCCCATAAAGGGTTTGCACTAACTAACTAACTAAATCAGTTTAAAATTGCAGCTTTATTTAAACCAGTGCAATTTTCTTGTGTAGCCATGGCCTCACATTCTGCAGGATCAGATGACAGGTAGTTTGTAAAGGTGTCGTCTTACTGAAGAGTCTCAGCTGGGCCAGTTCAGTATCTGACCATTTTAAATTTTCCTAGGATGTAAGCCTTCAAGATAAAATACAGTGCAAACCTCTTTGTGACATAGATGCCCCATAACACTAATCAGATCTATGATTAAGATGGAAGAGAGAGGGAAGGAGGAACTCTAGTGTGTAGGCCCCTCTGGATTATTGTAACTATTATGAGGTACTCAAAAATCACTGTGATGAGCAAGGTATAAATATCTAAAGTAGATCGATTAAGGTGGTCTATAAACTAAATTTTTTTGCAGTCTAGTTGTCAGCAAAAAGCTGACACCAAATCATCTGATCAGTTTATAGCAGTGGTTCTCAAACTGTGGGTCGGGACCCCAAAGTGTGTCATGACCCTGTTTTAATGGGGTCGCCAGGGCTGGCATTAGACTTGCTGGAACCTGGGGCTGAAGCCAAAAGTCCGAGCCCCACCGCCCAGGGCTGAAGCCGAAGCCTGAGGGCTTTAGCTTTGGGTGGCGGGACTCAGGTTACAGCTCCCACCCGCCCCAAGGTTGAAGCCCTTGAGCTTTGGCTTTGCTCCCCCCACCCTCCGGGAGGCAGGGTTCGGGCTTCAGCTGTGGCCCCTCTGCCCGGGGCTCGGTCTTCGGTCCTCCTTCCTGAGGCTGTGTAGTAATTTTTGATGTCAGAAGGGGGTCACAGTGCAATGAAGTGTGAGAAACACTGGTTTATATAATCTCATTGTTCAAGAGGGCGCCAATGCTACCCATCCGTAAAATAGCCCTGAATAGCAGCTGTTTTCATCTTGGATGACTTAGGAGTAAAGGAGGGAAAAAAATCAAAGGAATATTTTTAAATATCTTAAATTGGAGAGTGGATTACTCAGGGAATTGGTATGCAGAACCTGTTTTCCATAATTTGCAGCTTCAAATCCAGCCCAGGAGATCTAAAAGATAGTTGCCAACATTTGACATTTTCCCCCTAAATCAATAAGTAATCTTGGGCCTGCTAAACCCTCTACTGCTGAAGTTTCATCTGTGTGCTTTTTGATGCATTGTGGGTTCTTCAGCGACAAGCGGATCAGCACTGATACTTGCATATTACAAATCCTTCCTGATACTGCAAAAATTATGAAAAAATAAGTAGTGATAGAAAACCTTAAACTACTTGGAGTTTTTATAAAGTATCCATAAATCCAAACACTTACTGAGCCAAGAGAGTTGCTCTCAGTGTCCCACCACTTACCACACCTCTTGTTCTGTGTTACCAGTAGCTGTTGTGTGAGGGCAGGCCCTGTGGCCTGCTGCACCCCCTGTCCACTCCCCAGTGTGATTGTGGGTTTTGTAATGGAAAATCATGTCTCTCCAAGCTAATAGGATTGTTAGAGAATGTTAACGAAACAGTGGATAAGGAAGAAACAATAAACACAATTTGTTTGGATGTTGAACAGCCTCCTTTGCAAACCCACATTTTGAGTAGAAGTTTTGATCTTCAGATTTAAATGCTATAAGGCAGGGGAGGGCAAACTTTTTGGCCTGAGGGCCGCATCGGGTTTCAAAAATTGTATGGAGGGTCAGTTGTGCCTCCCCAAACAGCTAGGCGTGGCCCGGTCCCCACCCCCTATCTGAACCCCCCCTGCTTCTCGCCCCCTGATGGCCCCCCCAGGACCCCTGCCCCATCTACCACCCCCCCCTTCCCCTGTCCCCTAACTGCCCCCTGAAACCCCAGCCCCTGACTGACCCCCACCGCCCCATCCAACCCCTCCTCTCATTCCTGACTGCCCCCCGGGACCCCTGCCCCATCCAACCACCACTTCTCCCTGACTGTTCCCAGAACCCCTGCCCCTGACTGCCCCCCGCTGCCCATCCAACCCCCACTCTCCTTCCTTACTACCCCTTGGGACCCCTGCACCCATTCAACCCCCCTGTTCCCTGCCCTCTGACTGCCCCGACCGCTATCCACACCCCTGCCCCCTGACCACCACCCTGAACTCCCCTGCCCTCTTTCCAACCCCACCTGCTCCCTGCCCCCTTACCGCGCTGCCTCAAGCACCGGTGGCTGGCGGTGCTACAGCCGCGCCGCTCGGCTGGAGCCAGCCACGCCACAGCGCAACACAGAGCACCGGGTCAGGACGGGCTCTGGAGCTGCGCTGCCCAGCCGCCCAGAGCAGTGCGCCGGTGGCTCAGTGCACTGAGGCTGAGGGGGAGGGGTAACAGCAGAGGAGGGGCCAGGCGCTTGCCTCCCGGGGCAGGAGCTCAGGGGCCGGGCAGGAGGGTCCGCGGTTGTGTACATTCTAAATAGTAGTATTAGCACTGGATTTATTCAGTTCTTACTTTGGCAAACTCTCATTGACTCAGTAAGGACTGAGTAAACACTGAGTTAGGACCTCAGGAGTTCGTCCATATTTAGGCATTAATTTGCTAACAAGATGATCATAGATGTTCTCCCATGTCAGGGGTAGTGTGGGACACCTGTGGTTTGGATAATATGGATTTTTTTGTTACACCAAGTTATACCACCCTTGTTCCCTAATTTATGCTGTAGTAAGGACAATCTGGGAACTATTATTATTAAGAAAAGGCACAGTGCAGAGTTGTTTGGATTTAAATCCTGGATTGTGTTTCTTTTCCATTTAAATTGTCATTTTAACTCACTTTTCTTTTCTCTTCTGTATTTCTTGGCTCATGCTGTCAGTGTGGGTATGACATTGAGTCAGGGAGTTGGAGGGCTCACAGTTGCAGTCTGACAAGGCTGCCCATGAAACCAATTACCCTCCAAACTCCAATATTACTGCGCCTGACAGGCATATTGAGAACAAAAGTATCTTGGCCAGACCAGTGGCAGTGGAATTAACACGCTTAGCCTCTGCATGCTACAAAGAAGTCGGTGTTCTAACACTATGGTTAGCTAATCCACCAGTTAAGCAGTATACTTGCATCTCTTTTAGCCTTTGGCTTTCCGTCAAACTAAAACTGAACAGAACTTCTCCACCAGGGATGCTTTTACCATTACCTGCTAGGAAGATCAGAAACTAGCCAAACTGGCACAGTTTGGAATATCACAGATTCTTTTTGGTCTTCTCCTTGCACACTAATGCAAGGGAGCTTCCAAATATATGCACATTAAAGTTGTATAAATAGCTGCTTTTGGTTTGCTTTTCTTCAGTGTCCCTTCATGGAAACTGGTCCTAATATTCTGTCTGCAAAATTGTCAGTCTCATTCTTTCCCACCTTGTTTTATAGTCTCTATGAAACTGAGAATTAATAATGCTAGATGTTTTATATCATCCCACATCTGCCAGCCTAATAAAATGAAGTGTTGATTCCTCCCCCCCCCTCCCCCCATAAGTGCTGTAACGATGAGTGAAGAACCTTCAGGAAGAGGTTTTACCCCATTCCTGGGCAGGCACTTGTTTTTATGTGTACTTTTGTGAGACACTTTAAGGGAAAAAAAACCCCAAACCTAGCAGGCTGCCTTTCAAGTTTTGAGTCTGATGTGAACGTACTGTAGTGAGCTTTGTTAAATGTTAGTGTCTGACCTGGGCAAACGTTTTATAATCCAGTAATTGACTGGAAAAAAATGTTTCTCGATATATGTACAATGAGTTTAAATAAGGTAAAGTTAGTGTTTGCATTCTCTGGAAAGACCTCAGATCCAGACTGAGAAAATGAGAAGTGTGTATAAATAGAATATTAGATGGATAGTTCTGGTTTTTGTAACAGGTCAGTTTTGGTTTTTCCCCTCAATCTGATAGGCTTTTAGGCAAACACATAGAATGACATCCATGGTTTAATTTTAACTTCATGGTAGTCATGATTTGATTGAAAAGACAGAAATTAGCATAACTTTTTTGCCATTATTACTACAACTAATAATACAAAATCCATTTGATCTAAAACATGTTAATTTTCTGCTTTTTTGTGCTGTGCTCTGATAACTCACAAGAAAAGACAGGTTAAAACAGTAGTCACTTTCTGTAAAACTGTGAATTGTGAGATGGGAGACAAAATGTAAAATTATTTTGAGAATATTACTGACATGCTTTCTTCTGACTGTATATGCAAATGGCATCCATCATAAACTGTACTCTTGAATGTCTGGGGGATCAACAGTATCAGAAAAGTTCATTGTACCACTGGGGAAATGCAAATGAAATCTCTTTGTGTGGAATACAAGCATTCATATAAACCAGTTGTACACTGTGGACCAGATAATAGACAACTAGAAATACAATATCTAGGGGAAAGTATAACTCTATTCAGCACAATAAGAAAATATTGATTTTCCCTGTTCAGGCTGAGATTAGTTAATTCAGTAATTCTGTTTATCATCCCTAGATTCTAGAATGCAAATCTGATCTCTCTGTATGCTAGGAAAGAGGGAGAGGGAAGTGGGGACAGGAGGGAGAAGCTGCCCTCTTCAACAATATTGATTATTTAATGAGTACTTAATTTAATGGGGGTCAATTAACTACTTCTGTTTAACTTTGTCTGAATTTGTTTTAGTCTTTCTCTTTCTTATGGTGGACTCTTTCATCCAGGGAAATAGTTTAGAGGAATCATACAGTTGTATTTAGAACTTCCTTTTTGCCACCAAAGACCAATAATTTGTGAGGTGAAGAAGGGTATGTAATAGACTCACAGCAGTTTGAAACAGATGAAATCTATAACAAAGGAAGAGTAAACCTCTCTGTTGGAATGTTTCTTTTGACTAATTCTTTTCTATTAAGACTAGAGGCCCCATTCCTGTATCAGGTAATGGGCTTATATTGCAGCAAGGGAGATTTAGGTTCAATATTAGGAAAAACTTCCTAACTGTCAGGGTAGTTAAGCATTGGAATAAATTGCCTAGGGACATTGTGGAATCCCCATCATTGGAGGTTTTTAAGAACAGGTTAGACAAACCCTGTCAGGGACGGTCTAGATCAGTGGTTCTCACAACAGATTTTTTGATGGCCTCAAAGTGCGGCCACCAACTCTTGCTGGTGGCTGCTCTGACAATTTTTCCTAAAATACTTAATTAACATTAGGAAAAAAAATAAATATGCACATATACATGTCCCAGTCATTGTAACTTATTTATGTAGGAAATTTTTTTTTTTGTAGACTCAATAATAAAAATACTATGTAGTTGTCTCCAGGGCCGGCTCCAGGCACCAGCTAAAGAAGCAGGTGCTTGGGGCGGCCAATAGGAAGGGGCGGCACTTTGGCCGCTGTTGGGGCGACATGTCCGGGGTCTTCCGCGGCAATTCGGTGGCGGGTCCCTCAGTCCCTCTGGGAGCGAAGGACCTACCGCCGAATTGCTGCCGAAGAGTGGAGCGGCGCGATCGCGCTGCCACGGCTTTTTTTTTTTTTTTTTTTTTTTT
>NW_020664435.1:38805494-38812011 GCF_002925995.2 Terrapene triunguis
TTTTTTTTTTTTTTTTTTTTTTTTTTTTTTTTTTTTTTTTTTTTTGCCGCTTGGGGCGGCAGAAAACCTGGAGCCGGCCCTGGTTGTCTCTATTCTTTGCTGGACCTAAACAGAATAGAAACACAAATAAGGTGCTTTGAACATTCTTGTCCTTTTTCTTATATCTTTTGCTTTTTTTTTTTTTTTAAGACCTGCCACCTGCCACACAAGGGCTGAAGCCTGACCACTGGCCCTGGGAAGGTGGGGAGCTCACTGACTGTCTGCTCCTCCAGCTTTTGGGTCGCCAGAGGTGGGCAGGGCCCAACCACTGCTGGTGGCCCTGGGGAGAGGGGGCTGCTGCTTTGCCTCCTGCCCCCAATCACCACCCAGGAGGCTGTGGCCGTAAGAAAAGTCCCTGGTGGCCACATGCATTTGAGAAATGCTGGGCTAGATAATACTTAGTCCTGCCTCAATGGTGGGGACTGTACTAGGTAACCTATCAAGGTCCCTTCATTTCTTTGATTTTATGATTCTATGATCAGTAATAGTAGCTGAAAGGCACTGTGGTGTGTTTTTATCATATATGGTAGCTAAGTTTATTGGAGTTTTTCTTTTGTAAACAAAGGTTAAACTAAAATCATTGCAGTCTTCTTTCTCTGTGGGTTCTTCACAAAATGATTTTTTAACCTCACCACAGAAATTAGTGTGTAATAATAAAAAGATTTCACTACCCATCATTAATGTAATTATTATTCTATTTTTACTGTGCCAGCAGGGTGCCAAGTACATTACAGCCAAAACAAAAATAACAAGCAAAGATAAGTCCCTGCTCTAGAGTGCTTCCAATCTAAGGGCCTTGTACAGTGAGATGTTATATGCCTTCAATTCACGTTGGCTCCAGCACCTCCTAGAATAAGGCATTACTTTTAAATGTCTGTTGTGGAAACAGGAAGTGAAACATATGCTACATGATATGATAAAATAACTCATTGTCCTCAGCCCTCCTTAAAACTTTCCTTTGTCATGAGGCCTACAAAATACTTGACAGTGGTTAGTCCACTGGTGTGCTGACACCACTCATTATCAGGTTTACCACTATTGTCTCATTGTTTCCATGTAGCCCCTCATCTGTCAGTATCCATTTGTTGTACATTGTCTTATGGTTAGAGTATCAGCTCATTGGGGCAGGGACTGGTCCATAACTAAAGCTCCTAGTTAAATGGCCATACAAATTTATAATTAATAAAGCAGGGCCAGTTATGAATATATGCTGTGCTCAGTTAGGGACTATGTTAAATGATTTTGTTGATGTAATTGGAGATATGAAGGTTAGCTGGGATTTGATGTTATTTCAGCCAACATTATGTAAGATTGTGGCAGTCAAAGGCTAAAATATTACTACTGTAAATGCCTAAACACATTTTAATTTACTAATACTATTTTCAGGGACAAATTGAAACAAAAAAATTTATTACAATAGTTTAGTCTGGACAAGAAACACACTATAATGGTCATATTTCTGATGAAGATGAGGTTCTGGAAAACCTGACTCAAATGTGTTCATTGGGACCGAACTGATGTGACTTTAAAATTACGTATGGTGCATGGACTCAACTTGCAAAGGAACAAAAGTCTGAATGTATGTCATTGATTTTATAACTGCAAAGTAGCACATATTATAATTGGTAATAACTTTGTATTAGACATGAATCTTAGGGCAGGTCTTCACTACGGGGGGGTCGATTAAAGATACGCAAATTCAGCTACGCTATCGCGTAGCTGAATTCGACGTATCGCAGCCGACTTACCCCGCTGTAAGGACGGTGGCAAAATTGACCTCCGCGGCTTCCCGTCGACGGCGCTTACTCCCACCTCCGCTGGTGGAGTAAGAGCGTCGATTCGGGGATCAATTGTCGTGTCCCGACGAGATGCGATAATTCGATCCCCGAGAGGTCGATTTCTACCCGCCGATTCAGGCGGGTAGTGTAGACCTAGCCTCAGTTGACATTTACTTTATTTCTGCAGAAATTGCTTAAATAGCTAGGATAGATTTGTAAAATGTACTAGTAGATACAGTAATATTAAAAAGATGAGAACTGGCTGCATGAAGTTCTATAGAAGGCCTTAAGAACATGTACTATCCACTGGGTTGCCATTAAAAAGTCAGTCTTTGCCAACATCTGACACACATAGTAGATGACACAACACTATTATTTGCAATTTTAAGCATAGGGCAATAACTGTGGTAGCTCGATTATCATAATCCTACATTATCATGAGGTACCTTAGTGGGATAACAGTTGATTGTTGATAAACTGTGACTTAACACTGATCACTGCATGGACTCAGTCCTCCTCCCTTGAAAGGCAATGGGAGTTCTGATATTGAATTTAGTGGGAGCAGGAACAATCATTACTTTGCTCAACCAGGCAATATAACTCCCTTTGACTCACATGAATTCAGAATTTCTCTAAAGTGCAAACAGAGTCACACAAAGGCACAGAAAAATTGCATGGGGGGAGTATGAATAAGATGAGGAAAAATAAAAAAAGGCAAGGAATTCCCAACTGGAATTCCAGTACTAAGACTCATAGGAGTTCTATTCTATAATATCTCAGTGGAATCATGCTGTGTATTGGTACTGTAGTTGATGAATCCTTAAATCTGAATGTTCATGTTTTATAATAGATGTAGTATTGTATCTCTCAAAATGTCAAAGATTTGTGAGCGATGTCACTCATCTTTGTCTCAAACATATCTAGATTCCCCAGAAATTTGGTTTCCCCTCCCGTTCATGGCTTAAAAATAACAACAAAAACATTTACATCAGAAATAAAAAAATCATGAAACTAATGTTATTAAAAATACTTAAAGGAATGCATCCCACAGCATTTTCTATTTCTTGCATGAATAATTTTTTCTCTCTTATATTTGGTCTTTCTGACTTTTGAGCCCCGTCAGGTTGAGAAATAGGATTTTGTATCTCATAAACAGACCTTTTAATACTGGTTTTGAGGTATGAATCGTCATGCTGTTTCTAGTGTTTCACGACTGTGAGTGCCAACCTCAGGGCAGATTGTCAAAAAGCAGGGCAGACACCCTAAACTGGTGGAATGTTCAATAATCAATTCTATAATCAACTCAAATCAAACCCGTCCAGTAACAAATGAACTCCTGAAGCACTATACCAATCTTACCAGAAAGTCACAGACAGTCCCTTTGGACTCTCCAGTCTATCTTGCCACCCAGGCAAGCTGGACTTAGTCATAAATGGTCACCGACACCATAGATCACAAAATATTCAGGTTGTTCCCAGTCTAATCACTTACCCCAGGTCAGGTGCACCCTAGATCGCTCACTAAAGACTACACTTGTAGCCAATCCTATAATAAACTAACTAAAGGTTTATTAACTAGAAAAAAGAAATGAGAGAGTTATTTACAAGGTTAAAGCAGGTAAACACACACACAAATGAGATACAGCCTTAGGTTCCAAATATGCAAAGGTTTATATGTCCTTTAGGGCTAACCGTGCTTTGAGTCTTCATCCCTCGGAGTTCAAGCAGCATAGGGATCACATTTTCTCCTTAACATGGATTTTTATTCACTTCCTGCAGGATTCAGGCTGTGATAGGACGAGGGCTTGTGTATGTTCCCTCTTCAGAAGTGTGGGGGAGGCAATCAACACTCTTTTATCCACTGATGTTCCACAATGCTTGTCTGGTGTCTATAGGCCTTCTTTTGTTGGGGAGGAGATAACACCTCTTGTGGTAAATAGGGTTGCCAACCTTCCAGGATTGACCTGGAGTCTCCCGGAATCGGCATTGATCTCCCGGTGACTATTGAAAGCAATCCAGGAGATTTTAGTAGGATATTTTAAGAAAATGACATTATGTCATGTTGGAAAAAGTCTCCCGGAATAACTTCAGTGAGAGTTGGCAACTCTAGTGGTAAACTAGTATTTCATACTTGGTAACACTTTTCCCCTGATTCTGGGGTTAACAGTCTTAGCAAACATTTTTATAGTTACAGAGCAAACACTTAAACACTACCTTATAACATGGGATACAGATATTCTAAGTAAGATTAATACATGCACCATCCTACAAGCATTTCATAAAGTCTAAACACATTCTTATAACTAGGGTTGCCAACTTTCTGATTCCCAAAAACTGAACACCCTTGCCCTTCCCAAGGCCCTGCTCCTGACCCGCCCTTTCTCCGAGGCCATGTCCCCTGCTCACTCTATCTCCCCTTCCTCCATTGCTTGCTCTCCCCCACCCTCACTCACTCGCTCATTTTTGCCAAGCTGGGGCAGGGGGTTGGGGTGTGGGAGGGGGTAAGGCGTCTGGCGGGGGGTGCGGGCTCTGGGGTAGGGCCGAGGATGAGGGGTTGGGGTGTGGGACAGAGTGAGGGCTCCGGCTGGGGATGCGGGCTCTGGGGTGGGGCTGAGGATGAGGGGTTTGGAATGTGGGAGGGGGCTCCGGGCTGGGGCAGGGAGGTTGGTGTGCGGGAGGGGATGCGGGCTCCGGGAGGGAGTTTGGGTGTGGGAGGGGGCTCTGGGCTGGGGCAGGGGGTTGGGGTATGGGCTCCGGGAGGGAGTTTGGGTGTGGGAGGGGGCTCTGGGCTGGGGCAGGGGGTTGGGGTATGGGCTCTGGGAGGGAGTTTGCGTGCAGGAGAGGGGTGAGGGGTGAGGAAGGGGGTGAGGGGTGCAGGCTCCGGGTGGCGCTTACCACAGGTGGCTCCCAGAAGCGGTCAGCATGTCCCTGCAGCCCCTAGGCACAGGGACAGGGACAGCCAGGCAGCGCTGCCCCCACAGCTCCTGTTGGCCATGAACCGCGGCCAACGAGAGCTGTTGGGGTGGCACCTGCAGGCGGGGGCAGCGCACAGAGCTACCTGTCTGCCCCTGCTCATAGGGGCCGCAGGGACATGTTGCCGCTTCTGGGAGCCACGCAGAGCCAGGGTAGGCAGAGAGCATGCCTTTTAGCCCTGCTGAGCCACCAACCAGACTTTTAGTGGCCCAGTCAGCTGTGCTGACCAGAGCTGCCAGGGTCCCTTTTTGTCCTGGCGTTCCGGTTGAAAACCAGACACCTGGCAACCCCACTTATAACTCTAATATCTATTTTGATAATACTAGCATACAGGCGAGCCAGACTGGCTTCCAGCTACACATGTCAGTGTTATTGAGGGCCAGTGGCCACGACATGAGCTGGCACCTAATTTGCCAGTGTCACACCAGTGTTCCATTTGAATTGAATTACATATTCCTCTGCAGGCTAATTGGATGAAAACACTGAGATTTAAATGGTAACAGTAAAACACTTTGTTACATTTCCTGTAAACCGCTATTCTTTGCATCAGTGATTCATTGGCTGAGGTCACAAAGAAAAGTGAAATCGCTTTCACCTGGGAAAGAGCTGCATTTCTACCGCTCTGCACATTTTTTTTTTCCTGAGTTGTCTGACTTCAGAAGTTAGACACTATCACTGATCTAACTGATTTCCATCAGTGATTAATTAACTTTACATTTACATATAGTGGACAGAAAACAATCTGTTCAGCCGACTTCAAGAAAGTGATGCTGTATTTGTCATTTCCTTATACCTGCCTCTGGAAATTTCCATTACTTGCATCTGAAGAAGTGAGGTTCTTACCCACGAAAGCTTATGCTCCCAATACTTCTGTTAGTCTTAAAGGTGCCACAGGACCCTCTGTTGCTTTTTACAGATTCAGACTAACACGGCTACCCCTCTGATCCTCAAGATTGGAGATTCATGAAGGGGAAGCTGCTTTGCTGATTTGGTTAGAAAGGGCCCTTCTTAATTTTTGGCTGTTGCTTTTAGAACAAACATTGAAATAATTTGGTGGACTTATCACATATAGAAATGTGATATAGCAATATTTAGAAACAGTAATAAGTACAGGCAGGGGCTGAGGAAACTCCATAGTATAGCTCTGCTATTTCACCTCAGACTTAACCTGCATTTTCCCTACTCTGCCAATCCTGGATCAATCATGTTGAATTCTGCAGTAGATTTGTAATGTGAACAAACAGTCTTTACAGGTGAAGTTGAGAGATCACAAGACTGACTTCATGCCTAAGGTAGGGTTACCATATTTGGAGTGTCCAAAAAGAGGACACTCCACGGGGCCCCGGCCCCGCCCCCAGCCCCGCCCACGCCCCCCGCCCCAACTCCGCCCCCTCCCCCAAAGTCCCCGCCCCAACTCCGCCCCCTCCCCTGCTTCCCGCGAAAATTTGATTCGCGGGAAGCCTGAAGCAGGAAGCAGGCAAGCGGGGGGGAGCGGGAGGGAGGAGGCGCGGCCCAGTCTGGCCCCCTCCGGCGGCCGGCCCCGGTCCCTCCAGCCTGGCTCGGCTCGGGCCCTGGGGTGCCGGCCCCGGGCCAGCCCCCGGCCGAGCACCCCTGGCCCAGCGCCCCCGGCCCGTCCCCAGCCCGCGGCCCAGCACCGCCGTCCCCCGGCCCGTCCCCCGGCCCAGCACCGCCGGCCCAGTGCGCCCCCCGGCCACCCAGCACTGCCGG
>NW_020664435.1:38822011-38953024 GCF_002925995.2 Terrapene triunguis
GGCTTGCGGCGCCAATCAGCTTAGGCGCCGCAAGCCTGGGAGGCGGGAGAAGGGAAGCAGCCATGGCGTGCTCGGGGAGGAGGCGGGGCAGGGGTGAGCTGGGGCGGGGAGTTCCCCTGCGTGCTGCCCCCCCTCCCTTGCTGCAGGCGGCCGTCCCCGCGCTCCACTGCCTCAGCTCCCTCCGCCTAAATGCCGGCGGCGACCAGGGCGGCCGAAGATCTGGCCGCTGCGCTCACTGCCGAAGAAAATGGCGTCCCCCAAATTCTAGTGCCCTAGGCGACCACCTAGGTCGCCTAAATGGTTGCACCGGCCCTGCCCATGAAGCCCGTTAAAGTCATGCTAGTCTGGTGGCTAATACCCTAAACAACTCTTTAACAATATCTTCCTCAAAGTAAAGATGGAGGATGCTAATATTATATACTCCTTAGCTTTGATAGCATTTGATATGGAGGAAGGTATTACCAATATACATTGCAGCCCATTTCTCTGCATTAGATAAGGCTACACCACTTTTTAGTAACTACTTTCTAAACCTTGAGAATATCTTGGTTTTTTTAAATTATTTCATGGTAATTGGAGTCTGTATTTTCCCATTTATAAGCCCATGTGTTTAAAGTAGATATTTTGTAATGACGATTAATATTTATCAGTTTTAGAACACAGTACACTGTTAAAAGTGCTTAGCATTAGCCTAACTCAGTTCCCATTGAGATCAATCCTAAAACTCAAGTGTATAACGTAAGGCACCTGCTCAAGTACCTTATTGAATCAGGGTGAATATGTCTACAAAACCCCTTGTACATTATACAAAATATTATATTATTATTAATAATAATGATTATTATTAATAGGTGAGGTGTAAGTGATGTACAGGACCCTCTGTGGGCCCTCTGCATATGGGTGAATCTCAGCCTATGTTGCTAGTTTTCTCTGTCCAAGTCCTGTTTACTGCACAGAATGGTAGATCAGCTCCTGCTGCACCATTTGCCAGAGGTCACTAGTAATCTGACTGGCCTCTTACTTCATCATCTCTTTTTCCTATTCGTTGTGCATGCTCTAAAATGTCCCAGCTGCATACTAGGGCAACAATACAGTGTTAAAATTAAAAAGGTTGAACATGGGCCATTTCAAAAGGGTATTTTGGATTGAGGTCAACAGAATATCTGTTCAATTAGTTTCGGGGATGGGAATTAATATAGCATTTGCAGCCCTTTAAAATACTATATCAAAATTAGATGTTTTCACTGATTTCAGATGTCAGAACAAAAGCAAACAAATTAATAGCTCCAAGCATAGACAAGTAAGAGCTGACATCAAACATGCTAGCAGAATGGTTTTATTGCTTAGCATTCTGAAGAAGGGGAGAAATGCATTGTTTTTCACATGAAGATTTATAATAACGAATTATTGCAACAGTATGTCAGGAAAAGATTCAGTTCCAAGTAAAAAACCGCATGTTCAATATGTTAAATCAAACCAAACTCCAGTATATTTTACCTTCTCCTCACTTACCATAGTACCTGTGTGAATTATAGAATTTAGTACCAACTCAGTGAAAAGCAAATATATTAATCAGTAGTGAGGTGACATATTTATTCTTCTGGGGGTGCTTGGCATCTTCTGCTGTGTACTGTTTTCATTAGCAAAGTAGGGTTGTCACCAGCTGCAGACTCTCTTCCCCCACTCCCTTTTCTTATTGTTTTTTTTACCTCCTTTGGTTCCTGTAAAAGTTTGCTGAAATTCAACTTTCCAGCAGCCCCTGTAGTTGAGACCTGCAGGTTGTCTTGACCCAATGATGACAAGGCTGGTAGGTTTTTGCTGGAATAGGGACTTTGCACTTGTTGTTTTGTGTTTCTCCTGGAGTTGTTCCCTGGCAAAGCATTTTTCTCCTTAACTCCAGGCACTCATGAAAGTGAATGTCTGATTCTGGCTGGCAAAAACAACAACAGGGCCTGAGTTTTTCAATTGTTGGGATTTGAGAGCGATCGCTCTCCACTATTGACTGACAGCATCTTCAGCATAAAAAGGCTTCAGTGTACACACTCTTTTGTTCTCACTTCAAATCTGAGCTATGAAACAAAAATAATGATTACAACTAAATTGCACGGAGCTTGATGAATAAATAAGGCATTACTGGAATTAATAAGTCATTGCTGGAATTATTCCATAATAGTATTACGGAAAACTTGGCCATGCTTAATTATAAAAGTCCTTGTCTCGCTAGCAAAGACTAAACAATGTCATGGTCACATATTGGCTGTTTGGCCAATTCTTTTTTTTTTTTTTTCTTTCACAGTGCTTTGCTCACCAGTTGTGTCTGAAGGATTTTGAAATAAACAATATAGCACATATTGTGAACTTTAAAAAGTTCTCTTTTTTGCAAGCTGTTTGGAAGCATGTACTGTAGCCAAGAAAAAGAACCCTCTTTATCACATAATTGTACTAAACACATCTTCTAGTCCCTTCATTCATCCTGAGTTATGACCGAGGGGATTTTAAAAACTGTTGTCCATTCTGTGATTTTATAGCTTCTAAATTAACATAGATGAATTCAAGAGAGAGAGAGAGAGAGCTGTCTTTCAGTTTGTTGGGGGGTTTATTTACATTTTGATGGTTTTATTTTAAATTGCATTCTCAGTATCTTGCTTTCCTACTTGGCCCTTTTCACTGTAATAACTGCATTCCATAGACAATGTTTTCACTTGCAGACTCTAAGTAATAAAATTAGAGCTGTTATTAGGCTGCATCACGAGTTAGAGGTGGGATTTTTCCCTTCTGATGGACAATTGTGTTTTAAAATATGGATTATAAAATATCAGACAGAATAATGTAAACATAATTTCAGTGTTTTGGAAATGTGTGAAAAGTTTTTAAAAAATTGTTAAAATTTGGCTCACATTTTAGAATTAAAATGTTTTGGGTGTGATTGGGAAAGGAGCTGATTTTTCCAATTACATAGATTTACTGATGGAATAAGTTGATACGTTAAAAGAATCTTGTAGGGCCGCATGTGCTGTAATTTATAGTCTCCAAGAGCAAGAGAAAACTATTTTTTATGAAAGTTTCTTAGGAAACCCAAAAGAATAAAGAAACAACTCCAGCTGCATCTTCAGTACATGTTCTGTTACGCTATTTCATTCTGGGGTTTGGAGATGTTGGAGATCAGAGAGAGTGTTTCACATCTACACTGCTTGTCCTGGATATAAAACTGTTGAATGCCATGGGTCAAGCAGAGGACATCCTTCACTTCAGAATTGTTGATGAGGAATTCAGCCTTTAGTGGTCTTGATAGATTCATAGATTATAGGACTGGAAGGGACCTCGAGAGGTCATCGAGTCCAGTCCCCTGCCCTCATGGCAGGACCAAATACTGTCTAGACCATCCCTGATAGACATTTATCTAACCTACTCTTAAATATCTCCAGAGATGGAGATTCCACAACCTCCCTAGGCAATTTATTCCAGTGTTTAACCACCCTGACAGTTAGGAACTTTTTTCCTCATGTCCAACCTAAACCTCCCTTGCTGCAGTTTAAGCCCATTGCTTCTTGTTCTATCCTTAGAGGCTAAGGTGAACAAGTTTTCTCCCTCCTCCTTATGACACCCTTTTAGATACCTGAAAACTGCTATCATGTCCCCTCTGTCTTCTTTTCCAAACTAAACAAACCCAATTCTTTCAGCCTTCCTTCATAGATCATGTTCTCAAGACCTTTAATCATTCATGATAGGTTCCTCTTCTGACTGGTGACCAGATGGGAGCAGAATGGATTAAAAAACATCAGGGAAATGGGATATGGTGTTGTGTAGAGGGGGAAAAGAGCGATATGGTGTGTAACCATGCCATTGTGTAGCCACCAGCAGCACTACCCTCAGTCACAACCCAGTAAAAGGCAGCAACTGCTTGCTAGGTTGGGATGTGCTCAGGGTTGAAAAACAGTTGCTGAGCTAAATATAGCATACTATATTTACGGGTCCTGGCCACTGGTCCGGGGGCTCTGCATTTTAATTTAATTTTAAATGAAGGTTAAGCATTTTAAAAACCTTATTTACTTTACATACAACAATAGTTTAGTTATATATTATAGACTTCTAGAAAGAGACCTTCTAAAAACGTTAAAATGTATTACTGGCACGCAAAACCTTAAATTAGAGTGAATACATGAAGACTCGGCACACCACTTCTGAAAGGTTGCCGACCCCTGCTTTAAACTATTGGGGTGTATCTTTTGCCTTGCCAGGGAACCTATTGTTCAGCAAATAATTGGGATCGTTGTAGAGTATGATATGATGCTGTGTGGGGGATAAAATTTGATACTGAATGGTTAAATCATTTACTAACTGAAGGGACAGATCCTAGCGAGTCTCTAACTAAATTTGTATTATTCTGTTTAGAAAATTACTTTGCTGTTATTGAGGTGCTATTTCAAAGTGTTTTCATTCAAGCTTTTCAAGAATTTATTCCAGAAAATTACCTTGCCACTAGATGAAGAATGTAATTTATTCTGTGCATAATCAAATCTCCTTTGTTCAGACAGAGACAAGGAAACAAATGGTCCTGGCATCCTTACTATGGGGTTAAGGGAAGTATTTGAAACGTTTTCAAAAGAAGCTGCTTTTTCAGATGATAATCACAAGCGAATAGTAATTTACTGTAATTGACATTCTTTCCAATACTCCATTGATTTTTGTTGCTGTTGTTGTGAGTGGGTGTGCTGGTTATAAAAAAGTGCCAGAAAGTGAACTGGTCTAGAAGGAGCGTATTTCAGCTATAAAACACCCTACCCTTTTACCCCTACCCTACTAAATCAAAACAAATAGTATGGCAGCCTGGACTGGAATCAGAATCTGGGACAGTCATTAGTTTATGCACTTTTGTTCCACTTTTAGTTCAGCTGAGTTTTCCACCAGTGATGTCATGCTTTCTAGCTAGCCTGTGGACCCATATATCACTGTCCTGTTTTCTTCCTGGCTTGCAGTTGCAATATGGTAAACTAGACAAAAGCATCATATATCTTTTTAAATTGAATTTATTCATTGCTTACTTAGATCAAGTTAATCTTGATACATGTGCTGGATAGGAGGTCTCAATACCTTGTTTAGGTGGAGTAAATTTATTCTAGCAAGTCCTGTGAGAGCTGTTGTTGCAAAGGGTCCATCAATAATTCCATTATTCTCACTCTAAAATCAGGGGTTGATACCACCACTACCAATTCAATCACAGCTGAAAATGACAATGGCTGGGCCTGATGGTGAGACTTTAAAAAAAAAAAATCATAAAAACAACTAGGGCTGTCGATTAACCGCAGTTAACTCATGCGATTAACTATAAAAAAAAATCACGATTAAAAAAATTAATCATGATTAATCGCACTGTTAAACAATAGAATACCAATTGAAATTTAATACATATTTTTGGATATGTTTCTATGTTTTCAAATATATTGATTTCTATTGCAACACAGAATACAAAGTGTACAAAGTGCTCACTTTATTATATTATTTTTATTACAAATATTTGCACTGTAAAACATGATAAACAAAAGAAATAATATTTTTCAATTCACCTCATACAAGTACTGTAGTACAATCTCTTCATCGTGAAAGTGTAACTTACAAATGTAAAATTTTTTGGTTACATAATTGCACTCAAAAACAAAACAATGTAAAACTTTAGAGACTACAGTCCTACTTTTTGTTCAGCCAATCACTAAGAGAAACAAGTTTGTTTACGTTTGCTGCCTGCTTCTTATTTATAACGTCACCTGAAAGTGAGGCACTTTTGTAGCTAGAGTTGCAAGGTATTTACGTGCCAGATATGCTAAACATTTGTATGCCCCTTCATGCTTCAGCCGCCTCAATTGTTTTTGAGTGCAATTATGTAACCAAAAAGTTTTACATTTGTAAGTTCAACTTTCATGATAAAGAGATTGCACTACAGTACTTGTATTAGGTGAATTGAAAAATACTATTTCTTTTGTTTATCATGTTTTACAGTGCAAATATTTGAAATAAAAATAATAATATAAAGTGAGCACTTTGTACACTTTGTATTCTGTGTTATAATTGAAATCAATATATTTGCAAATGTAGAAAACATCCAAAAATATTTAAGTAAATCATATTCTATTATTGTTTAACAGTGCAATTAATCACGATTAACTTTTTTAATCGCTTGACAGCTCTAAAAACAACCCTAATATGAAAAACAACACATTATTTTTTTAGACGCTTACCAAAGCAAGGAAATTCATAGTTGTCATCAACAGTACTCAGGGTGCCTAGACACTTCAGCACACAGGAAACTTAATTTAACATGCTGATGCTAGGACCTTGTAAGGTAGCATACTCACCACCTGTAGCTCCTCCTTGTGTCAGGGTGAGATTCAGCAAGGGATCCTTGTCCGGTGCTGCCTGCTGGTAGGGGAACCCAGATCACCTTCTACTCTGGGTTCCAGCCCAGGGACCCTGTATTACACAGTTAGGTCTGCCTCTTTCATTGTGCTGCTGTTTCCCTCGGCTGTTTCCCAACTCCAAGCCCCCTTGTGCTGCTTCCCTGCAGCCTTTACTTAACACTGCCACCCTTTGATTCCCAGACCTCCAACATCTCCCTAGGTCCTCCCAGCTTCTCCTTTCTGTGCTGGTCTGACAAGTCTTCCACCCTTCCTGAGCTCCACTAAAGTGTTTTACTGACCCTACCTCAGGACCTCCCCCACAGGAGCCTAACTTCCTTCTGCAGAGTTCTTCCTCTGTTGCTTCTGGTTTTAGCAGGTTTTCCCTTGCTGCCTCCCTTCCCCAGGGGCTTGGCAGCTTCCCCTAGATATCTCCCTGGTCGGTGTAGGCCCTAGCTCAGGGCTTTCCTCCACGGGAGCTTGTGCTGCTCCCTGTGGGTCCTCCTCCCTGACTTCTTGCCTGTTTAAGCCCTATCACAGGCCTCCCACCCACAGGAGTCTGACCATGCTCACTGTGGGGTCTCCTATCCAGAGGTGAAAGTAAGCCAGTACGGTCCGGTATGGCGTACCGGCAAGAGCCGGTACGCCGTGCCGGACTGGACCGGCTTCTCCGGCAGTGATTTAAAGGGCCCAGGGCTCCAGCTGCTGCGGGGAAACCCGGGCCCTTTAAATCACCGCCAGAGCTCCGGCAGCCAGGCTCAGGCGGGGATTTAAAGGTCCCGGAGCTCCGGCCCCTGCGAGGAGCCCCGGACCCTTTAAAGTGCCACCTGAGCCCCGCTGCCAGAGCTCCGGCAGCGCTTTAAAGGGCTCGGGGCTTCCCCAGTGGCCAGCCCTTTAAATTGCTGCCGGAGCCTTGCTGCCACTGGGGGAGCCCCGGGCCCTTTAATTCGCCCCTGAGCCCAGGGGCTCCCAGCTGCCTCTGCAGCTGGTAGCTCTGGGGTGATTTAAAGGCCCTGGGGCTCCCAGCCACAGCCAGAGCCCCAGGGCCTTTAAATCGTGAAAGACCCCGCCTCTTCCAGTTGAGGCCACGCCCCGCTCAGGACTCCGGCGTTCTGGTAAATCCTTTAAGTTACTTTCACCCCTGCTCCTATCTGCAGGAGAGTCTTGCCTCTTCTGCAATCTCTCTCCTCAACTGAATTCTCCATTCTGTATATTCTTTTCCTAACCCTTTCACAGCTGGGGTCACTGATTACCCTTAAGTTGACATATTGCCATCAGCTGGGGCCTAGCTGCCAGTTCATAGGCAAGGCTGAGCCCGGTTTACCTTAATGGGCCAGCCAGCCTGTGATAGGCCTGCAATAGCGAGGATCAAAATGGGTTGCTCAGAATGTAATGGAACCTGCCTCTGAATTTTCTTGACAATAATATTTTACATTTCAATATCACTTTTCTGCTCAAAGATTCCTAAAGTGCCTTACAAATATACTGGAATCACTCTACCCGCCACTGAAAGGAGCTGTGTGAAATACTGACAGCAGACCTCATTCCCATTTGTGATGAGCCCTGAATTCAAGGTTTGATTCATTTGTTCCTCAGCACATGCTCAAGAAGTTCACTGACTATAGGCTCAGCTGGTAAGAACTGAATTTGCAGAGCTGGTTCAACGTAAACCAACCTCTCTCTTTCCTCTCAGTCTTCTGATCCTCAACAGCTGTCCTTTACCTTCCACCTCGCCCTGGGATGGCTTCACCACGAAAATATCTAAAGTAAAAAAGCACAAAACAAACAAACCAACCAAAAATGGGTGGTGGTGGTTGGAAGAGAGTTCACTGGTGTGGGGGAAAGGAGACGGATTTCTTAGAGGGAGAGGACTGATCACATAACCTCCAAGAAAGATTGTACGGGGTTGTTATACTTAAACCTGTGTGAACCAAACAGCCCTACCATGTTTAAAAGCAATGCTGCACGGTCAGTTCAGGGCAAGAAGTGTGAGGAGAAATACTTTATCCATCTGTAACTGTAGCAGAATTGAGATGGGTAGATAGACAATTGTTACATTAATTCACATAATTCTAGTTTAAATAAGTCAGATCCACAGGGATAGATTTTTCCAAAGCTTTATGAATTCCAGTGACATTGATGGGACCTAGATGGCTATATCATTGTGCATCACTTTGAAAAGTTCTCCCTTTGTGTTACTGTAACATAGGTGAGTCAATTATCAATTATCTCTAAAAACTATCTACTTAACATCTAATCAGATAGGCACATCAATTGAATTTGAACAAATACATACATCCTTTGACTATTTTGCCTGGTAAATTACAATGATTACAGCGCTTGCCATTTGTGTCAATAACAGTATGAAAGACACAATGGATTAGTTAATTTTTTCTCTCTCCTCTTCATCTTTTACCTTGTTAAAATGCTTAGGAGGGTATGCGTGTATGTGTTTGCCTCCATATATATTACAGATTCCACAATATATACATACGATTACAGGATCCAAAGAGCTAAAAAGACTGCAAAATCAAATACATTTTTTTCTTGGGAACTATCTGCATTTTAAAATTCTTTGTGCAAAACAACTTGCAAATAGAATTCCTATAAAAGTAAGAATTACACTCTGGTGCTCTGTCTTTTATCAGAGCAAAAAGATGAAAAGCAAATACAATTTTAAAAGTGGAGTGATACAAAAAAGAGAGATTTGGTAAAGACAGCATAACATTAGAATTTACACAGAGAAGTCAAAATGTCATTTAAAATATGATCAGAAATAGTCACTTTCATGAATATCTTTTTAAGAATATTTAAGAGAGTTTACATTTTATAGTAGACTAGTTTAAATATATTGGCCCTGATTGTCTGAGGCCAAAAGGTGCAAAACTTGGGGATGGGACCAAGTTGGCTTTAAACCACTTATGCACACCTACAATCCTAGGCCTACTGCATACTAGGGCAGTCCTCTGAACTAAGCTAGAGTAGCCTAGTGATTTTCAGACTCATCAGATAGAAGGATATTCACCTTGTCAGAATAAGGGCTGAGTCTTCAGAGACCCCCGGGAAAAGAGTAACAATATAGAGTTTTCTGAATGCTTTTACAGTGCCTGATATTATGCATATTGAGTGCCATTGGAATGCCTGTCTAACTAACTAGCAAGTGCCTTATTAAGTGTCTGGGTTAACTATTGTGTCTTACTATTGTGGTTCTCAAGGGATGTTTTGTGGAATATCACTATAATATCAGATAAGAAAATGTTTCCATAAACATGTCCTTGGGAGTCCCTGGTTGCAAGAATAGTCTGCTTAAATCTCTTAACCCACAGAGTTTTCTCTTTGGTTTTCCTATCTGGATTCTCATGTTTGCTGATGAATCAAAAAGTACCCATTTGGATTTCTTTAACAAAGTACTTAACTTAAACAACTTTTAGTAAAGAAAAATGTTCTAAGGAGTAAGAGAACTCACAACCAGTTTAGTTAGCAAAGCCTTTTTCTCCTGAAATACCTTAGAAGTAATTTTGAAATTCTGAATGTTAGCTATGTGCTTTGCACAGTCTTACATGTTAGTCTAGTAATAAAGGGTCACTGGCATCACAGTGTATGCACATGGCATAAACCAGAAATAATAATTCTGCTACATATACAGCACAGTGTTCTGCTTTGTCACTATTATATTGCCACTGGGCTAAATTAAATAGCATTGCTTTGATATGGACTGCTGCTCAATGGGTTGAATATAGCAAACCTTTATTTGAAAGCCTCAGATTAGACTTCATCCCCTCCAGTAAGAAGCTAGTGTTTTATCTAATCCATGCTCCAGCCTGTATCAACCTTAATGTCAGCAGTGCATGTTCTTACAACTGATTGCTTTGCAGTTTCCACTGTAAGGCCTGATAAATCAGTGAAACATTATATTAACAGTTGAAGAAGTTCAGCATACATGGGTACTTGTGAAGGCAGAGTTCCCTGTTCTGTCCTAACTAAAGCCCTCATCAACTGGAAAGTACTACTACTAATAATCTTGCATTACTGTAATACAGGGATCGGCAACCTTTGGCATGCAACCCACCAAGGTAAGCACCCTGGTGGGCTGGGCCGGTTTGTTTACCTGCCACGTCCGCAGGTTCGGCCAATCGCGGCTCCCACTGGCTGCGGTTTGCCACTCCAGGCCAATGGGGGCTGCGGGAAGTGGCGCGGGCTGAGGGATGTGCTGGCCGCCACTTCCCGCCGCCCCCATTGGCCTGGAATGGCAAACCACAGCCAGTGGGAGCCACGATCGGCCGAACCTGTGGACGTGGCAGGTAAACAAACTGGCCCAGCCCACCAGGGTGTTTATCCTGGTGGGCCGGGTGCCAAAGGTTGCCGATCCCTGCTGTAATACCTTTCATCCTGCTTATGACAGACTGTACTACCCATTTGATTCTGGTGTGGCCTCTGAGTGGCTGGGCCTCAGATCCACTGGGCATGTTCTCTGTTTCTCTGTTGGCTCTACAGACAGAGAAGGGCTAAACGGTGGGGAGCAACTGCAGATGGTTTCCATAACCGGTCAGTACCAGGTTCTCAGTACAAAAGGAGAAGGAAGCAGGCAGTGGCAGTCTGGGAGGGCATGGGGGTTGCTGTCCTTGAACTCAAGAAAGTAGTACAATACTTTTATTTTAAAATGTTGAACTGTTATATCTTAGGGAAGGGAAGGGAAGGATGTATGTATTTGTTTGTTGAACCATGTGTTGTGCCCGACACAAGGTAAGACGTAGAAGGTTTCTTTTACACTTTGTGGTTTCTTTCGTTTTATGTGGATATTGAGAAGGGAGAACCCACTTTGTGACAAAACTGTACATGTAGGGTTCACTTCCTTGCCACAGAAATGCATCTCTCTCCAGGGCAGAAGTAGCAGCCATTCTACACCAGCAAAAGTTTTTCAAAAAGAAAAGCAAATGACCTTTTCCAGTTTAAAAAACCCAGGAGAAATGTTGATATTCACATAACATAGTTATGTGGAGTAGCTGTTGTTATTATGTAAAGATGTTGGATATGGCTGGAAAATTCAGTTGGTTACCCTTTCACTTAGGGTTGCAGGGCTCTGAAAGCTAACCGGAACAGAGAGCTGCCTGTTTTGTGGGCTGTTAAGTGGATGTAAAGTTAAAAATTAAAATAACATTTATTTAACACTTTTCTTGATGTGAAGAACAACACGTTAGTTATCCTAATTGGAATTAGGCCAGATTATTCCTCTTATGAGAAGTGCCATGGGGTATTTAAATTATCATGTAATGGAAATAACATATCAGAGGAGGAATCTTGCCTGATGAATCAAAGATTCAGGCAATACTGAACATTACGAGACCTGAAGATAACAAGGGAATTCAAAGGCTGCTAGGCATGTTGAATTATGTCAGCAAGTTCATACCTAACTGTACAGCTCATACAACTCACCTAAGACATCTCCACCAGGTCAGTGAATGGGCATGAATCTCAGAGCACAAAAGAGTTCAGTGATTTAAAGCACATTCTGACATCAACTCTAGTGCTGCAATTTTTTTTACCCATTAAAAGACATAAAACTCTCTACAGATGCCTCCAAAGGAAGGCTGGGAGCTGTACTATTAAAGTGTCATGGAACTGATTGGTTGCTAGTCTTGCATTCATCTAGGCTGAAACAGCCCTATAGATGAGGTACACACAAATCGCAAAAAACTCTAGATCTCATGTATGGATGTACAAGATGTCACAACTTTCTCTATGGTCATAGCTTCAAAGCAGAAACTCGTTGCACATCACTGATTGCAATACAGAAAAGAGGGGTTGGAGAAGCATCACCTGGGACATTGCAGCTACTTTTGAAAGTAGACTCATAGACTTTATGGCCAGAAGGAACCATTGTGATAATCTAGTCTGTGCTCCTGCACATCACAGACTACAGAAACTCACTCACTCATTCCTGTAATAGACCCATAATCTCTGGCTGAGTTACTGAAGCCCTCAAATCATGATTTAAAGACTTCAAGTTACAGAGAATCAATCATTTACTCTAGTTGAAACCAGCAAGTGACCCGTGCCCCATGCTGCAGAAGAAGGCAAAAACCCCTCAGGGTCTCTGCCAATCTGACCTGGGAGAAAATTCCTTCCCACCCCCAATATGGCGATCAGTTAGATCTTGAGCATGTTGGCAAGACCCACCAGCCAGCAGGGGTGCTGGAACAATTTTTATAGTGGAGGTCCTGAGAGCCATTGAATCAAACTGTAAACCCTGTATATAATGGAAACCACTTTAAGCCAGGGGGTGCTGCAGCACCCCCGCAACCCTTGTTCCAGCACCTATGCCAGCCTGACACCTGGGATAGAATTCTCTTTAGTAACTCAGAGCCGTCCCCATCTAGTGTCCCATCTCAGGCTGTTGGGGATATTTGCTCTTAGCAGTCACAGAATTTAGCAAGATGGCATTGGCCTGTTAAAGTTACAATTATCAAAGAGGAGTCACTTCATTCATACTCAGCGATCACAGACAAAGGCAAAATCTTAAGAACGTATTGTAAGCATCTGCTCATGGTACCTGACAGCTTGACTGAGACAAATGAAGTGAGAGCAGATGTACAAGGTGAAAACAATTCTCAAGCTGACCCTGATATTGACCATGAGACTGAACAGCCTGTTATAGACAAGGACTTTCCTTAAGAGGGTTTTCAATACAGCAGGTTGGGGAGATTGCTGAAACTCCCTAAGAAACTGATTAAGACATGTTAAACTTGTGTTAAAGAAACCTGAAAGGTTATTAAATCAGTTATTGTATTTTAATAGTTTTTTTTGTTTAATTTAATAATATTTAATTCCAGTAAAGAAATTTAGAACGGGATCTAAAAAAAGGAAGAGATGCTGTAGAGAAAGTCCTCCAAGCAGTGTTGGAATGCCACACTTCCTGTACACTCCAGAGGCAGTCTTTGGTTTCCTGGGAGACACTTCCTGCTGGGACAGAAAAAAGAAGCCCAGGACAGGACAGTCACAGGCTGCAACTACATGGAGTAGTAGAAAGTCTGTTACCTTATTTCTATATATAGTTCCAGTTCATAACATAGGGTTTATCTTGGCACCATCTGCTCATCAGTAAGACATTATAGCATTTACGGGTAAAAAATTAAAAAACAGAGGAAAAACACATAAGAACATAACATAAGAATGGCCATACTGGATCCGACCAGTAGTCCATCTAGCCCAGCAAGTAGACCATTAACATTAAGAATATAAGGGCAGCCATACTGCGTCAGCAATGGTCCATTTAGCCCAGTATTCTGTGTTTGACAGTGGCCAATGCCATGTGCTTCAGAAGGAATGGACAGAACAGGCAGTCATTGAGTGATTCATCTCCTGTTGTCCGCTGCCAGCTTCTGGCAATCAAAAGCTAGGGACACTGCTAGGGACAGAAGCTAGAACCTTTTAGCAGGTTCTTCACTATACATATTCCACATTCAGCTAATCCATTTGCTTGAGGATATCTGGCACTAGATGTCTCATGATGAAAGTCGAACATTTTAGCAAAGTCCAGGAATTCCTTATTCTTGAACTGTAATCTGTTGTTAGTTATTACTGTTCTTGGAATTATACAATGTGCAATGTGCTAGGGATGTAACCCCGGAGCATAGGGTTACATCCCTGACAACCTGAGCTAATAGTCATTGACGGCTCTATCCTCCATGAACTATTCAGTTCTTTTTTTGAACCCCATTATAGTTGTCCTTCACAACATCCCCTGACAATGAGTTCCACGGGTTGACTGTGCTTTGTGTGAAGAAGTACTTCCTTTTGTTTGTTTTAAACCAGCTGCCCATTAATTTCATTGGGTGACCCCAGGTTCTTGTGTTATGTGAAGGAGTTAATAACACTTCCCTATTCACGTTCTCCACACCAGTTATAGGCATCTATCACATCCTCTCTTAATCATCTCTTTTCCAACCTGAAAAGTCCCAGTCTTTTTTAACTCTCCTCATACAGAGGCTGTTCCATACCCTCAAAATGTTTTGTTGCCCTTCTCTGTTCCTTTTCCAATTCTAATATCTTTTTTTAGATGAAGTGACCGGAACTGCATGTAGCATTCAAGGTGTGGGTGTACTATGTAGAGGCATTATGATATTTTCTGTCTTATTATATATCCCTTTCCTAATGGTTCTTAACATTGTTAGCTTTTTTGACTGCTGCTGCAGCAGCACATTGAGCTGATGTTTTCAGAGAACTATCCACAATGACTCCAAGATCTCTTTCTTGAGTGGTAACAACTAATTTAAACCTCATAATTTTGTATGTGTAGCTGGGATTATGTTTTCCAATGTGCATGACTTTGCATTTATCAACATTGAATTTCATCTGCCATTTTGTTGCCCAGTTGTCCAGTTTTGTGAGATCCCTTTGTAACTCTTAATTGGACTTAATTATCTTTAGTAATTTTGGAGTATACAATGTTTCAAAATTATACCAAAATAGAGTTCTTGCCAGATATTTGCATAGTAATTTTATTGTGATAGTGTCCATTATCTTTGCTTTGATCTGAGAATGCTACATTCAAAGTTGACAAATTTATATTCTGAGAATGTTTTGCTTTTTAGAATCCTGCATCAGTAAATCAGAAACAAAGCTGTGTAACAGTTCTTTATTGTATTCATTCTTGAGCGGCTTGGTGTAAAATTAAAATCTGTACAGACAATCTGTCCCTCCCTTCTAAACTTAAGGGTGTTTGGATGTTGCCTTTCACTCTTTCTGTACAAGTTTCTCCGGATAAAATAATCCAAGCAACCTGAAGGGAGCCTTAGAATGAACCCTAAATATGATAACAATAGTGAAGAAGTCTCCCAGAGATAAGCTTCCTTCTGCAGCTGGTTTCATATGGTTTAATAAAAAACAGTGGCACCAAGTTGATTCTTTGCATTGCCTGAAAGAGTGAATGGCTTATTGGATTAATAGGTTTATGGAGCCTTTCACCTCCAGTCTGTCTGTCAGTGACTGTGGCTTTGTCTACACTGCCAATTGAATGGTTTTGTCATTCACAATTTTGTTGTTCACAGGTGCTTAAAGAACTCCTCCCTCCATCCCCCCGAGAGACAAAAGTTTTGCCGCAGCAAGTGGCAGTATAAATGGCTCGTTGTCGGCAGGAGCGTTCTCCTGTCTACAACGTGAATCCCGCTCGTAGGGGGTGGAAGTATTTTGTTGGCAAAAGTGTCGACAAACAGCATTTACACTGTCCGACTTTTAGCGACACAGCCTTGTTGACATGGCCATATCGCTAAAAGCTGTGTAGTGTAGACAAAGCCTGTGACCCTGCATTATGGGAGCTGTGAGGCACTCAGATAAGAGAGTGCAGTGTAAAAACTTAGTTAAAATTCAAGGTGTTAGGACTAATCTATAAAGCCACACATTTATATGGTTGAGTTCCCAGCTCTATCTCCCCTTGTTCTATCTCAGTAGTTGAGATCAGTTGAGGTGCTTGAACTAACAACCTCCTCCAGGTGTAAATCTGTGGGATTGTATTCATTACTCAGTGAGTTGTGTGGCTCTACAGCTCACTCTCCTATTGGCAAGAAAAAGCAAGTTTCCTGATTGTCTCCTTCCCCTGACCAAACTTTAAGGCCTATACACAGTACTCGCACAGGCTTTTCCCACAGAAGATAGCATGGGATAAAATTTGAGGTATTTTTTGTGGGATACTGTTAATTCCTTGAGTTGACATTGAGTCAGTATATTGTAAGAATTTATTTTGTGTATGTATACATATGCTTAAAGACTGATAGTCATAGTACATAAAAAATGTTCTTTTCTACATGAATATTAAAGCATTATTATTTTAAAATTCATTTGGATGGTAAACAACTTAATTCAGGATTCAGCCCCCAAAATTAAAGATGCTCATTAAGTATTCTTAGAAAAAACCTTCCACATTACAGCTGGTGAACTTTAGCTTTAATTCTCTAAAATTCAGATTTTAAGCCATTTTTAAAGCCCAGATTTTTCTGATAGGCTAACACAAGTAAACAGCCAAAACAATTACTTCACTATGCAGACTGGCTATATCTCATTTGGAGTATTGCAATTGGCTTTTGGGCACCATATTTTGAAAAGATATTGACAAATAGTAATAGGTTTGGAAAATAAGAACCATGAGGCATGTTTGAGAGCTTGTGCCTGTTCAATTTGGAAAGGAAGCATGATTTTGAGTTGTAGGGGGTCACCGTCCTCAGAAATGCAAAGGGATATTATAAAGTTATCTGGACAATTTATTATCATTTATCAACAAGGACAGAAAAATCACTAATGTGACTTGGGCAACTTCAAGGAAATCTTAGTTTAACATTTAGAAAAAGCTTTGTAACTCCATCTACAGCTAGGCAGTAGAAAAGCTGGTAAGGGAGACTGCAGAATGATTGGGCTAGTGGTATTCAATGCTAGAGAAGACATCGACTTGTTATGGGTGGATAATTAAATCAATACTTCCATGATACAGAGGATCAGAGTATAAGACTCATTAGAACTACTTTCCAAACCAAATGATTCTGTAGTCTCTCATCTATGTTTTTAAGGCAGCCAAGAGTAGCTCCAGTGGTTCTTGCTTATTACAGGTAAAACATAAAGCAGTTGCAGTTAAAGTTAAACATATATTCTGAATATTTACCTTGTAGTATAGGAAACTGATTTTTAAATATATTTCTTTATATTAAAATTAGAGATGAGCCTGAGTCTCAAATCTGAAGAGCTAACAAACTTCATTTCAGTTCCCAGATCCAGATATGGTTCTGTAACTTTTGGGTCAAGATTTAATCGTTAGTGTATCTTGGTATCCAATCTGGAAAATTAATCCTATAGAAAGTGATAAATTGTTCATTTAGTGAACTACAATACTAATAGTGCTAATAACAGTGCTTGTTCAGAGCATCCCACATAGCAGTAGAGCAGGGCAAATAACTGACATTGGTTTGTTGGCAGTTCCAAAATCAAGGGGAAATATTGGTTTGGGTGAAACTTAATCCAAAAAGTGTAATTATTTTTGATGAATTTAAAAAATCCATTTCAAATTGAATGTAACATTGTTAGTTTGACCCCAAATGGATTTTTTTATTCATTGTCATTATGAATGACTCTGTATTGCCGCTATGAATGATGATGAATTGTCACTAGGACAGAGAAAGTGAGTGAGAATAGCTCTTTATAGCCTGGCGGTCAGGGCACTCTTTGTGGATGTGGGAGAACCAATTTCAAATCCCAGCTTCACGTCAGGCAGCGGGGAGAATTGGACCTGGGTGAGTGCCCTAACCACTGGGCTAATGGTTCTAAGGGAGTCTGCTGCCA
The DNA here is from genome assembly GCF_002925995.2 of Terrapene triunguis. Lineage (NCBI taxonomy): Eukaryota > Metazoa > Chordata > Testudines > Emydidae > Terrapene > Terrapene triunguis. Next base: position 38,839,723 of record NW_020664435.1, read on the forward strand.
AACTTCTAAGTTCCCAAAAAGAATTTTTTTGCCTGAAACTATTTTGTCAAATTCCTGAATAGTTCTGGGGTGAAAAACTGCAATTTTCAGCAAATAATCTTAGTCTGAATATTTTCACTGCAAACTGGGAACTAAGACTATCTTCAGGAGCCATAGGTGCTGGAACTGGGGATACAGGGGGTGCTGCTGAACCCCCTGGCTTGAAATGGTTTTCATTATATACAGGGCTTACAGATTGGTTCAATGGCTCTCAGCATCTCCACTATAAAAATTGTTCCAGCACTCCTGTTAGGAGCATCAGATTACAGTTCTGGTGTTGTACATGTTAAGTTATTTTTGTAAACTGGAAATTTTCTTGATAGAGATTTACAAAGTATGAATGCTGTTGAAAAGAGAAGGGCTGGGCAAAGGGGTTATCCTTGATATAAACAACCTAGAAGATGAAGCAGTGCTGAGAATGACTGACTAGTAACAATCAAGTTCTTCTAAATAAGCAGTTGTTAGCTATATCTTGTACAAGATTTTCATACAGTAGTTTGCAAAGGGCTTATCCACTGTAATTACTCTTTTCGCATTTTTGAAATGCTTGTTCTAAATAAGTCCTATTCAGAGGTCCTTGTGTATAACATGCTATATACATGCAAAATAACATTATTTACTATTATGCTTTGATTATAACTAAAGGGAGTTCTGTGCCAACAGTCTTTTCTGCTTGCTAAAGCACAATTTCATGAGGAAGCTGCACTGCAGCTCTTAGTAGAGCTATCCTATTTTCTTCCCATCCAGTTGTCCACTATGAACACATCCCAACATGGATCTGAACGCATATGCACACAGAATCTCTCACACGCAACCTCCTTTCCTAATGGCGGTTGGACGTGTACCTGACACTCGCCAAAACGGCATGGATTCCTTCCTGGGTCTAATTTTAAAAATATTGAAAATGTGCATAAATCAGAGGCCTAATCAGCAATGCAGCACACATGCCGTTCCCCTGCCCCGGTACCACTGAGCATGCTTGTGATCTTCTTCCAGCAAGTCCAAGGGCGGTGATGGAAAGGACCTGTAAGCAGCTGCAATGCTGTTGATTGTGAAGTCACATTGTCTTTTTTGTTGTTGTTTTTTCTTCATCTTGTTGCTCTTTTTTGTCTGGATAATAATACTCAGTGCTTTTCATCCACAGACCTGGAAGTGTTTTTTACAAAACAGTTTTACCCATATTTTATATATTGGGGTAATTTTGAGTAACTTGCTCAAGGTCACATGAGTCAGTAATAAAGCTGGGAAAGGAACCCAAGTTTTGTGATTCCTGGTTCTGGTATCCAATGCTGGACCACGCTGCCTTTCTGTGTCATTTTGATAATAGTACTTTTTTCTCTATGAAGTGAAAATGAAGAGTATACCCAAAGTACTCTTTTGCGGTAGGGAAAGATTTTTAATTGCTGTTATTCTAAAATGTCATTTATTGTATTTGTGGTAATTTCCAATTTCTAAATTTCCAAAACCATTTTTTATCATTATCTATGTCTATTCTTTCTGAAATATGACCTGTCTTATATATAATTTGCCTGCCTTTCCTCCCAGTTTTGCCATTTTGTTTTGCAAATGTAGGTTGAGGAAAACATAACTGATGTATAAACTGCTCATCTGTAAATGTCTATCTAATTACAGAATCAGAATTGAAGATTCATTCCTTAATTCAATGTTCTGTAATTTTGTTTCTTTATGATAAATTTTGCAGAGTTACATCTCTCTCTCTTTCTCCCCCCCCCCACCTCCTTCTCTCTTTCTCTTTTTTTTTTCTCTCTCTTTTATACAGTGGTTCTCAAACTTTTTTTTTTTCGCAGACCACTTGAAAATTGCTGAGGGTCTCGGCAGACCACTTAATGATCTTTCCAAATGTTGTTTGTACTGTTAGCTAACTATTGTAAAGCACTTTGGATAAAAGTGCTATATAAAAAAACCCAATAATTAACATTTTTTTGTTCTACAAATAAAAGCACACAACTCATATTTTAAATCAGTAGTCTTACTTTTCTAATGTGATGGATGTGCCCTCTCTCCCCCGCCGTGGCAGCCCCCAAGCTGGGGCTGGGAAGGAGGGGGGTCTTTCCCTCTCCCCCGCACTGCAGCAGCCACAGAGCTGAGGCTTGAAAGGAGGGTCATCTCTCCTCAGCAGCCACAGCCCCGAAGCTGGGGAAAGTCACCTCTTTCTCTGGTTGCCGCAGCCCCGCACGTCCCAAATCCCCCACTCTTCTCACTCCACTGCCCTTTCCCACCTACCCACTACTCCCCCCAAGGCCACCACATCACCTTACATATGCATCTTGTCCAGGGTCCAGGCACCTAATTAGTGGAGCCACGCCTGCACGGCTCCACTAATTTAGGTGCGTGGCCCTTCATTCTCTTGTGTCCGGACACCCAGGCGCGCATCTTAGAGGGAACTATCCACGGACCACCTGAATGGAGCTCGTGGACCACTGGTGGTCCACGGACCACAGTTTAAGAACCTCTGTCTAATTCTTTTTATAAGAAAGGATGTATGGGAGAAAACTAGTAGAATCATAGAAATGTAGAACTGGAAGGGACCTTGAGATGTCATCAAGTCTATCCCTCTGTGCTGAGGTAGGACCACGTAAACCTGGACCATCCCTGACTGGTGTTTGTCCAACTTGTTCTTAAAAATCTCCAGTGATGGAGATTCTAAAACCTCTCTTGGAAGCCTGTTTCAGAGCTTACCTGCCCTTAAAGTTAGAAAGTTTTTCCCAATATCTAACTTAAATCTCCCTCACTTAAGATTAAGTCCATTACATCTTGTTCTACCTTCAGTGGACATGGAGAACAGCTGATCACCATCCTCTTTATAATAGCCCTTTACATATTTGAAGACTGTTACCATGCTCAATTTTTGTAACCTTTCTTCATAGGTTAGGTTTTCTAAACCTTTTAGCATTTTTGTTGCTTTCTTTTGAACTCTTTCTAATTTATCCACAATTTTCCTAAAGGGTGGTGTCCAAAATTGGACACAGTACTCCAGTTGAGGCCTCATGAGTGCCAATTAGAGTGGGACAGTTACCTCCCATGTGTTCCATAGGACACTCCTTGTAACACACCCCAGAGTGATATTAGCCTTGTTTGCAACTGCACCACATTGTTGACTCATTCAATTTATGACCCACTATAGTCCCCAAATGCTTTTCAGCAGTACAACCACCTGGTCAGTTATTTCCCCTTTTTTAGTTGTGCATTTGATTTTTCCTTCCTGAAGGTAGTACTTTGCACTTTTCTTTACTGAATTTACATCTTGTTGATTTCAGACCAATTCTCTAATTTTTCAAGTTATTTGCAACACTTCTATGTTTGATGTCATCTTTAAATTTTATGAGCATATTGTCCACGCTGTTTTTTAACTCATTAATGAAAATATTAAATAGTACTTGACCTGGGACTCACCCCTGCAGAACTCCTCTAGACCTGCCCTCCTACTTTGACAGGGAACCATTGCTAATTACTCTGAATACAATCTTTCAACCAGTTGTACACTCACTTTAGAGTAATTTCATCTTGACCACATTTTCCTAGTTTGCTTATGAAAATGTCATGTGGGACTGTTTCAAAAAACCTTACTAAAATCAAGATATATCACATCTACTGCTTTCTCCCACTTGGCCAGTAATCCTGTCAAAGAAGGACATTAGTTTGGCTTGGTATGTTTTGTTCTTATCACTTGCCATCCAATTGGATGTAATATGTGTTTATTTTTTTACAAGCAGTATCTTTAGTTCATTCATAAATACAATTGGTCTGAGTTTGCTGTTCCCATAGCAATGTTTTGATGATCATGTATTTGTTAAAACTCAGACCCCAGTAGTTCAGTGAGAAGATGAAATACCTATTAATGTCCAGCTCCATTTCCTTGATTACTTAAGATTTTCTTCATCCTTTTGTTTCAATGTAAGTCATACAGTACAATTTCTGTAAATACAGTGTCCAAAGAAAAGGGAGCTATCTCGTTAGGTGCAGTTTAATTGTGCCTTTTATTCTGGCAGGCAATCATTTTTGTATTTGTGAAGTTTGCTTACTGATATTTGAAATTTAAGAGCCTTGGATTTTTCATTCTTTGATTCATCATGTTGCAAATGGTTCTTTAAAGTGAATGCAGTGCTAGATTGAGAGTTGTGGAAACGAAAGTCTTGTATACATATATAATACATAGAGGGTAAGACTGTCCTGAAGGGATGAGCAAAGTTAGAACCACCAAAATCTAATAATTTTCTGTCTGGATGTCCCACTTAAAATGGTTTGTTTTGTGTGACTCTTCCCCCACCCCCATTTTACTCCCTACTTCCTCCCTACCCCCCCCCTCGCCCCCAAAAGTTGTCCTTCTGTTGAGACAGTACAGACAATGGTATGAATTCTTCTACATTATCCAGTGAATGGTGTAGCTCAATTCTGAGCTTGAGGAACTAGTTCTAAGAGTGAGAAAGTAATTCAGGCTGACACTTCTCTGATGAGATTGCCAACAAAGTTGCCATTTGTAATTTCTCTGGTAGGAGTGCTGTAGGACTGCCACCTCCCCTCACATAAATTATCAATGTGTCCTTAGGTAACAAAGACTTTATAGTTTGGATGCAAACATTTCTAAAAATGAAACCAAGGGAGTGTGGATTGAAAATATCAGATTCATATCCCTCTTGGATTCAATTAGATCAGTGTTTGAAAGTAGAACCCTTGATGCAGTTGCATCCACAATAAAACCTATCTAGGCCTCATCCTGTGATGCCCTCTGTCTTCTAACAGATGTGATGAGGACTAGACAGCCTCCGCTTCCATGAGTGGGTGGTAATGGTGGAAATCACATGAGAACAGCCATTTTTATTAGATTTCTACTGCTTTGATTTATACAACAGACACTGTGGTAGTTTAGATACATATATGAACATGGAATTATAACTGATAGGCTCTTCAAAAACCAGAGGCCACTGGGTTTATCCACTTCTACTAGGTGAAGGTGATACTGTAGAAAGATCATGTGTGTTTCTGTAAAAAATTACCAAAAAATGGACTAAAAATGTTTAGTTTTTGAAGGGTTTCTGCTGATGCCTCATTAAGTTGTGCTCAAATAGCTAGTAGTAAAAATTTCAGCACTTGCAGTCTGATCTAACTTTACTGAAGATGGTGAAAAGTTTTTTGTTGATTCCAGTGGGAATTAGATCGGGACTGCAGTGGTTTTTGCTTGTGTAACCATAGAGTGAAGCTATGGCCTTTTATAAATCCTGTCTCATTAAACAGAGCACACATGGTTTTTAGAGCAAATATATGAAAGAAGTTTAGATACACAATACCGCTTTTGCTTTTGGAAACACTAATCAGTAACCAACTGCCTCTCAGCCACATTTTTCACAGATTTCTATACACTTCTCCTACACATGAAATGTGAAGAAACTCTTGTGAGTTTTCATTGATTTTTAGTGTTAATTTATTTTCAAATTTATGACTTCGACTCTAAGTGCTCCACTTTGCTTCCATCGGCAGAGTAAAACAGAGTGTAGCAGATTCAGGCACTGGGTTGGGGCCACTGGAGTCTCCTTAGGCCTACAGAAAGATCCTGGCAGTGGAGCAGCCTGCCCCTGCTTCCCCTACTGTTGGTGTTTTTCCCATGCCCTAAATAGGGCTTCCGGAACATACTGTTCCTCTTGCTGTATAAAGGCACAGAGTGCTCACATATCTTTCATTTCTGTAGTGGTGGGGGGAAAAACTGCCCCATCCCATGAGGAAAACCAGGCAGAAGCCCTGTAAGTCTGGATATAAAGCGTTCCCTGCCCCTCCCTATGTGAGAATAACTTATATGAGGGATCGTTTTGTCCTTTTCTTAGAGAAGAGCTTTTATGAGCATTTCTATAAATGTTTATCTTGGGGACCACAGTTGGGGAAAAATGCAAAACCATGGACCAGACAGCAATGATCCCCAGACTTAATTTGCTTATCGAGAGGACTAGTAGAGCCTCTACCATAAGTACCGGACGTGTCGTCGCAACAGTACGGGATGGTTTAACGCCTGGATCTTCAGTCTCTTCATCTAACAGCATGGAGAATAGCACACTCGAGTTGTTAGAAAAAGGTTATTCATTTAAAGTGCAAAATGTATTGTTACATTCCAGGAAAAAGTCCACATGAAAGTCTTATATTCATAAGTGGAAAATGTTGTGGATTTCCATGTATGATATAGATCCATAGACAGCACCAATTAGTTATATATGAGAATATTTATTGTATCTTAAAAAAACAGCTCTTTCACTATCTTCTGTGAAGTTATCCTTTCAGGTATATCAGAATAGCATGCTCCTGGAAGTGGTAAACCAATTTTCACTAATGAGGTAGTCAAAATGTTTTTAAAAGGTCTTAAAAAGACACCATATTCCATCTTGCGATTTGAACTTAGTGCTTTAGCAATTGATGAGATCTCCCTTTGAACCTTTTAGGAAGTTGTGCTTTGTTTCATTTGTCTATTAAGATAATTGCTGCAAGGTGTATAAGCAAATTATATGCATTAGTGGCTGATCCACTCTTCACTATCTTTCAAAAAGATAAAATCATTCTTCATATTCACCCAACATTTCTACCGAAGTAGGTCTCAAATTTTCACATAAGACAGTATACAACTTTACTAGTGCTTTTTTCCCCAAGCTTCATGCTTAGAAAGGAAAGCTAAATTACATGTTGTATATTAGAAGAGCTTTAGCTTTTTATTTAGACAGGACTAAGCCATTTAGACAGGCTCCAAGATGGTTTATTGAAGAGAGACATACAGGTAAAGGGTAAAGCTATTTCTATACAAACACTTTCAAGTTGGGTTAGAATTTGTGTTAATGAAACTTATGAACCGAAGAGTTTATCCGTTCCCCAGGGAAATAGAACACATTCTACTAGATCAAAGGCAGACTCTGGCTTTTTCTAGACATATAACTCTAATAAAAATATGTACAGCAGTAACATGGAGTTCTGTTCACTTTACTAACACTATTCCTTAGATTCCCAATGGCTGTGATCAGAGTACTGTTTATTAATCTGTCCCTGAGTGGGAATCTGTGGAGAACATTTGAAGAAGAAATTAAGGTTATTTACATGTAACTGAGGTTCTTCAAGATGGATTCTTCATATTCACACTCCTTGCCTGCCTTTTCCCACTACCTCAGAGTCCTACTTACCAAAGGGCTTGGAGTCACGGGGGAGAAGGAAATGAGGCAGCTGGAGCAACCACACACCTTTTATATTCCCTCTCTGGAATATTTGTCATTCACGGAGGGGAGAAGCTATGGAGGCATGGGAGGGCTCCAACGGCTACTACTAGCTAGATTTCTACCCTTCAGGATGTACTGGATGGCACATTCCATGAGTGTGAATATACAGGTTTTGCCATAATGTCACAATGAGAGCTCATATTCAGTTGGTTCTCTACTATGACCCCTAAATCCTTTTCGGAGTCACTGTTTTTCAGAATACATCTCCCCATTCTATAGTTATGGTCTGCATTTCTTGTTCCTAGATGTATAACTTTGCTGTATTAAAACTAGGGCTGTCAAGCGATTAAAAAAATTTAATCGTGATTAATTGCACTGCTAAACAATAATAGAATACAATTTATTTAAATATTTTTGGATGTTTTCTACATTTTCAAATATATTGATTTCAATTACAACACAATAAAAAGTGTACAGTGCTCACTTTTTATTTATTTTTGATTACAAGTATTTGCATTGTAAAAAAACAAAAGAAATAGTATTTTTCAATTCATCTAGTACAAGTACTGTAGTGCAATCCCTTTATCATGAAAGTTGAACTTACAAATGTAGAATTATTTATACAAAAAAAACCCCTGCATTCAAAAATAAAACAATATAAAACTTTAGAACCTACAAATAAATAAGTCATACTTCTTGTTCATACAATCACTGAGACAAACAAGTTTGTTTACATTTTCAGACAATAATGCTGCCTGCTTCTTGTTTACAATATCACCTGAAAGTGAGAACAAGCATTTGTATGGTACTGTTGTAGCCGGCGTCACAAGATATTTACATGCCAGATGCGCTAAAGATTCATATGCTTCTTCATGCTTCAGCCATCATTCTAGAGGACAGGCGTCCATTCTGATGATGGGTTCTGCTCGATAGCGATCCAAAGCAGTGCGGACCGATGCATGTTCATTTTAATCATCTGAGTCACATGCCACCAGCAGAAGGTTGATTTTCTTTTTTGGTGGTTTGGGTTCTGTAGTTTCTGCATCGGAATGTTGCTCTTTTAAGACATCTGAAAGCATGCTCCACACCTCATCCCCCTCAGATTTTGGAAGGCACTTCAGATTCTTAAATCTTGGGTCTTTGCATTTTGTCAGATTTGCAGTGAAAGTGTTCTTAAAACAAAGAACATGTGCTGGGTCATCATCCGAGATTGCTATAACATGAAATATATGGCAGAATGTGGGTAAAACAGGGTTTCTAGTGGAAAATACTTCGCTGTACTCATGATACAAGCACATTCTCCTTCTCCTTCTCCCTTTCAGATATAAAACAGAATTATTTATTTAACACTTCTGCCTTTTCTGGATCTTTCTTAACAATTTTACATTCTCCATGTAGTAATCGACTTATACCATTGCTAAAAATTCTTTTGTTCCTAATATATTTAAAAAAAAAATCTTTCATTTTTCTTAGGCTTGCAAGCCAAAGACTTTCCCCTGTCTTTAGCTTTCCTTATCAATTTTCTGCACGTTATAACATCTAATTTATATTGATTGCTATCTCTTTCTCATTTTTTCCATTTGTTATATATTGTCTTTTTTTATATCTAATTGCTGCCTTTACTTTGCCACTCAACCAAAAGCTGTTCTCTTTCTTGATTGTGGATTTGTGGCCTTTTGGCCATCTAAAACTTTTCTTAAAGACCTCCCAATTTTCATTTAAAATTTTCTGCCTACATTTTTCCTCCTGCTCAATTTCACTCATAATTTTCCACAACTTTGGAAAATTAGGCCTTCTGAAACACCAAGTATTCATGTTTCTGATTGGGACCATCCTCTGTTTGCCTATATTGAATATAATCAGGTCAAGATCACTTGTTCCCTAGGCAACCACTAACTTCTGGATTAATTCATCTTTAACCAGCTCAGTGAGGTCAAAATTAGTTACCTCATGTTGGGTTAATACCTTATGCATTTGAAAAGTATAGTTAGTATGCTTAGTCTAGGTTCTTGTATATAAGTCTCCACATCATAGAAACTACCCCTGCATTGTCACGGATTGGCACCAATTTCTATACTCAGCACAGAGAGAGCAAGTACTCTCAAGTTTCCCATTGTTTTCAGTATGCTGTGGATCAGTTTCTTAAGGGGATGGGAGACTTATCCTCTCATTCCTAAAGGGTGGTTCCTTCAATTCAGACATGAGGCAAATTGGCAGGGCAGCATCAATATTTCCCATGCATTATCTGTCCTGAGGATAAATAGATAATTCCAACCTCCGTGGCTGTCAGTCAGGCACCTTTAAAAAGACAAGCTCACTTCAAAAAAATTAAACTAAACTAATAATAATAATAATTAATCAAGGGAAAAGAGCTAAAGGAACAATCAATACTGAGTGAAAGTTTCTTAATTAAAGAATTCTGAGATGATTTCTATATCTGCACATGCTCTGACTCTTCCTACCAAGTCACAAGTGATTATATTGTAACCAGCTCATGGTGTCTGTACATCCAAATGGAAGTTGCTTTTCTGTCCTATTTGATGATAATTTACAGGTTAACTAGTTTCTAATTTCACTTGCTTCCTTGGCCAGAGACCTAACTAGCAATCTGAATATATTTTGGAGCCATTATGTGGTTATTACATTGAAATATTACAGATATGAACATCACACATGGTTGGTTGTCACAGCTTTTTAAAAAATCAACGTGTTGGAAGGTCATGTACAGATAATAACTAAACACAAGTTATATAAGTAGACTTGCTACAATGATTGATAGTCTAGGTGCCGAGGACCATTACACCACACCCGAAGTGGTAATGATAAGGACAAGGCCACAAGAATAGTTAAATCTGAGAAAAACAGGAAAATGCCTAGGGCAATGAAATAAGCTATCTAGATAATATGAGTGGAGGGGTGCATAAGCAAGGTATGCTAAGAAAGCGTAACCCAGTCAAGAAAAGAATGTTGTCTGTAATTATGAAAATGCAGGCTGTATATAGCTTGAAATATACCAAGTATGGATAAAGGTGATGAGTGATCAGTTACCCAGTCCTGGGGTGCACGTAGGCTGTTTCTGTTATCATCAGGTGCCTACTCATTTGGTTGTGTAGATTCTGCGTTCCCTCGGGGTGAGTAACACTCTTGTATCCCTTATACACCTACATAACTCATACATCACACACGAGCCATCCTTGTTCTTGCATGTATTACCTAACTGATCACTCATCACCCTTATCCTGGCCTAGCCTATCCTGCTCTATTTTACTTATACTTCATATTTGATTAAGGTGGTGATATAGTGCCCTTAATTTTTTCTTAAAAAAACATTAAAATTGAGTAAGCTTAATAATTGGGTGTGGAGTGTTTGTTTTGCCCAATAAGCTCACCTAATTCTCTGTCACACATTGGAAATCTTAATCTGTGAAAGGAGACTAATTTTTTTCTGGAATAGGAAAATGGTTTTGTGGTATTTAGATTCTATTCTGGTGCATTTGTACATACACCATATGGTTTGTGTGTTCAGTTATTTAATTTGACAAATACAGGACAAGTATGATCTGCAATGGCACTGAACACTCATTCACTGCAATGGGAATTACAGGTGTGCAACACTTCTGAATAAATCAGACCCAGTAAGACTACTAGAATTATATAGGTCACCATGCAACATCACTGGTCAAAACAGTGTGAAATTAACTTTAATGTGTTTTTGGTTTTTTTGTTTACACACAGTAGGAAGAGTGCAACTCCAACAAAGATGAATTGTTAATGATTTGCATAATTAACAGTGGTGACAAATAAGTTGTTCATGAGGCAGGGAAGAAATATGATGGAAGTTTCTGTCCAGCATCCCCTTTATATATTGCACCAGTTGAAAAATGGTTAATGCAATAATCCCACCAACCAAACTGAAAAAGTCTGGGGAAATCATTTCAGTAAAAGCTGTATGCAATAATCTGGGGAAGCTACTTCCTACAGCATATTTATGGACAAGGCTACTGCTCTAGATGAGGTGGACAACAAAAAGTACCTCCGAAAATAGCGTTCAAATATCAACTCGCTAGAAATCTTCCATTTTTTGCTCCTATAAGAAATTAGATGAAACAAGAGTTGGCATCTTTCTCTGCACGTTGTTTATTTTCTGTCAAGCTTTTACTGCGTTTGAAATATTTTTAAAGTTCGCTCTGATTCCTTAATAGCTACATTGCTTTTATATTGCCATCACTGATTTTTACAAGGTCTGCAGACTTACATGCTCATGTCTCAGAGAGCTAAGGAAATAAATAATAATAAATTTTAAAAAATACAGTGTCTGAACCCAACACTAGCATCAATTCTAGTATAGTGCTTTTTGATGTTCCTATATATCTAGACTCTATTAATAGAATGTATTACAAAAAAGATATACTATTGACAAAGAACCATAAATCAGAGAATAAAAATGATAAGCCATAGATGCTTGTTGATACAAATAAAACATTACTTGTTAGCTGGGCACTATATTAAGGCCAGCAATCTTTGTGTTGATTTCTTTACTGGAAGTATATGTACCAAATTATGTGATGTAGGAACTTGGAATAGAACCAGGATTCTCTAATTTACCAAAAATAAAAAATAAAAGGGGCGGTGGAGTTCTACCAGAACTAATGTTAGGCTAACTACACCATTCTTTTTCAGCTGCTCAAGTCCAGCCACACTGTAAGATTTACAAATAGTAGAAATGGGAATTACAATAAAAGAGCATTTAACAGTGTAGTCACAGAATGTTGTCTGTGAGAAAGAAGTTTAGAATGAATTTAGACCCTTTGTTGAAAGGGCAGATGCTGGTTTCCTTACATCATCCCTGTTGAAACAATTTTATTTTTTCTTTAGAAATACATGAAGTTCATGTATCTGAATTACGGCAGTGCATAAGACTGTTTTTTTTTTTTACACAAAACTTAATAGCTACTTATACATCAGTTATTCTATACACATTGACTTGGTTGTTGAGCTGAAGGCTATAATTAATGTTTGATTGCAAGATGTTAAAAGATTCTCCTTTAAGCATGGATCAAGGTACCATTTAAAATACTCCTATAAAGCAGTTATTTGGCCTTAATATTACAGCCTTATGGGGGGGGGGGGGGGATGTAGTCATTTGGTTGCTAGAGACAGTAAATGGAATAGTTTTTATCAGTTATTAGAAATTGGCAATAAATAAAGTCCTTGTGGAGCTTTAACTGCAAATTAGCTTTGCAGTTAAAGCTGTGCATATTTATCTTTGCTTAAGATAAATAATGCAATAGTTATTTTGTAATCCCTTATCCCAGTTTATCTCTGGAATTGATGTCTTCCTTGGGTCTCTATGATGCCATTAACCTAAATTTTAGCTTCTGTGGAAAAATTGTCATCTGAATGATTAATTAGACTTGGAAGCTTTTACTGTCCCTTTTTTGAAACATCTACCATAACAGTAATAACTCTTGACTCTAACCACTGAAAAAGAAAAGTACTTTCTGATAGTATGGTTTTACTTATGTTTACTTTTATTACAAACCTGGAGCTTTTGAGGATATTAGGAATTGCTTATTAAATGCCATCACTGAAGATAATGCACTTTGGCATATAGGGTACATCAGAAGATAACCATAAAGTACCTCCATCTGCAACAGCTGTGAGTGAAGTGCATCAGTAACGACTGCTAATAAGTTGTCATTTCCAGATAAAGCAAAACTTATGGTCAGTATATTTCCCTTTAGCCTTTTTATTTATTTAAATTGAATTTAGTAATTTTGTATTAAACTACCATGGGTTCAGCTCCTGTTGCTACAGTTACAAGCTCAACAGAGTGAAAATTACCTCTGGTGCTTTTCTCAAATTTGAAGGCTCTAGGAACACAGGAAGTCCAAAGATAGTGACCATAGAAACAGTCACAAGTACAAAGTCTTAACTGTACTACAAGTTTTATTAAAGCAATAAGTAATGTTACAATTACCTGTGCATATATAAATCCTACAAAAAAGCATGCAGTGACTAAGACTGTAGTCATACTCACATCCTCAAAGATATTGCAGAGTCCGATGGATCTCTCAATAGATGATCATCAACAGAGGGATTGTTCCTGCTAGGGTTTCTCAGGGGGTCATCCTTTGGGGTCTTCCCACTTTTACCCAACCAGGGAAACTCTCTTATCTTGTTGTTATGACCACGCCTAACACCATATGCATATGCATGAAGGTTTCAACTCTTTTCCTTATCTGTACTTCCATCCCCCATGAATATCGGGGTGTCCCATTTTTCATAGGTTGTTCTTAGTTCCTCTTATTGTCATTGCCATCTATGCACAACATGTGTCCTTGGCAACCTGTAGTCAGGACAGAACATTCAAAGATGTTACAATCAGGTGTCTTGTGGTCTTGGACAATATATTGTGCTCTATTGCAATCTACTGTTCCATAACATCACCTATTGGCACATTTTTTACAGTAATCTTGTGACCTTCCTTGCATAGGGTTATTCCTTGGTCGCTCACTCATGTCAAGCATTCTTAAGCCTATGGGCTAGTCTGGCTAAGTTAAAATCTTACAAGTCTGAGCCTGTAGGCTTTGCATTCCAGCAATGCTTTACTTATATACCTAATACACACTCTCCACTCCTAAATACTTGTCATCCTTATACTTCTATAGACCTACAATTTAAATCTATTTAACATACATTGATTATATATGAATTGACCACAACACCACATAACACAATGACAAATAGATGATAAAATGAACTAATTGGCTATATCCTGTAGAATATAAGCTATAATTAAGTCCTTGAAAATGTAAAAATCATGTATCTACTGCAGTACCAGTTTGTGATAAATCTGTGCACTTTGGATGAGTAGTTGTGTGTGAAAGAGCATCAATTGTGATTCCCCACACCCCATTCCAGAGTGTGAGGGAACCTCCAAAATGATTTCGGGACTGATCTTGCAGTCCTTTCTCAGGTAAAGCTCCCATTCCTTTCAATGACAATTCCAGATGTGACCAAATATAGGATTAGAGCTTTGGACAGCTGGAATGGCCTCAATGTTCATAGAGAATCATAGAATCATAGAACTGGAAGGGACCTTGAGAGTCATCTAGTCCAGTCCTCTGCACTCAAGGCAGGACTACGTATTATCTAGACCATCCCTGTCAGGTGTTTGTCCAGCCTGCTCTTAAAAATCCCCACTGATGGAGATTCCACCACCTCCCTCGGCAATTTATTCCAGTGCTTAACCACTCTGACAGTTAGGAAGATTTTCCTAATGTCCAATCTAAACCACCCTTGTGCCAATTTAAGCCCATTGCTTCTTATCCTATTCTCAGTTGTTAAGAAGAACAATTTTTCTCCCTCCTCCTTGAAACAACTTTTATGTACTTGAAAACTGTTATCATGTCCCCTCTCAGTCTTCTCTTCTCCAGACTAAACAAACCCAATTTTTTCAATCTTCCCTCATAGGTCATGTTTTCTAGACCTTTAATCATTTTTGTGCTCTTCTCTGGACTTTCTCCAATTTGTCCACATCTTTCCTGAAATGTGGTGCCCAGAACTGGACACAATACTCCAGTTGAGGCTTAATCAGCGCAGAGTAGAGCGGAAGAATTACTTCTCATGTCTTGCTTACAATACTCCTGCTAATATATCCCAGAATGATGTTTGCTTTTTTTGAAACAGCGTTACACTGTTGACTCATATTTAGCTTGTGATATACTATGACCCCCAGATCCCTTACCACAGTACTCCTTCCTAGGCAGTCATTTCCCATTTGTATGGGTGCAACTGATTGTTCCTTCCTAAGTGGAGTATTTTGAATTTGTCCTTATTGAATTTCATCCTATTTACTTCAGACCATTTCTCCAGTTTGTCCAGATCATTTTGAATTTTAATCCTATCCTCCAAATCACTTGCTTTTGATCAGTCGTACTCTAGGCTGTCCTTTGTCTAGAGAAAGTTTGAAATGAATGGTAATGGTTTTAATTTACTCTAAGTCTAGCATATTTCAATAGTAAGACTCAATTACTTTGCTTGGTGAAGAAAACTGGAAACAGAAGTCTGTAATCCTGCCACGCTATTTCTTGCTGCCATTGAGGCAAGAAGTGTGTGATCCTGTCACAACTAGAAGTAGAGGGTAAACCGCCTTCATTTAAATTATTTCTGACAGTTACAACAATTTGTGACAAAGGAAAACAATTAAAAACAATTAAAGAGAAAGAAAAAGAAACAGGAATATTAGATAAGTTCAGTCTCTGGCTGTCACTCAAGCACCTTTGTTTTCCATCCCTCTCATCCACCTCCTTTTAGGTATCCTACAAGGTAGCAGCTGTCATAATATTAGCAGGACTATGTAATCCACTTAGATCCCCAAGTCCACTGGTTTCCATTCTTCTGCAGAGGCCATGCAGTTGTCAGCAATTGTAAAGTTCTTTAGTTTCAGCTGTAAGCATGGATATGCAGCTGCAATGGATGTTGCAGATCCACAAGTAGAAGTGCAGATTGTAAAATCTTTGGATCGCAACTCAAGTTCCTTTTGTA
Source organism: Terrapene triunguis (assembly GCF_002925995.2). NCBI lineage: Eukaryota > Metazoa > Chordata > Testudines > Emydidae > Terrapene > Terrapene triunguis. Next base: position 38,855,514 of record NW_020664435.1, read on the forward strand.
AAGGGGAAAAAATGTGAAGCTAGAAGGGAAAATGCTAGAAGCCAGCTCCATAAAGTCATTGATAGTCCCACCATCTCCAGTCCCTTGAGCACATAATTTGGGTGTTCCCTTGAACATTTCTCTAGACCTGTACATCCAAATCTTTCCATTTCCAAATCTTTCAGTTTCTTTCTCCACAATGTTTCTAAGCCCTGGTCTTTTCTTGCTGTACATGCTGCCAAAACTCTCATCCAGGCCCTTATCTCCTGTCTTGAATATTCCAGCCTCCTCCTCTATAGCTTTCCTGACACCCACCTCCTTTGCATGAGGTCCAATTAAAACATGACTGCTAAGATTGTCTTCCTGGCCCATTGTCATGTCATTCCCCCACTTTTTGAGCCCCTTGCTTCTCCACTCCACTGAATGCAAGCTTCTTATCCTTGCCTGTAAGGCCCTGCTAAACCTAAGCTCCATTTGGCCAACAGCACCAGAATTATCTCTGAATAATTTATTTTTAAATACAATTAGCTTGAAGTCTACTAGTTGTTGTTGCATGGCTAGTGGTGTAGTGGCTGGAGCATTGGCGTGGCATGCAGGAGAGCTAGCTTCTATTCCTGGCTTTGTAACAGACCTGCTGTATGATTTTGGCAAGAGAGTTCCCCTCTCTGTACCTCTGTTTCCCCACCTGCAAAAATCTGGGGGTGTGGGAGGGGAATAATATTGACCTCCTCTGTAAAGTACTATATAAGAGCTAATTATTATTATGGATCTATTTTTATCATTGCTTCTATCCCATTGTTCCTATCCCTGTTACCTCCATCCTACCTTTCCCTTCCAATAGATTGTTACACCCACTTGTTGTATGTTATCTTAAAGTAGATGGAAAACTCTTCAGGCCGGGGACTATATTTTAATCCATGCTACGGCACTCAGCACAATGGGATCTTGATCCTGACTGGGGCTTTTGAACACTATTATACTACAAAGTGTGTGTGTGTGTGTGTGTGCACGCACACACACAAAAATAATCATGTCAAATTTCAACATCTTTTGTGTGCCGAAGAAAGGTAACAATTTTGTGCCATTGGGCATAAGCTGATTGCCACAGAGTAGAGTGTTACATTTTTCTGCATGTTATACTAACAATACTTAACCCTTCTGTTGAGGCTTCCATCCAGAGATCTCAAAGCAGCTTAGAAACATTAATGACTTTACTCACTGGAGTACTATGGGGCTAGTTGTTTTATTATGCTCACTGGCCAAGATTTTCAAAATTGACTAGTGAATTTGAGTGCCTCAGATTTTAGGTGCTCGGCTTGAGATGCTTTGAAAGGGGCTTCAGCTTCAGAGTAGTGGATGCTCAACTTGGCCATTCAAAATAACTTATCACTTTTGAGTGTCTTGGCCATCATGTGCACCATATACAGCATTGCAGAAGTGGACAAAGGCACTGAACTTCTTCTGAAACATCACAAAATTGTCACCGTTTTAAGAAGAACTTGGTGCACTTAATGGTATGATCCATTATAGCAAATCCAGTCCTCACATATTTTACCTTTGACTTTGCTTCTGGGCAGGGCCACCCAGAGGATTCAGGGGACCTGGGGTCTTCGGCGGTGGGGGGCCCCTGCCGCCGAATTGCTGCTGAAGACCCGGCACTTCGGCGGCGGGTCCCGGAGCGGAAGGACCCCCCGCTGCCAAATTGCCGCCAAAGACCCGGAGCGGAAGAAGCTCCGGAGGCCCGGGCCCCACGAGAGTTTTCCAGGGCTCCTGGAGTGAGTGAAGGACCCCGCTCCAGGGGCCCCAAAAAACTCTCGTGAGGGCCCCTGCAGGGCCCGGGTCCTGGGGCAAATTGCCCCACTCCCCCCCCCTCCCCCCCCTGGGCGGCCCTGCTTCTGGGCATGTTTAAGCATGAGCATTAAGTACTGTCAGTTTAGAAACCGCAGAACTAGGAATTTTAGTTCAAAACATATGTATAGTAATTTATTACCCTGAACAGTTAGGATTTTATAGGGGTTGAGCCTAGAACTGGGTGAATTTTTTCAGATGAGACTTTTTTTTGCCCCAAAATGCAGATTCAGGTCAACTGAAACATATTTCTGAATTGGTGTCGATTTTGGCAAATTGTTTCGGACTAAACGAAAAAAAAATTGAAATGATTCATTTCATCAAAACGAAACATTTCACATTTTCAGTCTAGATTCACGAAGGAAGTTTGCCACCATTCACAAAGAAGCAATTATAAGATATTCTGGGAAGGTACTTCTCAATCTCTTCTTGAAGCTGTTCTACTTTGAATAGAACAGTTGAATAGTCACTGGCCAGAAAAAGAGAGTGAGAATGATTCCATTGCCTGCTGATTAGGGCATTCACCTGGGCTGGGGAAGACCTGGGTTACAGTTCTTGCTCCAGAGCAGGGATTCAGACATGAATCTCCTACAGCGCAGCTGAGTGCCCTAACCACTAGGCTAAAGTTTGTAAGGGACGCCTCCTCCTCTTTGGGTTTTTTTAATTTGGTTTGGGTTTGGGGTTTTTTTTTTTTTGTGAATGTAGCCTCTCATTTCCTTCACTTTTATTAAAATACCCAAAATGAAAAATTTCATTTTCTAGTCGAACAAAATATTTAATTTGGCCGGCAAAAATTGTTTCCAACTTTTCAGATTTGTCAAACACACAGACACGCGCGCACACAAACTTTGATTCTGATCAACTGGAAGAAGTTTTTCAGAACTTCCAGCAAACGAAAAAATCAGTTATTCATACAGCTCTAGTTGATACCTCTAATAAACATGCACTAGAGTGATGGACATTCTGGCTTTGGTACAGCAGAATCCATTAAGTAGTTAGATCTCTTTATTGAGTGGAACACATACAATAAAAAAATAAGCTCATGCTAATTTAAGATGAAATAGTAGAGTAGTCTGAGACATACCAAAGAACAATTTTTATTATCAATAATGGGCATTCTAATAAAAAGCAGGTCAATAAAAGGAAAACATATTACAAATTCCATCATTGTAAAGCCATTAGCTGAAAGTAGTACTGCTTGTTGCTGTTATTAAAGCGGAGAAGTTGTCACAGGGGATTTACTGGCCATCACTCACTTGGAAGTCAGCATTCATTTTCCCACAGATTTCAGTAAGGCCTTTACAGCAGCTATATATCTGAGTTTTGGGGATGACTAAAATTTCATTTGTAAGATAAGATTATAACATGCAAGGCAAATACTTGCCTCCTATTTTATTTATTTTTAAAATATATATATATACTATACTAGATTTAAAGTTTGTACCTTTTCCTTATTAGTTTACTTGCCATAGAAACAGTTTGGTCTTATTTGTTGCTTTAAGAAACAATAAAACTTAGTATTTCAAAGACAAAATTTAGAAATGTCTGGGAGACATTTTCCATTTTAATCTGTACTTGGTTTTGTTTGTGTGTTTTTCCCCCCCACAGGAGGATACAGATCATAATTATTATACTTCCAGGACATACGGCCCATTTGATTCTATCAGCCGGGATTTGTGGGTGAACATAGACCAAATGGAAAAAGACAAAGTGAAGATCCACGGGATTCTGTCCAATACCCATCGGCAAGCAGCAGTAAGGGATTTGCTATACATTGATACTCTCCCTCTTTGACTGGCATTGATATTTTTCTCCTATGACTGACACATCAATAATTATCTAGGACAACTTCTACTAAAGGCGATTCACCTCTGCATTTATATCTCAGAGCTCTGGATATCTGTACAATGCTGTGATAAAAAGAATCCATGTTGCTTTAGTGCATCTGCTGCAAGTGTCCCTCAGGGGATATTTTCCTCAAGAAACTTTTTCCAGATGAACTGAAAATTCACCTTAGTTGTGTTCAAGGTTAGATCAAAAACTGTGATGCACAAAGCAATCCTGCTGCTGTTGAAGTCAGTGGGAATTTTGTCCCTGGCTTCACTGACATCAGGATTGGGCTCAAGATTAAATTGCTTAACTCCTGTGTTTAACCCCAACAGGGAGTAGACTTGCATTTACACTTTAAATTTGTATGAAGTGCCAGCCACATTTTCCTTTTGAGAAATCTTAAATTCTTGCCAAAATACTATTATTTAAACTTTTTTTGTCAAATGATGATAGCTAAAGTAGCAGATGTAATTCCATTTCCAGATTAGAACTCTATCTTGACTAATTCTGATCACACTGTCCTGTACCATGAATACTAAAATAAGCAGCTAGCATACAATTATAATTGGATGCTGCATGATTTCCAAGTTGTATTCCCATGTCTGACCAACAACTGGAAACTTCCTGAACAGAAGAGCCAATATTGGCGTTAATGAAATAAGGAAAATTAAGATTCTGTGTTGTGACTCAGAGTTCTTGCTTCATCTGCCGCCCAGTTAGTTGCAACAATGAGATGAGGTTGTGACAGTTGAAAAAACTCCAAGTAGTGGCTTTGCTTGATAGCTCAATGGTTCTTAAACATGCAAGAGGAGTCTTCTGAGGCTGAGAGAACAAAAACAAAGCTAAAATTCTTTTCTCCACTGGGTTCTGTCATATTATTTCCCATAACCAATAAACCCACCAGCAAGCTGACAAGCTCAGAGGGAACCAGGAGATAGAAGAATCACTGTGGGATTTAGTTCAGAGTTCAAAAACCAAGGAAGGTAATAAATCCAGTAGATTTAGGCTGACAGACGACAGCATTCAGGCAATCTTTTGCCTAGCCAAAAGGTGAAAATAAATAGCTAAAAAGTCTGTACGGGGCTTGGGATAATGGAAATAAAGGGGTTCAGACAGTTCCCTATCTTTGGGATGAATTTAATAAAGCTCTGTATCAGTTATCTGTGACTTCTGCACACATTCTAAGTCAGTTAGTGGGGGGGGGGGGGAATTGTGTCACAAATAAGAATCTTTCATGGTTTTGCTACTCTGCTGGAGGCTTCTTCTCATGAGCACTCGCTTCACCTAAGTTGGGAAAAAAGACTTAAAAAATGCAAACTTTGTACAAAAGATCTAACAATGCTTTTCCCAGAGTTAAATACTTTCCTAACAAGAAACACTCTGGCAATAGCTGGGGCCCTAAATCTAGGGTTAAATTCAAATTAGAAATGTTACATAATATTGTTTGGCAGCCTTCACCTGGCATTATTTTTTTCTCTGAATGCACATGTTAACTTGTAAGCACACTTGTTTCAACTTGGACCATTGTGGCTAAGCATGAGAAATTTCAGTCCAAGAGCAAAATGTTGTGGAAGTTGTGAGGGAGTGAATCCAGAGGTTTAGAATGGACTGACACTTACAATGCTGCAGTGGCAGAGCTGCCCCATACTGTCAGGGCCGGCTCCAGGCACCAGCTTACCAAGCAGGTGCTTGGGGCAGCCACTTCGGAGAGGGGCGGCACGTCCAGCTGTTCGGCGGCAATTCGGCGGACGGTCCCTCACTCCTGCTCGGAGAGAAGGACCTTCCGCCGAACTGCCGCCGCAGATCACGATCGCAGCTTTTTTTTTGTTTTTTTTTTGTTTGGCTGCTTGGGGCGGCCAAAACCCTGAAGCCGGCCCTGCATACTGTAGTGCTTCAGTGAAGACACTGCCTATGCCGGCAGGAGGGGTTTTCGGATTGGTGTATGTAATCCATCCCCCGAGAGGCGGTAGCTAGGTCGACAGAAGAATTCTTCTGTCAACCTAGTGCTGTCCGCACCAGGGATTAGGTCGTCATAGCTAGGTCTGGATTCTTCATGCCCATAAGAGCTTGTCTACACATTGGATAGCCAGGAAAATTAATCCAAATTAACTAAAGATGTGAATTTGAAGTGGATTAGTTAAACCCTATTAAACCTTCAACTAAACCAAATTAAGGTCCCTTTAATTCTGATTAACAGCATCCACACAGGGATGTAATGTGGTTTAACTAATCCATTTCATATTCACCTCAGAGAGTAACTGTGAATCCACTGCTTTGTGTCTATAATAGACAGAGATGTACTGATGTTTGCCCACAAAATTCAGTTATAGGCATAAAAATCCAGGCATAGATTTTGCTATTGTTTTTAAGACTTCTCTCGAGACCTCTGTTTTATGTCCTCTCTTAAAGATGGATAAGTACCAATGAATCTACCTGTAAGGTTTTATTTCTCTGTGTGTAATTGATTTGTATTTGCATGTTTGATCAAGCAACACCCACATATGCTGCATGGCTCAGCTGCCCTGGAATGGTAGTCTGGAATTGGACTCATTCAACAAACTGGCTCCTACATAGATGTTTTACAGGAAAATTAAAAAAGACTCTCTACACTAAAAGCCTTTATAATGAATTATGCTTTTAATATTGCTTTCATAATTCACTCGGCTTTCTGCTAGCCCAGGGACCAAGACTTTTAGTTCAAAGGGTAAAAAATAGTAATTCTAAAAGACTGATTATAGTTAGGTCAAAATTCTAATCTTGCATCTAGAGAAAAGGAATGTGGGCTATAGTTGTACTTGACACCAGTTCATAGCTTTATGCTTCCTTACAAATGATCACTGTGATGACTTTTGAAAAAATAAGAAACCATAAAACTAGTATAGTGTTAAAAATGCCAAATGGGCGGTCTAGTTGGAGCTGGGCAGAAACATCTCTCATCTCCTTGTGCAGCGATGAAACTCCTTCATTACTCAATGAAAGGTCAATTCACACATCTTGCTGAGACTTAGGCCTGGTCTACACTAACCCCCCAATTCGAACTCAGGTACGCAACTTCAGCTACGTGAATAACGTAGCTGAAGTCGTCATACCTTAGTTCGAACTTATTGCTGTTCAGACGCGGTCCACACGCGGCAGGCAGGCTCCCCCGTCGACTCCGCGGTACTCCTCTCACCGAGCTGGAGTACTGCAGTCGACGGCGAGCACTGCCGGGATCGATTTATCGCGTCCAGACCAGACGCGATAAATCGAACCCGGAAGTTCGATAGCCAGCCGTCGAACTACCGCGTAAGTATAGACATACCCTTAGTAATTTAGATGCTGATGACTTCTTAAGCATCATTCTTTAGTATAGGAAAACAAGGATTCAGATTTACTTAAAAGTTCAGTGTTAATCCATTTTGTAATTTGGGGGTTCTGAACAGATGTAATAAAGCTTGAACATTATTTTATCAACTTGTAAACTGTTTGGAGCTTGAAGTCATAATGAACTAGAAAGGTAATTTTGCAAAGCTATAATTTGGAAAGGTTCATTGGACATTTAGTTTTCCCTAGATTTGCAGTAAGATCTCAAATTTGACCTCCTGCCTCAATGTTTCAATAATTTGACAATCTAAATGTTCTCATTTCTTGGATGAGAACCTCTGCTATTTTTGTAGTTTTAATTTTTAAAATTATTTTATAATAAATTACTACTTGGAATTTGGACACTGAAATTTGTATCCTGAGTGATATTTGGGTTTGTTTACCTTCCACTGCCCTCATGTTTATTATTGTAGGGTACCTCATTAGTGTTTGCATTTGTTTATTTTTAAAAATAAAACATTGTGAAAAAATTAGATAATTAGAAATGATAAAATAAGACAGAAAAATTAGAAATTATGAAAATTTAGAAAAAAATTGAAAAATTCCAAAGTAAGAAAATGTACTTTCCTAATGGATATAAGGAAGGAAAATGAAGTACAACCCTGCAATTATAGAAAGTGTCATTTCAAAGTTGTGCAGCTATTAGGACAGATGCAACTATCTGTATACAGGACATTAATAATGCCCACCTCAGGGCCATGTTGGGATATCACTTCTGTAACAACTGCCTATAGAACACAATGATATCTCTGGGACTGGCACATCAAGAAACCAGTGTTTCTGACATGGCAATTTGCCCATAAGTGTTTTCTGTATGATTCTTTCTGGGAATGCTAAGAATTATGGTGTCACCTTTCTTCCACCATCACCTCAAAATTAAGATAAACTAATGGACAAAATACCTGTTCAATCTACAGGTAAATAAATGTGTTCTGCAATACTGAAAGTTACATAAAGCTTCTGAGTTGCCATATACCATTTCTTACTCCTGTTTTTCAAGGGAAAAGGAACAAGGCAGATTAGCCATGAGGTGTGTTAGTTCTAAGTCCTGCACTATCAATGCTTAATGATGTTATTCAGCAATTGTCACTGGAATCATGAAAGAGTCCATTAATACAGTCTCCCTTTGTTTCTATCCTACCTTTGAAAATAAAAAGGATTATATTTTCCCATGTACAACTCCTTCTCACCATTTTTATTTATTTTTATTTTTCATTAACATTTTGGCAATAAAATGAAATTTCCAGTTGTGATTTGGATGCACAGATTTGTTGGTAAGACATCTAATAACAGATTTGCTGAATCGGGAAGCTACAAGATATTTAGTGAATACACAATTCTCTTTTGAGCACACAAATTCTATCACTTGTGCCTTTCTCCTGCTGGACATATCAACCCTACAGCATTATAACTGCAAAAGTTGATATAAGCTTTCCAGCTGGAAAGGTGAGCATGTCTTAAATGATGGGTGTCCTTAAAAATACACGATTAAAAAACAGACATTAATGCCCTGTATTACAGATGATTATTTAAATCCTAATATTGTATTAAACAGATATTACAGTCCCAGGATTTAGGGCCCAACTGTACAAATGAAATCAATGAAAGCTCAATATTTGTTGAATGGGCACAGGATGGGTCTTTTAATAGTACTGCTTTTAATTCAGAGTCCTGCTGTATTGATAAGGGGGCACAGTTTTTTGCCAAAGTGGTTCTAAATTATTGTAAAAGCTATTCTAAATGAGCTCAACAGGGATAAGGGGAAATATGGGTGGAAATAACAATTGTTAATGTTAAGCTAAAAATAAAAAAAGCCCTCTACTTTCTGGTCTGGGCAGAAAGAAATAGTCTGGAGGCAAGACCTAGAACAGTGAAGATTAAAAACAAAATGTTGAAGATGTAGATACACAATAGGAAAGATGAATGGGCTTATAAGAAAGGAAGAAAAAAGTAAGTTAATTATAAACCAAAGAGGATAGAGAAGAAATAAATACTGTTATGCCGGTCACTCAGAAGGGACCATATCTATTTAAACAGGAAAATCTTCTGCTTCTTTGTTCCTTTTTTATGAGTACATATTTTTCTTGCCCAATATTGAGTGGCTCTTACGTTTTACCTGAGTCCCTCAGTATTGTTTTGGTCCGAAAAATTGGCCTTTTTTAGCTGTGCTGTTGGAAATAATGTATAGCAGAAGAAGCACATGGACAATAAATAGTACCGTATATACTCATTCATAAGCTGAATTTTTTTAGTAAAAAAGGGAAGCACCAGAGAAGGGGGTCGGCTTATGAACGGGTATAGAGAGGGAGAGGTGGGACACAGCCCCACCCCCCAACAGAGGGTGCAAGGAGAGGCAGCACAGCCAGAAGGGAAGTGGCAGGGCCAGAGTCTCTCCGCTTCCGGCCACGCTGCTCTCCCCCCAGCCTCCGAAGCAGCTGCAGCTCCGGGGTTGGCAGGCTGCAGCCGTGTCGTTTGGCTCCGCCCCCCAGAGCCACGCCGCCAGAGCATGCAGTGGCCGTGCCACCCGGCCCAGCCCGCTGGAACATGCGGCCACGCCACCCAGTCTGGCCAGCCAGAGCAGGCTGCGCCCGTACTGCTCAGCCTGCCGGAGCAGCTCCAGACAGGTCAGAGACATCCTCCCCTGGCCTTCCTCAGCTAAGGCAGGGATGGGAAGGGATGGGATGGGGAGAGTGTGGGGGTCCCAGGCTAGGGGTGGGGGTCATATGGAGGGTGGTCACAGGGGTTACTCCCCTGACTCCCAGCTTCTCCCACCCCCGCAAAAAAAATTTCCCCACCAGTTGCTGTCCCAGCCCGTCAGGGTAAGCAGCTGGCACGCTGGGACACTTTGTTTACTTAGGTTTACCTCCATGCCTGCGGACGCTCAAGGTAAACAAACCATCTCGGCCCACCAGCGGCTTATCCTGATGGCCTGGGAGCCAAAGTTTGCTGACCCCTGAATTATAGTGTCAGCTTATGAACAGGTTATAAAAATTTTCCATTTTTACGTAGCCATCTTGGGGGGGGTCGGCTTATAAACTAACCGGCTTATGATCGAGTATATACAGTATGTACATTAGTATACCATGTTTGTCAACAAAGAAAACATGTATGGAAAAAACTGTTTGTTAGTTCACATACTGTCATTAGATGTGCCATCTTGATTTGAAGTGTTCAGTTTATATATATATAGAGAGAGAGAGAAAGAGAGAGTCTACATAGTCTAGTTAGCACAATGAAAATGCATTTTGCTGTTCCAGTTGTAAATTAAAAAAAAGTAATAACAAATCCCTTCAAAATTCTGGTTTCCATTTAAGAGGAAAGAAAATCTAATTTCAAGTCACTGTAATCTTCAGTGATTAATTTCATGCCAAATAAGTCATTAAAAATCTCTGATGGCTGGAGAAACTAATCCTTTTGCAACGGAGCCAAATTCAATCCAAAGGTAGTATACAAATTAAAAACAAGACAGAAGTGGGCTTAGAAAAATACATTTGAAGGATATTTTAAATACAGACCATTGCCTTCAATTGATGGAGTGGACAAATATTAGGGTATGTTGTAATAATCAGATACTATTATAGCCTTGAAATAATGATGGTTGTCATCCTAAGAAAAAAGGCAGAAATAACCTTGCTTAGGGGAAACCCTTCCCAAACATGATGATTACCCATCACAGACTAGAATCATCCATTTAGCGGGGCTATATGTTTTTTTTAATCAGTAGTGTAGATCCTGTGTTTCCATGTGATGTGCTTTCAGGCCTTTAGCTTGTACACATTTTTTTTCCAGTTTAACCACTGGGGATTCCAAATGAGGGATGACAAGGCTGCTTTAAAAATGGCAGGAGAAAATGGGTTAATCACATTTTGAAGTGGAGGGCTCTTCATTTTTCTCTTCCTATTCTTAACATTATTGATTTTTCTTTTTTGATGTTGTTCCTTGCAGAGGGTGAATCTGTCCTTCGATTTTCCATTTTATGGACATTTCCTACGTGAAATTACTGTGGCAACTGGGGGTAAGTGGCTTTTTACCCATTCACTTTAAGGAATCTGACAAGAGTTTCCTGCAGCTGTTTTCTTCAGATGTCAAGAGATAAAGTGTAGTATTTATTTGGGAAATGTTCCTTTCCACAGAAAGCACATAACAAAATAATTGTCATGTTGAAAAATCTCCAGTTGCTCAAGTGTTTTCAGCAGAAAAACAAATAGTCTGAATAATTTTCTGTTTAAGTATTTCCCCATTCTCCATTTGTTTTTACTTCCTTTTGTGATCAGAGCTGTAATGCTGGTTGTGGAAATTGGTCAGAAGCCACAAAGGAGGGAAAACTTAAGCAGGGGAGAAATGAAATGACTTTTTTCAATTCCAGAAAGAAGAATCCCAGCTTGTGTATTAAGGAACTATACCATCAGGCTAAGAAACTGCTTGATTCAAATCCTGTCTAGTTCATAGAACTCAGATTGTGATTTTACTTTAATTTCCTAGGTAACTATCTTGAACTGCATGGGTAATCTGCTCAGGAACAAGAGCTGGTGCATGTCCTCTCCACATTGAGGGAGGGACGGACTGGGTAATAAATTTTCACTGGTCAGGCTTCTGACCAGGGCATGATGGTACAGCTCTGGGGTCCCAGGCTGGGGAGCTGTGGGGAATTGTCTGGAGCCTCTCTGCTGTTGGTTCATGAGTGGCTAGGAGAAGCATTCATGTAATTCAGCTGGGAGTGTCCCTGCCTGTGGATGTCTGTGTAAGTGCAGGACCTGGAGAGGTTTGCAGCTTGTCAAAGCATCACAGTGTGAGAGGGAGCTCAGGTTGGTAAGACAGAGGACTCAGCAATATCCCAGTTTCAGGTTGAACCCCAGGGAACCAGTCACAACCTCACAACACATACTTTGTATACAATTTATCATAGTCTTGTAAAAAGGGTGAACCAAGGGGTACAGACTGTCACAGCAGTGTGGTACTTGCTTGTTACCAAGAGTACCAGTTTTCCGAGTCAGTAGCTGCTGACTTCCCCATTTCCATTGTACAGATGAAGGCTCGGTACCATGGATGGGACATACTTAGTCTCCCTCCAGATGCAACAGAACTCTTATGCATGCTGGTTGAGCTTGTAGAAAGGGCTGTGTGTTCGGGTTCAGGTTTTGATTCACCGTATAGTCTCAGACTATGGGGAATTTTTCCCTTTACCATATACTTACTGTGTATATGTTTATGGCCCAATCCTGTGAATAGTTCTGCACAGTAATCTGCCTTGCAGTGTAATATAACTGTGATCTCGTGCTTCCTCTGGGAACACATAACACATTGCACACTTAACCTATGTACATGTGTCAACTTTGAATACTTCCTAAGGTTATAATCAATGTGTGGGAGATGAATCTCTCCTTAGAGGAGGGGTTCCGTCTCTGTGGGAGAAAGCTCCTTGAAAAGAAGCAGAACTCTTTAACTGCCATTGGAAATGTGCTGTGTGTCCCAGAACTGGGTATTTCCTTGTTCTTAAGGGTTTGCATTGCTTAACCTTTCAACATAGTTGTTTTATAGAGTTTTCTGTTTGCTTTATAGTTGCTATCATTGAGTTTGTTGAACGAGATTTTTCACTTAGTAGTATTTCAATGAGCTCTGATCATTGTTGCTGGAAAGTTGAATACTAACATGGTCTTTAAATTAACAAAATTGTAAAGGGGGAGGAAGGGACTAGAACAAGCAGCCACTGGGGTAATAGTTGTTTCAGAGCGGTGCTAATTGGCAGCACTTTCAATCTCAGGGTTAAAATATTGTAGCTGGTGTTTCTTGAGGCAGATTGCTCTAGTGTGGGCTGGTGTGAACAGGTGGCAATATTGATAGGGTTACCATATTTCCACAATCAAAAAAGAGGACACTGGGGGGGGGAGGAGCCCCGCCCTAGCCCCGCCCCCGCCCCATCCACTCCCTCCCACTTCCCACCCCCTGACTGCCCCCCTCAAAACTCCCAACTCCCCGCTTCTTGTCCCCTGACTGCCCCCTGCTGAGAACCCCCCACCCTAACTGCCCCCCTAGGAACTTACCTGTCCCCTGACTGCCCCGACGCTTATCCACTCGCATGGGTGGCAGGGTTGTAGAAATTTTGGTGGTGCCCAGAACCCGCCCCCCCCCCCACCTGCCTAAGGCTCTGGGAGGGGGATTGGGTGGGGTGAGGAAGTCTGGGGTGCAGGTCCTGGGTGGGGGGAGGAAGTCTAGGGTGCAGGAGGGGTGCAGGGTGCAGGCTCTGGGATAGAGTTTGGGTGCTGGCTCTGGGCTGGGGCAGGGGGTGGGTGTGCAGGAGGGGGTGAGGAGTGCAGACTCTGGGATGGAGTTTGGGGGTGGGAGGTGGTGCAAAGGGAGGGGGTGCCGGCTTTGGGAGGGAGTTTGAGGGCAGGAGGGGGTGTGTGGGAAGGGGGAGGGGGTTTGGGAGTTTGGGGATAGGAGTGGTGCAAGGGTGAGGGCTGTGGGGCTGAGGATGAGGGGTTCATGATGCAGGAGGGGGCTCAGGGCTGGGGCAGAGGAATAGGGGGTGGGGGGATGAGGGTTGGGGCTGAGGATGAGGGGTTCATGATGCAGGAGGGGGCTCAGGGCTGGGGCAGAGGATTAGGGTGCGGGAGGATGAGGGTTGGGGCTGAGGGGTTCATGATACAGGAGGGGGCTCATGGATGGAGCAGAGGATTAGGGTGCGGGGGGATGAGGGTTGGGGCTGGGGATGAGGGGTTTGGGGCGTTGGAGAGGCTCAGGGCTAGGGTGGAAGGGCAGGGTAAGGGCAGCCTGTCTTGCCATTTGTGGATGGGGGGCACTAGGACCCGGGGGCAGCAGACAGCAGTTGCTGCCGGCTCTGGCAGTACAAGCAGGCATGGGAGAGGCAGGCGGGGGGGTGGGACTCGGGGGGGGGGGATGCGTGGAGGGGGGGTGGCAGGTGGAGGGGCCGGGGACCCTTCCAACACTCCCCCGCTCCCTGACTGCCCCCTGGGACTCCCCTTACCATGCTCATGTCCACGTGTAGGCAAAACACGCTGCAGACAGAGGGAGGGGGGAGCAGGGGAGGGCTCTGGCTGCTGGAGGCCAATGGGAGTGGCTCAATCCGGCCCAGCCGCCCAATCAGCAGCTGCACTCTGCATGGAAGGGAGGGAGGAAGGGGAGGGGAAAAATCCCGGACCTTTTAACCTTGTTACCAATTCCTCCCGGACGGCTATTTAGAGACACAAAAGCCGGACATGTCCGGGGAAATACGGACGGATGGTAACCCTAAATATTGAGTAAAGGTTGGTGTTAGTTTTTCTTCTGCGTGTTTAAGGATTGGTTACAATGAGGTACAATAAAAAGAATACAGACTTGTGTGATGATCTTCATTATCAAGATTTTCTCTTTCTTAGCAACAAAAATCTGACAGGGAGCTGGCCTCGATTATTCTGAAACTATTGAATATCTGCAGGGATTTCTCTTTTGTTTTCCATTCCACTTGGCCTTGTATTTACATCTAAGTGCCAGATATCAGGTGCTCATTCCTGTAGTGCTTGCTCAGAGGCAGATCCTCAACCCAGTACCAAACCCAAGTAAATGCTTTGTGGGCTGGGGGACTGGGGGGGAACTGGTTAGAGCCTTGGAGGGAAATAATTTCCCTCTACACTCCCCCAGCACCTGCTGCAGCTGGAAGATGGCAGTCGCCCCATGACTGCTACAGTCTTCCTCCTCAAAGGTCACTTACCCTCTGGTTCCACAGATTCCATCCTTACCTCCTTGTGTAACCCCCATTTTGATAAAATGCTTTTTGAGGAAAAAACCTAAAATCTAAAAATAGTTTCTAATTAAGTTTCTAATTAAGATACATTAAGATACATTATAGCTCAAAGATATCTCATCATGGAATAGGGATTATAAATTCTAATTCTATAGTATGAGGCGATATATTCATGTAATGTTTAAGAAAAGTTTTGTAAATGAATTCCAGTAGTTCATGGATTAGGGACCCATTCTTATGGGGCTCCAGGGGCTTCTGTATAGATTATTTAGGTTACTCTTTCTATCTACCCAATGGGATTTAGTGTGCAGTCTAGAAGATACCATCAGGGATGCTTAGTTTTGCAGTTCTCAAACTGTGGATTTGTGTCTCCAGAGATAACATGCTTGTTAACTGCAAAAATGTTTTTAAACAAACAAACAAACAAATAAATAAATAATATATAGAGGTGAGAAATAACAGACCTCAACCCTATTGTCCCTCTGCAAATTTGTGTACACATAGTCAGTCTCTTACCTCTCTCTGAAAGTGCAAAGTTTCAAAAAGTTCAATGAATAGAAGATTGTTGGGGGTGGAATAGATCTGGACAAGGAGAAGAGGTCTGGAGATAAATGTGAGAAGGGAGGGACAGGCAGTAGAAACAAAAGTGAAACTGTTTGAGCAGCATATTCGAGAAGTCTTGCAGTCTTTCTGACTGTAGCCTTCATTGATTTGAGATCTAACATACCATTCTCTCACTAGAAGGGAAAACCTATAATGGCACCAGGCCATAAAAGAGACCCAGTTTGGGAATAAGAACCATTCAAGAAATATATGTTTGCTGGTGATGTTTTAAAGAAAGTCACACCAGTGAACTGGTGGAAGTCACTTTAGCGCTTGGATCCAGAGACTGTTGAAGTGATAATCTCACTTTTAATAGCAGTAGCATCTTCTGCCAGTGTAGAAAGAATATTTTCTTCCTTTAGACTAATTAATTCCAAATTGAGAAATCATTTGGGACCTGAAAAAGCAGGAAAGCTTGTTTTTCTTTTCCAGATTATGAACAAACAGGAAAATGAAGGTGAAGACGACTGAGTTAACTGCAGAAGCCAATATTTTAAGTTTCTCATGTTGACCTGGCTGACATAGTCGATTTATTTATTTATTTTAATTTCATTTAACTATTTTAGTTAAAAACAATTTTAACAAAAACAAACCTGATTTTAAAAAACTTAAATGTTTAACTAAATTCAAAAATTCATATGCTTGTTTTGTTAAAATATGTGTTTGCTGTTCAAGAGAAAAATCCAGAATACATAACATTGTTGTTTTAATTAAATAAAACAATTTAAATGTCTGTCTGGTGATGTTCTCCTCCTAATATAGCATGGCAAGAAAATCTTCCAAATATTAATGATTAACCTGTTGAATTGGAGATAGTTCACCTTCCAATGACTTCATAAATATCTGCTTCAATTACCTTTGGTAAATGAAATAACCAAACAATCATTCATTTTCTGAATATAGCTGTAAAACAAATCTGAAAATTTTTCAAAATAAATCACTAAAAATGTATAGTGTGTACCTTCTAAAAATGAAACCTACATCTATCTCTGAGTTGTGAAGAGAATGTATTAAGGTTATAACAATCAACAAGAATGCACTTCTATGTAGAAATCCATGATTAAATCGAATCTTCCTGACTAGTGATTTAAATCATGATTTAAATCAAATTGATTTAAATCAAATCCACCCTGGCGTCAAAGTTGGCTGTTGAAGACACTGCATAGAAGTAGACCTTCTTTCAGTTTCATCTGTTAAACTAAAATTAGTTGCTGCTTCTGAGTAGTCTTGATGAGAAGTTGTGTTTGGCTGAACGGAGAAATGGGAATGAAATAATTGGTTTGGGGATTTAATGTGTCATTGTCATCAACTTCCATTTCAACAAGGTTACTTAATTTATGACTAGGAGGTAAAACTGTTGTTAGCATAATTCATCATGTACAGCTCTTGCAGAGGTCAACATCTGTCATATGTGATTCCCATATATGTTAACTCTGATATTTATTTATTTATTTATTTATTTATTAATGCTCTCTGAATACTTCTGGAGGGCTTCAGGTCTTTAATAATAGAAGGTATCATAATAAGTTGCTCAGTGTCAGTTGACTGTGAAACTTCCTTGAACTTAGGGTGTACAGGCCAACAGGTTTTTTATTCCTTTGCTCAGGTTTTTGATATTTTCATTCTAAACCTACCTGAACTGTGGGATGAACTGTGACCTGTCCTGTGCATAGGCAGGAGGGAGCTAAGCACAAGGAGCCTTTCTTCCTCCTGCTCCCCAATGCCAACTAGCAGATCTAGCTGGCTGAGTAGCAGGGCTCCATTGTGGAGCTCTGGGAGGAATTGTGCCAGGAGACGCAATCCTTCCCAAAGCTGTCCCAGGGTTTGGGGGCTTCAAATCCCCCTCAACGCAGTGTCTTTTATTTTTAATTGTATTAATTTTGCGTGCTAATGGCACTAATAGCTCTTCACTATTTTCTCTCTGTATGTGGCTAGCTTTGTTATTCATTGCTCTACGTTTCCAAGTGGAGACTTGTGTCATCTAGTGTAAGTTACTTAGCAGGCTCTTTTCCTATTCCCACATCTGGCCAACAACAGAGCATTTCCCCTCAATAATATCCATTGCTGTGTTAGCATAGTTATGCAGGGTGGCAGGAAATACAGCCTCTGGGAATTCATATGTTTGCCCCCAAGTTCTTATGTTGATTACTAGGCTCTAATGAGGTTTTTGAGTTTTCTGATTAACCTTTGTGTCACTACCCTTAGGGTCATAAAGTGATGTTTCTCTCCGGTCTTTCCATGGAACAAAAAGATACTGCTATAAAAATGTATTCTGCAAATGAAGGATTTTGCTAAAGTCAATGTGTAGCTTGAGGACCATGGAAAAGTCATCTGTTTCCAGTTTTAAAACAGCTACTTGGTAATAACAAAAAGGTTGTGCATGTGAAGTGAAAATGATGTTTGATTATGAAACTTTCTTCAGAACCATAAAGGAACAGTTACGATCGTTAAAGAGTAGTTTATTAGTGAGAAAATGTACCAAATTATATATGGACATACTTTTATATTTATATTTATAATTATGGACTCTGTCAAGATATGATTACTTTATTTATTTTTTAAATTCTGACTTAAAAAAAATGATCTTTTTCATGCAACACATAATTAGACTGTGGAACTCATTGCCACAAGAGGTTGTTGGGACCAAAAACATAGCAGGGTTCAAAGAGGAATGGGACATTTAGAAGACTTAACAAGAATTTCCAGAATTATAAAAGTAAAGATTTGAGAATGTGAAGGTGTTTTGGAAGGGATACAAACTCTCATGCTTCCAGGTTTAAGATACTCTATAATTATTAGGATTGAGGTGATTTCCCTGAGGAGCAAACTATCCCTCCTCTCCACACTGCAGCTTATTGCACTTTCCTCTCAAGCATCTGGTACTGGCCACTATCAGAGACAGAATACTGAACTAAATGGACGACAGAGATCTTATCCAGTATAACAATTCAAATATATATATATATATATATATATATATATATATATATATATGTGTGTGTGTATGTATGTATGTACAATTTTTTAAAGCATTTTCATTTTTTAAATTACAAGAATATGCACATACTTTTTTTTTCTCTTTCATTAACACCCATTGATCTAGGACTGTGGTTCTCAACCAGGTGGTACACGTACCCCTCGGGGTATGCAGAGGTCTTCTAGGAGGTACATCAACTCATCTAGATATTTGCCTAGTTTTACAACAGGCTACATAAAAACCACTAGCAAAGTCAGCACAAATTAAAATTTCATACAGACAATGACTTGTTTATACTGCTCTGTATACTATACACTGAAATGTAAGTGCAATATTTATTTTCCAATCCATTTTTTTTATAACTGTATGGTAAAAATGAGAACGTAAGCAATTTTTCAGTAATAGTGTTCTGTGACACTTTTGCCTTTTTAAGTCTGATTTTGTACGCAAGTAGCTTTTAAGAAAGGTGAAACTTGGAGTATGTAAGACAAATCAGACCCCTGAAAGTAGTCTGGAAAGGTTGAGAACCACTGATCTGAGAGGGTGGCACTATACTTATAAAGTAATATCTGATCAATACAAAGACATACAGTGGACTATACTATGTTGAAATAATTTATTGTAAGTCCTCATTTCCTTTTGAACTGCTCTGAGTTCCGTATTGCTCTTGCTGATACTTGCTCAGTTATGGGTTTATTCTGATCAAGCTGAATCTTACAGGCCACGCCAGGAACACTGGTTTTTAGCCAGAGTTAGCAATCGTAACAGAGCTTTTTTTTACCCATTTTTGAAGTTTTAACATCAGTAATGCCAGGGATACACAACTATGGGATTTTAGGAACAAGAATTTCCAGCATGTCCTTCATTGTGGTCTTGGAAAAATGAATATGAATACTTATACCAGCATCATTTCTTTCATCAAGCGTGCCCTTTAATTTCATGTGGAAATGGTACCCAAGAATGTTGGGGTTTTGGCACTCACACATAGAAAAATTGCATGTTGGGCCTAAATGTGGAATACATTATTACTGTGATGGGTTCGGTCACAGAGACCCTCTTGGGACTGTCACCTGATGTGCTGGAATTACCTCTGAGCCCGTTTTCCACTGATAGCTTGGGACTCCAGAACCTGGCCTTGTTGAGCCAGACTGCTGCAACCAGGTCTGGTCCACGCCCCCAAAGCTGCAGATTTTAACCAAAAACTGCTCAGCAAGTCACCTATCTCCAGCACCCAGACACCTAGTTCCCAATGGGATCCAAACCCCAAATCAATCCATTTTACTCTGTATAAAGCTTATACAGGGTAAACTCATAAATTGTCTGCTGTCTGCGGTGGCCAGGAGCTGTGGGGGTCTGCCTGCCACCCATAAAGGGCAGGAGCTGTGTGTGTGTGGGGGGGTACCCCGCAACTCCCTGCCTCCGCAGATGGCAGGGGACCCTGGTGCTGGCTGAAGTCACGGAGGTCTTTGGAAGTCACGGATTCTGTGACTTCCGTGACCTCCAAGGCTAAATCGCAACCTTACTCATGGAGCATAAACAGGAGAGAAGCTTTCCCTCTTTTAATAGTTTATCTAATTGCTTCCTTTGTTACTCTTTTCCTGGCAGGTCAATATTTAGAGGCTTCAAAACAATACGATCATCGTGCCAGGGTCAATGTGACCTTCGAGGGAGCCAATCTTTCCAGACTCCTCATTTAAAATAAAAAACAGAGATACAGAGACTTCCTTTAAAACTCCCATGTTGTTGTTTTTTTCTGATTTGGCAATCTTGGAAGTTTCAACTTGGGTTTTGTTTTATTGTATTATTTAAAAGTTTTGAAAATCTGCTCCAATTAGGTTTTCTTTGGTCTCCAGGTTACAATTTACAGTCTGCCCTTTTTGTGCTGAACCCAGACACTCCTTTCTCACAAGTTTTCTTCAATTTAAGTAGCCTTCTGAATACCATACTTAGTTATGAAAACTAGTGTTTGCTTTACACAGTATAAATAATGGAGTCCTTTGCATACTGGTTGTGATTGTAGACTTGAAGTATGTTTCTCTAACATAGATTCAAGTCAGTCAATTGAGATGATATTTGTCCTGGCTATTTAATATAATTAATTAAATTAAGTCTTATTCATTAAAAAGAAACAGTTATAGTAACTCCTTGAATAGCAAGCCCTTAGAATGTAGGGTCAATTAATTGCACCAGAGTGATCGGAGAAACCTACTCTATGGGCCTAATGCTGAAGCCCCTGATTGGTTTTTCTTAGTCCTCGTTCAAGCAAATTCCCATTGATTTTAAAGTCCAAAGGGGGAAGCTAGGAGGAGAGGAGATGAGGGGAACGGGAAGGCTGGCGCTCAGGAGGTTTTGAGATTTGGGTGTTTTGACCAGTTGTGGTCTAGGAAGCTCGAGGGATGGGGGTGTAGGGTGTAAGAGGAGTGCCGAACATGAAAAGCGGCTGACAGAGTGGGAGGTAGGAGTTGAGATAGTCTGAGTTGGGTTTGTACGGAGGAGAGAGAATGCTGAGCTCGTGTGGTAAGGAACCAGCAGTCTAACAACGGTGAGGGAAATGAACCGGGGAAGGGTTGGTACACTGCACATGGCGATGCATGGGGTCAAGACCACAGGCCGGTGGATGTGGCTTGAAGTGGAGAGGGACAGAGAGGGGTAGCAGGGAGACCTAGGAGGCTGTTGGGGACCCAGATAACAAATGACAGTGAGCCTTGGCATGGGTAGGGGAAACATTATTGGGGGAAGAAGGGCAGGGAGTGTGGAGCTGGAAGTTGGTGGAGCTGGGGAGGAGGGAACTGTGTCCACCTGGCTGATGCTAAGTGGAGAGAAAGCAGCATTACAGTTCTAAGTATGGGAAAGGATCTGTGGTAAGTCAAAGCTACTGGAACTCTTACATTGAGGTTTCCAATCATAATAAACACTAGGGAAGCAGAGGTGCCTCTGCTTCTGGACACATTTCCTCAGCACCTCCCATAAAGCAGAGCTACCACTTCCTCAAACCTGTAGCCATAGATGAAGAGGTGGAGCAAGCTTACCTTGCTGACTGTATTAATGCATATCACCAGAGCCATTCTGAAACACTGAGATAGTGCTTCATATGCCATACCTGCTGCTTTGGGCTCTTCCACCCAGGAGACTCATTCATCACTTAATGAAGAGTGAATTTTCTAGCAAAAATTAGAGAACTAGCAGCAGGTATTAGATGGCACTGGTGACATTATGATACTGAGTCCATCACACTTATTTCTCGTCCAAATCCTCTCCCCGTTCGTGCAGGAGAGAGAATCTGAGAGGGACTCTCGCTAGAGCGTGTCTGTTTCACAGGATCATGATTGCCAGGGGACAGGTCACCATTTAACAGCTATGAGGAACTGGCAGTAATAACTGTGCAGAACTGGCCATTGACTAGTAAATACCATCACATGGTGATTCTACTTATCACCATTGAGCATGTATATTTTGTACTTCATATTATGGAGGAGCTGATGAGAAAATCCCCTCTCCATTAAGCTCCCTTTGTCTGCTACTCCTATGCTCATCTCTGCCTCTTTTCATGCTGTCCCTTATTCTTGGACCAGCCTGGTTCTCTTCTTAAAGAAAGTGACCCTTCCCCTGAGAACCCTCTTATTTCCCCTTGCGTTCCATCACTGAACCTTACAACTCTTTCTGCTCCAACTCTTGTGTCTTATCCATACAAACTGGATCAGGAGCTCCTAAGGGCCTTTTCTATCAAGATCTATATACATCTACATCATGATGGCTTTGATTCACCAAAGCACTGAAATACTTGCCGGATTTTAAACATGTGAGCAGTTACACTGAAGTGTTCTGCAGGACTGATAACTCAGGCACCTAAGTCTGGGGTTTAAGTGCCAAAGTACCTTTGTGGTTCCCACCCCATATAACTAGCCAGTAGAACTGCTCACTTACTTAAAGTCAAGCAAGTGCTTAAGTACTTTGCTGGATCAGATCCTTAGTATTTAATAATAAAATAACTTGTCCAGTGCTGGGGTCAGTACTCCTTTTTGGATAATTAAAATGGGATGGCCTACAACTGGCTTACATCATTCTAAGTGGTAGGTTATATTCGTACCTCCAGGGACTGGCTGTATGTACTCTGACTCATCCCTAATGTCTCATTATGTATGTAGAGTTTACTACTTGAACATACATTTGTGCATTCTGGTTTTTAGTTTAGCAGCACTGTAAAAAATTTCACTAATTCTTGAATTCTTTCATACTGTACTTTAACTGTACAGTAAATATCCTTAAGTCCAGTGTTATGTGCTACTAGGGTTTTGAGGTGGTGGTTTCTAAATCTAATACACAGTGTGGTGTTTGTACGGTGAGCTGTAAGGTTATTTATGAGTTCAGGAGTAAGCTTTAACTCTGTTCTGCCTTCATGGTGAGAAACTGTGAAATTCACTGTGGACATCCAGTCTCACATTTTTTGTGTGCTGCTACCACAATATATGAGCCTCAACTCTCAATTTAATAGATGGATCAGGGATTGTGAAGTACAGTTATTCTAAAAGTCATTTACTGGGGGGGGGGATCATTTCCAAACCTAACAAACCAGACAACTGAAAACTGATGAGAAAAGTGGATAGTATGTTTAATGTTTAATTAAAAAAGGAAGTTTCTGATAATG
The DNA here is from genome assembly GCF_002925995.2 of Terrapene triunguis. Lineage (NCBI taxonomy): Eukaryota > Metazoa > Chordata > Testudines > Emydidae > Terrapene > Terrapene triunguis. The sequence continues at coordinate 38,878,500 of NW_020664435.1, forward strand.
AGTAGAAAAACAAGCCTCCCCCCCCCCCCGTAACATTGTATTTCACAATAATGATTCCTTACTATAGATAGCATAGACCTAATAAAACCTGTTCAGGCCCTTCAACTTTCTAATATATACAGGAACTATAAGATGTATTTTAAAATCTGTGTTTGTGCCCTAGTGCTCTGTTTCATAAAATAAAATCAGTCTGACTGGCAGTGAGTCAAACAGATCCGGAAAAATTCACATAACCTCTTGAGACAGACTGAAGGGAGAGAACAGGTGAGCCTGCACTCTGACCACTTAGATCAGTGATACTTAGACCTCAGTGGTTCAGGAGCCAAATTAGTGTTTAACATTACCCAAAAGAGCCACAGTAGTGTGAATTCATTGTTTCATTTACTCTCTAGATAGATAGACAGATATTCTCACAGCAAAATGACTGACCAAGTATTATTATTTTGTCAACTAAAAGCACCCTGAGTGGTTAATAACTTAGATTGGTTAATTAAAATCACAGTGTTTTAATATCATATGCGGCAAAGAGCTGCAGGAGACACTTGCAGTTCGGGAGCCTCAATCTGAGTATCACTGACTTACATGCTAATTAGTTCACCAGAGGAAGCTGATTGGAGTAATTAGCTAATCAAACTGGCGGGCTGTGTGGGATAAAGATTCAATTAGCCCGTCAGCCCAAATCTGATAAAGAGGCACAGGAAGGAAGTTGGAGGGGAAGAACAGGACTAGCTCAGCCCAGTTACACAGAGGCCTCAGAAAAGGGAGACCTCTGTTCCCCTCAGGTTCTGAGGAGAGGGCCAGTAGCTCTGTAAATATTGTAAATAGACTGTGGCATGGGGACTGTAGTAGTAATGATGGAGAGAACTTGAAATAAAAGGTCACTGAGTGCACACCTCACGTAATCAGTGCAGTTTCTGTGGGGAAGAAGACAGAAGCAGAGCCGCACCCTGTTATACCTCTGAACACAGGGAATTTGGGAAGGCTGGGGAAAATATTGAAAATCCAGCTAATCATTATTAATAATATTATATTTAACATTCAGGTTGTGGTAATGTCTAATGGTCATAACTAGATTTTGCCCCATTGTTCTAGGTGCTGTACAAACTGTTCCTGCTCCAAAAGACTGTAATTCTTAAGTAAGAATTCTTCAACATATTGAATTCTTAAGGACCCTGACTTGAAAGAAAACTGCAATGGATTATAAAATGGCTTCCGCTCACTTATTCCAATGTGAGTCATGATGAAGGGCCTTCTCAAGCTTCCATGTAAACAAGTGGCTAAACTCATGTTGACTCCAGTGAGAGCATGGATTACGCCCCAAATCATTATTTCTTTAAAAGGTGCTATTAATAAAAAGTTTTAATATAAAATAATGAAGCTTGAAGCAGCTAGTATAGCTGGCTATCTTGTCATCACCTACATGATGGGAACTGAGTGCTGTATCTCTCTGAGATGTTTTCAGTTCTGCGTGTGTATCCATGTCAAATTTATAATTTTTACCCCCCAAAAAATATGGAAATCGTCATCTGTTACTTGTGTTTCTGGCTACACCTCTGAGCTTCCTGACTTGGCTTGTCATCAGGCTTTCCTGTAGGAATTGCTGTTAAAATGGCAGCCCACAGATATTGGGTCCTGATTGTGCTTCCAATAAAGTCAATTGCAAAACTCTCATTGACTTCAGTGGAGCAAGATGATTCCCTTAGGCCTGGTCTACACTGGTGGTGGTGGGGGTGAATCTAAGTTATGCAACTTCAGCTACGTGAATACGTAGCTGAAGTTGACATACTTAGAGCTACTCACTGCGGTGAGTCAACTGCTGCCGCTCCCCCGTCGACTCTGCCTGTGCCTCTCGCGGCAGTGGAGTACAGGAGTCGACGGGAGAGCACTCGGCAGTTAATTTATCGTGTCTAGACTAGACGTGATAAATCAACCCCTGCTGGATCGATTGCTGGCCACCGATCCGGCGATAGTCTAGACATACCCTTAGTCTGCCATTTGTTTCATGTCAAGGGAGATGTTAACATATTTGTAACTACTGCTTTGTAATTTCCTTGTTTAAATCAATCTGATGAAGTGTAACATTATGTGGTAATCTAAACAGTACTGAACTCACTTCTGCTTTCTTTTGAGATAGCAGAGTGCATTTAGAAATTGTAAGGAAGCAACAGAAATCATTACTTTAACCATTTGGGTTTGCTGTAAGGCCCATCTTTTCCCCCAAGGCATTTAGGGACGTTGAAAAGGCATCAGAGGACAGGCTGGAGGAAGATATGGGAGGAGTATCTTTGTATATGTAGATAGAGTAGTGTTCATTCTTGTAGAGTAATCTATTAATTGGAAAATTTATAACTGGAAAATCTGACTAACTGAACTATTATACTGCAAATTTTAGCTAAACTAAATGTGTCAAATTTTGGAAGTTTCCTGGAGCTGTGGTTATGTCAGTGAAGTCCAATAAATACTTTTTTTACTCTATATACTAAGGACTAAATTTTCAAAAGTGACTAGTGATTCTGGGTGATTACATTTTTGGGTCCCACGTTTGCATCTTAAAGGGGCCTCATTTTCAGAAAGTGCTGAAGACTCATCATCTGAAAATCAGGCATTTTTGAAAACAGGCACAAAATCCAGAGAGAACGTGCATTCTTCTGTTTATTTAATAAGAGACAAGAATTCTAAGAAAATGAGAGATTTACAAGTCTGAAAGAATGCCTTAAGATTGTGTCTCTGTTCGTGGTTCTGATATAAACAGACCTCTTCCCCCTTTCACTTCAATGATTCATCATGACCCTAGCAATCTGTATAAAGCAATTTTAGAAAATGACAACGTATTTCACTCTAACTACATTCATGAGTGTGGGCTTTTTGTTTTTGTTTCTGTTGTTGTGGAGTAAGCAGCTTGATATCTAGAAGTAAAAGTTTGCAACCCTAAGATAGGCTTAATTACAATCAATGGAGGATTTCAAAGTGAGCACTGAAATTAGTGCAGGTAGCAAAGCAAAGGTACAGAGATGCCTGATGCCAATCATCATCACTGATGTGGTGATGGGAAATATCATGCGGGCCCTGCATGGAGACAGCACTAGAAAAGGTTGAGGACCATCTCCCTGATAGCACAGCATATGAATTAAGATGTAGTGTATGTTTGATCACTTGTTTCAGTAGAATTACCAAAAATATTGTGCCCCTTCCTCAGTGTTACTAAGTGATGAACCCCCCAACCCGCTTAATTTGTAATGAAAGAGGTGCTGGGGCTCAAGCAATTTTTTTACATTCATAACTGCCACAGCAAGCCCAGAGGTGCCAGAGCTATGAACTGACAAGCCTAGATGAGCCCTGGCAAGCCTCGGCACAAATTAAGCACTGATGACCCCACTTTGTTTCATCCTAATCCTTAACTGCCCCATAATTCTCAATTCCTATTTGCCCTTTTGAGGAAATACAGGTAGGGAATCAAACTGGTAAGCCTTTTTATTACTTTGGCTAAAATAGCCAGCTTTCTCTGTCTGGGCTCTATTAGTGTTGGAGGATAAGTCTGCATCTGTAATGACAGTAGCACCTGTGATGGGATCCCCGGGGTACAACTTGGAACTGTGGGACCATTGTGTCCCCTTAACTCTCCAACGTCAGCTGTCTCTCATGATGCTTTGCTAGTGACAAGCAGCAAATCCCTGCAGGTGCTGTTATCACTCAGCCACCAGCATTCAGAGACACACCCAGGTAGATTGCATTTATGCTCTCTATGGCCTTGGCTACACTGGCAGTGTACAGCGCTGCAACTTGCTGCGCTCAGGGGTGTGAAAAAGACCCCCCTGAGCGCAGCAAGTACAGCGCTGTAAAGTGCCAGTGTAATCAGAGCCTGCAGCGCTGCGCTGCGAGAGCTGTATGTACGCTGTGAAGTCCTGAGTGTAGCCAAGGCCTAAGCCACTCATGAACTATACATAGGGAGACACCAGCAAATCCCCACAGCCCCAAGCTTTGTATTGCCTTACACTGCTCAAGACCTTCTCTTGAACAATGCAAGCTCATTAATTACTTCACCACTTCATCAAGGATAGTGGACATGTACCAGTCTTTGTAACCTCAGCAGATCCCCCAAGCACTTTAGACAAACTCACTGGTAAGGATAAAACATTAAAATAAGTTTAACTACAGAAATATACATTTTAGTGATTATAAGTGGTAGGCATAAAGGTCAGAGAAAGTTAAGAAAATGAAAAGTAAACATGCATTCTAAATCCTAACTTTCAGACTAAGCAAGAGTTGAATCAAACAGCTTTTCTCACACCACTGGACATTGTGGGCAGGTTACAGTTCTTAATACATAGGCTGAATTTCCTTCTCAGCCAATCTCCTCAGTTCAAAGTCTTTGTCTTCCCAGCATTCTTGTTGCCTTCCGAATAGGTGGGGGAGGAAAGGGGTGATCTCCTGGTGCCACTGTCCCTTATTTTATACTCTCAATTCATGTCCCAGGGAAGATACTGGTGCAGGTATGTCCTGGTGGATCTTGCTGAGTCACAGAGTTGAGCAATCCTCATTGTGTGGTGCTTGTGCAACTGTCTCTTACAGAATTGTAAATCTCTTGTTTACAATTCCCCTGCTGGTCAGTGGCTCATGATGGTCGCTTAAACGGAGTGTGGGTCACCACCTTTGTTGTCACTGGAAAGCTAGCAGTGGGCATCTCCCAAACTCACAACATATTCCAATAACAACCATATAGCAAAATATCATAATTCCATATACAATGATGATACACATATTTTGACAGAACAATGAGTTTCAGCAGATCATGACTTTTCATATGGTACCTTACAAGGCATACTTTGTATGAAACATTTCAACAATATACAAATGATGAATATGGGGGTTACAGGGTGCTATTTTGAGGTACAGCATGTCACACCCGTAAAACGGTAACATTAAGAATGGTGTTTTATTAATTTCTGAATTGTTGTACGGACTTGATTGAATGAAAAAAATGAAGAGTAATATAGTATGCTTTAGAAGTGTGGGGTTGTACTGGTATTTCAGCAAAGAAGGAGTGTCTATTAATTTGTGAGCAGTAGGCTAGCTGTGTAAATACTATAAAAGAAGTATGTTGAACTCTGAGCTGAGTGGCAGTGATGGTGTGATTTCATCTTTCTCAGATTTAAGTTGCACTGAAACAACAAATAAAATCAGTTGTGAGAGAGGTGATCGTTTGGGGATAGCTTGACTGTGCAATATAATTCAATTTCTGTAACCACATTCACTCACTGTAATAGATGTCCTGCTTTCACTCTTTGCCTTTCACTGGGGAGATCTGACTATAAAGGCATATGAATATTTTTGAAATATTGACTGAGAGTTATAAATTTCTCTTCTCACAGCTGTTCAACCCTACAGTGAAAAATAAGGATTTTTCTTTCAAGGGAGTAGTCTTCTATGAAGTGTGATTATGTGGCATTAAGACCTAATAGTATTTTTTATTTTCATGCTCTGTATCCAACAGTTTCCCACCTGTCACACAAAATATTGTTTTAAGGGCAAAATTGTGCCTATTATACACCAGCCCATATTGATCACTGAAGGGGTTGCTTCATGAACCATTGTGCATGGGGACTCCTGGAGCGCCCTGGGGATCAGGCTAAGTGCAATCTGTGGGTGAGCCCTTAATAAAGTGCAGTGTACGCTTGCCTCTGTATCCAAACAGGACACTCCCTCCTCCTCATTGTACATCCCTGTTCTCTTCATCTAGTGTCCCTGAGCTGTACCCTGTGCTAGGGGCAAAAGTGGGAGAAAAGCTCCTTGGGACCTACACAGGGAGGCTAGCCACAGTCTGGCCCCAAATATTAAAGTGCCCCATACTTTGGAACTGTTCTTCAAACCCCATTTTGAAGGAGTTAATATCATAGCACATATGTTCAATTATTAACATATCCAAAACAGCACAACAAATTGACAGGGACCCTATCTTGATTTTGTTTAAAAATGTACAGTATCCAGTGAGTAGCAGTAATACATGGCACCTGCACTGCCCAGGTACAGCCTGCAAGCATGTCCAGTCAATAGCTAACCTAAAGCTTCGCAGTCAGTTAGGATGAATTTAGCTAATGAGAACTATGGAAAGTTTGCAATTATTGTTGCTCATGCTTTTACAGTCATTGATAGATGTATATGGTCTAATGCATAATTTTAACTTCCAGCATAGAGGTGGTTTTTATAATACAGAGATAATGGAAACAAAGGTTGTGTTTAGCTGTGAAAAGTCCAAGAAATACTATTTTAAATTACCCAGCAAGTCTTCACTGTGCATGAGTTGAATTATTCCAACAGTCACAAGGTACTCAGCAGACTTCTCCTTGGGCTGCCACCTTGACGTGGTGGAGAAGCTTGCGTATACTTAAGACCCTAAGAGCGATGCCGTCTGGAGTCCTGTACTCCTGGTAGGGTCACCCATGGCAGTAACGTCGAAGTCGAGGTACCAGACAAAGTGCAGCACAGCACAATCCAATATAAGACCTCAACGGCCTAACAGGCGGATGAAGCAGTATTACCTCTCATCAGCTGTGAAGGCGGACGAAGGCTGCAACAGAGGTGAAACCCCCAGTCGTCTTGGACCTCCTTGCCACCGGACACAGGTGCCTCTTCCGCCAAGATTTGTGTGGCTGCTTGTGCGCATCAGCTCCCCCACATTAAACTACTCATGTGCCGGCTTCTTTTACAGAAGAACTTTTTCTCCACCCCTACCCATAAAATTCTTGTGGTGAGTGGTGATGGGGATAGGTGAAGTGATCACCAGGAGTCACCTAGTCACAGACCCACATGCAGGCGGTGACCGCAAGATGGTCGTCATGTGCCCCAGACTGGGATAGAGGGGGCATTTTGGGCAGCAGCAGTCATGACTGAGCAGGCCTTTTTAGGAACCCCTCTGCTCACCCCATACAGGGAAGGCGCTAGAAAAGGTGCCCCAAATATAGGCTATCCCACCATACCTGACTGGATAACTGTGTCCAGAGGGATCACTCCCAATGCAGTCAAAAAACAAATGTTTCTTGCAACTTGGAATGTCCATACCCTACTAGACGAATCAAAAAGTGAAAGACCCAAATGCAGAACAGCAGTTGTTGCCCAAGAACTCTCGAGGTACAACATCAACATCGCTGCTCTCAGCGAAACAAGACATGCAGATGAAGACCACTTGAGGGAAGAGGGTGACGGTTACGCTTTCTTGTGGAAAGGAAAATCAGCAAGCGACAGGCGAATACACGGTGTTGGCTTTGCAATCAAAAACCTTCTAGTCAACCACCTGACTGAGCTCCACATCAGCATCAATGAGCACCTTATGACCCTCCGCATTCAGTTGGTCAATAAGTCATTTGCCACTATCATCAGTGCATATGTATCAACTCTTGACACTGAAGAAGAACAGACAGAATCCTTCTACACTGACCTTGATAAAATTTTGTCATCTATTCCAAAAACAGATAAAATAATCCTCTTAGGGGACTTTAACACAAGAGTTGGCCGAGATTCTAACATATGGAGTAACACAATTGGGAAGGAAGGAGTGGGCAAGACCAATTCCAATGGCATCCTTCTACTCAGCAAATGTGCAGAGCACGACTTTGTGATCACAAATACAATCTTCAGACAAAGCAACAAGTACAAAACAACTTGGCAATACCCCCGCTCAAAACAGTGGCACCTCCTAGACAAGATCATTGTAAGACAACATCTAAGAGAGGTCTAAATCACCTGTGTCATGAGAGGAGACGATGATTGCTGGACTGACCACCAGCTGGTGAGGTCAGTCATGTCCATCAGGATTGCACCAAAACATAGAAAGCAATCCAAATCACACAGATGGCAATACAACATCCAAAGACTTCAATCCTCAGTGCACCAACAGAACTTCCAAATACCTCTCATTGAAAAACTGGCCATATGCACACCTGGAAATGACAACACAAGTTTGAAGAAGACTGGGAAGCCCTAAAACAGACCATCCATGAGGTTTGGGAGGAATCCATTGCCCTTGCTACCCACCACCATCAGGACTGGTTTGACAACAACAACATGGAGATTACAGCCCTTTGGGACCAGAAGAGTAAATCTTTCTGCGACTGGGAAAATCAACCACTATCCAGTCAGAAGCAGAGCTCTTAACATCAGCTCAAAGCTGAAGTTCAAAGGAGGATCCGAGAAATCAAAAACAAATGGTGGGAGGTCGAAGCAAAAGAAATCCAAACATTCTCTAACAGACATTGTATGTGGAGCTTTTTTTGTGAGATAAAAACCGTGTACGGACCAAGCCCATGTGGCCTCACACCTCTGAGATCTGAAGATGGTAGTACCCTTCTTAAAGATAACTAATCCATCAAAGAGCACTGGAAGGAACACTACCAAAAGCTTCTAAATTGAGAATCAACTGTGACTGATGACACCACCGACTCCATGCCTCAGCACCCATCTGGGAAACTCTTTCCAATCCACCAACACCAGAGGAGGTCTGCAAAGCAATTAAACAAATGAACAATAAAGCACCAGGTCCTGATGGCATACCAGCTGAAGTACTGAAAGTGGGGGGAGAAACACTGACTAAAAAGGTCCACTTGCTGCTCCTCAAAATCTGGTGCACCAAAGAAATCCCTGCTGACTTACGTAACGCTGACATCTTCACCATTTTAAAGATAGGGACAGGGCTGACTGTGGCAACTATCGAGGCATTGCCCTCCTCTCCATCGCTGGGAAGATTCTTGCTACAATCTTACTGAATTGCCTGCTCCCTCTTGCCGAGGAAGTACTTCCAGAGTCCCAGTGTGGCTTCAGACCATCCGAGGCAGCACCAACATGATTTTCGCAGCCAGGCAGATCCAGGAAAAAATGTCAAGAACACCATCAGGAGCTGTATACGGCCTTTATCGATCTGAACAAAGCCTTCGACTCTTTCAACTGTGAGGCTCTGTGGAAAATCATGTCGAAGTTTGGCTGCCCAAGCAGATTTATCACCATTGTAAGACTCCTCCATGACCAGATGACTGCCTCCATCTTGTGCAGTGGCTCTACCTCTGAGCCCTTTGTCATCCGAACTGGCATAAAACACAGTTGTGTACTGGCACCCACCCTTTCCTCCATTTTCTTAGCAGCTATGAAAACACTAACCCAAGACCATCTGCTACAGGGCATTGGCATCCAATATTGGATTGACGACAACCTCTTCAACTTTTCTTGTCTCCATGCCAGAACTAAAGTAATATCAGCAACAATAACTGAACTCCAGTACACAGATGATAATGCTGCACACTGAAAGGAGGATCTGCAAACAGCCCTTAATTGCTTCTCTGAAGCTTACAAAAGCCTAAGGCTAACTCTGATTATTGGCAAAACAAAAGTTCTCCACCAGCCAGTCCCCGGTCAATCATCAGACCCAGCAAGGAAGATCTATATTGACAAAGAAGAACTGGAAAATGTAGAATACTTTGCCTATCTTGGCAGCCACCTCTCACAGAGGGCAGATATAGATGTCACAATTCAGCACAGAATTCGCTGTGCCAGCCTTGCCTTTGGCAGACTGTCTTACCAGGTGTTCAACAATCACAACACCAGTACACATACTAAACTTTTAGTTTATAAAGCAGTGGTAATCCCAACTCTCCTCTACAGCTGTGAGACTTGGGTGACGTACAGAAAACACCTGAAAAACCTGGAACGCCAGCACAAGCACTTTCTTCGGAAGATCCTCAACATAAAGTGGGAGGATCATCACACTAATGTCAGTGTCCTCACAGAGGCCAACTTCTTCAGTGTTGAGGCCCTGATTATCCAGCACCAGTTGAGGTGGAGCGGGCCCTGTGTGCTGTGGCAAATTGCCGGTACTATTATGATGGGTCCCACGCTTTCTCCTCTTGTGGGGGGCACCGTTTCTCGCACCTGAACTGGGGTATCAACTGTCCCACTAATGTCCCAGAAAAGGGGAGTGGAGAGGGAGGGACCCGGGCCCACCCTCTACTCCAGGTCCCAGCCCAGGGGCCCTAGGGATAGCGATGAACCACTTGAACTAGCGATTCCTTCCCCTGGGCTACTTCCCTCTCCAGCCCTTCAGCTTGTGGGGCTTCCTGCCCTCTCTCCGCTTGGGCCAAGTTTCTCCCAACCCCTTGTGTCTGTAGAGTCCCTCCGCTCTGCACAAGCCGGGTTTCCCTTTACCTAGGGTCTTGGTCTTCTGGCCCGCCACAGCACTTCTCTAAACTGCTCTCCTCCAAACTGCTCTCTGCTCCAACACCAAACCACTCTGCTTCAGCTCCTCCCCCTGTCTGATTGAAGCAGGAGTTTTTTATCAGGTGACTGGCTTCAGGTGCTCTAATTGGCTTAATTGGTTTCAGGTGCTCTAATTAATCTGTAGCAGCCTCTCTTCCCTCTACAGGGATTAAGGCTCTCATCATCCTGGGGCTTACATATCTCCCATCTATCACTCTCCTGCTGCCCTCTGGCCATGCTATATCACAGTGCGCATACCTGATGTACGCTTACCAAAACAACTGCTGTATGCCCAACTCACCAAAGGAGAAAGGAAACAAGGAGGCCAAAAGAAACACTTTAAAGACACCCTCATGATAAACATGAAGAGATGTGGCATCGACATTGCACACTGGGAGAGAGCAGCCCAGGATAAGATAACTGGCAAAGACTTGTCAGAGAAGGGAACGTCCACTTTTGAGGAAAATAGCCTTGCCCTGGTTGAAGAAAAACGCCAGAAAAGAAAGGAAAGTCAATGGTCACACAGCAATTGCGGCCCAACCCTGTCTTCCAACACCACCTGCAATGTCTGCCAATGAGGCTGTGGCTCAAGAATTGGGCTCTTCAGTCACCAAAGGACCCATGAAAAATAAAGCCTGTGAAACAGATCATCCTCGACCTCGAGGGATTGTCGACGACTACTCAGCAGGAGTGGGTGTGCTACTATTGAGCCCTGGCTGGACACATCTTGCTAGACACATCTGCACCTGCTACATAGATGGTTCCCAGTTACATTAATTACACTAAAGCCATCTATATAGCATATTTATTGGATATTTTAAAATAGTAGTTTGGTGCTGTTTTACTGCAGAAGACATGCTTTGTTTCGGATATCTCTCTTCTAAATTATGAAAAGCACATCCATGTTGGAAATTGAAATTATGCAACTAAGCACACATCTATCCATAATTGTGCATGTAAAAACATGTTGTGTGCAGTGTTGTCCATCAATATTTTAAAGCACCTTTACTTATCAATGATTCCAATGGGACAACTTGTGGAGTTAAAGTTCAACTTGAGTAAAGGTGGTAAAATCTGCTCCATAGCTTTTGGTTCACTATAGTGGTGGGTGTATTTAGGGTTTAAAATATATATCTTCTGGATACTTTCTTATCTGAAGATAGTATTTCATTTGTATATGTATTACTGATTGCAAGCTTGAATACAACCACTTCTGTCATATTTTCCTGCCTGTCAACCCTATAAAGCAGAGAAATAGCACAGTTTTCATGAATCTTGTGTGACATGTTTTTAATTCATGTGACTAAAAACACTTATCTCTTAGGGAAAAATGCAGAACTGACTGGACACTGTCAAAAAGATTCTCAAACATTTCAAATGCTGAAATTCCTTGTTGTGAAATATAGCTCTGCTTGTTTGTTTGATTTTAATTCTAAGTCACTTTGGCAGTCAGCCGACATGTTAAAGGTAAACTCTATTTACAAAGGCACTAATAGATCATTATGTATTTTGGAAACTAAATAAAGGCTTCATTTTCACCTTCAACACACTATTTTTTTTCTATTTGGTGATTGGTATTTAGAGGACTACATTCCCCCCTTCCTCTCTTTATTCCTCCACCCCCAACAGGTGCATTTACAATTTATTCCTTATGCTCATGAAACCAGGATGACAGAATAGACTAGCTATTTCCTAGTTTCAGTCAGACAATAAGATAGTAACTTGAACTATAAGGGGTTTAGTATCAGAGGGGTAGCCGTGTTAGTCTGGATCTGTAAAAAGCGACAAAGGGTATGTCTACACTACGGGATTAATCCGACTTTATATAATTCGAATTTGGGAAACAGATTGTATAAAGCCGAATGTATGCGGCCACACTAAGCACATTAATTCGGTGGTGTGCATCCATGTACCGGGGCTAGCGTCGATTTCTGGAGCGTTGCACTGTGGGTAGCTATCCCATAGCTATCCCATAGTTCCCGCAGTCTCCCCCGCCCATTGGAATTCTGGGTTGAGATCCCAGTGCCTGATGGGGCAAAAAACATTGTTGCAGGTGGTTCTGGGTACAGCCTCACCCCTCCCTCCATGAAAGCAATGGAAGGCAGACAACCATTTCGCGCCTTTTTTCCTGGGTGAACACTGCAGACTCCATAGCACGGCAAGCATGGAGCCCACTCAGCTCAAGACAGCAGTCATGAACATTGTAAACACCTCGCGCGTTCTCGTGCAGTTTATGCTGAGCCAGGACCAGAAAAACGAGGCGAGGAGGCGGCGGCGACGGCAGCTCAGCGACAAGCGTGATGAGGACATGGATATGGACACAGAATTCTCTCAAACCGCGGGCCCCGGTGCTTTGAAGATCATGTTGTTAATGGGGCAGGTTCTATCCATGGAATGCCGATTCTGGGCCCAGGAAACAAGCACAGACTGGTGGGACCGCATAGTGTTGCAGGTGTGGGACAATTCCCAATGGCTGCGAAACTTTTGCATGCGTAAGGGCACTTTCATGGAACTTTGTGACTTTCTGTCCCCTGCCCTGAAACGCCAGAATACCAAGATGAGAGCAGCCCTCACAGTTGAGAAGCGAGTGGCGATAGCCCTGTGGAAGCTTGCAACGCCAGACAACTACCGGTCAGTTGGGAATCAATTTGGAGTGGGCAAATCTACTGTGGGGGCTGCTGTGATGCAAGTAGCCAAAGCAATCACTGAGGTGCTGCTACGAAAGGTAGTGACTCTGGGAAATGTGCAGGTCATAGTGGATGGCTTTGCTGCAATGGGATTCCCTAACTGTGGTGGGGCGATACATGGAACCCATATCCCTATCTTGGCACCGGAGCACCAGGGTACCCAGTACATAAACCGCAAGGGGTACTTTTCAATGGTGCTACAAGCACTTGTGGATCACAAGGGACGTTTCACCAACATCAACGTGGGCTGGCCGGGAAGGGTTCATGATGCTTGCGTCTTCAGGAACACTACTCTGTTTAAACGGCTGCAGCAAGGGACTTACTTCCCGGACCAGAAAATAACCGTTGGGGATGTTGAAATGCCAACAGTTATTCTTGGGGACCCAGCCTACCCCTTAATGCCATGGCTCATGAAGCCGTACACAGGCAGCCTGGACAGGAGTCAGGAGCTGTTCAACTACAGGCTGAGAAAGTGCAGAATGGTGGTAGAATGTGCATTTGGCCGTTTAAAAGGTCGCTGGCGATTGTTACTGACTCGCTCAGACCTCAGCTAAACCAATATCCCCATTGTTATTTCTGCTTGCTGTGTGCTCCACAATCTCTGTGAAAGTAAGGGGGAGACCTTTATGGTGGGGTGGGAGGCTGAGGCAAATCGCCTGGCTGCTGATTACACGCAGCCAGACACCAGGGCGATTAGAAGAGCACACCAGGAAGCGCTGTGCATCAGAGAAGCTTTGAAAACCAGTTTCATGACTGGCCAGGCTACAGTGTGAAATTTCTGTTTGTTTCTCCTTCATGAAAACCCGCCCCCTTTATTGACTCACTCTCTGTAAGGAACCCACCCTCCCCCTTCCCCCAGCTTGCTTTCAAAGGAAATAAAGTCACTATCGTTTAAAAATCATTTATTCTTTATTAATTGATTATAAAAAGAGGGAGGGAACCCGGGTGGGGGTTGGGAGGAGGATCAGCGGGAAGGAAAAGGCCACTAAAAAAAGGTTAAAAAAATGACAGCCTTTTGCTTGGGCTGTCCACTGGGGTGGAATGGGAGGGTGTACGGAGGCTCCCCCACCCCGTGTTCTTACACGTCTGGGTGAGGAGGCTATGGAACATGGTGAGGGGGGAGGGGAGTTATACAGGGGCTGTAGTAGCACTCTATTATCCTGCTGCCGTTCCTGAAGCTCCACCAGACGCCGGAGCATGTCTGTTTGCTCACGCAGCAGCCCCAGCGTTGCATCTTGCCTCCTCTGATCTTCCTGCTGCCACCTCTCATCTCGAGCATCTCTCCTGTCCTCACGTTGGTCCCTCCTGTCCTCACGTTGGTCCCTCCTGTCCTCACGTTCACTGGCTTCTTTCCTATACTTTGAAACCGTGTCCTTCCACTCATTCAGATGAGCTCTTTCACTGCGGGTGGATTCCATGATTTCTGCGAACATATCATCTTGCGTCTTCTTTTTCCGACGCCTTATCTGAGATAACCTTCGGGATGGAGGAGGGAGGCTTGAAGAATTTGCAGCTGCTGGAGGGAGGGAAAAAAGGAGAGAATTTTTTAAAAAGATACATTTTGCAGAACAATGCTTATACTCTTGCACGGTGACCAACACTATTCACATTACATAGCACATGTGATTTCTGTGCAAGGTCGCATTTTGCCTCTTAATATTGAGTGCCTGTGGCTTTGCTGCTAGAGATCACAGACGCAGGTCCGGGCAACAGAATTCGGCTTGCATGCGGCCATGGTAAGCCATTGTCTTTCGGCTTCTGCGCTCTCCTTTCCCACATACCAAGCAAAGCCCGTTGAGTGCTGCGGTTTTCCTGTTAACCTTCAGCAGCAGAAAACAAAGTAACCCCACCCATCCAATTCTCTGGATGATCGCTTTATCCCTCCCCCCACTGCGTGGCTGGTATCAGGGAAGATGGGGTAGTGGTGGGAGCCCCCCCTAGAACTGCATGCAGCTCGGCGTAGAAGCGGCATGTCCGCGGCTCTGACCCGGAGCGACCGTTTGCCTCCTTTGTTTTTTGTTAGGCTTGTCTGAGCTCCTTGACTTTCACGCGGCACTGATCTGAGTCCCTATTGTGGCCTCTCTCCATCATGCCCTTGGAGATTTTTTCAAAAGTTTTGGCATTTCGTCTTTTCGAACGAAGTTCTGCTAGCACTGAATCCTCTCCCCATATAGCGATCAGATCCAGTACCTCCCGTACGGTCCATGCTGGTGCTCTTTTTCGATTATCGGCCTGCATGGTTACCTGTGCTGATGAGCTATCTGTGGTCACCTGTGCTCTCCACGCTGGGCAAACAGGAAATGAAATTCAAATGTTCGCGGGGCTTTTCCTGTCTACCTGGCCAGTGCATCCGAGTTCAGATTGCTGTCCAGAGTGGTCACAATGGTACACTGTGGGATAGCTCCTGGAGGCCAATACCATCGAATTGCGGCCACACTAATCCTAATTCGAAATGACAATATCGATCTTGGCGCTACTCCGCTCGTCGGGGTGGAGTACAGAAATTGATTTTAAAGCCTTTATTTCGAAATAAATGGCTTCGTTGTGTGGACAGGTGCAGAGTTAATTCTATTTAACGCTGCTAAATCCGAATTAAAGTCATAGTGTAGACCAGGCCAAAGAGTCCTGTGGCACCTTATAGACTAACAGACGTATTGGAGCATAAGCTTTCGTGGGTGAATACCCACTTCGTCAGACGCACGTCTGAAATTTTCAGGGGTAGATATAAATATGCAGGTAAGAATCAGTCTAGAGATAACGAGGTTAGTTCAATCAGGGAGGATGAGGCCCTCTTCTAGCAGTTGAGGTGTGAACACCAAAGGAGGAGAAACTGCTTTTGTAGTTGTCTAGCCATTCATAGTCTTTGTTTAATCCTGAGCTGATGGTATCAAATTTTCAAATGAAATGAAATTCAGCAGTTTCTCTTTGAAGTCTGGTCCTGAAGTTTTTTTGCTGCAGGATGGCTACCTTTAAATCTGCTATTGTGTGTCCAGGGAGGTTGAAGTGTTCTCCTACAGGTTTTTGTATATTGCCATTCCTAATATCTGACTTGTGTCCATTTATCCTTTTACGTAGGGATTGTCCAGTTTGGCCGATGTACATAGCAGAGGGGCATTGCTGGCACATGATGGCGTATATTACATTGGTGGACGTGCAGGTGAATGAACCGGTGATTGTTGTGGCTGATCTGGTTAGGTCCTGTGATGGTGTCGCTGGTGTAAATATGTGGGCAGAGTTGGCATCGAGGTTTGTTGCATGGATTGGTTCCTGAGTTAGAGTTACTATGGTGCGGTGTAGTGGGGCGGCTGCCCCACTTCCTGAGAATTTAGGCTGCAGCAGGCCAGTGGGCCTGCGCAGATGGACAACCAATAAGAAAAGGGCTTATTGGGAGCCAATCAGGGCCCAGATTGGAGGCAGACAATCAGGGCCAGGCTCAGCCCTATAAAAAGGCTGCTCAGGGAGGGAGCAGGCAGTCTGTCCCAGGCCTTCAATAGGGGAAGGTCTGTCTCCAGAGGTGGGAGACTAGCACCTGGGACAGCACAGTGCTGGGCAGGCCCGGGGGAGTAGAAAGGAACTCCAGCCCAGTGTCTGCCAGGCTGCAGGCCCTGAGGGGAAAGGCCTAGCCGGTGTGAGGGGCCGAAGGGGAAGCGGCCCAGGGACGTGGACAGACGGAGGGAGAGAAGGAGGGCAGGACGGCTGCCACTAGAGGGTCCCTGGGTTGGGACCCAGAGTAGTGGGCGGGCCTGGGTCCCCCCTTCCCCCCCTTGCCTTACGCCCGGCCAATGGGAGTGGCTGTCTTGGGCTGCACCAACCCCCTGCCAGGCGGGGTGTGACTTTGGGGGTACAGTGGCCATTGGCCAGGGCATAGAGAGACAGCTGATTGACACCTTCCCCCCCCAGAAGGGGGCGAGGATGGACTAAGGAGCACTGCCGGAGGGCAGTGGCTCGAAGAGGACGCCATGAGCTGGTGAGCGATGCGGGCTCAGACGCCAACCAAGGGCGAGACAACGGGCGGGACACCACCAGGAGAGGGCGCTCCACTGGACTGAGCTAATTCCCAGAGACAACCAGCAGGAGGCGCCGGGTGGTGAGTCCCAACCTGTCACATGCGGTTTGTGGATGCTGGTGAGAATATGCTTAAGGTTGGCGGGTTGTCTATGGGCGAGGACTGGCCTGTCTCCCAAGGCCTGTGAAAGCGAGGGATCGTTGTCCAGGATGGGTTGTAGATCACTGATGATGCGTTGGAGAGGTTTTAGCTGAGGACTGTAGGTGATGGCCAGTGGAGTTCTGTTGGTTTCTTTCTTGGGCTTGTCTTGCAGCAGGAGGCTTCTGGGTACACATCTAGCTCTGTTGATTTTGTTTCCTTATTTCCTTGTGCGGGTATCATAGTTTTGAGAATGCTTGATGAAGATCTTGTAGGTGTTGGTCTCCGAGGGGTTGGAGCAAATGCGGTTGTACCTCAGTGCTTGTCTGTAGACAATGGATAGTGGGGTGGAAGCTGGAGGCATGAAGGTAGGCATAGTGGTCGGTGGGTTTTTGGTATAGGGTGGTGTTAACGTGACCATCACTTATTTGTACCATGGTGTCTAGGAAGTGGAACTCCTGTGTAGATTTGTCCAGGCTGAGGTTGATGGTGGGGTGGAAGCTGTTGAAATCGTGGTGGAATTCTTCCAGAGTCTCCTTCCCATGGGTCCAGATGATGAAGATGTCATCAGTGTAGCTTAGGTAGAGAAGGGGCATGAGTGGAGAAGAGCTGAGGAAGCATTGTTCCAGGTCAGCCATAAAAATGTTGGCATATTGTGGGGCCATGCGGGTGCCCATAGCGGTGCCACTGGTCTGGAGTTATATATTGTCACCAAATTTGAAATAAAGGATAAATGAGGATAAAGTCACAGAGCTCAGCAACCAGTTGTGCTGTGGCATCATCAGGGATACTGTTCCTGACAGCTTGTATTCCATCTGTGTCACATCTGTGATTCTTGCCTGCATGTTTATACCTGCCTCTGGAAATTTCCACCACATGCATCTGACAAAGTGGGTATTCACCCACAAAAGCTTATGCTCCAATGCGTCTGTTAGTCTTTAAGGTGCCGCTGGACTCTTTGTCGCTTTGTAAGGGGTTTTGTGTCACCTTCCCCTCTGCCAACTTATATTTTCTCCTTGGGTTTCTCCTTTGTGTTTTGATGAGATGCAGCTCCTGCTGACCCACATACTGGGAGAAGCCACCTCAGCCAGGGCCCCTTTGACTGAATCCTCAACTGTCTAAGACCTTGAGTGAGCGCTAAGATTCCAGACACCCTCTGTCCTTTGCTCTTCTCATTAGTGAATTGAGGGTTTGCTCTCTTTTTGGGGTGGTTTGGGTGAAATTACCCATCTAACAGTCTGAGACACCTTGTGACCACCTTAAAAACAAGATTTTTTTTAAGGGGAGAGAGAAAGAAGAGGGAACACGAGGAATATGTATCCCACTAGAAACTGTGCTTCTTACACTTGACAGATAAAAAACACTGTCTTAGAAAAGCAAGCGTAGGCTTTATGATGCTGCATGAATGATAGAAGACAGTAGGTCACCTGACCTACGAGGATTTAAACATAAAAATGCATGATCCTTGACTTCTACAGAGGCGTCCTTGATGGGACACAGTTCCACTTTGAGAAATCTCTTGAGTCCTGTATATAACAATTCCTTTTGTATGGTGTGTGCTCAGGTACTCGGATATATACTCCTGGATATGGTTGAAACTGGCAGGGTGGTTGTTGTTTTTTATCAAAGTGCACAACATGATGCACTTCAGCAGAGTGGTGCTGTTATTGCAGTTATGTTATTGTCTCCCATTGAGCACTCGTCAGTGCTGCTCCAGCTTGACTGCCCATAATGGCCAGTTGGTTCTTCCCCAGCCACGTCAGAGACATGATTGCACAACTGGAGTACCCAGTTGACGGTTGATAGCAAGCATACTGGTTTATAGAGCCAATGTAGCAATCCCGTGCCTTATTTTTTTTTACAGTAGAATCTCAGAATTATGAACACCTCGGGAATGGAGGCTGTTCATAACTTTAAAATGTTCGTAATTCTGAACAAAACATTATGGGTGTTAATTCAAAAGTTTACATCTGAACATTGTCTTTCAAACTTTACTATGCAGAAGAAAAATCTGCTTTCCCTTTATTTCATTAGTAGTTTGTTTAACACAGTAGTGTACCGTATTGCTTATTTTGCCTCTGCTGCTGCCTGATTGCGTACTTCTGGTTCCAAATGAGGTGTGTGATTGACTGGTCAGTTCATAACTCTGGTGTTCATAATTCTGAGGTTCTACTGTACTTGGACAATAACAGTGGAGGAACTGAGCACCTATGCTATTAGAAAATGAAAATGGCATGGTGACAATTTTGATATATTTTGGAAACACAGCAAACAACGTCTGTCACCACAGCACATGAATGTACAATTGGGAGTGTTTTAAACAAAGCCTTATTTTACAGTCAATTTGTCCTTTAAACCAGGAGGCCTTAAGAATGTATTTATTAGAGAGTTTTGTGGACCAGGTGGTCTTTACAGCTAGCAGTGATACCCAGGCCTCAAAGTAGCATCTGTCAAGAGGAAGATGCACTGGCGGGGGGAAATAATAGTTAGTTTGAGGTGGCTACAGAATCCTTTCATCTATTCTTTCATCATCTATGGCGCATTACATTTTCCATTTGTATTTTAACTATAAATTGTCTAACATTGTTTCTCCTTCAATGTGCTTGACAGCAGTGTTCTGTTTTACTCACTTGATTTCTTTATCTTTAAATTGTTACACTTAGTTTTCATGTTCATGTTAATATGGCAGTGTGCTTAGTGATTTTCAGGTTGCGACACAAAAACAAAAAGCCAATAGTCTGTACTCTAGACATTTCTTGGTGCATAAGATACTACAGCACATTCTTTAGGTACATTTAATGCAGCAGTGCGTAAAGATACTGTCTCTGTTCCCTATGCTGTCACAAAGGGGTGTGCTGCGGATGAAGTGTGGTCTTAATGTTGAATTTCTTGTGTTTGTCCTTTTGTGGGGAAAAGTCTGAGCCATGCTGAACACCTGAGAACTCACAACTCCCACAGGAGTCTATGGGAGTTTCCTTTAAAGAAAGAGTATAGAAATATAGAATTCTGGCCTTGTATCTGCCCAATAACATTAGTTAAGCCTTGTGATTAATTCCCTTTATTTTATTGTAGTTAATTTTTAAAGAAACAAATCAAACAAAACCAGACCCATTTGTAGAAATTTGTGAGACTTAACGTGATGGATTTTAGTACTCATTTTATAGCCACTTTTCTGTACCAGGTAATTAAGGATTAGCAAATATTTTTAAAATCAGGATTATGTAAATGTGAATTACTCCTATAACGTGCTGTAAAGACTGGTCCAGCACCGTGGCAGTCAACTGCATAAATCCATATTTAGGAGCTTTAAATATGTGGATTATTTGACTAGATAAAACATCGCTGAGAATCTATTGGACTGGCATTTAGCCGAAAATTACGTGCAAACTACTCATGATTTTTAATATAATTTGCATAGTCTTATAGCTTCCTGTCCCTCTTTCAGTGCATTTTAATTGCAGCTGCAGACTCAATAGTGCTCTTCAATGACTTGTACTGTAGGTCCTCTTTTTAGCATCCTGTGTGTTCTGATCATGTCATTGATACATGCTATCTTGAGAGTTTAACCAAAATAGTCTCATGTTGAATTACTTTTTATCCTATTTAAATTCCATCTGACACTCACTATTCCAAACCTCCAATCTCTTTCAATCCATTTAGTTTCCTACACTGCACCTGAGTTGTTGTTAACCAAACAATGTGTCCCATAGTGCTCTATATAAAGGAAAATGTGTAGTCAATGAATCTTTCCTATCGTGGGTCTTATTCACATCCATCTTTCTCTGTTCATTTCTGGTCCTTTTTGTCCTGTTGCCTCTCTCAGCACTTCAACTTTATCTTCCCCCCTTTCTCGCCTGTCTCTCTAATTCTTTCAGTGCTTGTTTTCTCACCTTTTCTCCATCTCTCATTCTGACTTCTATTCTTTTTTAAAATTAATCTTTGCCCACCCCTAGTTCGTCTGTAACCTCCCCTTGCTCTAAATCAGCAGCTAGTAATGGAGCCTCTAACTGTAACTTAGTTATCACATGCACTGGGATCTGATCCTGCTCCCACAAAAGTCTATGGGAGATTTGCCATCATCGACTTCAGTAAGGATCAAACCGTAATGTAGTACAGTCTTATCCTCCTATTGTGTCTGATCGTTAATCAAAATTGTAAACTTTTTTGCACAAAATCTAGCACAAGAGGCCTTGAGCACCGATTGGGAACTCTAGGAAGAACTGCAACAGGAATAATAAATAGCAATCATGCCTGAAATATTTATTCCTATAATTTAATAAAAACTATATAAAGGGGAAAACTATATTTAATTTAATATAAAATGGATGTGAAAGTAATAATATGAGACAGAATGAGATGCTAGCATTCTTCACATTTTACTTATTTATTATTAGCATTCATATTCTCTCCATCTCTGTGCTACACACTTTACATGCCTTAAATTAAGTCAAAAACATTTTCCATGTGTTAAGGAGCTAAGACCCTACAACTTCTTTCTGCACTATGACTTTAATAGGGCAGAGATGAGGAAGACCTAGCCAGGAGACTAAACAGTAAGGGAAACAGAGACAGCAGTAACTTCACAGCTTTCTTTGTACACCCATGCTCTTGCTGCCATTCTGATCTCAGTGAAATTTCATAAGGATAGAACATCAGAGAGTTTCACATTATGGATTGAGACCATTGTGGAGTACCTCTAGGACGCCTCACCTAACATGGGTTAATTTGATCAAGTGACAGACTTGTTACGTTCTGGTATACTTCAGTGAGGCAAGGTAACCTGGCCTAGTAATTGGAGAAGGGGAGACAAGAGTCCATTGGGACTCTGGTTTCTGTTAGTTGTACCACTTAATCACTATATAACTATAAGAAAGTTAACCACTCTGGACCTCAGTTTACCACATTAGATACGTTTTACAGGAGTATTTTGAAACTGAACTGCTTAATCTTTGTAAAGTGTTTTGAGATCCTTGGATGAAATGTGCTATGTGAATGCAAAGTATTAAAGTATTATTACAAACAAGGAGCTACTGTCTTTGAATCTGAGAGAAACTAAGAAAAGTGTTGGGGGGAGGGGACATTCTCTGAAATGTTTTTCTTAGGCTCTAGCTGTCAGTTTTAGTACAATACATCGTTCCAACGTATTGTACTACTTTCCCTGGGGGTCCTTCAAAACTGAAGGGTGACTCTGGTATTGTGAAACTGTTTGATAGCCAGAACAAATGTGTTGGGGTTTTTTTAGAAAGGAATCATCTTAAAATGAAATGAGCTATGTCCAGTAGTCTGGAGAAATGCTGACTGGCTCAGCTGTAGAAAGCAGTGAAGCCTGGGTGTTCCAGTGTTTGACTTAGCAAAAGCAAAGGACAATACATTAAACATTTCTCATCTCACCTGCTCTAGAGAATGAGTGAATCGAAGGCACTGGCCTAAAAACCCATTTGTGTCACAAAACCTATAAGCAGGCTCCAGCCGAGTAGCTTCACAGTAATCAACCCCAGGAGGAAACAAATAAAAAATTGCCTCTTTGCTGTGAGTGCGTAGAGAAATTATAAGGAAACATTGTGTGGGAGAATCTCATTACAACAGCTGATGATATCCATGGAAACCTTGTCAACCTTGTAAAACCATAAACAGTCATAAGGAAAAGTGCTAAATGGGACACAATGCGTTATCGGTTAGCTCAGTGATTAGTATAAAGGAGCCTGTAGCTTTGGCCCCACCTCTAGACCCATCAGCAAAATGCTCAGTTACACCGTGTGTATGAATTTATAATGCAATGTGTCCCTGTTTTTGGCGAGGAAGGTTTCCATGGTAACGCAGGAGACGATTGATAAATGGGTTGTGATGTGATCTACAGAGTGCCTCACCGCCAGGTAAAGTTTGAAGCAGAATGAAAACGGTGCCATTATCTGCAAACGGCAGACAGTTTGTGTAATTTAGCGGGCCACGTAATTTAATTCATGAGTTACTGTAACTCAAACCTGAAGGATAGCCCTATTCGGTAATTGTCTCGTTTTCCCCAGCCCCAGAGTACAACTTAAGAGTAAAATTGTCATGTCCCAAGAGGCAACTGATAACATCTCATATAGCAAGGCAACAAACATGAACCAGGCATGGCTGGGTTAATTTACCGGGTCTGCTAGTATTCTAACGATTGTGGTCCCCTTTAAATTTTTGGTTTCTTATCAGCTTGATCTCATTAAACTTCTGAGTTTCAAAAGATCATCCATGAAATGCTCATTTCCAGAATGGTGTTTTGCCAGAAGACATTTTGTATCAGAATGGAAATTAAGGGACATTGCATAAAGTATACATGTTATACCCTAAAATGTATTTGCCTATGCTTGGCATAAAGGTAACTTCTAGACAGAAAAAAAATCTTAAATATTGTTTTTCTGAGCTAAAGCAATATCTAGCTCTACTTAAAAGTTTTTTGATTTGTCAGCTTGGTTACATGCCTCTGTCCTGACATCATCAGGACCTTGAAAGTTCAGTTTACCAAAACTGTATTAATCTTATGACATTCTCTTTCTCCTACTTTTGTTCAAATAAATACATAATAGGCCAAATTTAATTACTTCAATGAAGTTACACCAGATTGAAGTTGACCCAGTGATGCAAAGCTGATTTTTAACATACACCATTAGTGTAAGTGGTGCAGTAAAAAGCTGTCTGCAGACTTCTGTGTTTATAAGACTCTAGGAAAGGCACTTGAGTGTGCCCAGCAATGGTTTCCACCACTAGGCGAGGGAGGAGAAGAGATTCTAATATCCCTAGGTGCATCTCATGTAGCTTTGCTTAGCTTCTTGGTTGTCAGTTCTCCTATCATCAGAAGTGCAGTGTTATCCAGTCTTTTTCTCTTGCTGTTCAGTAAAAAGGGAAGAAAAGGAAACCTTTGCCAGCAGTAACATGGTATCATCTATATAGCTTTATATATCTCATCTAATCAGTGTGCTATACGTAGCACCTACCTCTATGATATGAAACAGTTGAAGAGCACAAAAATTAAAGAGCACAAAAGCTTATAACAAGTCTTTCTCTCTCAATTCTTCCAGGCAAAGAAGCATGGATTTGTGGCTGTAGGATTTTTTTTAAGGGCATTGAGTATGGAGGAAGGTTTTCTTGAAAAGATTTGTTTTATACCTTGATCTAAACACAGCCAGACTTGGGCTCATTCTGATCTCATTTGGAAAGGTGTTCCACAGCTAGGGTCCTGCCACTGAGAAAGGAATATCACTTTCATTATTATACTACAGGCGTTGTTACCCTGCATTAAAGTACAGGAAGAGAAAAGGTGATGCAAGACTACTAGGCACCCAACTAATTAACATTTGCTCTTGGCTGATAATCTAGTGTGTCACACTGAGCAAAGATCAGTTCCAAACAAACTAAAGCTCCAGGAGTAGCTTAATTAAAATTGGAAGCTCTTTAGCCAGGTAGTGAAGGAAAAAATTGATACAGCAATAAGAAATATATAGCCCTGCATGACCTGTCTGACTCTTTAGAATTGTGCAAACATTAGGCAGAACCCGAATGAAGTAGTGAGGGTTCTTACTGCATCCACCAGTTCCCATCCAAGGGCAGGCAACTGATAAACTGACAGGGAGGTTATCATGCAGCTTGGTAACTAATATCTAACCAACCTGCACACAATTTTTCTTCCCTTTTATCTGCTATTGCAGAAGTCACAGTCACTGTCTGAAGTAAATCTTCATAGCAGGGCATTGTGGCACTAGAGTACACTTTCTCTTTACTCCTGCTATACAAATTCACTCCTATTAGGAGACTACTGATGAGTAACCAGGAGCAGGCCATACCTGATGAGCTAAAGGATAAAAAGGAATCAATGGCCAATAACCTATTTCTCAGAGCAAATGACTAAGAGACGAGGGGGAGGGGGAGAAAGTTGCCCTTGCTGGAGGTAAATGATTTATCTTCAGTCCTGTAAAGTGCTCAGATACTATGTTGGTGCTAAGACAGAAGTGCTAATACATAAAATGAGTATAGTCCTTTGTTGGAGGTGCAGTGTGTCAAAAGATGCGAGGTGGAGGACATCATCAAAGGAGATTTCAACTGGATGGCAAAACGGGCAGGGACCGGAGTATGTATTTTAATATGCAACTTGGAGGATCAGCCAAGAAGGCGAAACATGCCTTGCATAACATATTTGGGGAAACAGCAGAAGAGGGAGACAAATAGTGTGGGATAACTGGAAGCCAAGTGCATTATAGTTTCAAGAAAGGGTAACAGGGTCAGAGGGCTCAGAACAGGACCAATTAGTTAAAAGTCAGAAGGGATAATGGTTGTGTTATGCAAAGAATACCCCCCCCCCCAGATATATATCCCTCACTTGGAAGTGTGTGTTTAGTATTATTAACTGAATTTAAAAAAAGATATTAAAATTATTTCAGAAAAACTGTTTCTGAAAAGGCTACAAAGATACAGATGAGGTCTGTTTTATGAGGAAAGACTTCAAAGAGCTGAATATGTTCAGTCTTGAAAAAGAAGAGGGCACTTGGTTACAGAGTGTAAGTATTTAAAAGGGTGATACACACAGTTTGGAAAAAAACTGTTGAGATAATGGAGGTCAGCAAAATGAGGGGTCATGATATGGAACAGACAAAAGATAATTGATATGTTTAGAGCTGTCAGCAAAGGAAAGGTTTATCTCTAAGGAGGAACATACCAGCAAAAAGGAATAGTGAAGGTGAGAGACCCACTATGCATTAATTTGGGAAATAGTGGGCATGTTCTTAGGCCAAAATTTAGAAACTTGGGTGCTAACAGTCAAGCACCTAAACCCACTGAGAATCCTGCCACTTTTATCGAGGTGTCTAAATGTGGATTTAATTGCCTAACTTTAGGCACCTGAGTTCGAAAATGTTTGTCTTGCTCTCCATTCAGATTAGATGGTTTATACCTACTAAAGCTTTCCACCTGCGAGGTGGCAATGAATTAGATGGCCCAAAGGTTCACTTCATTCAGTGCATCTTCTGTGTATCTGGCATTTGGTGAAATTGGGCACCAGCATCTCTACTCTGTCACCTGACGGCAGCTGTAACCTGGCTGCTCCCTGAAACCCACAATCTGTAGAGGTTGCATGCCACAGGAGGTTCTTCTAGTGATCTGACTGACAGGATTTTAGCAATCCCTGGTTGTCTTCTTGATTCTATATAACAGGGATTCTCAAACTTTTTTACTAGTGACCCCTTTCACATAGCAAGCCTCTGAGTGCAAATCCCCCATCAGTTAAAAATGCTTTTTTATATATTTAACACCATTATAAATTCTGGAGGCAAAGCAGGGCTTGGGGTGGAGGCTGACAGCTCGCGACCCCCCATGTAAGAACCTTGCAACCCCCTGAGGGGTCCCAACCCCCAGTTCGAGAACCCCTGCTATATAAGCCATGGGGCATACCAGGAAGTGTGCAGGCAACAATGTGGATCCCTAGCTGGCTGCCCTGGCTCTCTGTTTCTGAACTTGCGGTGTTTCCCTCAGCTCTGACTTGAATTCTTACTCCCGATGGATCCCTAGAAACTCAGCACTGCCGCTGGTGCCTGGTAATAATTCTCGGCCTGATTCCTGACTCTGTGTCCAGCTCTGACCCTCGGCTTCACTCTTGACTCTATACTGGCTCTGACTGCTGGTTTCAGTTCCTGGATCCCAAGCTCCTGCCACTAGTACTGACTACCTTCACCCAGGATCCTGACATTCAGAAACTTAAAATAAAGATTTTCTCAGAGGTGTATTCAGCTATGATCATGATTTAAACAACTGTGTTTTCATACAAAATTCATGGAACCATGGAAAAACCAACCTTATTTTACACCATACAAACATGAAAAGTTCCGTCAAGTGTTGGTTTACATCAAGAGGTGTCATTTTCCGGATTCTGATTGTCATTGGGATTCAAGCTGTTCTATTGCCAAGGATCTGGCATAATGCTTGCTGAAGCACCTAGGTTAAACTAGTTTAAAATGAATGCCCTTGCTAGCATACAAGCCCATGTTAATTATGCTTCATATTACTCATTATGTGGTGATTCAACTGTACAGATTTGGCAATAGGACATTTGAATGTGGGGTTATTTCGCTGTGTGAGCTTTAAGGGTCAGGGTGATTGCTATCAACACAGACTACTACCTTTTGTGCCACTTATCATTTATGCCTCTTCTCATACGAACTAGAGGGCATATCCTTCAGGTTTGAAGTTGTTTGCTGAAATTGGATGATTCATGCCACATAGTTGTTATATTTTATCCTCTGCACTTAACAAAATCCTTCATGCTACAACTTGACTTGAACTTCATTCAAGAAGAGCTCCTAACAGCTGCTCTGTGTACTTGTTTTACAAAGTATGAGCTTCCACGGCTTATTAACTTGCAGGCCAAGTAAAAGGTCACAATTCACACATCACATCAGAAGGTAAAACTTGCAAATGGACATTCCCAAGTGAGAGGCTAAACATGGCTGAAAACAGCCTCTCTTTAGAAATGCTTGAAGTCCCACATTCCTGTGTGCATGGCTGTGCCCAAATCAAGCAAGCCAACATTGTACGAGAGAGAGAGAGAGAGAGAGAGAAATGTGAAAATGCTGTAGTAAAGTGTCATTGGAAACAGAAGGTTAATCACTAGAAATGCTGCTCCATGGAGTACATCGTCTGCTTTATGTGTGGGGCATAGGCTTACTGATTCTTGGAGAAGGCACCTATGTTTGAAAGCGGTAAACAAGATAATGTGAAAACAGGAATGAAAGGTAATGGCAACAGCAGTAGTGGTGAAAAAACCATACGTCTGTGACTCCTGTGCATTAGTTGGTGATAGTCAACATCGAGGATGGAGAGTGAGATGGTGACAGCCATTTGTCATCTTCACCAATCTGGAAAAAGAGCAAGCACTATATCTTTCCAGCTCAGCCCCAAACCTTTATATTACTGGTTGGCCTTTCTCTCTTCATTCTCTAAAACATGCTGTCTGCTTTGTTTTAATAGACATTTAGGGGGGAGAAAAGCTCAGTCCAGTGTCAGCCACATTATAGCTTTGGTGTGTAGATAACAAGTTGATGAACTAGCTGAGTGCTGAAGGTTTTGCTGGGTGCCTTTTTGAAATAAAAATAAAATTCTATGACCTGAACTCTCTGGATTTTTCATGTAAGCATGGTGGACAGACAATTATTTGATTGGCAGTTTAATAAAAAAAACTGTATAAAATAACAAAGGCTTTGTCACTCTCTGAAGCTGGATAGAAGGACAGGTAGGAGAGACATGCCTCATCCATCAAGAAAACCCCTTCCCCTTTCGGAGGTTAGAAAGATGTAGTGGGTTATTTCAAATCAGTAGTAGGTGTACAAGGGCTGTGCCTTTCCAGTTTGGGATATGTATTTCATTCTCCCTGCAACCTCACCCCCCATCCCCTAGTGTGAAAATGGTTCTACTGTTGTGTGATTTCCACATATGGGGGTATGGAGTGCCTGAAATTATCCTGAAAGTGTGGAGATGGTGCACAAGAAGTCTCCAGGCTTGGCTGAAGTCTTTGCCATCCTCTGAGCCACTAGCCAACCTAAAGGAGCGGAAAAGAGGCAGGGCCATGGCCCCACCATCTTGGATTGCCTGAGGAGATGGCTAGCTGTGGACTGAACTGTTGGGAGCACTCCTTAAGGGTTGTAGATGCAGGCATACTCCCACTGTATGCCTGAGAACTCCAAAAGATGAGCCTCCCTCAATCACAGGGCCTCCCAAATCTCCCACAAAGCTCCCAGTGCAGGCTAGTACCTTAAATGCACAACTGGGCCCTTGGTTAAATCTGAATTCCCATCTCCTGTGTCATGTGTGGCTAAGCTTGTTATGTCAAATCTGTGCATTCTGCATTTAGGGCTTGATCTCACAAGCTCTCTGAGAATTGCTGAGCACCCTTAGGTTGCTCCACCTCTTGCAGGATCAATCCCTTAAATATTTTCTAAAATCTGTTGTTATAATGTGAAGAACTTTCTTTGCAACCTGCAGTACATTCAGCCCCTTTAGGGTTGCAAAATAGGTTCTCTCCTTGGTGCTGTTACTAACCACTTATGAATCACTGAAGCATGTAATTTATTCATAAAATGTGTGGATTGCCTATAGTCATTTTTGTAAATAGTGTGCATTTATTTTATGAATCTCGACTTTCCTGACCATATTCAAAACTATGAAAATATTGTTTAAGTATTTACTGTAACTTAGATATGGGAGTTCTCTCTTTTTTCTGCTTCCTTCTTTTGGATTCTTCAGCTTTACGCATGTGTACGCGTGTGCTCGCTCGCTCGCTCTCTCTCACACACACACACACACACACACACACACACACACACACACACTTTTATGTAGCTTATTCCTTCCACAGTTTGTATAATTGATGGGAGTTAACGGAATTAAGGAGGTACTGTATTTTTATATTGTCTTCTCCCAAAAATGGGTTAGTATTCAATTAAACAAAACTTACCAGACACTGGCTGTGCTATGCTGAGGTTTAATCCCCCAAAATAAAGCACAAGACTGCAAATAAAAGCTGTACAACTGAAATAAGCTATAAATCTACAATTTCTAATGTGTATGATTAGCCAGAGAAGAACAGGCCTGTTAGAATATAGATTTGTGATTTTAGTTATGTTTTTCCTCTAGTGTTTTTAAGTGTCTTGATGTAAGGTTCTCTGATTTGTATTTATGTTGTGGTTGATTCTAATGTTGTGGCTGTAATTCTAAACATCAGGATCCAGCTTTTTCTGCTATATGCTTGCTTTCTCATGTGCACTCATTGAATCTACACGCTTGTAAAACGAGAACAGAATTTAGCTCCCGGGCATTTCTGTTGTCTCTCCTTCTGTCAGTAGTATCTTTAAGTCACCGTTGAGAACTGTCTTCTGGCGGTCCCAGAACTATATGACTGTGATGGCAGATGCCCTGTGACTAAACTGTAATCTCGCCTTCTTTTCAAGCAATAATTTCGCTTTAAACCTGAAGGTGACCTATTTGCATATGAAACCACTGCTGCTTCCAGTGGAGACAAAAAGGGAAAATTACAATCTATATGGCATATTTATACCAAAAGCCCCAGAGAAGCAGATTTTCTGTTTGATTTCACTCCAGGCAAAGCTTTTAAAAGTTTGAGTGGGTACAAATTGGCATTTGAGCCCCATTCAGAGAGCTGAGAGCCCTGGGAATATTCAAGGTTGATGTTTGGTCATGTTCAGGAACCCAGTGGTTTGAGCACTTCTAGTTCCTCAAAAGAATTTGATGAACAGCTAGCCAAAGACTCCAAAAGAAATAGCAAACATTTTTTTAAATACATCAGAAGCAGAAAGCCTGCTAAACAACCAGTGGGGCTACTGGACGATCCAGATGCTAAAGGAGCACTCAAAGACGATAAGGCCATTGTAGAGAAACTAAATGAATTCTTTGCATCGGTCTTCACTGTTGAGGATGTGAGGGAGATTCCCAAACCTGAGCCATTCTTTTAGGGTGACGGATCTGAGGAACTGTCCCAAATTGAGGTGTCATTAGAGGATGTTTTGGAACAAATTGATAAACTAAACAGTAATAAGTCTCCAGGACCTGATGATATTCACCCAAGAGTTCTGAAAGAACTCAAATGTGAAATTGCAGGACTACTTACTGTCATCTGTAACCTATCATTTAAATCAGCTTCTGTACCAGATGACTGGAGGATAGCTAATGTGATGCCAATTTTTAAAGGGGGCTCCAGAGGTGACCCTGGCAACTACAAGCTAGTAAGCCTCACTTCAGTACTGGGCAAATTGGTTGAAACTATCGTAAAGAACAAAATTGTCAGATACTTAGATGAACATAATTTGTTGGGAAATAGTCAACATGGTTTTTGTAAAGGGAAATCATGCCTCACTAATCTATTAGAATTCTTTGAGGGGGTCAACAAGCATGCGGACAAAGGAGATCCGGTGGATATAGTATACTTAGATTTTCAGAAATCCTTTGACAAGGTCCCTCACCAAAGGCTCTTAAGCAAAGTAAACAGTCATGGGATAAGAGAGAAGGTCCTCTCCTGGATTGGTAACTGATTAAAAGAGAGGAAACAAAGGGTAAGTATAAATGGTCAGTTTTCGGAATGGAGAAAGGTAAATAATGGTGTCCCCCAGGGGTCTGTTCTGGGCCCGTTCCTATTTAACATGTTCATAAACGATCTGGAAAAAGAGGTAAACAGTGAGGTGGCAAAATTTGCAGATGATACAAAACTACTCACAATAGTTAAGTCCCAGGCAGACTGTGAAGAGCTACAAAAGGATCTCACAAAAGTAATGCACATTGGAAAACATAATCCTAACTATACATATATAATGATGGGGTCTAAATTAGCTGTTACCACTCAAGAAAGAGATCTTGGCGTCATTGTGGATAGTTCTCTGAAATCATCCACTCAATGTTCAGCAGCAATCAAAAAAGTGAACAGAATGTTGGGAATCATCAAGAAAGGGATAGATAATAAGACAGAAAATATCATATTGCCTCTATATAAATCCATGGTATGCCCACACCTTGAATACTGTGTGCAGATGTGGTCGCCCCATCTCAAAAAAGATGTATTGGAATTGGAAAAGGTTCAGAAAAGGGCAACAAAAATGATTAGGGGTATAGAACAGCTTCTGTATGAGGAGAGATTAATAAGACTGGGACTTTTCAGCTTGGAAAAGAGGCGACTAAGGGGGGATATGATAGAGGTCTATAAAATCATGAGTGGTATAGAGAAAGTAAATAAGGAAGTGTTATTTACTCCTCATAATACAAGAACAAGGGGCCACTAAATGAAATTAATAGGTAGCAGGTTTAAAACAAACACAAGAAAGTATTTTTTCACGCAACGCACTGTCAGTCTCTGGAACTCCTTGCCACAAGGTGTTGCGAAGGCCAATACTATAACAGGGTTCAAAAGGGAGCTACATAGATTCATGGAAGATAGGTCCATGAATGGCTGTTAGCCAGGATGGGCAGTGTAGAAGGGCTCGGCTGCGGCTCATCCCTCCGCGGGGCTGTGGGGTATCCCACCGCCTCGCAATAGTTTGCTATGGGCCCAGGTCCTGGGTCAGGGTGGGCCAGTAAACAAACAGTCAGGAGCCCAGGCCCTTAGGCAGGGGCTGAGACAATAGTTGAATAGAAGCCCAGGCCCTGGGTCAGGGCGGGGCAGCAAACAAACAGTCAGGAGCTCAGGCTTCTGAGCGTCTGGTGCGAGGGGGAGACTGCCACCTGTGAGTGGGGTGGCAGGGGGGACGCAGGCCCACCCACTCCATTGCATCCCAGCCCGGGGCCCTAGCAGCAGCAGAAGACTCACTGCTGTGCCAGTGGGGATCCTGACCACAACACACTGTCATTGGTTCTGGCAGTGCTGCGGCTAGACCAGGGTTGGCTGCCCCCGGGCTACTTCCAGACTCCCCCTCATAAGGTACCTGGGTTAGGGTGGTGTCCTTGGAGGTCTCCAGCACCATTGGTTCCTCCAGGTAACTGGCGAGGGGTAGGCTCGGCTGCTCCTCAGGGTAGCTGGCAAGGGGTAGGCTTGACTGCTCCTCTGGGTAGCTGGCCAGGGGTAGGCTTGGTTCCCGGCCAATGGGAGCTGCAAAGTCAGTGCTCTGGGCAGAGGCAGCGTGCAGAGCTGCCTGGCCCCGCCTCTGTCTAGCAGCTGAGCAAGGAGGATGTCGCCGCTTCCAGGGAGCCCCCCAGGTAAGCGCCGCTCAGAGCCCATCTCACCCCGTCTCGTGCCCCTGCCCCTCCCACACCCAAACTGCTTCTGCTTGGTGGGGGGAGGCACGGAGCCAGGTAGGGAGCCTGCTGGCCCTGCCCCCCGCACCAGCGGGGGTCCCAGGCCATGCCGGGGCCACCCAGAGGATTCAGGGGGCCTGGGGCAAAGCAATTTTGGGGGCCCCTTCCATAAAAAAAGTTGAAATATTATAGAATACTATATTCTCGTGGGGGTCCCTGCCCCACTTGCCCCCCCTCTGGGCGGCCCTGGGCCACGCACCACCGCCTGACCCCCATCACCCGAGCTGCCCTCCCCCAGCACCCGCAGCACCCCAGGCAGCCCCCCCGCCAAGTTTTAGTCCGAGTCATATAGTAAAAGTCATGGACAGGTCATGGGCTGTGAATTTTTGTTTACTGCTCATGACCTGTCCGTGACTTTTACTAAAAATACCCATGTCTAAAATGTAGCCTTACTCATGGGTGTTAGGGAGAGATGGAATGCTCCTTGGGTAGAACATGGAGTAGCATGTATTTGTATGAACTTAACTACTCTCCTGGCAGCTGGAATACAAAAGATCATAGGTCTGGTTTGCTGCATTTTGGCATTTCTCACAAAGAGCCAGACTCTTCAGGCTTTACTCCCAGGACTTCAAGCAATCTGGGCAAGAATTGCAAAATCTGGCCCGAAAGGGAAGAGGCTGAGCAGTAGAGGCAGTTCTGCATTCACAAAAGAGAGACGGTTTTCTCTTTAAACAAACAAATACTATTCAATGATTGCAATATAGCTCCTTCTGCAATGGCCAGCCAGACAATCTGCCTGCAGCTCTTTGACAGTTGCCACTGAAATATATAATTCAGACTAACATGACATAACTAGAAGGACCAAGCAAAAGCAATCATGGACAGAGAGATTCTTGTCAGAGACAGGGGCCCCTGCAGAGGGTGCTGCTGATGATGATTAATTTGGAGACAAGAATTTGTCCAATATCTTATTTACTGTAAAAATAAATGAGGATGCTGGCATACAGCCTAAGAGAACAGTTAGGCTCTACTTGGTAACAAGGGTAGAGATCTGATTGTACTGTTGATTTACTGCTGCATATATATGACCTACTTATCTGCTGTTTCTCTTAAGTCCTGTGACTGTCAGTGTGAAGTATACAAGCCAGAGTCAGTGTGTCTAACACAGTGAGACTTTGTTCAGAGACAAGACTGATGGTCTATTCCTTCTGCTGGTGTTCTGAGTGTGCAATGGTGTGCACTTCCTTATTTAAACTTTCTGCTCTTTTGAGCCTGTTTGCTGGTGGTGTGTTTTATGGAGTGACTCTGCCGATGTCTGTCTCCCCTTTTACTGAGCTGCCTACCCCGTGGCCCTCTTGCTTAATCCCAGACTGACAGAAATGCTGGCTCATATTACTGATACACTCTTGGACTTGGTGAGGCATGTGGGAAAAACAATTCATTTCACAACAGGCATGGACCACTTGTCAAGCTGATGACTATACGTGAATATACAAGCTTTGTGGCATAGACCTTGGACAGGGAGAAGGATGGTGATCCATTCCGTTCTGCAGCATGCAGCAAGATACCAATCTATGTGCAAATGCCATTTCAGAAAATTATATACCACATGTAATTTGGTACACAAGCTGAGAGAAATAATAGATATGATACTAGCTCCTCTTTCGCTCCCAGGTTTTGTGGCTCAGATAATGGGGCCACTCTGGTGCAAGTGGTGCATGAAAGCAGTTGTGTCCAAGTACCTGCTATTGCATGTTTCATGAATTTGATCTTGTAGGAATTCCTTCTTTAAAAAAAAAAAAAAAAAAGCAGAACATGAACAACTGCCACTCCACATCTTGCATGCTGAAATTTCAAGCGAAGTTCACTGGCTTTTGTGTGTTTTGATCTGAAAAATAACCATTACCCTAAACTCTTCTGTTAACATTTGGGTTTGCAAAATCACCCAAAGGAAAACAGAAAAGCTTGTGTGAAAAAAATTGTCCTTGCTTTTGCACAGCTTAAGTTTGATAAGGAACCAGCTGCATATTGTATACTATGCCACACCTGAACATTTATCACCACTATATGGTGAAATGCCTTCAAGTAGCATTTCTCAAACTGGGGTCTGCGGACCCCTCGGGGTCCGCGAAGGTACTCCGGGGGTCCATGGGCACCACTGATCAACTCCTCCCCCTCCCTCAAATCTCCCCCCTTCCAGCACCTCCTGCACGCCAAGGAACAACTGTTCAACGGCATGGAGGAGGCGCTGGGAAGGACAAGGAGGAGCAGGGATGGGGGGCGCACTTGGGGAGGGGGTGGAATCATGTCTGGGGCTGCCGGCTTCACTGATCAACTCCTCTCCATCCCTCCCAGTGCCTCCTGCACACCGTGGTACAGCTGTTGCCTGGCATGCAGTAGGCGCTGGGAGGGAGGGGGAAGAGCGGGGATGGGGCACACTCGAGGGAGGGAGCAGAAAGAGATGGAGAACAGGAGGGGCAAGGGTGGAGCAGGGATGGGGCCTTGGGGGAAGGGGTGGAAGAAAATATCATATTGCCTCGATATAAATCCATGATACGCCCACATCTTGACTACTACTTGCAGATGTAGTCACCCCATCTCAAAAAAGATATATTGGAATTGGAAAAGGTTCAGAAAAGGGCAACAAAAATGATGAGGGGTATAGAATGGCTTCAGTATGAGGAGAGATTAATAAGATTGGGACTTTTCAGCTTGGAAAAGAGACGACTAAGGGGGGATATGATAGAGGTCTATAAAATCATGACTGGTACGGAGAAAGTAAATAAGGAACTGTTATTTACTCTTCTCATAACACAAGGTCTAGGGGTCACCAAATGAAATTAATAGGCAGCAGGTTTAAAACAAACAAAAGGAAGTATTTTTTCACACAACGCAGAGTCAACCTGTGGAACTCCTTGCCAGAGGATGTTGTGAAGGCCAAGACAATAACGGGCAAAACAAAAAGAATTAGATTCATGGAGGATAGGTTCATCAATGGCTATTAGCCAGGGTTGGTAATGATGATGTCCCTAGCCTCTATTTGCCAGAAGCTGGGAATGGGTGACAGGGGATGGATCACTTGATGGTTACCTGTTCTATTCATTCCCTCTGGGGCACCTGGCATTGGCCACTGTAGGAAGACAGGATACTGGGCTAGGTGGACCTTTGGTCTGACCCATTATGACTGTACTTATGTTCTTATGTGGGGTGGGGGCAGGGTTTGGAGCGGAGCTGGATGTTTGGGGGGGGGGGTTCTGCAAAAATGTTTAAATCAAAATGGGGGTCCTCAGGTTGCTAAAGTTTGACAACCTTAAAGTATTGTTAGTCCTTTATAGCTATCAACTGAAGCAGTGTCTGACAAAGACTTCTGCATTCAGTGTAGTCCTGCTAGCTGTCCTGCCACAACTGTTATCTTTTTGGATAGGTGGGTGGTGGGTGGGTGTGATAGCTACTGTTAAATTTCCCTAGTCCATGTTATAGTGAACAAATATATTTTCTTTGCTTGGAAACTAAATGGCTTTTTCTTGACAAATATAACATAACTGCATGTGCTAATGACATTCAGTAAATTCAAGACATTGTGACCTCTCCTCTGTCTAAAAAGGCAGGAATTACTGTTTATGTACTCTGTAATTACATGGTACTTGCTTACCATGTACCATAGATATCTTGCTGCTACTTGTAACGTACCATAAGATTAAATAATCCATATTTATCATCTGAATAAAGAGTGTGTTGCATGATATTTGTACCCCATAAAACAGAGCATTATTGTAATGTCATTCTTGACCCTTTCCAAAGCTAACTTGCTTTAGTTCAGTCAGAAGGTAGATCTGTAGAACGAAGGAGAAATTATCTGCTGATCTATTTGTTGTGGCTGTTTCTAAAACACTTTAACTGTTCATTTTAAGACCACTGGTTTATTGTCAGGAGACTGATATAAAATGTTTGCCATCTGTTCCGCTGCTTTCCTGGAATTTCCTTCAGATTGCATAACATGGCACACTGAATTTATGAAAGGTGACCCTTCCAGTCCTTTTCAAGTGCTCTGAAGAGTTGTTAACAGCTTGTATTTCCATACATTTTTGTCATAGTGAGGCATAGTGATACAAATCCAGTTTCATGCTTGCTTTAGCTTACAATCCCTTGTGCTTTGAGCCATTCGGATGATATTTATTCATCAAAAGAGTCTGACTGGCGGGGCTAGCAGCAGTACGCACTGAAAAGCATCAGCGGACCCACAGATAGGCAACTAACCCTATTGTGTAAATGCCAGTAGGAAGACTGTGATTAAACCTGTTTAAAATATATTAATGAGTAGGGCTTGTGAGAACCTTGCAGAATTCAATTTGGAAAGGGGTTTGCTAAGTGAACCCATGCAGTTTGGTTTGCAGGGATTATAAGTGAATGAGATTCTTAATATTGCCTTGTGGAATCTAGTTCAAATGAACTTAGTACTCCCCAGAGAACCAACATCCACCACCTGTGTTCCTAGAGCTCAATAGATGTTATTGGAAGAGCGGACTTCCGGGGCTTACTGAGGTCAAGGAGAGAAAGCTGTTACAGCAGTGACAGAGTTCAGATGTGAGGAAGGGAAGTTCCCTCACCTTCAATACCTCTGTGTACACAATCGCTGCTCACAGCCACTAAACATTTGCAGATGGACTCTGTGTTGTATGAACTTAAGTTGAATTTGACCCAGAATTCTTATTTATTATTTTTTGTGGCTGAAACAAAACCTTTCACATATTTATGTTAATGATCTCAGCCGCTGACAGCACTGTCACCATAGTCAGGGTGGGTTACATCACTATTTCTGTTATCCCAGTGTTTGTGTTATAAATTCAGTTCTAAAGTTTCTTCTGGGCTGAAATTTATTATATGCTACATGGTTGTAATCCTGACAGCATTTTTTTCCTCTTTGTTTTTAGTAGGGTTATAAAATTTGGGGTTAAACAGAACTGCTACATTGCACAATTTAGGACAGGAAGTGAAGAAGACTATCCTATCTAAATAACACTATTTGGGGGGAATTGATTTAAGGAAACCATAATTACCAAATTTAACAGCACACATTGTATCAAAACACCATCCTGAACCTCCATTCAGTACTGTCTAAAGGAAAAAGTACTATTTGCTGAATCATCACACACTATTCAGCATCCCAGAACTGATTCTTCCTAAGCACTACTCCCAGCGTGGTCAGTTACTCAACATTTTGTCACTACAAATCAGATGTGCTGCAAAATATATTAAAAATAAGCAAAAGATGGTAAATAAATAAATTGGAAAATGGGCCCAGGCCCAGCCACTCATTTGCAGATCATGTATACGTTTGGAGGTGCTGATTAATACACTGCTATAATGTAATCAAATGCAAGAAAAGTGACGAGAGAGCAAGAGAAGAGAAACAGTTCTGATTATTGATGGTACTAGTGCGAGGCTGACTTTAGTGCTGTCTGCCTGCCAAGTTCCCGTTGCCAAATACTGAGACTGGTATATTCTCTCCCCCTGCTCTCTCACACACAGAGAGAGAGAGTCATTGGCTACCCACTTTCTAACTGACTGTAGCCAGATGTCTTTCAGGAAAAAAACCAGCATGTGTTCTCTGTAATTATTTACAAATGAGAAAAGGGGGCTAAATTTGTTAATTACTTTTTATAAATTGCTCACCCGACTCTAATATGTGTATGGAGTGTGAAAAGTTATGAACTGGGGCTAGAGCCAACTGCTTTTCCCTTCAGAACTTTTCCTTTAGAAAAGGCTGATCATTTTTCTCCCATGAGGAGGAGCACTGTTAGAAAGGGAAATTCAGTATAAGATGAGAAACCAGAGGTCAGGATTCCATTCCAAATAGCTCCCAGCCTTTGACAAGAAAGGAAATGAAAAGGGTTATGAAGAAATGTGATGTTTATGAACAACAATGTAGAATAAACCACGCTCTCTGAAACAGAAGTCATGCATGGATTTTCTCTTCAGTTCCTGCATCCTCTCCCTTTCATCTCCTCCTTTACCACCATCCCACCAATCATAGTGTTCTACTAGGGAGCTCATTGTCTGTAGCAAAACCATATTGTCTGTCCTGGGTCAACTCTGAATATCATCTGAATAAACATGGCCATCAAACGAAGAGCTGCAGATGAGTATAATATTGTAGTCTCCATACTGCAGCCACGGCAGGAAGTGGGAGGAAATATTGATAAATATTGATAACATCTGAAATCCTTTTTGAATAAGGACTTCACTACTGGCATAAAAAAAATCTTGTCCTTTGTTAGTTCTTAATTTAATCAATGGGCATTTCTAAATCACCTATCACCGTACTATCTAGCAGCTTTAGTTCTTCTGGTGTGCTTTTTTTCTTCCACACATTTATGAATGTAGTATTTGTGAAAAGATTCACCTGCTATTTCCTTTGTGGCCTGTACACCTTTTTCATGGCCGGCTTTAGCCAAGGTTATAGCGTTATAAACTCAATAGGACTGATCCTCTGCATCGAAAATCCCTTGTCAAACACACTTGAGCCTCAGCAGTTAAGTACTTTTTCTGTTTCACAGGATTTTCAATGGAACAATGTTTCATTTTTTAAAAACTTTCTTCTGCCATCTTTTTTTTGGGGGAGGGAGGGGCACTGAGCACTATACAATGAATACAAGGTTATGTTCTGTGTTTGTTTGTTAATCCCCCCCCCTCCCCCCCACAACTTTTCAAGACTTCTCCAATTTTGGAAAAATGACAGTGGTAGGGTTACCATACGTCCGGATTTTCGGGCCTCAAATCCCCATCCGGGAGGAAATCCCAAAAAGCCGGACATGTCCGGGAAAATAGGGAGGGAGTGGCCGGCGGTGCTTGGCCAGGGGTGCTCGGCGGGGGGCCGGGGCCGGGCGGGGGGCCGGCGGTGCGGGGCTGGGGGCCGGCGGTGCGGGGCCGGTGGTTCTGGGCCGGGGGCCGGGGCCGGCGGTGCTCGGCCGGGGGCCGGGTCTGGCGGTGCTCGGCCGGGGGCCGGTGCCCCAGGGCCCGAGCCAAGCTGGGCGGGAGACGCCAGGGCCAGAGCCTCTTGGCCTGGGCTGGCCGGCTGCTAGAGGGAGCCGCTCGGCCAGACTGGGCTGCGCCGCGCCCAGCTCCAGCCCCAGCTTACCTGCTGCCTCCCTGTTTCAGGCTTCCCGCGAACATTTGATTCGCGAGAAGCAGGGGAGGGGGAGGAGCAGGGGGCGGAGCATTCAGGGGAGGGGGCAGAGTTGGGGCGGGGACTTTGGGGAAGGGGCGGAGTTGGGTGGGGCTGGGGCGGGGAAGGGGCCCCGTGGAGTGTCCTCCTTTTTTTAAATTAAATTATGGTAATCCTAGACAGTGGCAAATGTGTCATTTTTCCTCCTGGCCATTCTGTAGCCTTTCACAGTTGAGGAACTTTTGAAAAGTTAGATTGGGAAAAGTGGGGAAAAAAGAGAAAAATGGTGGTGGTGGGGAACATCCTAGACATTGCTAATTCTGTTACTCTCAGTAGCAAAAGGGGGAAGGAGAAATACAGGGAAAACCAAAAATCTGAATTTTTTTTAAAGTTTATATTTTGAAAACCAAAATAAGTTTTTTCAACTCAAAATTAAACAAATTTTCTTTGTTTCATTTTCATTCTGAGATTTACCATTTAAAAATAAATAAAATGTCATTTCCCCTGCCAAAAATTTTGCTTTTGGCAAAACCCCATTTTTTTGGCATAAAACTTTTTGACAAGTTCTACAGAATAGATTTTTTTTTACAAGACAGCTAAAAGCCTACAAAATTAGAATTTCCCCTGCAGATGCATTTAAACTTCTTAATATTTTGCAAGTTCAAGGTTAGCTACAGTAGCATGCCAAGACTGCATGCCAGTAACTGCCAAGATGTACAGCGGTAATCCTTCCTCTCCTCTCTTCTTTACTCTGGTTCTGACCCATCTAGGAACCAAGCTAAAGGCTTTGTTTGGTAGGCTGGAGGTGTAAGTAGGGTTACCATACATCCGGGTTTCCCCAGACATGTCCGGCTTTTGGGTCTTTAAATAGCCGTCCGGGGGGAATTTGTAAAAAGCTAAAAATTTCCGGGATTTCCCCCCGGACGGCTATTTAAAGACCCAAAAGCAGCTGACGGGGCAGCCGCGCCAGATTGAGCCGCTCACTTGGGGCCTCTCCAGCAGCAAAAGCTCCTCCCCCGCTTCCCCTCTCCCCTGCAGCTTCAGCACGCCGGCAGCGCTGCGCGGCAAGCCTGGGAGTGGGGAGAAGCGGAGCACTCAGGGGAAGTGGCAGAGCGGAGGTGAGCTGGGGCAGGGGGGCGCGGGGAGGGCTGCCCGCAGCAGGTAACGGGGTGGGGCGCAGGGGAACCGCTCCCCGCCATAGCTCACTTCCGCTCCGCCTCTGCCTGCTGCCTTGCGCGCACAGCCGCGCCGCTCCGCTTCTCGACCCCTTCCTCCCAGGCTTGCCGCACGATCAGCTGATTCAAGGCAAGCCTGGGGGGGGCAGAGAAGCGGGGTGGCTTTGCGCTCAGGGGAGCAGGCAGAGCTGGAGCGGAGGTGAACTGGGGTGGGGCGGGGCAGGGAGCGCGGCGAGTCAAGGGACAGGGAGCAGGGGGGTTGGATGGGGCAGGGGTTCTGCGGGGGCCTGTCCAGGGCAGGGGTGTGGAGAGGGATGGGGCAGTCAGAGGACAGGGAGGGTTAGATGGGTTGGGGGTTCGGGGGGGGCAGTCAGGGGACAGGCAGCGGTTGGATTGGCGTGGGAGTCCCGGGGATCTGGCAGGGGCGGGGGTGTGGATAGGAGTCAGAACAGTCAGGGGACAGGTAGGGAGTGGTGTCCTAGGGGGGCAGTTAGGGTGGGGGGGTCTCAGGAGGGGGCAGTCGGGGACAAAGATAAGGGAGGCTTAGATAGGGGGTGGGGTCCCGGGGGGTGGTTAGGGGCAGGGGTCCCGGGAGGGGGCGATCAGGGGACAAGGAGCAGGGGGGGTTGGATGGGTTGGGGGTTCTGTGGGGGGCAGTCAGGGGGCAGGAAGTCAGAGGGAGTGGCTAGGGGGCGGGGCTTCCCCCCCCCCGAGTGTCCTCTTTTTTGAAAGTTCAAATATGGTAACCCTAGGTGTGAGTCACTTGAGAGCTATCAAGTTTCAAGGCTTCTCATTGAATAGATACTGTTTTCCACTACAGATCATTATGATTCTATCCCCGTACCTTCTCTGGGGGAATAAGTGCCTGATCAGACAGAAATGATGAGTCATTAGAATCTAAATAGCCTCGTGTCTTGTTTTCCCATGAATGTGAAAGTTCTATCTCCACAATTCAAAGAGTATAAATATGTAATTAAAAACATAGGAACAGGTACATCAGTTACAATTAAAGCTGAAGTTTGGTTATTTCCTGCCACGGTCTCTTCGCTGGCAGTATTCTCCCCCACTCCTCTACCCCTCCCTGTGATATCCAACATCTTTTTGACAAGGTCCATTTTTTGGCATTTTAGAAGAAAAGTGTCTACTGGCAGTGTTTCATAGTACCTAAAAACCCCTAAATCCCTTTGCTCAATTAAATGGGATATTCAACAGAATGGATTACAATCCATCAGATCATATATTTTTTTTACAAAAGTAATGACTATTGCAGCAACCTAAGAAAATCACTCGCATAACTCAGTGTCAACACATTAGAGAGAGAAGGTGGGTGCATCAAATGCTTCTGTGGAAAATTATTAAAATATATCAAAAACGCAAAGGAAAAAGTATCAATTCGCAAAGTTGTTTCTTGGTGTAGCGATCTCTAAACTATATTTTAAACCACTGAACACTGATAAAATATTTGTCACCCTGCTTAAATGAATATGTAAGCAACACTGTTCCTGATGTGTTATTTCCTTCGTACTACATCTTACCATTTATTCATACAAAAAGCTTGCAGCTCTACCCCCAAGTGAAATATTAGATTTGATCTCAAATATATGAAATAAAACAATGGGCCAGATCTTCACCTGATATAAATCAGAGTTTTTCACTGAAGTCAGTAGAGATCAAACAGTTTACACCTGCTAAGGACTGGCCCAATAACCCAAACTCTGCTTTTCCACCCCAGGGAAAATTCTAAAACAAATGGAATTAAACCTATTTACCAAATACATTTGAAAGCATTTCTGTACAGTTTGACTCCAAACAGATATCTTCCAACCTAATGAAAAGATGTGTCTCAAATAGTAAAAGAAAATTTTATAACTCAAGGTTAGAATAGTTGCAGCAAATCTGTCTTTTACTGCCCAAAGAACTGCTTTGAAGGATTGTAGTGTTTTTTAGGAAGGAAATAAATGGAGTATGGTCAGGGCCGGCTCCAGGCACCAGCTTGTCAAGCAGGTGCTTGGGGCGGCCGCTCCGGAGAGGGGCGGCACGTCCAGGTATTCGGCGGCAATTCGGCGGATGGTCCCTCACTCCGCCTGGGAGCGAAGGACCTCCCGCTGAATTGCCGCCACAGATCGTGATCGCGGCTTTTTTGTTTTGTTTTGTTTTTGTTTTGGCTGCTTGGGGCGGCCAAAACCCTGGAGCCGGCCCTGAGTATGGTGTAAATTCTCATGTCAAAGATACTTCACTTGTCATCTCACTTGCGGAACAAAACTGTTCTGGAGTTTTTAGGTTTGTTTCAGCAGTTAGGAGAAGTTTCTGCAAATCAATTAGAAGAGTTTGAAATGAGCTTATCTGGGATAATTAACCTCAAAAAGATTTTGGCCACGTTTTATTAGATCCTGAATTTTAAGATGATTTATTTTACAAAAACATTTTGAAAGGAAGATATCAATGTATGTGAATGGCTGATGTGGAACCATTTGCTTCAAAGGTGGCCTGTTTAAGTGTCAAAATAAACTTGAATCTTGATATTCTTCTCCATGATTTTTTCAGCAAACTCTCCCCCCCACCCCCCAACTTGTTAAGGTGGGATTTTTTGAGGCTTGAAGCCTTTAGATCAGAGAGTTTTATCTAACAAGCTTGTGTTACAGTGTCTGCTTTTAACCTTAAACATTTTGGAGAAGATTGAGCTTCACCGCCTGTTTAAAACAAAAATAAATTCCTGTGCCAAATGTGTTGTTTGTGTGTTTCCTACAGTGCTGCTTTGCTGGATTTGATTCAGTTTTAACGTTAAAATAACCATTCGGAAATCCTAGCTGAACCATTATTTTGAATGTAACTTCTACTTTCTCCAGTCTTTTAACAGTAAATACTATTATTTTAAATGCATTTCCCCTACATTTCCTTTAAAAAACATAGATGGAGAGTCATTCATTTCCCACAAGCATGCTTCATTTGGAAAGCTAATGGTTTCACCCATATACTTGTACAAATATTCTGAATTCCTATTCCACATATAAAATGTGTATAAATGCTCAGTTGAGTGTATTTATATGAAACAGATCATATATTTAAATGTATATTTCAAATAACAGTGAAATGCTTTAAATATATATTATTTTCTTACCTACGGAATATGGTAAACGTTATGCAAAGTCTGCAGAAGGCATACCATGTATTTTGCATACTGTGCACATAATATAT
The DNA here is from genome assembly GCF_002925995.2 of Terrapene triunguis. Lineage (NCBI taxonomy): Eukaryota > Metazoa > Chordata > Testudines > Emydidae > Terrapene > Terrapene triunguis. The sequence goes on from NW_020664435.1 coordinate 38,922,855, forward strand.
TTGATTAAATGTACTAGAAAATTCTGGCTCACAAAGGAGCACAGTACTAAAAAAACCAAGTGCAGATGTTTGTACAGACAACTGTGCTAATGACCACCCAAATTCTGCCTGCCAATGGCAACAATGTTATCCGTGTGCATATATTGGTGAAGGTATGGTGTTGGTATCCTGTCAGTATCTGCAGATTCAGCCATGTCTCCTCTTTTCCTACCCCTCCCCGTTGCATAAAAAAGCACAGAAGTGGGAAAGAATTTTTGAAATAGTTCAGCATTTGAACTCTGGACTTGGACTTTGCACATGTATAACACATAGGGTGACCAGATGTCCCAATATTAAGAACTTTGCACATGTATAACACCGAAGGTTACCAACTTTCTAATGGCACAAAACCGAACACCCCTGTCCCGCCCCTTCCCTGAGCCCCACCCATGCTCCGCCCCTTCTCCAAGGTCCCGGCCCCGATCACTCCATTCCTCCTCTCTCCGTCGCGCGCTCTCCCCCACCCTCAATCACTTTCACCAGGCTGGGGTAGGGGGTTGGGGGGCCGGAGAGGATGCGGGTGTGACATTGCACTCTATATGATTTTATAAAAATATGCTGATGAGTGTGAATATAATGTAACTAAAATATGCTTCATGCAAAAGGTCTCTTATAAAGTATCATTACAAAGCTTATAATCTACTGAGTGTGATCATCCTCTTTGTATAAATGTATCACTTTTGTTTCTAAAACTAGAAATATGAAATATAACTCTGAGGGCCTGTTGTAATTATGCAAAATGTGGGCCATTAATGGTGGTTTGGAATCTTGATGGCTCCCATCAGCCAGGATAATTGACTGGGATGGCTCTGTTTGCAGGCAGGGCTTCCTGTGAGTCAGGCTGGGAGGAATGAAGGCTTGGAGTCTCACAGGAAATATGACCATGTCACCTGGTACTGAAATCCATCTTAAACCTGGTGCTTTTCCATTTAGAAAGGGGGATGGGGACCCAGAGAAACAAGATTCCCGCCTTGTGCCAAAGCCATATAAGGGAGTGGAACAGAACAAAGGGGACTGCAGTCATGAGAAATCCCCTAGCTACCACCTGAGCTGGAACAAGGGCTGGACCAGGGGAAAGGATTTTGCCCAGACTAGGAAGGCATCCAGTCTGTGAAAGAAACTTATTGAAACATCTCTGAGGGTGAGATTTTATCTGTATTCAGTTTTCTTACTGTATTAGGCATAGACTTGCGGGTTTTATTTTATTTTGATTGGTAATTCACTTTGTTCTTTCTGTCACTACTTGGAACCACTTAAATACTACTTTCTGTATTTAATAAAAACACTTTTTACTTATTAATTAACCCAGAGTATGTATTAATACCTGGGGGAGCAAACAGCTGTGCATATCTCTCTATCAGTGTTATAGAGGGTGAATAATTTATGAGTTTACCCTGTATAAGCTTTATACAGGGTAAAATGGATTTATTTGGGGTTCAGACCCCATTGGACATCTGAGTGTTAAAGACAGGAACACTCCTTAAGCTGCTTTCAGTTTAAGCCTACAGCTGTGAGGGGACATGGTTCAGACCTGGGTCTGGGTTTGCAGCAGGCTAGCAGGTCTGGCTTAAACCAGGCAGGGCACTGAAGTCCCAAGCTGGGAGGGCAGGGAAAGCAGGGGCAGAAGTAGTCTTGGCACATCAGTTGGCAGCCCCAAAGGGGTTTCTGTGATCCAACCCTTCACAGCAGTATCCAGGCAGCGCTTACCACAGCTCTCAGGAAGCAGCCGCCAGGTCCCTGAAGCCCCTAGGTACATGGGTGGCCAGGGAGGCTTCGCGTGCTGCCCTTGTGCCCACAGGCGCCACCCCCGCAGCTCCAATTGGTCGTGGTTCCCAGCCAATGGGAACTGTGGAGCTGGCACTGGAGGCAGGGGCAGGGTGCAGAGTCTCCCTGGCTGCCCATTTGCCTAGGGGCTGCAGAGACCTGCAGCCATTTCTGGGAGCCACGCGGAGCTAGGGCAGGCTGGGAGCCTGCCTTAGCCCCTGGCCCCCGCTGCGCCGCCAACCGGACTTTTAACAGCCCAGTGGGTGGTGCCGACCGGAGCCACCAGGGTCCCTTTTTGACCGGCTGTTCCAGTCGAAAACCAGATGCCTTGCAACCCTAGCCACGGATGAGGGGTTTGGGTGCAGGAGGGGGCTCCAGGCTGGGCCAGGGAGTGGGGCGTGTGGGGGGGTGAGGTCCAGAGTCCCTCCCGCACCCCAACCCCCTGCCCCAGCCCGGAGCCCCCTCCCGCACCCCAGAGCCCTCACCCCCAGCATCACCCCTAGCAGGAGCCTTCACACACCCCAACTCCCTGCCCCAGCCCCGGAGCTCCCTCCTACACCCAAACCTCTCATCCCCGCCCCATCCCCAGCTGGCGCCCTCACTCCCCCGCACCCCAACCCCCCTGCCCCAGCCTGGAGCCTTCTCCCGCATCACAAACCCCTCATCCCCCTCATTAGGGGGAGGGATAGCTCAGTGGTTTGAGCATTGGCCCGCTAAACCCAGGGTTGTGAGTTCAATCCTTGAGGGAGCCATTTAGGGATCTGGGGCAAAAAATTGGTCCTGCTAGTGAAGGCAGGGGACTCGACTCGACTCAATGACCTTTCAAGGTCCCTTCCAGCTCTATGAGATAGGTATATCTCCATATAAATAATAATAATAAAAAATCCCCGGCCTCACCCCCCCACAGGAGCCCTCACCCGCCCCTGCACCCCAACTCCCTGGCCCAGCCCAGAGCCTCCTCCTGCACGCCAAACCCCCTCATCCCTAGCTAGGGTTGCTAGGCATCTGGTTTTTGACTGGAATGGTCTGTCAAAAAGGGACCTGTTAAAAGCCCTCATCCCTGGCCCCACCCCCAGCCGCGCTCACCCCCCTGCATCCCAACACCCTATCCCAGCCTGGAGACCCCTCCTGCACCCCAAAATCCTGACCCCCCGGGCACAGCTGGAGCCCCCACACACCCCAACACCCTGCCCCAGCCCAGAGACCCCTCCTGTATCCCTCATCCCCAGCCCCATCCCAGAGCCCACACTCCCTGCCCCAGCCCAGAGCCCCCTTCTGTACCCCAAACTCCTCATCCCCGGCCCCATCCCAGAGCCCACACCCTCCCGCACTCCGAACCCCTCGGCCCCAACCCGGAGTCCCCTCCTTTAACCAAACCCCTCATCCCCAGCTGGAGTCCTCACCCCCTCCTGCACCCTAACCCCCTGCCCCCAGCCTGGTGAAAGTGAGCGAGGGTGGAGAAGAGTGAGTGATGGAGGGAGGGGGATGGAATGAGCGGGGGGCAGGCCTCAGGGGTTCGGTTTTGTGTGATTAGAAAGCTGGCAACCCTACTCTGTGTACAAAGGGACCTGATCCGAAGCCCATGGAAGTCAGTGCGAGTCTTTCAGTTGATTTCAGTGGAGTTTTGATCCACTGGTCATGTTGTGATTTCTCCATCACGGAGGAATCCCTAGAACAGGTACAGTCAGCATTGCCAGTTCCATGCCAGCCCTCCAACAGCACCTAGGGTTCAAGTAGGCTGAGGGTGGGTGATGGCCAGAAGTTAGTGCAACCCTGATGCTGGCGGCTCTGACTCATGCCAGGGACAAACTGGTGGCCCCAGGATCTGAGGGATAAAAGAGAGCATAAAACCACCTCCCTCAGAGACCCAGCACGGGGATCATGTTGGAGCCATGTAGACTGCTACCAGTTGGCATAGTTTATAGCAGCCCAAGATAGCTCTATAAACTATGCCGGGACCAGGGCAGAAATAGTCTGAGAATCCAGGAGATTCAGCTGTCTCCTTTACAGCTTCCCCTCTCCGCTGCCTGCAGCGGTTTTTGCCTGGATTTGAATGAAAATGATCAGTAGAGGCTGCGTACTCTCCCGCTCGTTAAATAAGGAATATAAAAGGGCGAAATGAAAAAGATCATTTCAACAGCACACAGCAAGATGGTACAGGGGGAATGAATATCTGCTATTACATCTCTGCTACCACAGCTGCTTATTTTTTAATATAAAATCACACAGCTGACATCAGGGCTTCATAGCTGGTGTATCTCAGGCCATTGGGGTATAGGGACAGATTTTTCTCCATTTCCATTTTTTTGGAAATTCTTATGCCATTTTCCTTCTAATTTGTGTGCTGCTAGAACATAACTAATAAACCTGCAGTGAGCTGTACGCTCGACTAGCAACTCAGCCTCTGCCCAGTGGAAGCCTCTTTCATGCCAGACCTTCCACTGTACTATCACTGCTGGCAGATGATTACTTTTCCAGCCTGCTAACCAGAGCTCTTTGTCTTAGCAGGGCTTTGAACATATGGTTTTGCTCAACACTGGTTAAATGATAATAAATGGGTACAAGGTAATACAAGATAATACAAGGTAATCTGATTTTTGCATGTGTAAAGTGATGCTGTTTGTTTAGATTATCCTTTAAAATGTGCTTCAAGCTCAAGGTGTGTGTACCAATATATTTTTAAAATAAATTTCCAATTGGCCCAATAGCCACATTAACTATCCTTCCCAAGCCTAATACCTCCTCTTTAATGCACTGGCCATTAACCTGTCCTCTTGGGAAAGAGATAAACCTTGGTATGTGCATTGGAAGTCAATGATTTCAGGTACACTCAGGCTAGCAGCCAGAGTGAATTCTAGAGCTCAAGTCTCTTCAGTGACAACTTCCTTTTTACAGCCCCATCACTTATCATCTGATGTCAGGTGCTGCAGTATTGCACAAGGGGAGAGTGGTCTCTAATATAACCAAACCCAATCCAGTTAGGGCTTGGTTGGTCATAAAACCAACTCTTGTATAGCACTGAAACATGAATACACATGTACAGTAGGTGCAGAGTCAAGTATCACCATGTGGAGGCACTTGACATGCTGTATATTTTATTCTGGGATTATGCTATATGAATTTCATCTAATGCTCCAAACCAGCTCTTGTCATTTTCAGAGCTACAAGATCAAGAGAAAGACCATTACACTTTGCTATAGAGTCCTTCAGACAAATGTCAGAAAAATGCTTCTCTGCCTATATTTGTGAATAGATTATAACATTCCCAGTCCTGTCAAATTAACTTCTTGGTAATTGGAATAGAAGAGGACACCGTTTTATATATTTATTTTTAATAAGGATGGTTTTGGTGAACTAACAAAGTTAAAAAGACCACCTATAAAAGCAATGACAGGAGTATTTCAAAATGAAATTCTGCATTCATTATCTATGTTACTGTCACCTGGAGCCATGAAAACTTTTATTGTTGAAAGTACAAGTGTCATGAGGTGGAAAGAATTTTTCATACGATGTTCTTGTTGATAGCTTTGTACAGCCAAGTAACTTCTTCCATGTAAGGGGTTTGTGTTTTCACTCAAGGATAACTAAATAATACAGTGAATGCAGTGGGAGTGACTTAAGAGATGTAGATGGCCAGAATTGCCAAGTACATTATTGTCAGTTGTCAGATTACACCTTTTCCCACTGGCATTCTAAGTATCTTCAAATAAAATATCTTTGTTGAACACCCACCGTAAGCTTGCAAACAAACAAGTTCCTGTAAATGCCAGTCATTCAAATAAATGCTATAAAACCTTACAAACAACATGTACACAGACAAAACCCTTGTAAATCCACATCTTGCAATAGCTTCGAAGGAAACCTGGACCATAATATCTGAGCGTCTGAAGTATGTGCACTCTGAATGGAATCCTTCAGACTCTTCTACGTGTGTATAACACCTTTTTGCAATAATACTTCAGCTGAACTCTTTACTCAGTCGGATTTGTGACTGCTTTTAGATATCACCTATTGTTTGAGTCATCCCTCTACGGTATCCTGGAAATCACAATCTAAGCTGTTTATTTTGGTCCTAATTCCTCAATGTACTTAAGTATGTGCCAAAATGTAATCCTGAACATGTGAGTAGTCCAACTGAAGTCCGTGCATGATCTCACATGCATAAAATGAGGCACATGTTTAAGTACTTTGCTGAATCAGGGCCTTAGAAAGGAGACTATTTCCAAGGCAGAGTATTTCATTCTTTTTACTTACCTGTATATCTCATGTGTTGGCATGTCTTCAGTGAAACAAAGGGTGCTGAAAAGTGGGAAATCTGTGTAGCCTAGTGGCTAGAGCACTGAGCTGGGACTCAGGAAATGTTGGTTTTATTCCTGGCTCAGCTACTGGCCTGCTGGTTGACCTGGGGCAAGTGAGTTCACCTCCCCATCCCTCAGTTTCTCCATCTGTAAAATGGGGACAGTGATCCTTACCTCTTTTGGAATCTACTGATGAAAAGTGCTATATAAAAGCTAGGTATTGATATTTAATTATTTATTAAATGGCTTAGTTATTCACACTACCTGAAGCCAATATCCTACAATTTCCTTGAATTTGGTGAATAATGCAGGAAGTTTATGTTGGGTGACTGGTGTCTATACATGTCTATTGAAAGTGAATAAAAGAGGAAGAAGCCAAATTCTGCAATCCTTACGAAGGCAAACTGCCACTGATGTTTGAGAACCAATACTGGGCCTAATTCTGTCCTTGGATCAACTGATGAAAATCCCAGGTAACTCCACTGAAACTGGTCAAGTGTGAATCTAAAGCAACCAGTGGAACAGAGAACACCATTTGGTTTTGTCTTCTGTAAATGGAATTGAAATTTTGGAAATTGGCCTAGATCAACTAAAAAGCTGGCCCACAATGTGCACTTCTCCATCAGTTTGTACACGTATGTTTGTATGTACATGTGCACCCACACACCACATAAGATTTAGCCTTTTTATTTCTATACTATTCACCTGTACTTACTTTAGGTTTTGTTTATACTTGTTCTTGTTTTACATAGAGCTGTTTGTTATAACTTATAAAATCCTGAACAACAGAGTTTGATAAATTTCATCCGAACATTTTAGAGGCAGCTAGTATCTTGTGTATCTAGCTTTAGTCCTTTTGGATAGGTTTGCAAAAGAGCCTTCCAAACTCTTCCCACAAATTGAGGATTAAGTGGTTCAGGAAATTGTAGGTCTGGAAAATTCTTCCTTGACTAAGTGAATAGATGGTTATTACTACCATCAGAAAACTGGCTTACAGACAGTATAAGCCACTGCTTGCCAACTTTCTGTGGAAGCCCCTTCAGGGATACGTTAAATTTGTATGTGCTACTTACTTGAAGTATTAGTGGCAATGATAAAATATCAACAGTGGTTCAGCCTCTGAATCTCTGGGACACTTTGAACTGACTTTGTGTTTCTTTCCAAGTTGTTCTGAAGCATGACGGGAGTTCTTATTAGAATGACCTTTGTTCAGAACCTTCCTGGTTTTGTTATCACCCTTCCCGCCCTGTTTCCACTGTTATCTAAAGGAAAAATGTACCACTGGCAAACAAGAAGAAATATGCATTATGGCTACTAACTACCTGGATCGATTTATTTATTTACTTAAATATTCTAACAATTAAATTTTTCCCTTGTATTTTTGTACCTGTCCTGAGTATTAGTTGTGATGGTATTGTTTACAAATGTGAACTGGGAAGAGAGGGTGTGCAAGCGTATGAGGACATTGGAGTTACACCAGGAATTAATTTGGTGCAAGGTGTTAAAAGGTAATCCCGATACATGAATGTGACTTTCAAGATTGAATATATCACCTTCAGCATATTAGGGGTGTGGTTGTAGGTATATAGATTTAGACAAGAATATGACAAAAGGCATGTACGTGTTCCCTCAGGGACCATCAGCACTCAAGTGCTGAATGAAACAATAGATATTTAAAATGTCTCAATAAGCCAGAGGGAGAATGCTTCTCAAGAGAATTACATTTAAGAAGCAGACAGCAATAACTGTGAACTAATAAAAATGCATTTTAGTGACCATTGTCTGGTAGGATTTCTGCTTAACCTAAGGAGACATATGGTAGAATACAATTCATGTTGAAAATCCATTTGCAATAGGACATCTGAAAAGTTTAGATTTTAAGTGACTAAAAAAGCACATGAAGAAAAGGTGAGGAAAGAAAAAAATACAGTTTTTTATAAACAGAGAGAATTAATTTTTTTCTACTAGTTCACAAAAGTGAACGTTGTAAAAGATGTTTGGGTGTGTTTTGTCTGTCTCTGTGAACCTCTGAAAACCAGGTCACCTGCAGTTAGGGACCTAAATATGGATTTAGGAGCTGAATAGTAAACATCCAGGTTTTAGAATATAACCAGCATTGAAACTATGAAACTGCAAGCTGTGTTTTAAAAGAAAACAAAGGCAAAGGAATCCTCTAATCCAGCCCACGGGAATGTAGGATGTTTCCTAGAGTATATTTTCTCGTGTTTTGTCCAGCATAGTTTTAAATTTTTGAATTAATAAGTTTTCTATCATTTCAGCAAGAGATTACCTCATTATATATAGTGATAACTGCTACTATCCAGGCAGGTTTTTTTTTTTTTTAAATAGCCTCTCTAGTCACTGCACAGTGCAACATGTAAAACTGTATATCTGACAAACTCAGTTATACTGTGCAAGCATTTAGTTAAAAGGGGTCAATGAAAGATTGTTAGTGAAGATACATGAGCGGGGAGAGGTGGTTATGATATGGGCTGGCACTCAGGAGATCTGGGTTAAATTCCTTGCTCTGCCACAGATTTCCTGTGTGGCCTTGGATAACTCATCTAATCTCTTTGTGCCTCACTTCCCTGTGACAAAAGTGGAGTTGTGCTATAATACTTCATGTTGACTAGAGTTGACTGGAAAACTGGTTTTCTGTCCCGTAGGAAAATGAGAGTTCCAGATTTTTTGTTGTTGTTGTTGTTCTGAAGTGTCAAACCTTGGATTTCCTGTGAAGGGAAATATCCTGATTTGGGTGCCACCAATCTCAGATATCACTGTCCCTCTATGCAATTCCTTCTTCCTGTTTTGTGTCCAGATTAGATAGAGGGGGAAGAGAGACACCCCTCCCCCCCAGACAGGAGATGGAAGGGTGAGGAGGGGGACGGGAAATCCATGTGCCTGAGACACGAAGGAACACATTCACTATCACCATTGCTGCTACCACCACTCTTCCCATCAAAACTTTCATCAAAGTTGACATGTTCCTGCAAAACAGCATTTTCCGATGGAAAACGATCTTGTTGGAAATTTTTTCAACCAGCTCTAATGTTGACCTGGTTGTTGGGATGTTTACTGTTTGGATATATTGGTTTAGCTTCATAGGAGACAGAAAGGACAAGCAAGCTGGAAGGAAACAATGGCTTAAGATAAACCACCCCTCAGTGAACACTAAGGGTTCTTAAGAGACAATGTCCAAACTATTAACTGTGAAGTATCTACCTCCTGACTCCAGCCAGCTTACAGGACCAATTTTGACAAGCAGGGCCAAAGCCTGGAAATTGACAAGCAAAAAGATAACAGTTTAGAAAGAGACTCCCTTTCAAGAGGGGGTAGCTGTTTAGAGAGTTGTTTGGGGAAGGCAGACTGAGATGGGCACCTGCTGGGTGTCTGAAGATGCTTAGGCTACCATCAGCGGAGAGTAAGCCTGGAGGTAAGATAGATATGCATGCAGGTTTTACAATCCCTCTTCTTTAACTATTTTGGTTTTGAGAAGGCCATCTGATCATGATATACGCCACTGGTCACAGACTCCTGAAGGAAAGAACCATAAGTGCCAAATTCAGTCAGATCCATTGAGTAAGCATGGTTAATACACAGAGTGCTGTAGTCCAGGGCCCGGTCTAATAAGGCTTGTCTGCACAGAGACACTCAGGAAAGTTAAGATGCATCAACTAAAGCTCTGAAGTGAATGTGTGTTAAATCCCTGTGTTAACACTCCTATTCAGGAGTAAAGTGGCCTGAGTTTGTTGTAGCTTAATCCTAGGAGAGTATCCACTCGGGGTTTGATGCATTTGATGCATTTTAACTGCAGAGTACAGTAGAACTTCAGAGTTACGAACACCTCAGGAATGGAGGATGTTCGTAACTCTGAAATGTTTGTAACTCTGAACAAAATGTTATGGTTGTTCTTTCAAAAGATTACAACTGAACATTGATTTAATATAACTTTGAAACTTTACTGTGCAGAAGAAAAAATGCTGCTTTCCCTTTATTTTTTTAGTAGTTTACATTTAAGACAGTACTATACTGTATTTGCTTTGTGTGTGTGTGTGTGTGTGTGTGTGTGTGTGTCTCTCTTTCTCTGCTGCTGCCTGATTATGTACTTCTAGTTCCAAATGAGGCGTGTGGTTAACTGGTCAGTTCGTAATGCTGGTGTTCATAACTCTGAGGTTCTACTGTATTTTCACAGCTTCAGTTAATTTGTCTTAACTCTCTTGAGTGCCCCCATGTAGACATACCCTCAGAGGGGAGAACTGCAGAATTCCACCTCAGTATAGGTAAAGGCACCAGGCTTGGACCTGACTCAGGAGGGGCGCGGCACTCAGAGAGACTAGAAAGGTGACAGAGATGTAGCTAGCCTTGAAGCCATGACAAATACTTGTCTCTCTCACAATTCAGCCGCCTTGTTCATTAAGATTGCAAGTCCTTCAGGGCAAAAATTGTCTCTTAGGCTATGTCTACACTGCTCACCTTACAATGGCATGGCTGTGCCACTGCAGCCGCACTGTTGTAAGATGCGCATTGTAGCCGCTCTTTTATCACCAGGAGAGAGCTCCCCCGGTGACAAAATAAAACCACCCCCAACGAGGGGCGGTAGCTTTGTTGACGGGAGAGTCTCCCAATGATGAAGCACTGTCCACACTGGTGATTTTCATCACCCCTGAGCAACAAGTTTTAACAACGAAAGTGCAGTGTAGACAAAGCCTTACTGTGTGTTTTACAAAAAGAAGGTGTGGTCTCATCCCCGAAGAGCTGACAGCTGAAAAGACAAAACAGGCCGACTAATGAAGAGGGGGGATACAACACATGAGGAAAGTAGCAAAGATGGTGATTGGCTGCATTTTGATAATGCCTGCTTTCTCAGCCCTTCTGAGTTTCACCCCAAAACTGAAAATAGCCTTCACTGTACAATGTTTCAATCTATTTTTTTTGGCTCTATGAAAATCTGTTCCTTGAAATGATTCCTCCTTTGTTCAGAGCTCATTCTGATTGCCCTCGTGAATCTTTTTGTGCCATTTATTCTGTTGTTTAATTTACTGTTAGAAGTTGGCAATAGGATTAATTTATCTTTAAAACTCTGGCAATATCTAGTTAAATCAGACATTTGTTAAATCTTTTTAGAAATGACTTATTTTTTTTCTTCTTCTTTATTGTAGGTTTCATATATACTGGAGAAGTTGTGCATCGAATGCTAACAGCTACGCAATACATTGCACCCTTGATGGCAAATTTTGACCCCAGTGTGTCAAGAAATTCAACAGTGAGATACTTTGATAATGGTATGTGATAGTCTTACATAAATGAATTTATCTATCCCTTGGCTATTTATATTTTCCTAAATAGCTTTTAAAAGAAAAGATGAAGGCTACTTAAAATATTGTATGTGGCTAATAGGCCATCTAAAGAATGTGGATAAATATTCGTAAAATGGATTCTAAAACATGGTTAGACATTTATGAATGGATTGTATTAAACAGTTTAAAAAAACCCCACAGATGGTAGAACATGTAATACCACTTCTAGACTTGAAATATACTTTATCATTTTAAAGAGGAAAATCTATCTCCTACCAAGGTGCATAGCCCTCTTGATTCATTTGTGTAGTAAGTCCTGTCCATCCAGTAGCTATAAAGAAAATAGCCTTGTGAGATGTAATATTAAGCATACACAGAGGCAGGGCATGTCTGAGGTTAATAAACCTGTCACTGATTAAATGGGCAGTGTGCCCCAGTATAGGAATTCAATAAACTTCTCTATACTAGCAGTCCTTCATAGGAAAATCTGAAAAGCTAAAAAGCAAAGTGAAATGTTATACTTACGGCTACTCCTTGGGATACATTTCTAAAGCATTAAATATGAGGATTGTAGTCATGTAGTCTGTTAAAAATCAGCATTTTGAAAGCTTGATCCTCTGCGATGAAATGACATCTAATGCCTTAACTCAGCTCTGATCTCTAGTGGCAAATCTAGTGATGCCACACAAGATACTGATTCTATATTTCATATTTAAAACTTTAGGGTACAATTTTAAAACATGTATGCTTAAAATTAGGCATCTAAGGCCAATATTTTCAACAGCAGGAGCCTAAAATTAGAAGGACTGCTTTATATTTATGTTTATATTAATAGGGACTGTGCCTATTCCTGAGAAGGGAGAGTGGCTGGGCCTGGAAGTGCCCACTCTACAAAACATTCTTTTTGTATTTGCTTTCTATGAATATTCTAACAAATGAATTTATGGGGAGGAGAGTGAATTGTAAGCACATTTTATGCAATCGTTGTGACTATATTTCATGTTTGTAATCATGAGTATTCATGCCAGAAAGTTATGCTCATCCAAACAGAAATCAGCAGTGCCTATATGTCAATCACAGTCCAGTAATTTTTTTGCAGAGTTTATCTGACAAAACTATTCAAATAAATACATTTGAGAAAACCGTGCTTCCTTTGCAGACGATTTACAAAGAAAAAAGTGGTGACATTCATCCAATACATTTTTTGACATGAATTGTTCTGCCAGCTGTGGTCCTAACATAGCAGTGTGTTTGGTCAGCTATTTTATTTCTTCTTAAAGTTATGTTTGCTGAGAAAGATAAAGGCTATATGGAGAATTTCCATTGTCATTAATTGTTAATCCAGCTATACAACCAATTAGGTGCTATTGTTGAACCTGTATTGTTGATGTAGCACTACGTCTGTGTATCTATATACACCTCTACCTCGATATAACACTGTCCTCGGGAGCCAAAAAAATCTTACCGCGTTATAGGTGAAACCGCATTATATTGAACTTGCTTTGATCCGCCGGAGTGCGCAGCCCTCCCCTCCCCCCCGGAGTACTGCTTTACCATGTTATATCCGAATTCGTGTTATATTGGGTTGCGTTATGTCGGGGTAGAGGTGTATGTGTGTATTTATATTATATGTCATATACATGAATGACAAATGCAAATCCCTGCAGATATAATGGAGCTACAGGTGTGCCATAACCACTGAGGGAACCTGGCTAACTGAAAGGGATCTGAATGTCCTTGAGGAGGAACTGCTTAGGCTCCATACCTCCCTAACATAATTCCTTGATCCCTGGGAGGGGCAGACTCCATTACATTGCCCTTAAAGTGATGGGGCTAGGCCTCAGAGTATGTGTCCACCCTTGGAAGTAGCTAACATTTCCATAATCATGAAGTTCTGCTCTGCTGCATGCGCTTTAGGACCAAGGATTTGGCTGGTTACTGTAAATGAAAAGAAAGAGAATAAGTCACATCCTCAGCTACATAGTTCTGTTTTTGCCTTTGTCATTCTCCCTCTGCTGTTTCTCCTGGAAGTGCATTAGTTACTTTGGAAATAATTCTGTATCAATATGGGTAGAGCTTAGTGACCTACCCGTGTTGTCACCTCTCATGGAACCCAGCCCAGCAGACAGCTCCCCTGGGGAAAAAGAGCCAGTGCCACTGAAGCTGCTAACTCCCACTTATGCACAGGAGGGCTGAGATCCATAGGGGGAGCAGAGTCTGGCCCATTGATGAATTTTCGTTTGTAACATTATGCAGGTGAAAATGAATCCTGAAATGGGAAAGGTCCTTTTAAAATTAAAATTTAAAATAATCTACTTAGCATTCAAAAATGAGCTTTCATGCTTATTGCTGTCTATGAAGAATACATTGCGTACAGTATTGATTTATGCGCTAAGACCATGAAATATACACTTGCAAATGATGTGATAGACTTGCATGTTCATAGTTTCCTAAAACATATTGGCAAAAAACAGGCATATAAGCTATTGTGCTAAAGATCTATGGCTGAGGAGTTTGCAGGATGCATCCAACGTGTTGAGCTACAGGCATATTGACCCACCTTGAAGCATCTTCGTGACACTACACAAGAAATGAAATAGAGGTTTTGTGAATCAAAGCACATAACTCCCATTAGTGTTAAAGGGAGATGTGCACTGGGGGAAGGATATAGTCCTAAATATGAAAAAGACATTTTCAGTAAACACTGTTGTGGTGATAAATTCCTTTCAGCCTAGCTGCCTCAATGTGTTTTGTAACCTCTCATCATCTGTAAAACATGTTTGCAGGGCATGTGAGTCACTTGAGGGTACATTTTTAGTGTGGTTCATGGGGATCCAGCCAGACAGTTCCCATGAATATTAATAGGCCTTTTGCAACTAAATCTCTGCACACCTAAGTCCGCATTTAGCCCCATCTATGGCTTTTTAGTGGCTTTAATTTAAACTGTATAGTTAATATTTATTGGCAACCCCTAGTATTCTTCAGCATTCAGAAACACAGTGAAACCTTACAGTGTACAGAAAAATTAATGTTGTTTATATTGCTGCATTGTTAATGGAGGAAACTGAATACCTTAAATAATCACTTTTTCAATACCAGCAATTCCATTAACTTTTCAACCTTGATAGTCATTGGTTTATAGGATAAATGAAGGACATTGTGGTGTTGTGATTAAAGCAGCAAACTTGGAGTAGGAATACTGGGTTCGGTTCTTGATAATTGACACTGACTCACTCTATGACTTTAGGCAAGTCACTTAATCTGTCTTGACTCAAATTTATCTATATAATTGATATAATTAATTATAACACTGTAATATCACATGTTACAAGAGGGTTTGGTGCTCAAGTAATGTTTATAAGATTTGTGGTGCTTTGAGGTTTTTGACTGAAATATGATATATAGGGACAAAGTATTGTTTTTATTTAACTTCAGTAAATGCTTACACTAATGTTAATGAATATTTTTCTTGTGTTTTTCTTCCCCTCTCTGGGGCTCACAGGCACAGCGCTTGTTGTCCAATGGGATCATGTACATCTGCAGGATAATTACAACCTAGGCAGTTTCACTTTTCAGGCTACCCTTCTCAATGATGGGCGTATCATTTTTGGATATAAAGAAGTAAGTTGCGTCTGAAAACTATCATTTGAATCATTATATCACTTTACAATCCCACAATTTCTGTCTGTCAGGACTTACTCTGTATAATGTTTAGTTTGGTTACTTGAAAGTTCAAATGTGTCAAAATCACTTTTATATTTTGCTACACATAAGATCCCTGTTCTGCTGAAACTTGAATTCCTTTGTAAACCTGAAGGTCATATGATTACCTTGAAAACCGTGGCTTGAATATCACAGTTGGTGAATTTCATTTGACTGTAAGGTGATACTTTTCTGGATGTTTTCAGTGCTGATTGTTTAGTAAAGTCCTAGCGGGGGTTGGGAAGTGGAATCTAATTTGATGGATTAGTTTAGCTAGATTTGGCCCTTTTGTAAATATTGTATACATAGTAGTTGCCATTAACAAGTGACCATTTACCAATAGCTACCATACCTTGGCATCTGAGACACTGCAATATTTTCCTGTATATAAATAAATAACTGTCGTATCTCACTGTTAGCTCTGTGTGGCGTTTTCAGGTTATATGTAGATTGGAGACAGATTGTTTGTCCCTCTTGGTAGCAGAAAAGTGTTGGGTGGTGGCAAACAAAGAGTCTTTTCTGCTTCAGTTTTGCTCGCTTAGGCTCTTGGAAGTGCTTCAGAAGCTTAGAGTTGTGACCTACACTTTGGACTCACTTCTTTCCTTGCTGATAAAATGAGTTGGGGGGATGTTTTCTAGTCAATTTCATTCAAAGTTGTTTGTCCACCTTGTTACTTATGTTCACAGTGACAAGATACTTTTTAATCTCATTTTGGCAAGGAGATTTTGACTTTTCCTTTTGGATGTGGACCTGCCTATGGTTATTAATTTTGTAGAAGGGAAGGATGTGGCTAGGGTGTGGCCTGGGATTCAGAAGATAAATTTCCTACCCTGCGACAGACATCCTGTATAAGTACAGGCAGGTCACTTAATCTCTCTCTGTCTCAGTTCTCCATCTGTAACATGGGGATAATAGTACTTCCCTAGACTGTATTAAAGTCTTGGATACCACAGTAATGGGGCCATATAAGCACCTGCTATAGATAAATGCCCCTTGTCACCTCCAGACTGGATTATTACAATGGAAAATTAATGGGGCTAATTCTTAAGACCACTTGGAAACCTCACGTAGTGTCAAATGTGTAGGAGTGCCTACTTAGCTGTGTATCTCACAGGGGACAATGCTGTGTTTGTGATCCTCTCCAACTTTGAATTCATTTCTGGATGTTACACAAGATGTTAGTTTTGATTTATAAAAATGTAACTTGTTTGACTTTGGAACAGATTTTCCCTCTTGGTACATTAGCACAGCACTCTGATCTTCAGGGTATGCAGCAAGACTTACATTTTCCCCCTGGCTCTCAAAGAGGAGGAAGGGTTAATAGGAAGGTTTAAATCCTGTGTCTTGAATGCTGTGTCATCATTTACACCTATGCAGAGTGGGTGTCAGAGACTGTCATTTTGATTTGGTAACATTTTACAGTCATTTTGCACTCATTTTGTATAGGTATAAATATTAATAAAAGGGGCCAGGCACTCCGATACCACCACATTTGCTCCAAAGAGAAACTTCAGAATCAGAACACACATCTAAACACACTTAAAAACTGCCTTCTCTAAAGAAGGCAACTCCACCAGAGAAGTAAATCACATCATGGAAAAGGCCACCCAAATACCCCAGGAGAACCTGCTTCAATAGAGAAGAAAAACCTCACAGACTTCAGACCCCTAGTTGCCACCTCCCACCCCAGACTGGAACCCATATAGAATCATAGAATATTAGGGTTGGAAGAGACCTCAGGAGGTCATCTAGTCCCTGCTTAAAGCAGGACCAATACCAACTAAATCATCCCAGCCAAGGCTTTGTCAAGCCAGACCTTAAAAACCTCTAAGGATGGAGATTCCACCACCTCCCTAGGTAACCCATTCCAGTGCTTCACCACCCTCCTAGTGAAACAGTGTTTCCAAATATCCAACCTAGACCTCCCCCACTGCAACTTGAGACCATTGCTCCTTGTTCTGTCATCTGCCACCACTGAGAACAACCTAGCTCCATCCCCTTTGGAACCCTCCTTCAGGTAGTTGAAGGATGCCATCAAATCCCTCCTCACTCTTCTCTTCTGCAGACTAAATAACCTCAGTTCCCTCAGCCTCTCCTTGTAAGTCATGTGGGGATCCTCAAACAATTACAATCCATATTTAATGGGGACCACATCCTGAAAGAAATCATTGCTGAACTCCCTCTTCTGGCCATCAGACAACCCCCCAGTCTTTCCCAGCTCATCATCAGAAGCAAGCTCTACACAGAGTAGGACCTATGAACTCAAAGCAGCACCAGACCCTGCCAGTACTCACTGCTATGACGATCAATACCCCCCCAACACATCTTTCAAGATTCACGGGTCCTACAGATGCTTTTCACAACGTGTGGTATACCTCATCCAGTGCACTAAATACTCCAACAGCATCTGTGTGGGTGAAACCAGACAATTACTGTGCTCTTGAATGAATTCACACAGAAAAAATGATAAAAGAGAAAAACACCACATTACTTGTGGGCAGACACTGCATAACTGATCTTTCAATACTTGTCCTCAAAGGAAATCTGCTTGACATCTTCTAAAAGTGAGCCTGAGAGCTTAAATTCATAACTCTGCTAGACACCAGAAATCATGGACTGAAAAGGGACACTGGTTTTATGTCTCATTACACAATTTGTAACACACCACACTGCCTGCTACTCCTAATTGCCCACTTCAAAACACTTTGTACATAACAATCTAACTCCCAGTTGCCCATTTCATTTCAAGTGACTACCTCCAACATGCATTACCTCTTCTGCTGGACAATCTGTCCCATATTGTATTTAGCTCAAACACTCTGCTTCCTTTCCCAGAACTGAGGAAGAGCTCTGTGTATCCTGAAAGCTTGTACCTTCCATCAGCAGAAAGTTGGTCCAATAAAATATATTACTTCACCTACCTTGTCTCTCTCATAACCTGGAAGCAACATGGCTACAAGAACATGCAAAGTACAAAAGTTAGACATGTGGCAAAAAAGTTGGCCAATAATACTGAGACACTGAGAGTCAACTGTTATCTATAAGGAATCAAGATTAAAAATAACTCTGACTACATGCTTCAGGGTATTGGGAGTGGAGTGGAAACTAAAGCACCTTACCTGAAGCTTTCACGTCTCGCTCCTATTTATTCAAACAATCTGAGATTTCCTTTTTCATATCCTTCTTTCTGTCATCCTGGCCCACTACAGGCCTTCTGACCCCATAAATACTGTGATGTTGTATTGAAGCAAGGTCTCACGTCCGGCTTAACAGAGTTCTAGAGAGCTGTGCTATTAAAATCTTGCACATTCTGTGAACTCCCTGGTCAGGTGTACTCCAGAGGTATTTTGCATTGCTTACCTTCAAAGCCCAAGGAGACTCTGAACTCATGTGTTGAAAACAGCAGCTAGCCCAGCAGAGATTGTTAGCACTACTAAGACTTCAGAATGTGTTCCAGGAAAAGCAGGAGGTAATTTGGATTTGGGAAGAGGGAGCTGAATTTTCAAAACTAAGTATTTAAGTTCTCTACCAAATACGGGCTTGGGTTTAGTCTAGTTCTTTTTTTCTCTGAACTTGTTTATCCATCCCTAAATAAGTATTTTTATCATCCCCTTTTCTAGTGTATCTTTCTGATATTCCTTTTGCATTATAATATCAGAATTGATTTACAAGAATGTAAATATACTTTGTATAAGCCAAAGGCTTCTGTGTATTATAAATTCCTATGAGGAAAGAAACTAGAAACATTTTCAAGTAAGTTGAATGTTTATTTTTTAGTTTGTTTACTGTATACACATTTTCTCTTTGAATGCTGCTTTGCTAATACTTAATGTTATTCAGCATGCTGAACCTCACTGAAAGTGTATTATATTGTCTAACTAATGCAGTTTACATTAATGAATATTTTACTGGTAGTTTGTAATGCTTAGGACACACTGAAGTGAGAATTCAGTTTTGTCAGTAGAGGATATTAATAAACAATCTGCAGGGGAATGTGCGTATGTATGTTTTAATCGTGACTGCCCTCTGCTTCTATAGTAAATCTCAGAGAAGGTCAGTTTTTAAGAGCTTTACAGTTTATTAAAGAAAATAGCTTTTTAATCCAGTCTTCTGTTGGAAGTACTTAAAGCTAATGTTCCTTAGGCCAGGTCTACACTACAGAGTTGGGTAGACATAAGACAGCTTACATCGACCTAACTCTGTAAGTGTCTATGCTACAGCATTGCTCCCCTGATTTAAGTCCCCCACTACACTGACATAACTTCACTTCCACAAGAGGTGCAGTGTTTAGGTCGATGTAGTTAGACCAAGGCAGTGTCTGTGTACTGCATTACTTACATTGCCTGTCAGCTCCGCATCCTGCCTGGCACTGAGAGGCCGGATTCTCAGCTCAGTATAGATCTCCCAGCTGGAGCCCATGGCTGATGGCTCTCAGTGCCTGGCATCCGGGCTCCCAAGTCCCACAAGAACAAACCCTTAATCCCAGTCCTTCTCAGTCCTGTGCAGTGGGGCCAGGGACACATACTCAGTCTCACCAGGCACAGTCAATATAAAGGGCATCTTCTTCTCTGACCCTTATTATTGTGTTTTTCCTGTAGCTGCTCCAGCTCGCCTTTCAGCTGGCTCATCTCATAGGCCATATCTATACTACAAAGGTAAGTCGACTTTATGTAAGTCGACATTGAGCCTTTGATTTAAGCAAGTCGATCTTGCGTGTCCACATTATGCTCATTGTGTCTGTGGAGTGCATCCTCACTAGCAGGGCTTGCATCGACGCATGGAACACTGCACTGTGGGTAGCTATCCCACAGTGGTGCCTTCCCTGGCATCATGCTCCTCTGCCAACTGGTCCTGTGAAGGGATAGGCTCCAGGGTTAAAAACAGTTCTTGGCTGTCGGGAAGAATAGATCCTCCACTTGCCTGCCTCACATTCTCCTCTTCCTCCTCCTCGTTGTTGCTCAAGTTCTCTTAGGGCTCCTGGGAGGTATCCATGGAGTGTTTTGGGGTAGTGATGGGGTCTCTGCTGAAAATCACATGCAGCTCCTCATAAAAGCGGCATGTCTGTGGGGCAGAACCAGAATGACTGTTCACCTCCCTTGTCTTCTGGTACGCTTGCCAAAGCTCCTTTATTTTCATGCAGCACTGCTGCATGTCCCTGGTGTAGCCCTTCTCCCCCATGCCCTGCACGATCTTGGCATAGATGTCAGCGTTTCTTCTGCTGGATCGGAGATCTGCCTGCACAGACTCTTCTCCCCACACAGCAATAATATCCAGCGCCTCCTGTGTACTCCAGGCTGGAGTGCGTTTGCGGCCTTGAGTCTCCATGATCAGCTGTGCGGGCAAGCTCTTCACGAGCTCTTCTGATTTACGGGAGATAATGCTGCCTGCTTTTTATTTACAATGTCAACTGAAAGTGAGAACAGGCATTCACATGCCACTGTTGTAGCCGGCATTGCAAGGTATTTATGTGCCAGATATGCTAAACATTTGCATGCCCCTTCATGCCTCGGCCATCATTCCAGAGGACATACTTTCATGCTTATGACAGGTTCTGCTCGATAACGATCCAAAGCAGTGAGGACCGATACATGTTCATTTTCATCATCTGAGTCAGATGCCACCAGCAGAATGCTGATTTTCTTTTTTGGTGGTTCAGGTTCTGTAGTTTCTGCTCTTCGGAGTGTTGCTCTTCTAAGGCGTCTGAAAGCATGCTCCACACCTCGTCCCTCTCAGATTTTGAACGGCACTTCAGATTCTTAAATCTTGGGTCGAGTGCTGTAGCTATCTTTAGAAATCTCACATTGGTACCTTCTTTGCATTTTGTCAAATCTGCAGTGAAAGTGTTCTTAAATCGAACATGTACTGGGTCAGCATACGAGACTGCCATAACACGAAATATATGGCAGAATGCAAGTATAACCACAGAGCAGGAGACATACAATTCTCCCCCAAGGAGTTCAGTCACAAATTTAATTAACACATTATTTTTGTAATGAGCGTTACATTTGTAAGTTGCACTTTCACAATTAAGAAATTGCACTACAGTACTTGTCTGATGTGAATTGAAAAATACTATTTCTTTTGCTTATCTTTTTTTACAGTGCAAATGTTCGTAATCAAAAATAATATTAGGTGAGCATTGTACACTTCGTATTCTGAGTTATAATTGAAATCAATATTTTTGAAAATGTAGAAAAACACCCAACAATATTTATAATAAATATCAATTGGTATTCTATTATTGTTTAGCAGCATGATTAAAACTGCGATTAATCGTGATTAATTTTTTAAAGTGAGTTAATTTGTTTTGAGTTAATTGCTTGAGTTAACTGCGATTAATTGACAGCCCTGATTCCCATGATAGCCCTACACAGTACTGCCATAACTGCAGCCTCCATAGTTGTGCCCTTCTCAGAGACGCTGCTCCTTTGAGGCCCTGCCTGGGTCCTCGCTGCACATTGATCAGCCCAAGGCCCTGCCTGGGTCCCCACTATACAGTGTTTTACCTCTGACACTAGCTTCCACTCCCCAGTACCCTCCTCTGCGTCAGTGCCTCCACCTGGGGAATTATTTCCCTCACTCTTCAAGGCCCTCCACCTCCACAGACACCATCTTTCCCAAGTTCCCGCTTCAAAGGGCAGAACCACCTGATGTGTCCCGTTTTCACACACCTGAAACACTCAGGTCCCTTCCTACCCCTCCTGGTCCAAACCTCTCAGTAGTCACACCACTACCTGGGGCAGGGACGTGTGAAGGAATTTAAATCTGACCCCTTTTGGAGGGGCACGTCTGTAGCCCCAGCCCCTCCTGCCCCCGCCCCGGTCCTGACCCCGGCCCCGGGAGGAGCTCGCTCTTCTCCTCCTCCCTCCCCCCTACCCGTACCCAGGCCCGCGGAGGAGCTTGCTCTTCCCTGCCCTAGCCCCCTGCCCCAGCCCCAGCCTTGGCTTTCCCCCCACTCCTACTCCAGGAGGAGCTCGCTCTTCTCCTCCCCACCCTCGGCCCCTGGAGCAGCTCGTTCTTCCTTGGCCCTGGGGCCGGAGAAGTTCTGTGCCCCCAACAATTATGGGGGAGGCCATGCTGCTGCTTTCCCCACCCCACCCCCTTTTGCACGCCTCTGACTGGGGCACCCAAATCTTCAGTGTCAGTCTACATTCCTACAGTCTACATTCTTAGTGGGGCAGTACCTTCTAATGTCCTTACCCGTCCCTCCACAACAAAAGCATATACCACCTGAGAACCCTATCGTCCTTGCCCCTTCTTGAACTGCAGTAATCTGCGCTGGGTTCCTCGCTGGATCTCCCCCATTTCTACGGTGCTACCCTGTGACAGACTCGATATGAAAGCATTATTGGAAAACATTTAATTAGATTTCTGATCCAGTTTATTGGTTCTGAACTTTAGGATCTTGGGTTGTTGGCGATTGTTAGAGATTGATTCCATGCTTAACATCTCATTAGAATAAGCACACGAAAGCCGAAATCTGCAGGGAATTTGGCAAAATCTGTGAAGATATTTCTGCTCCAAATCTTTGTGCAGATGGCTCTATTTGTGTTTTCCATATTACATGGCTCCAATCTCCTATTTTAATACCCGATATCACCATTAGACACAAAATTAGACATTCACAATTTTTATTTTATGGGAACACTTGATATCATTTACATCTCAGGCTACCAGTTTTGTGGACACAGTTAGATAGTTACACAAACACACACAAACTTGAACTGCACCTGTAGTTTTTTGTGACCATGAAACTCCTGTTACTTAGCTCATCTAGTCTGACCCCTCTGTATCTTGCAGATCTTATTCACTGCATCTTCCTCCAGCAATGTCTTATTTAACCTCATCTTGAATAGCTAAATGGATGATGCCTTTTATGGTCTCTTTTCCTCCAGTTTAAGAATATTTCTTTCATATGCAGCCTAAGCTTTTCCTCCTTTGTCCTACAGTCTTCTGAGGTTGTGATTAATTCCCTTCTTTCATTTATACTCTCACTTTGAAGGAGTTTTCTAGACTCTGATTATATCCCCTTTGAGTGTTATATTTTGGAGTCTATGAAAATATTGTTCCTTCAGACTCTTTTCATATATATTGTCCTCCAATGCTTGTACTAATCTGAATATATTCTTATGTTTTTCTGTATCTTTCCCAAACTGTGGAGACAAGAACTACATAAAATATTCCAGGAACAGTTGCACCAAAAAGTAAATGGAATGCCAGGATATAAAGATTCCTAAGGAGGATACATATGTCATCTGGATGAGTTTGCTATGCTGATCAATATTTAATAGTAGATATTAAGTTCAGATAATTAAGCCATCAAGTTAACCCTCCCATTAAAATGAACATGGAAGCCAATACTTTTCTAGGGCAGTATCGTTCCCATCTATTTGGCTGCAGATCCAGACAGGATTGTAACAATTGTCATTGTCCAGTCTAGCTGAACACAAAAGGAAGGAAAGAAGTGTTTTGTTTTGTTTTAAAAAAGAGGTGATTATGTGAATATTGTTAAATAGGCTGTAAATCAAAGTAGGATAAAATTAAAATCAACAGTTTCCGTCTATATTAAAACTTCGTTTAGGCACGCTGCATCCTTCTTATAATATGTTTAAACTTCTATTTTATATCTGTTAAACACACACTATACACTCATTCTGGCAGTACTGTTATTTTTAGCCTTGAATTTCTTGATGTAAAAAATTAATATTTAATGCACATCAATCTATTTTCTCTTCCAGATTCCTGTCTCAGTGACACAGATAAGTTCAACCAATCACCCAGTGAAAGTGGGACTGTCGGATGCATTTGTGGTGGTGCATAGGATCCAGCAAATTCCTAGTATGTAATAAAAGTTCTGTATGATGTGAACCAGTGTGGAGGTGGGGAAGCAAATCTTGCATGGAGGCGGATTTAACTGAACAACAAATCACTTAGCTAATTTCAGTTTGTTAATTCAAATGCAATTTGATGTGATTTATAGATCTCACTGTGGCTTCCTGTTTTGTTACTTCTCTTGAACTGATGACTTAAGTACAATAAAATAATTAAAGAGTCAGACAAAGTAAAATAAATCAACCAACACAATTCTGTATTCCATATAGGATATTCCACCTTAGTTGCTGCAATATGTTTCTTTATTAGTAAATGGGAACAAATAATCTGTGCATAGAATGCCTTTGTACCTAGGTGAAAGATAAAATCATCCTTTCAAAGTTGGATGTTTTTTTCTGAGAACACATTCCACACTGTGAATGTCAGACCACATACCTTCCTTTCAGTGAGGGGAAGGGAGAGAAGACACAGAAATTAACTAGTGTTTTGTGTTTGCATAATCTTTTCAGTTACACTGCTTTTTGCCTTTTCATTTTCTCTGAGGTTAAAGGTGTTATAAAAGCTTTAAAATACTCATCTTACTTAAAATTAAAACTAGTCATCACTCCTTATTTTGTTATCACTTGGTGTTCGTATACCTTGATCTTAGCTCGACTTCAGTTGCACCATTAAAGATTCCAATGCACACTTCATTTTCTAGGTGCGCTGTCTTTACAAATGTACTTTGGGCCAGATTGTCCAGTACACCTTAGGGAAGGCCCCTGGCAGCAGGATGTGCTTGGAAAAAAGGTGCAGAGAAACAAGCTGCCCAAGACTGTCCCTAGTGCTTTAGGACTGTATAAGCAGTCCCCAAAGTGGACAGTGCTGGCAGGGGTGTGGCATAGCCAAACCTGATGTGAGCTGACCTGATTCAGCCCATCCCCAAAGCAGCCTGCAGGCTGGGCTACCATGAAAATTAAAGCTGCATTCAACCCTTACAAATGCGTTTTCTATCCCTGCACTAGCAGGAGTAAGTCTGGCCTGACACATGTCATTTAATGGCAAATGGTAACATTACCAAATGGAAAACATAACCTCTGCTTGTGTGGACTCGTTCATTCCAAGAGTTCAATGCTTTGCAAAATGGGTAAGGATTTTTATCCTCACTTTATATTCTAAGGTGCCAAAGTGGATAAGGGCCGCCCAGATGGAGTGGATAAAAGTTGTAGGTGTTCATTGCCCCTTGGGAGTAAGCACTAAGGATTTGATCCAATGCTCTTTGAAGTCAGTAGAAATATTCTAATTTATTTTAATGGGCATTGGATTACAGCCTAAGGAATTGCCCAAGATCACACAGCAAGTCTGTAGAAGAGCTGCAAATGGAAACTAAGTCTCTTGCATCTAATCCCCTGTACTAGACACGACTGAAAGGACTTTTCGTTATATTTACAAATTTAGAACATATGGCATGCATGTGTTATGCCTCAGACATCATTCTAGCTTGAAATTTTGTATACATATAAGCATATCTCACACGTACCCAATTTTACTTTTCCCTAACATTATTATGTTTGAATTTATAGTCATCTAATGAATTTCACGGTTGCAATATTTGTAATGCCTAATTTTGAGGATATATTAACTTTTCATCTACATGGGTGGTTGGGGGGGGGGATTGTTTGTTGCCCTCCCCCCGATTTTATGAAGTGACACTAATTTACCAGCGCAGATATTATAGAGTGTAATTTTAAGCTTATTCTGCTCATTTTGTCATCTCTGGTAAATGGCAGATAAGCAAACTGCAAATTGGTAAGCCGTGGAATTGCAGCGGCTATTTTGATTGTTTCCTTTCTACACCACCTACTGTACTCTTTAGGTTGTGCTACTTTGACTTCTTCACTTACAGGAGAGTACTGTTTTGTGAAGGGTGGAAATTCTTGGTAACTCTGTTGCTTACTAGCTTGCAGTTCTTGAGGGATGTATTATTATTCAAGGGAATGGCCAATTTGCAGTTGACTTTCTTGGAGTCAAATAGTACTTTCAACAGAACAAGTTTATATTAGTATGTGCCAGCAATATAACAGTATCCTGACAGAACTGTTAAATAGTGTTGGCCTGTAGAGAGCCAATATCAGCTGCTCTTTAAGTATGCATGTTCTTGCATTCTTGTCTTTCAGAGGTGTTAAATCAACCATGGTTCCAGTCAATTACTGAAAAAGTGAAATAAAATATAGTTGTTTTAGTTTATTTGTTGGTTCTTTAGGACACAGAAAGAATATAAATTGCTGCTTACTTTGTCCCTGAAGAAGGCACAGAGTTCCTATAGCTGTGTTATTAGTTCTTGTCTAATATTTTAGCTAGGACTTTGCATCAACTGGCTAGACAGGATGGGAAACTGTAAATTGGAATATCAATTTCACATAGGGCCTCCTTTATAACTCTTTTAGAAAAGAGCTTACAGTTCATAATTTGTGTTGATTTATATGTTAAATGTTCAGCAACCTCCATGTCGTGCTCAAGAATTGGTTGACTTCGTACTGCGAAGTTGGGGAAATGCCCTCAGTCTTCTTGTACTAATGCCTTTTCTCTTGATGCTTGAAAAGCTGTTGTTTCAACCTGCTCGCTAGGTGCCACTTCCATTTATGGCAATGGGACAAGGGCATGTTTCCTGTGGAACGATAATGAAAATTAAGTTCAATGCTACTTGAAGTGAACTTCCAGCGTAGATAGCTAGTATACACTCATGGCAGATCAGTCCCATTAGTGACTTGGAAACAGAACATCATCCAGAGATGGATTTGGAATCTATTTCAACACTTCAAACCTGCTTTGGTATACTATAGAAGGTAAATGAATTAGAATTTGGATAGATTAGGAGTGAGGTTCCTTGAACTGTCTACAATAAATGCTTATTCCAGAAAAATAAAGCCTTTGGCTTTGCATTGAATGTATACTAGTGTAACTGGCCAGAATCTGTTCTCAGGCATACCAGTATAAATCCAGTATAATTATAATGAAGAAAATAACATTCTCTAGATTTACAGCCATGTACAGTAACCGAGTGCTTTCTCACTGTAAGGAGCAAGCATTTTCCTTTCACAGAGCAGCAGAGATGTAGCACATAATACGTGCAGTGTGTTTTTACATTGTTCAACCAGTTGAACTTCTCTTGATTGAGCAGAGCTCTCTTTAAATACACAACTAGGTGTTTGACCTTTTGTGTACCTATAATCCTTGTTAGTCTTTGTCAAAAGGATTCACTTTCTCTATATATGGCATTTCTGGCATTTTCCTCTATAGTACAGGCTAATGGGTGTGAGAAATCTGAGGTGAACCTCACTTTACCAGGACCTTTATTGGACATATAATCAAAACTTTTCCAGATGTTCTAACATCAGTGGATGCAAACTCAAAATGCCAAAAGTGAAATTTCTTTGACTTATTTCCAAAATTCTTCATTTGGGTCAGTTCATCTTCTGTTATACAAGAGAGTTTATTCTTTGGTGGCTTCTAAATGGTAGGCAGCAGCTGATTTACATTTGATCTTTTTAACTTGTGTCACCATTGTTCAGTACAAAATGTAACCATGGTATGTTGGCTATTATTAGGCACAGACAGATAATAAGCTTTTGTATTTAAAACAAAAAACCAGCACAATTGGCAATTCAGTTGGGAAAATTGCAGACAAAGTGGCACAGTGATAAATTTTGTGAATCACTGTACTGATTTCTCTACACTGGATGTCTTTTAGAACCACATCTGGTTTATTTGGGGCTTTTCTCATTGTTTTTTTCTACCCGCCCAAAAAAAAATTAAAACCAAAAGTATTTTCAGAGTTTCAATGGGATAATATTTAAAAAATGATTATAGCCGTATGTTTATGACTGAAGTACATAACTCAGTATTCCAGCAGGGACTGACGATAAAGCTGTTGTCCTCTATTTACCTCAACAATTTTGAACTAGTTAAAAGGCTTAATAAGTCTGTTTTTCAGAGGTGCTGAACATCTTTATTTCCCACTGACTTTAACTGGAATTATGGAAACTCAGCACCTCTGTAAATCATGCTCTACAACTTCAGGATACCACCCTGCTTTTTATGGAAGAAAATTTAGAGCTAACAGCTGGATCTTTCAAACATTGGCCAAAAGAGAAAATAAATTTTGTAAATATTCATGAAACAACACATTTATTCCAAAGTCAGGCAAAACTGCTTAATGTTGATGAATAAACATGCTTCCCTGAAAATCTGATTTGGAGGCATTTCATTTTTGTTATGGTTGGTTATTTCCTATAAAAAGCATTTAACCAAGACTAAAAAAGGATTGTTTATAAGAATTGGGAACAAAACTGAAGGATTTTTGTTTTCTTCACAGAGAAGTTTAGACAGTTTATCTCAATTGATGGCAATCATCGTTGGAAGGATATATCATTAGCTAGTTATAGTTTTCTTGTTAAATGTTGGATAAAGCTATGTACAATCCATTCAAAGTCTCATTGTCTAAGGGAAATCTCAACAGAGGAAATGGGCATCAGAGCTGTTTGGGTTTAATTCACTCATTGATTTCTTATCAAACAAAACATGAAAAGTGGTACATTTAGTGATGGGTGAAGCTTGGAATTCAGTTCTGATAAACACTCAAAGGTCTGGATATGCATGTGATTCTGGCAAGCGACCATTTTGTCTGATGTTAATAAAAGTGTCTCTCCTTTCATCCCCAAAGGGTTTGCAGTAGCAACTCTTTGTTCTCTGTCTACGGCATGCATTTACCTGGGATGTTTCCTAGGATTTGCCCCATTGCTATTGCAAAGCAGTTTGGGGGTTTTGGGGGGATGGGAAAGTGAGTGGGATGTGGAATTTTGGTAGACCTCTTTGCTGGATTTTTATTTTATTTTATTGTTCCTATTGGTTGACTATGTTTCTAGCTAAATACTGTGCAGAGTTGCTAGTGCAGAACAACCGCTACATTTCAGATGTGCCTGAGTTTGTGTGAGGTGTGAGTACATATCCAGGACACTATAAGAGGGATGTGCCATTGGTAATAAGAGGGATGAGTCGAGCAATGAAAGTCAGATAGGAGTTGGCTAATGGGGGCATGGGGTGTCTCTGATCTGTCTATAGACAGGCTGAATGTTCTTTAAATTAACTTTTCTCTCTTGCAAGAAAGCACTCTATAAGTCTTAATACCTGTCTTCAGGTTAGCTATTGCTGTGATTGGCAATAGTTCTGATAGTATGGCTAATTCTACAGCTGCTCTCAGCCGGTCGTCTTTCCTTTTCTTTCTTCATCATCCCTGTTATATCAACTACCAACTCCTTGCGCCTCTGTTGCCACCTTCTCTTCACTGTTCCTTATTCTTTTTTCTTCTCTGTCAGGCCAGCCCTTTCTTTCTACTCCCAGGCCATTCTCAGTCTTCTCCCTACTGCATTCCCTTTTCCTACTCGCAAGCTTTATTTCTACGCTTTGGTCTATCATCTCTGTCCTAAATCCCTTTTCTCTCTCTTTTCCAGGACACTCCTTTTTCAATACCTTTCTCCTATTTTTTTAAATAATTGTTTTTAAATTGCTCATGTAGAAAATAATGAAGAAATATTGCCTTCAACCTGACACTGTGTTCAACTCTAAAACACCGAGCAGGTGTTCTGCTTGCTGAGCTCACACTGCACTGAGAATCATGGTCCATAATGAACAAAGTGCAGTGTAAAATGATGTGACTGCTCAGTTTTTCATACAACCTCACTGTGGGTTGCTACTCCATGCTGGTCTTTTTATTGGAAACAATGGTTGGGATAACTCCTATAATGAAGACACATAAGTGGCTGGACTTTGTCCCACTGATGATGTTTCACACTGGGATCTGTTAAGGCAGGTTCAACTATTTTAGGAAGTGTGTGCTGTGACAACCCAAGGTTTAAAAACACTGAAATTCCTCTACAACACTGTGTATGCAAATCAAAATGGACGTTTAGTTATCAATTAACAACATTCCAGTTTCAGTGCAATTAGTGCCCCTCAATATATAGTGGAACTCAAGCATGAAAAACCAAGACACATCTCTGTATATTAAAACTGTGAAAGATTTTGCTCTGGTTTGTAAACAGCAGTGACAGCCCTGAAAGAACATTAGGGTTAAACTTTTGAAGTCTCCAAGAAGGGTGTCTGCTGGTTGTCTCTTGATATTCATCAGGTTAAGATGAAGCAGCACCATTTAAAATGAAGGGCCTAATTCCCCGCTGTCTTGCATGTTATGTGGTCATCT
>NW_020664435.1:38953424-38977935 GCF_002925995.2 Terrapene triunguis
GGGCTGCCCGGCAAACTGTGAAGCCGGTAGCGCTTGGGCAGCTGTTTTGCGTGGCTGGGAGGGAGGAGGGGGAATGCGGGGCGCTCAGGTGAGGGGGCAGAGTTGGGGCGGAGACTTTGGGGAAGGGGCGGAGTTGGGGCGGGGAAGGGGCGGGGTTGGGGCGGGGTCGGGTGGGGAAGGGGCAGAGTTGGGTGGGGAAGGGGAGGGGCCAGGGCCTCGTGGAGTGTCCTCTTATTTTAATTTTTAAATATGGTAACCCTAACAAAGAGGGACCCACATCTTGGTTGGAAGTTTAGGGCTTGTCTACACTTCCTCAGAGTTCAGATTATGGGGGGTGAATAGCAGTGTGCACCAAAGTACTGCACTGTAACTGCCCTGTGTAGATGCTGAGGGCATGAACTAAATCACTCCTCATTTGTGTTAACATAGTTCTCTTCAAACAGGACTACATTAATGCTAACGAGGAACCTTTTCATGCGCACCTAATGTATTCACGTGGGGGAGTTATATCGCAGCCCTTTGGTGCACTCTGCTATTCACACCCCTGAAGTCCAATCTGTGGGGCAGTGTAGACACAGCCTTGGACACATATGCATAACCATGCGTTATAAGGAAGCAGCACTTCCCTAGTGTCAAACAGTAGATTCTTGTTTGTAGATTCATTAGTTAATGTTAGTAGTTTACAGACCTTTGAAGATGGAAAGTGCTTGAAGTGCTGAGGGTGAATATTACTTTGAAATTAATCTTCAGACCATTCTGACTCTTTTGCATTCAGTAGGAGTTGGCTGCCAGTCATATGGGATTAGCAGCATGATCAACCCAAAATTCATACTTGCTCCTATGGCATGAAGATCTCAGTTGGTCATATATAGTAGTAGTTGCTGGATTTAAAAGTCATATTGTACTGAGATTTGCCCCACCCTCTTTTGTAACTTTTATTTGATTCATAAATTGCTGGTAGTGTAAGCTGAATATCCTTCATAGCTTGTTTATTTTGTACTGAGCTGTCATACTCATTTGTAAACAGGTCATTTTTATTTTTGTTTTTTTCACCCCTTAGATTCACAAATACATAAGAACTCTCTGACTAGATAAGCTATTTTTGTTAGTGGTTCTTGCTGATTCTAGGGCTGATGTTGAATCCCTGGGGGTCTTTAAGTGACAAAGCCTTGTCATTTGTGAAGATAAAATTAGAAGATTTAACTGAAATAGATTTAATAGAAGAAACCTAATCAGGGTTTACATCTGTCAAATGTATGCATTCAGAATAGTTCAGTACAAGTACTAACCCTTTTGATATGTTGGAGAAGCCTCTGCTGCTCTTGTGTTACTGCACCATCTGCAGAGCCTCCTGCATTCTGTAGCTAATGTAGTAAACTCTGGCACTTCTGATTCAAGTAATGTTTATATGTCATTATTTCATTTAAACCACTGTGATAATCCTGTAGAGAAAAATGTGCTATCAGACCAGTATTTTAGACATCTATAATTTACAGATATGTTGCTTAATATCTTGAAAGGACTATTGCAATTGGCCTTGTGACAGCATGCTATCTCTTTAGAGGCTAGCAACAGTGCTGAGGTGTGTAGTTACCTCAAGAGGCTAGTTTTCTCTTCAGTTCTTTTATGCCAGAAATCTGCCTTTGTTTTTCTATTCAAAGATATTACATCTGGACTATTTGGACTACAATGTAAATGTAACAGTTGCCCACAAGGTAGAAACTGTTACTGAAGAATTATACATTATTGATCCTTTTCAAATTAAAAAAAAAATCATGGGAGACAAAGAAAGACTAAAAGAAAAGTAAAACATTTTTCATACACATGCTCAGGGAAATACTATTAACAGAAATGTATTTCTAATACACACCGAGGTTATCTAAGCTATCATGACATGTGGTATTATATTTTTTGTCATGCCAAAAGCGTGATAGATGCTTTACAAACAAGTATAAATACAAAGTCCCTGCCCCAAGAGATTGCAGTGTAAAGCCTCGTTTCAACAAGATGCTTAAGCCCGTGCTTAACTTAGTCTATGAGTAGTCCCATTGACTTCAGTGGGACTACTCATGCTTACAGTTAAGCATGCACCTAACTACCTGGGTGAAGTGAGGCCTTAGACTGCAAACTCTGGTGGGCAGGGACTTTGTATTTATACTTGTTTGTTAAATACCCAAACCAATAGACAGCCTGTGAAAAGCAACAACAGCACCCAAGTGAATGCTGCATGTGTCTAGGATTGGGGACTTCGGTTGTGTTTTTCTGCTTTGATTTGGTTTCTGGCTTTTGTTCTCTTAGGAAGAAGAGGACTGAGGATTATATGCCTGAGGAATATGTGAATTTTGAAAGGGGATGAAAAGTGCATTTCAAGTCAAATTTTCAAAAGAAGCTGTACCGGCATTTTCCATACATTTTAACTGTATACACAAATCTGAGTGCTTGTACTTCCAGCTACCTGCTTACAGCACAAATCAAGTAGTTAAGAGTGCAAGTACTCAGATTCCTACCTATTGCTAGGCTTTCTTACACCACGTGTCACCACAGTATGGAAGCCCACATTATGTTTTGTGGGTGCCAACTGTTTCTCCAAAAGGGAGGGTCAAGCCTCCATCCATCTGAAAATGTATCACTTAATGGGATTAGCAGTCATGCTGCATTCTGCATGACTATAAATCAGCTTTTTATATCAGACATAATCTTACATAATATTAGTATTTTTAGTAATTATCTGCAGGGTGATTGTGACAGACTGTTTCATGGGGATTTTGGAAAGCCTGAATACCTGGTTTCATACATGTCCCCCTTGGGCATTTATTGTGACAGACTCAGAAATAATAAGATTATGGCAAACCAACCTGCACTGTTCACCTCTGCTAATGACAGAATGCTGCCGGGTTCATTTATCGTGCCAGTGCCATCATTTATATCTATGTATCCATTTGCCTTTTTTTTTTTTTTTTTTGGACAGGAGCCAGATTTTAAAAATCAAAACAAAACAAAACAAATGAAAGCTTCAGGCATCAGCAGGAATTCATTTCAAACACATTCCCTGATTGCTTTGATTTGGCAGGTGGTTCTCTTGGTCAAAACATATAATATAAGACCAGTGGTATAGTCTATACTTCTAAGTTGCAAATGTTCTGGTCTGCTTTGCAGCCATACATTTAATATCTGGAGTATTGAAGATGACCAGAATAAATAATAGAACACTGAATAGGAAACTAACAATAAAATGGTATTTTTTTTTACATTTCCCTTCTGTTGCTTTGGGCTTGTGTGTTCAAAGCCTGTCAAAACAGTACACTTATAACTTTGCAGTGAATCTTCTGCTTTGAGAAACATACCTGGTTTCAGTTTATAGTGATTTCATATGCAGCTGCCTTTTTAGTAACACGTTTCTTGACTCCATTTTTTTAATATTAAAATAGTTCTAATCCAATACTTTTGAGCAAAGGCTGCCATATTAAGATGTGAAGTAGCTTCCAGCTAACAAATAAATTAAGTGATGAAACCATTTTTGTTTGCACATTTTGAGAACAAATGGCATTCTGACAGTATGTTTCTATAAGCCATCTAGCTTGGGAAACATCTTCTTGGGGGGAATATCTGAAATATAGTCTAAAATCTATTTGAGTATCAGCTTTAGAAGTTCTGCCTAAATGAGTTAATGAGATGGCTGAGAGCTCATTCAGCATTTTCATAGTCCTTTATTGGTGAAAGGCTCTGATGGTTTCTCAAATGAATCTCCTATTCCAGAGCTGTTAAGTTAAAATTGTGTCATGGGGTAAATGTGCTCTGTGTGTGTGTGTGTGTAGTATAGCAAGCAACTGGTAAACCCATTGGTTTCTCACAGGGTGCAGCTTGCAAAACAATAAGATATGAAAATATCTCCTCCCTGTTTTTTCTCCCTGGTAGATGTCCGTAGAAGAACAATTTATGAATACCACAGGGTGGAGCTACAGATGTCAAAGATTACCAGTCTGTCAGCAGTTGAGATGATACCTCTACCTAGTAAGTAAAATGTAATATGGATAGGTCCAAAATAGTTGGAAAATGCAGAGTTCCAAAATATTTTCCTAGAATCTGAGGGTTTGAAAACTTTATATAGCTGACTAGTGCTTCAAGTAACTTAACAGATCAGAGTTTTATCATAACTGCCAGTAGATCTTGAATGATAACTGCACTAAATGATTTTCCAATGCATGTCTATATATCCATTGTTTGCTTCATGAAGAAAGGGAATAAATTTCAACCTTGTGAGTCAAACACAAAAATTTATGTGTGCAGTGCAGCCCATCTTAAACAAACACACAAACAAGTCTTGCAATTCATCCACCTTCTTTGCTCAAGGTAAACCTACATTGTTTAGAAATCTTAGCATTTAAATTGCCAGCTGTACCACTATGATACATTGAAAGTAGCTATCACCCTTTTTTCCTAATCCAGTTATAGTTCTTACACATTTTCCTGCCAGTCTTCTTATCTGCATATGTCTAAATGTTAGCTATACCCAGAAATGTGAGAATGAGAAGGAAGGAGACGTAAGGAAATAACTTAATACTTAGCAGTAAAATAAAAAATTTGCAACCTTAGTGAAAGCAGGTTTTTGGAAATGGGATTAAATTTACAAATGGAAAACAAATTAAATCCTGAAGATCAAAAGTACCTTCTCTGCATATATCTGTACAGTACATGCTAACAGGCTATCTTTGATATGTCATGCTGCACATCTGTGAGCCCAGTGATCGCTTAAATACATTTTTGGAGAGGATTTATTCTTGCTTTGCACATGTAGTAAGAATTGTCTATAAGATTAATGAGTGTATTAATTTTTATTTATTTATTTATCCATCTCCCAGCCTGTCTCCAGTTTAACAGCTGTGGTCCCTGTGTCACTGCCCAGATTGGCTTCAACTGCAGCTGGTGTAATAAACTCCAAAGGTAAAGAGCCTTTTTTCTTTGGCCTTTGATATACGGCCATGCTCAAAATGTATTCAAAAAAAATTTGACCTTATATGATCCAGCAGATAGGACTTGTTCTTTGGGGAATTTATCTGCTGAGGAAAGACAAGGGGGATGCTTTTGGCATTGTAATTTACAGTATCATTCTAAAGTTATATTGTTGACCACTATGAACCTCAGCAGCTCCCATTATCAGCAACACATCACTACCCCATTTAACTTTTATAAAGAAAGCTAGGAAGGAAGGGCCCAAGGGCTGACAGAGCAAGCATATGTTTCTCAGAGTTCCTGTTAAAACCATTATTTGCATATTCTTATCTGAAGTTCTAATTATCTTTGGTTTAAAGTGACAGATAGAAACCATAATTAAATTCATATTTGCTCCTTGTATGTCACCAGAAAGAATCAGAAAGAAATGTCACTGCATGCAGAGGCCAAGGGGCGAGTATGTAAATGTAGCTATAAAAACCTGCTTGTCCCCCGAACAGGAATGATACTGACACAACCAGGAGTTAAAAAAAAAAAGTGTCTTTGAGCCTCTCATCATGGTTAGTGAACATTTTGGGTCTCGTCATCCCCTCACTGCTGCATTCACTCTGACAGTCATGTCAGCTGCAGGAACAATTTGGAAGCTTTACGGAATAGCTGAAGTGTAAAGAGCAAAATGATAACTCTGTGATCGTGGCTTTTCAAAAAGTTCTTCATTTGCTGACCTTGATATCTAGAATTTATTTAACAGCAGTTCAGTTATGTAAAATACAGTATAGTTATGGATGTGAATTATTTGTGTTTTGCTTTTCAACCTTAGAGATTAAGTACACAAATCCTATTTATAAAGTGTATGAATAATGAAAGGAGAAAAGGCTATTAGCATTTTAAAAATGTGCAGTTATTTAACAGGACGCTGAAAGACTGGCAAGTAGTTGACGAAGGTGGTATGGAATTAAGAATTTGTGATCGTTTATATTCATATTTTCCTGAGCTGCTTTGCTGGAAGTAGGTTTGTATCAAAGCTTGCTGCAAATCAGCTTTGTCCACGTATTTTGCCAGACAGCCCTGATATGGTATTTTATCTACATCAGATTGTATCATGCAGCATGACAAATGTTGTACAGAATAAAAATATTCACCTGTAGCAGACTATTCCAAGGAAAGGCTCAGTGAGCAGGCCTTGCAAGTGTGCCCCAGTTGCTTGGTGTGAAGTTTAGTCTTAGGATTTGTTCCGGTTCCCACTGAAGCATGAACGTGCATTGACTTTGTTAGGAGCAAGATCTGATGCTTTGGGTTCATGTTGCAGTCCTCCTTGCTCAGGTGAAACACCCACTGGAGTGAGTGGGAGCTTTGTCCGTGGAAACAACGAGGATTGGTCCATTTATGAAAGTAAAAAACCAAAACCTCGCAGACCTTTGTTGTGCAGTTTTTGAAGCATTATGCTGAGCTATCAGAGCACTAGAACTGCTGCAAAAAAGGCTTGATAAATCAATTCAGCCACTCATCAGTGGCAAGTATGGAGGGGGGGGTGAGACTTTGATTTCTATAGAATTTAAGTTTTCATTAAAGAGATTCTTGCCTTCTGGTTGTAGATCACCTTCTATCAAGTATGTAACCTAGTACTGTATTATTTTCTGCAAACAGACAACTCAAGTGCTGTTACAGTGCTCATGGCTTTGACAAGCAGTGGCAGAGTAAAATGAACACCACTGCAGATTTGTTGCTGCTACTTGTGGGTGGGAGTGAAGTGTCAGTCATTTCATGCTGCTTGTGCTTGGGAAATCTCTGACTAGCAGCAGAGGCAGGATCTATAGTTATTCATGAGAAGGATCAAAAAAAGGAGACTAAAGTTATAGCTACATACAGAAATTTCAATAGTTTAAATACAATTCATTTAAAAACTGGTTCTATCATTTAGCTTGTGCTTGTAAAATTACTGATAAGAAGCCAGATTCAAACCAAGAGAGGAACGTCCACCCAGGATTTTGCACCTGTTTAACTAAATTAGTTTTTAAACTGATTTTTGTTAAACTGATGCAACTGTATGTATGGGACAGGTCTAAGAGAGGGGAAGACTAAGAGAGACTTCTTTGCTCTCTCCACTTCTGCCTGCTGCCAGGAGGCTTGGGGAAGAATAGAGCAGTGGAGACTCTGAGAGAGGAGAAGAGACAAAAAAGCACCTCCTTTCCATTAGCAACAAAGGAGGCGGGGCTTCACATTTATCACAAGTAGATGCTACTAGTCAGAGCAGGGGTGGGCAAACTTTTTGGCCCGAGGGCCACATCTGTGTG
Organism: Terrapene triunguis; assembly: GCF_002925995.2. NCBI lineage: Eukaryota > Metazoa > Chordata > Testudines > Emydidae > Terrapene > Terrapene triunguis. The sequence goes on from NW_020664435.1 coordinate 38,960,669, forward strand.
GGGAAATTGCATGTAGGGCCATGAATGTAGGGCTGGGGCAGGGGGTTCGGGTGTGGGAGGGGGTGCGGTGTGCAGGAAGGGGCTCAGGATGTAAAAGGCAATAAGAAGAGATTCTTTAAATACATTAGGAGCAAGAGAAAGATGATGGAAAGTGTAGGTCCTCTACTTAGCAGGGAACAGTAGCTAATAATGGATGACATCAAGAATGTTGGGTATTTAATGCCTGTTTTGCTTCAGTCTTCACTAAAAGGATTAATTGTGACCAGATATTCAACTCAATTAATATCTTCAATAAGGGGGAAGGAATACAAGCCAAAATAGGGAAAGAATAGGTTAAAGGATATTTAGATAAGTGGGATGTATTCAAGTCAACAGGGCCTGATGAAATTTATTCTATTGTACTTAAGGAACTACCTGAAGCAATCTCAGATCCATTAGCAGTTATCTTAAAGAACTCCTGGAGGATGGGTGAGGTCCCAGAGGAGTGGAGAAGGACAAATATTATACTTATCTCTAAAAAGGGGAACAAAGAGGACCCTGGAAATTATGGGCCAGTCAATGTAACTTTGATACCTGGAAAGATACTGGAACAAATTATTAATCAATTTTTAAGCATCTAGAGGATAATAGGGTTATAAGTAATAACCAGCACGGATTTGTCAAGAACATAGCATGCCAAACTAAGCTAATTTCCTTTTTTGACAGGGTTACTGGCCTAGTGGATGGGGGGAAGCAGTAGGTCTGATATATTTTGATTTTTCTAAGGCTTTTGACACTGTCCCACATGATATTCTCATAAGCAAAATAGGGAAATATGATCTAGACGAAATTACTATAAGATGAGTCCACAACTGGTTGAAAGACCGTAGTCAAAGAGTAATTATCAATGGTTCATGGTCAAACTGGGAAGGCATATCTAGTAGGGTCCCTCAGGGGTCAGTCCTGTGTCTGGTACTATTCAGTGTCCTGATTAATTACTTGAATAATGGAGTGGAGAGTATGCTTATAAAATTTGCAGATGACACCAAGCTGGGAGGGGTTGCAAACACTTTAGAGGGTAATATTAGAATTCAAAAGGACCTTGACAAATCGGAGAGTTGGTCTGTATTCAACAAGATGAAAATCAGTAAAAATAAGTGCAAAGTAATTTGCTTAAGCTTTGTCTACACTACCAAGTTATGTGTGTATAACTACGTCACTCAGAGGTGTGGAAAATCCACACCCCAGAGCAATGTAGTTATACCAACCTAACCCTTGGTGTAGACAGTGCTATGTTGATGGCAAAGCTCATCCTGTTGACATAACGACTGCCTCTCAGGGAGGTGGAATTCCTAACGCTGACAGGAGGGCTCTCATTGGTGTAGGTAGCATCTTCACTAAGTGCTACAGTGTCACAAGCTGCGCCTCTGCAGTGCTGTAAGTGTAGACAAGCCCTAAGGAAGAAAAAATGAAATGCACAACTACAAAATGAGGAATTACTGGCTAGGTTTTAGTACTGCTGAAAAGGACTGGGGACTACTGTGGATCCCAAATTGAATATGAGTCAACTGTGCAGTTATGAACAAAGCTATTGTCATTCTGGGATGTATTAACAGGAATGTTATATGTAAGACATGGAGGCAATTGTCCTGCTCTACTCAGCCTCAACTGGAGAACTGTGTCCAATTCTGGGTGCCACACTTTAGGAAAGTTGTGGAGAAATTGAGGGAGTCCAGAGGAGAGCAACACAAATGATAAAAGGTATAGAAAACCTGACCTATGAGGAAAAGTTTAAAAAAAAACTTGACATGTTAGTTTTGAGAAAAGAAAACTGAGGAGAAACCTTGATAACATTCTTCAGTTATGTTAAGGCCTGCTATAAAGAGAATGGTGATCAATTGTTCTCCATGTGCACTGAAGATAGAATAAAATGTAATGGGCTTAATCTGAAGCAAGGGATATTTAGGTTAGATATTAGGAAAAATGTTCTGACTATAAGGGTAGATACATTCTGGAATAGGCTTCCACGGGTGGTTGTGGAATCCCCATCATTGGAGATTTTTAGAATTGGACAAACACCTGTCAGGGATGGTCACCTATCCTGGACTTGGTCCTGCCTCAGTGAAGGGGGCTGGACTTGTAAACATCTCTAGATCCCTTCCACTCCAACATTTCTATGATTCGATGATAAGTGTATACATGAGCGGGAGTAATGCTGAATGTCTGAATATATTTGGCAGAACTCGACCAGATACATCCTAGAATACTTAAGGAACTGGCTGAGCCATTAATGATTATCTTTGAGAACTTGTGGAGGATGGGAGAGATCGCAGAGGACTGTAAAAGGGCAAATATAATACCAATCTATAAAAAGTGAAATAGGGACAACCCAGTGAACTATAGACCATTCAACTTAATGTTGGTACCCGGAAAGATAATGCAGTAAATAATCAAACAATCAATTTGTAATCACCTACAAATTAATAAGGTGATAAGTAACAGTCATCCTTCTTTGACAGGGTAACAAGCCTTGTGGGTAGGGGGGAAACAGTATATGTGATATGTCTCAACGTTAGTAAGGCTTTTGATGCTGTCTCACATGACCTTTTTTTAAGCAAACTAAGGAAATATACCCTAGTTAAACCTACCATAATGTGGGTGTACAACTGGTTGGAAAAGCATACTCACAGAGTAGTTATTAATGGTTCACAATCAAGCTGGAAGGGCATACTGAATGAAGTCCTAGGGATCTGTCCTGGGTTCGGTGCTATTCAAGATCTTCATAAATGATTTGGATAATGTCATAGAGAGTACATTTCTAAAGTTTGTAGACAAGACCAAGTTGTAGGGATTGCAAACATGTTGGAGGACAGGAATAAAATTCAAAATGATCTTGACAAATAAGAAATGGTATGAAATATGTAGGATGAAATTCAATAAGGACAAAAGCAAAGTAATACACTTAGGAAAGAATAATTAGTTGCACAAATATAAAATGGGAAATGACTTATTAGGAAGGAGGACTGAAGAACAGGATCTGGGGGGTATAGTGGATCACAAACTAGATATGAATCAACAATGTAATACTGTTGCAAAAAAAAGCAAACATTATTCTGGGATGTACTAGGAAGTGTGTTGTAACCAGAATGCGAGAGTTAATTCTTCCACTCTACGCAGCGCTGATAAACCCTCAACTGGAGTACTGTTTCCAGTTCTGGGCACCACACTTCTGATGAGGACAAATTAGAGAAAGTCCAGAGGAGATTAACTAAAATGATTTAAAGATCTAGAAATCATGACCTACAAAGAAAGATTGAAAAAATGAGTTTGTTTAGTCTGGAGAAGAGAGGACTAGTTCAGGGGGCATGGTAACAGTCTTCAAGAACATAAAAGGTAGTTAACCACTGGAACAAATTACCTAGGGAGGTTGTGGAATCTCTTTCATTGGAAGTTTTAAAGAACAGATTAGACAAACACCTGTCAAAGATGGTCTAGATCAGTGGTCCCCAACCTTTTTGTGGCCAGTAGCACATTCATGTTTTCAGAAGAGTGTGGCAGGCGCCAACAATTTTTCAAGGCTTATTTTGTATTTCTACATTAAATAATACGAAAAACATCGTATTTAATATTAAATAATATATGAATCCAGAGAGACGCCGCGAGGACAGAGACCACAGGCGCCTGCCGGGACAGGGTCGGCTCTAGGTTTTTTGCTGCCCCAAGCAAAAAAATTGTTGGCTGCCCCCCACCCCAGCCCTAGGCTCTCTCCCCCCCAACCAGTGCCCTCCCCCACCCATACCCAAATGCACATGGAAGGCATAGGGACTAACCCTCAAACCTTGTACCCGGAAAGGGATGGGGATCTAGTAAAGAGGGTTCAGGCAGAGGAGCGGGTGTGGGGTGCTTGGGGGCTCTACACTGGCAGAGAAGCGGGGTGTGATGTACTCGCGGAGGAGGGTGGAGGAGGAGAGGGGGTATCAGGAGGGTTGCGGGAGAAGAGGAGCAGGGGAAGGGGGAGGTGTGGGAGGAGAGGGCTGGGGGAGGGTACAAGGGGAGAGGTGCGGGTGAAGGGAGAGTACAACGGGAAGGGGTTCGGTGAAGGAGCGGTGGGGGGAGGTACAAGTGAAGAGGCTGTGAGTGGGATGGGGGGTGCAAGGGCTGAGAGGGGCAGGCGCTGACAGCTGCTTCCTCAGCCCCATGCAGGCAGAGCCAAGAGGTCGGACACTGACCCCCAGGTGCCCGAGCCGCGGGGGTCCCCCGGCAGGGCAGTATCCCCCGCTGCCCTGCTCGGAGCCGGGCTCTGCCTCTCCCCGCCCCTGGCCCGGGACAAGCAGTGCGGGTCTGAGGCGGGGGAGGTGCGTGGTGGGCTGGGTCCGGGGGCAGGAAAGGGCAGCTCCCTGGCAGCTTGGGCTGCTCAGCCACTCGCCCCATCAGCGCGAGAGCCGGGATCCGCACCCCCTACCCAGCCCGGCGGCGCCCTGCACAGCCTACTTCGGCGGGGAAACACCACGCCACCCTGGGGAGACTCAGAGCAGCAGCAGTGGCGGTAGCGGTGGTGGCAGCAGGACCCCTCCTCCCTCCCTGCATCCTGGGCCCCGCTTCCCTCCCTCCCCGGCTCCTCACACACTCAGGGAGCCCCTCTCGCCGCCGCAGCCCGGGCTCGGCTCCAGGGGACGATGCTCTGGCTCTCCAGCGGCAGGGCTCTGGCCAGGGCCGGCTCCCGGCTTTTTGCTGCCCCAAGCAGCCCTGGAGTTCTCTGTCCCCGGCAGGCACAGGGCTGCGGCTTCTCTCTGGCTTAAGCTGTGGTCCCATGCCTGCCTGGGACTGAGAACACCGGCACCCGCAGCCTGCAGCCCCGGAGTTCTCTGCCCCCTGCAGGCACGGGGCTGCGGCTTCTCTCCCCTGCTGGGCACTAGGCGGGTGCACATAAATGCCCCGGCGGGCGCCATGGCGCCCGCGGGCACCACGTTGGGGACCACTGGTCTAGATAATATTTAGTCCTGCCTCAGTGCAGGGAGCTGGACTAGAGGACCTGTCCAGTTCCCTTCTACTCCTACATTTCTATAATTCTATGTTCTCAACACTCATTTAACTCATTTGGAGCTAGGGATGCTGAACAGTTCATTGGTGGCACTCAACATCTTGCATTTTGTGATATCAAACTTTTAGTACAGACTTTCTAAATCCCACTCTGGAGGCTCAAGGGTGTGAGTGGTCATGTCTAATGGTTAGAGTCAGGATCTAGGAACCAGAGCTGGGGTCACAGTCCGGTGCCAAGCCAAAGGTCAGAGCCGGAACAGAGTCAGGAGTCAAGCGAGGGGTCAGCGGTAGGGTGTAGGAGTAGGGGCCTGGAGTGAGGCAGGAAAGCAGGAACTGGGAAGAGATGGGGGTATGGGATAAGGAGGGAAGCTGGGAGGCAGGAGGCTGGCAAGTAGGCACAGTCCATAGTAGCAGCCAGCCACGGAATTCACCTAGTTCCTCAGACAGTTTTTGTGCCTCTTTCTGGTTTTAGTATCCATTCCAGCCAACTGATGAGACGAGACATCTCCCCTAATCAAGAGCTTTGTGGGTGGGGCCCTTTGTGAGCTAGAGCTTCACTAGCCACCTTCTTGACTGGTTTGGGTGAAATGCTGGGTGGCAGCCATGGTCTCAGCTCTGTCTGGGGATCCACAGGCCTGGCTTTGAGGCCCTTGATCTCTCACACCCTTCTCCCAGGATCTAAGAGACAGAAACCCCCCTCCCCCACAGAGCTACCCCTTCTGCCATTCCTCTACACTTGCCCTGGTCTCCTACTTCAGTCCTATCTAGCAAAAGCATTGCCTTGGAAATGTGTGTTCCCTAGTTTTCTTCTTACTCGTGGAAATGTATTAGAAATAAGTATTGCTGGTAGTGAAAAAATGACACATGGTTACCCATTTTTGGATGTTCTTCTTCTGTTAAAAGACCAAAAGAATATTTAATTATTTTTTTTTGGCAGCTATTTCTTAAAGTTCAGTGTAGATTCACATTCATATACTGTGGATATTGACATTTTTGATGAACTTTAGGAAAGCTATTGATTACAACAGTGGACTGGAACTACTGATATTTCAGTGGTTTTAAAAATTAAAGTTGGCCACATAGTGTTCAATCCTTCATTCCTTGGATACCCAAAACTGAGGTTCTACCTCTCAAACATACTTATAAGACTCTCTGAGTGCCTCAGAATCTGTAATATATTTTCCTCATCATTTCCTTTGAGACAGAGAGAGAAGTCTTATTGTCCCTGTTTTACAGATGGGGAACTGAGGCCTGGAGAAGCTTAGTGACTTGCCCAAGATCATGCAGGAAGTCTCTGTCAGAGCAGGGAATTGACCCTGGGTTTTACAACTCAGAGGCCAACCTCTGGGCCACCTTTCAGAAGGGGTTTGATGTGAGTACAAGGAACACTAGATTGGGCCTCTTGGGCCCCATTTCAGGAAATCATCCGTATTCAGACTGAGTGCCTAAACAGACACTTTTGCTTAATGCTAGGGACATTCTTAATTGCTTTTTTGAATGTGGGTGGACTTACGCATGTGCCTAAGTACTTTCATGAATCTGGACTATAGTGATAAGGAGTAGGAGAAAATAATTCCCTCTAATGTTTAGGTGTGTATACTAGTAATGGCACCTGTTACACAAACCAGGAAGTTATTGTGTTTTAGGTCAGTGGTTCTCAAAGCTGTGTTCAGGGAAAGCCCCTGGCGGGCCGGGCCAGTTTGCCTGCCACGTCCGCAGGTTCGGGCGATCGCAGCTCCCACTGGCCGCGGTTCGCCGCTCCAGTCCAATGGGGGCTGTGGGAAGAGCGGCCAGCACATCCCTCAGCCCACGCCGCTTCCCGCAGCCCCCATTGGCCTGGAGCGGCGAACCGCAGCCAATGGGAGCCGTGATCGGCCGAACCTGCGGACGCGGCAGGTAAACAAACCGGCCCAGCCCACCAGGGGCGTTCCCTGAACAAGCGGCGGACCGGCTTTGAGAACTACTGTTTTAGGTGATGTGCTCAGCACAAAGTCACAAGTCAGAAAGGTTTCTCAGAAGGGTCCCAGTAATGTCATTTAACGTTTTGATATTTCTGAGTTCTCTTTATTACAATCACAGCTTCTATCTAAACTGATAATGAGGAAACACATTATTTTGCATTTCAGGCTGAATAACTGAAAGAGGGGAAAAGCAAGTTTGGGAACTTGCTCTTGTCAGTAAAATGTCAGTAAAATGATTTTAAACTGAAATATCGTTTGATATTTTTGTAGATACTCTTACAATAGCTCCATGTTGACACTCAAAACAATACATTAACGCTCTACATTTAGATCTCTGGGCAAGCCTGTAATGTTCTTGTTTGCTTTTTTCTTCTTTTCAGTAGCAGTTTCAAAGATATTATGTTTAATTTTAAATCTGATTTTGGATCTGAAAATCTCCAACATTCAGGGTGTTGGGGAGGGGTTTGTTTTGATTTAGACCTATCTGTACCATAAATATTTTCATACAAGCTTTTGGGGGAAGGTTACTGTAATATAAATAATACTCAGATGTGACCATGTTGCTTGTCCACCCACCCCCCCATAAAAAAATTAAAAGAACAGAGCAGGGAGAGATATGTGATATTGATTTTATAAAGACACTGAATTAGATGAGAGTTATTTAAACGGCCCTGAAATAACATTAAAGGCCACTTTTTCAAAAGAGATCTGGACTAAAATTTCCAGTGCTCAGTATCCACAATCCGAATCAGGCTCAAAAAAGTGCCCAGAAGCTCCCATTGTGACATGCATTATGCTAAACACTTTTGTAAATCTGGCCCTAACTGTGGATGCTAAGCTTTCTTGAAAATCATGGCCCGTTTGTGTTGTGGTTCTGGTGTTCCTTAAAACTTCATAGATCCACCCTTCGGAGCATTGAGATGCAGTGAGGTGTTCATCGTACAGTGTCTCATGTAATTGACCATTCAGATAGTTAAATCGGAATTATCATGACTCCTTTTTAAATACTTTTATTTGTTGTAATTTGGTGGAGTTTTCTTTTTTTCCCCCCTTGTGCATGTTAAATATTTATAATCAGAATTAAATGTGGGGGGTTTTGATTTATATTATGGATATTTTTACCACAGCCCAATTTTAAGTGACAGCAATGGGCCGGTATAACAAAATCAGGTACAAGATCTTATCTCCTGAGTTACAAAGAAAGAAAATGAAGAATTTGTACCGATTCAGTAGACCACCAGAGGCAGAATACATAACCCAGTGAAAGTAGAATCATAGAATATCAGGGTTGGAAGGGACCTCAGGAGGTCATCTAGTCCAACCCCCTGCTCAAAGCAGGACCTAATCCCAACTAAATCATCCTAGCCAGGGCTTTGTCAAGCCTGACCTTAAAAACCTCTAAGGAAGGAGATTCCACCACCTCCCCAGGTAACCCGTTCCAGTGCTTCACCACATTCCTAGTGAAAAGTTTTTCCTAATATCCAACCTAAACCTCCCCCACTGCAACTTGAGACCATTACTCCTTGTTCTGTCATCTGGTACCACTGAGAACAGTCTAGATCCATCCCCTTTGGAACCCCCTTTCAGGTAGTTGAAAGCAGCTATCAAATCCCCCCTCATTCTTCTCTTCTGCAGACTAAACAATCCCAGTTCCCTCAGCCTCTCCTCATAACTCATGTGCTCCAGCCCCCTAATCATTTTTGTTGCCCTCCGCTGGACTCTTTCCAAATCCTTCTTGTAGTGTGGGGCCCAAAACTGGACACAGTACTCCAGGTGAGGCCTCACCAATGTTGAATAGAGGGGAATGATCACGTCCCTCGATCTGCTGGCAATGCCCCTACTTATACAGCCCAAAATGCCGTTAGCCTTCTTGGCAACAAGGGCACACTGTTGACTCATATCCAGCTTCTCGTCCACTATAACCCCTAGGTCTTTTTCTGCAGAACTGCTGCCTAGCCACTCGGTCTCTAGTTTGTAACAGTGAATAGGATTCTTCCGTCCTAAGTGCAGGACTCTGCACTTGTCCTTGTTGAACCTCATCAGGTTTCTTTTGGCCCAATCCTCTAATTTGTCTAGGTCCCTCTGTATCCTATCCCTACCCTCCAGCATATCTACCACTCCTCCCAGTTTAGTGTCATCTGCAAACTTGATGAAGTAGTTGATTCATATACAAATGACAAGGAAAATCTAATTTGAAATGTTTTATAAGGGCTAGAGATTTCAAACAATGTGTGTACCCTAAACAATACCACATTCTAGCAGCATGCAGAACTTTATGAAAGTGAGACCCAATTTGCTGATCCTTTTGCTGCTTCAGGCAAAGAAAAGTGGTGGGAAATTGTCCAGATTCTGGCTCTCTCTATAATTAATATTCTAGTTACAGTGATTCTTTTGGGAGTGGTGCTAGAGTAGCTTTATATGAAAAACGAACAAACATGCAGATTCTAACATCTCAACCTAATGTGGCAGTCTATTAAATCAGTTCAAATGTATCCCTATGATAAACTGAAGATAATGTTAGTGCTTTTATTCCAACTTGGGGCCAGTTGCTGCCCAGATTATACCACAATCACATTGAAATTAATGAGGTGTATATATGAGGAAATTTGGCCCTTCCTCGGGGAGAGTGCTTTGATTTTAACAGTGTTTTGTTTTCTTCTTTTTTAAAGATTGTCTTGCGATAGGGAGGGGGTCTTTTTAATGAAGTGCAATAAAAATGTCAAGAATTATAAGTTTAGTATGGGGAAATGTGTCAGCCCCTGATATGTTGCTGATAACTAGAACTGTATTTTATGGAGCAGAAAATTGCTCCACACCCAACTTCTTCAATTCCCTTCCAAGCTGCTTTTTTCTTAATATGACAAGCTAATCTGAACGCATGAACTGCATGAAACTGTAAGGAAATTAGCATTCAATAATTGAGAATTTGGTATGCATGGCAAACCTGATGGAGTAAAGCAAGAAAAGAAAGCAGCACCTGACTGTTTAATGAACAAAGCATTTCCTCAAACTGGGGTGAACTTAGTGATGTTTGGGATGTGATGAAAGGGGCCTTGTAAGATCTTAGAAATAGGTCTCCCACATGGGATGAAAATTGTGTCTTCAAGACAATATAGCTTGAGTGAAGTTAAAAGTATCATCGCTGAATATATATGATTGAGTCCATAAAGCATTTATATTGAAAGTTAGCCTCTAGCCCAGGGGCGGGCAAACTTTTTGGCCTGAGGGCCGCATCGGGTTTCAGAAATTGTACGGAGGGCCGGTTAGGGGAGGGGCTTGTGGCCTGGCCCCCACCTCCTATCTGCCTCCCACCCCCCCGGGACTCCTGCCCCATCCAACCCCCTTTGTTCCCTGACACCCCACCCCGGGACCCCTGCCCCATCCACACACCCCTGATTCCTGTCCCTTGACCGCCCCCAGACCCCCGCCTCTGACTGTCCCCTGTTGCCCCATCAACCCCTCCACCTCATTCCTGACGGCCTCCCTGGGACCCCTGCCCCATCCAACCACCCCTTCTCCCTGTCCCCTGATTGCCCCCGGAACTCCTGCCCCTGACTGCCCCCCGCCAGCACATCCAACCCACCTCTCATTCCTGGCTGCCCCCCCAGGACCCCTGCCCCATCGAACAATCCCTTCTCCCTGGCCCCTGACTGCCCCCTGCCGCCCCATCCAACCCCCACTCCTTCCTGATTGCCCCCCCCGCGACCCCTGCCCCCATTCAACCCCCTGTTTCCCCCCCAAACACCCCAACCCCTATCCACACCCGACCACCACCCTGAACTGCCCTCTATCCAACCCCTCCTGCTCCCTGCCCCCTTACTGCGCTGCCTGGAACATCGGTGGCTGGCAGTGCCACAGCCGCACCGCCCGGCTGGAGCTGGGCCATGCCACTGCCATCATGCAGCACAGAGCACCGGGTCAGGCCAGGCTCTGCAGCTGCGCTACCCCAGGAGCTCACAGCCACGCCGCCCAGAGCATTGCACCGGTGGCGGAGTGAGCAAGCTGAGGCTGCGGGGAAGGGGGAATAGCAGGGGAGGGGAGGGGAGGGGCGGGGGCTAGCCTTCCAGGCCAGGAGTTCAGGGGCTGGGCAGGACGGTCCCACAGCCTGGATGTGGCCCGCGGGCCGTAGTTTGCCCACTTCTGCTCTAGCCAGATGAGTTAGACTTTCATTGAGATTTATACATTAATAAACTGCACATAAATTAAGCAGTCCTTCTAATACATAATATCATTATGTAGTTTTTAGTAGCAGCTGTACTTTATGAAATCATTGTGGAATTGCTGTGGAATCCACAGGACACAAATGTGTGGAGAAAAGCCGATTTACCAAATTATAGTTTATGTATACCTCATGGCTGATCCATACAGAATTATTTTCTCAGGACACACCCTGGCATTTTCCTACAACCTTAGCTTTTTACCTCCCTACATATTCCACTCCACAGTGTTTCTTTCCTTCCTCACACCTTCTTCTTCTGCAGTCCCTTCAGGTTCTTCTGCTCACTGATATTTCCCAATGTCCAGCTGCTAAGAATGGATAGTTAAGCTGCTTGCACTGTTCTGTTAACGTGTCAGTTTATAGTTATTATTCTCATCTAAATAATTTAGTGGATATGTTCAGGAATCCTGCTCGAGAACAGAACCCTTTCCATTCCTTCCTGGTACAGTGCCACTGAACAAGCTTTTACGTATGTTATCAGCTCCTTCCTGTTGAGGCTACTTTCCCTGAAGCTCTAAGTCTGCTCAATATTGAAGCAGGTTCTTAAGAAATGTAATGTTGAGTCGCAAAATACTTGATTTTGAGTTTGTCTCCAGACAATTGGCCAAAAGGACGAATGATGTTCCCCCTCCTCTGGAATCCTACTCTTGTCATAATCTTGCTTTTAAGAATGATTTACTGGGAAAGTGTAACAATAACCAGGACCAGAGCTAGAGACCCAGCCAAACCCCACTACTAACATTTCTTTGATAAACAGGTCTTGCTCCAAGAGATGGTTTTTATTTTCATTCTCCTTTCCTTGCCATTTCTCTTAAGGAATTATAGGGGTTTCCTAATAGCCATTGCTTAGATTTCATTATGTTCTCAAAGCTGTTTCTGTGGCTTCAAAGTCCTAGATTATTGGAAAATAATTTTCCATTTTCCTTTCAGTCTATCTGAAACTTTCTGTGCTGTCTAGTTCTGCAAGAAATCTGGACACAGACTATGGAAGTCACTAAAATAAGAATGACCACTAGCCTTTGCTACTTTCAGACCATTTCAAAATCCATTTCTTTGACTTTGCTTTCCCAACATAGGCCTCTCAAGCATAACAGGGTCCTCATTCCTGTTGTGTATTCTGTAATATAGGAAGGATATTTTTAAAGGCACATAGGGCAATTAAACATTTAAATGCCATTCACAGTAGGGGAGTTGAGTACCTAACTACCATTTGTGCTTTTGAAAATGTTTATTTTTGCTGGCTGGGTTAGAAGAGAGATTATAATTCTTGTGTTTAGTTTTCATGGAAGATCTTCAGATACAACAGTGATGAAACCCTAGATAAATAACCCGTTTCCCTCCCTAGAAACGTCTGTTATGATTCTGTTACATTCCAGTAAGCTATTATTGCTTATTTATAATAATGGAACAAAACAATGAAAATGCCCAGTCTTGGATGAGCCATTTGTATCAGAAGTTGAAACTTCCATGCCAACATAAATCTTTGAAGTCTCGGTACAGTATAGTTAATTCCTTAATTCCTGCATTGTTTGCTTATCCTGGTAATGCTAAAGCCATAACAGTGAACGTGGCCTTCTATTAAGCTGGCATGTGCTATTGGATTAAATAGACATTTGCTGGCAGAACTATATCATGTTCAGTTGCACCGCAGTTTCCACCATCACATTGTCTTATGCTTGTTTTTGTACATTGATAGCTTTTATCACCAAAGCTTGGATTGAAGCATATTCCTATATAACAGGCACCTTGAGAATCTCAGGTGAAATGTGCTATTTACATGCTATAATATGGTGTATAAAGGTGCTACAGAATGTAATGTACTTACAAGAAATGTAACAAACTCAACCCAGAGGTCTAGTGGTAATTCTGTTCATTGTCACTATCTGCAAATGGTTAGATCTAGGTATGTCACAGGAAGAGTGCAACTGATCCCTGACCGGATGTCTGGTATCACTCAACCATGACCCCTGCTCCAGCAGGCTGAAGAGTAGCAGTATCAGGCTTTGAAATGATTCCTGCCCTGTACTTCCCAGGCAGAATGAGGGTGACTAATAAGGAGTTTTTATGTTGGTGGATGACATTTCAGGGTTTTGACAGGGAAGAGGAAGAATGTGTGTGTATTTGTGTGTGGGGGGGAGGGAATATAATTTAAATGCAAGTAAGAAGTCTGCTTATAAGTAAGCACTACTGCACTGCAAAAATTCTCCCAATCAACTGCTGGCCAAATATATAACCAAAGCATTTCTAATTAATTGAATTCCTTATTGTAATCCCAGCACAAATCTGTATTGTGAAAGACAGGAAAGTAACTGGCTAGTTTGGTAGTCCTAATTTTCTTACCATTAATTTTACAGTGTTCATATTCAGAAATTTGCATAACAATTTGGCTAGTATTTTAGTGTGTACATTACATTCTGACTAGATGTCCTGAAATAAAACAATTGACTGTCTGAATCTCGTAGCCCCAAATATGTTTTAGCCATGGATGAGCTGGAAGGCCACTATCTTGCTAACGTCTCTTCTGGAAGGACTAACACATTAAAGCTGTGCTTCTGAAAATGACTTGAGCATAACTGGAGACATGTTGACACAGTAGTGCCCTTATAAATACCTTGTTTAAGATAGGGGGGATTCATGAAGATGCTGCTTTTTGGTGTGAAAGTATTTTAAATGGCATCATGCAGTACTTCAGAATCATAATGATTAAGTAAAATATTCATCCTATCTAAGGTTCCCTGAAAAGTGTCTTTAGGTAAACTTGAAGTCAAATAAACCATTTGCTTTTCACCTTCCAGATTAATGTGTATTTCTAACAAGGAAACTGATGATCCCCAACTGTTCTATAATTCTTCAGAAATCTTGCTGAGTATTGACTATATCATTTGACTTTGGGCTCGTTTTAGGAAAAAGAGAGTGAGTTAGGTGGGAGAAGAAACAAATACCTTTTTGAACTTAAAGGTGGCATCATCACAGCTCTCTAAGCAGAGTCAATCATAGGACATTTCAGCCCCTTTTGTTTCATTGCTCTCCTGCGTTGATTAATTCTTTGAGACGCTGTAGCAGAGTTCCACATGTCTTCCTTTGGCTTGGTTTTAATTATTCTCTCCAATTCATCTTCACAAAAATATCAGTATGAACATAGAGCTTCTAGAATTGTATGGATTCTTAACAAGAATAGGGAAGAAAAGATTTCCTATTCCACCAGGCCGCCTAATAAACCTCTTAAACATTGGCTGTCATGAAGGATCATCATATTATGTAAATTACAACTCTTCTCTCACAGTCCCATCCTCCCATTGACCTCTTAACAACTCTTTCTCCTTGTAGCTGAAATCTCTGCATGATCTTTTTGAATGAGTTACGACTTGAGAGGGTAACATATCATTGCAACACCTGAATGTTTCCATGATTCCCCTTTTAGTAGTGTAGGCATCACTCCTCAGTGACATTGAGATAGCCACGTTTTCTTTATTAGCTATTCCGGTTACACCATCAGCATAGTTTAGGATGGGTGGGAAAGGGACTAGACCAGGGGTCGGCAACCTTTCAGAAGTGGTGTGCCGAGTCTTCATTTAGTCACTCTAATTTAAGGTTTCGCGTGCCAGTAATACATTTTAACGTTTTTAGGAGGTCTCTTTCTATAAGTCTATAATATACTGTATAACTAAACTATTTGTTGTATGTAAAGTAAATAAGGTTTTTAAAATGTTTAAGAAGCTTCACTTAAAATTAAATTAAAATGCAGAGCCCTCTGGACTGGTGGCCAGGACCCGGGCAGTGTGAGCGCCACTGAAAATGAGCTCGCGTGCCGCCTTTGGCACGAGTGCCATACGTTGCCTACCCCTGGGCTAGACACTCCAATTTTGAAGGGTGTTGTAGGCCTGCTTTGTTGCAAGGAACATTTTTTTCTTCTTTAATTATCAGTTCTTCCTGGTTTTCATTCTATAAATGTGCTCCAGTGAAAAGGTTTCTAATCTTTTTTTTAAATGGAGATATCCTATCTCCTAGAACTGGAAGGGACCTTGGAAGGTCATCGAGTCCAGCCCCCTGCCTTCACTAGCAGGACCAAGTACTGATTTTGCCCCAGATCCCTATGTGGCCCCCTCAAGGATTGAGCTCACAATCCTAGGTTTAGCAGGCCAATGCTCAAACCACTGAGCTATCCCTCCCCCCTCATTTAATCTCAGGAGTGGCCCTTCATGTGTTTTAATGGTGAAACAACTACAAAGTGAAGCTGAGAGGCCAGGATCCTTAACCAAGAAAGAGCTATGCATCCACTGATAAGCTATAAAATCGCTCAAGGCTTTTATTAGTAGCATATTACAAAATAAAAGTGTGACTGTAGTCCATGTAAAAATGAAGGCCCTTATAGATAGCATTGGTTTGAAACAGGCACAGTGTGAGTAGGCACTGGGCAAGATTTTTCACAAACCGTAACTTTACCAATGCCGCTCAGCTCTGATTTGCAAAACTCCTCCGATTCTAGGCATCTTTACAGTAAAATCTACTGGTTCTAATAGTTTGTACATTGGGTTTTTTTTATCAAATGAAAACTCCTTGTTTTTGCATACTTGCCTGTTCCAGAATTCAGGGTTTCTGGCTCCCTGCCCCCTCTTTATACACCACAGTACCTGCAGCACTTTTTCTAGTGACAAAAACTAAATCCTTATAATTTAATTCCTGAGCAGGCCTCTCGCTGGCTATACCATCCTCTCCCTGTGGGTTTGCCTTTTAAGTAGGAAAAAGTTATGGTTAGGAAAATGTTAGTAAAACGGATACTGCCATATGTAGGTACTTTCTTATAGGGACCATTTACAAAATCTGGCTGTAAGGAGAAAATGCTTGCCTTGCCTGCCTGTGAGTGAAAACCTTCGATTTATTTTTGTCACAAGCACTAGCATTCGTTCCTAGCAATCATAAAAGCCTCATTCCTCTCTGCTGCAAAAAACCCAGGATCTTCTCTCTAGAAAGCAGTCAGAGCAGTGTAAAAGACTACCTTCAGTGTTCTAAGGTCATAGCAGCCATTGACAGAATCTTTGTTTTGCCTTTCACCTCCACTCCCCAGGTCTTTCTTATGGCAATTTACAATGGATGTTTCTGTAAGAGAGTTGAATTCTTTCCTTTACAACTCAGAATGGGCAGAATGAGTGTTTCAAATTTGTACACAATCAAATATAAAAGAAACAGGTCCACTCACTTAAAAATGAGAGTGAAGTGCTTATAAGGTGCAGCAGATAAGGTTATAGGGCCAAGCTCTGCTCACCTTATTCACACAAGTAAATCTCATTTCAGTCAAACCATTTTGCTTGCACGAATAGGGTACCCAGGATTTAGTCCATAATAATCCGTTTCTTTTTTTCTGCCTTTACAGAGGGATGTAGTGGAGGCCTCACAGTCTTAGGTCAGTTTTCCAAGGATGATGGAGAAGGACCTAGGTCAGAGTCAGATTAAGGTTTAGGTACTTTAGGCCCATACATTGCCCCATTACATCTAAATATGAGCTTTCAGCAGAGGCGTAGCGAGCGCCCTCCGTACCCTCCAACCGGAGGGGGCCCCGCAAGGAAGGGGGCCCCTAAAAGTGGCAAAATAAATACCGCATTCCAGTTTCTGCATTGTAAGGGGCCCTGCCTGGACATATGTTCGGAGGGGGCCACGTTCGGAGGGGGCCACGTTCTTTGTTGCTATGGCCCTGGCTTTCAGTTCAAAAGAAAAGAAAAAAAGTCTGTAACTGAACTTATGACATGAAGTAAAAATGTGCCACAACTGTAATGGGTGCAGCAACATCTGCAGACAGTCTGGAACAGTAGTTTTAAGAGATGTGAACTGTCTCATTCATTTCTATGGTCTGTTAACGCTCAGCTCCAGTGCACTTGACTCTGTTTAAGAGCCGAGCGCTACGGGCTTTGGGCAGCCCCCATACCTCCGGACCCTGCGCCGCCGGAGCCCGGGAGGGGAAGTGCCCGCCCGGCGGCTGGGGTCCGGAGGCAAGGGGGCTGCCTGAAGCCCATAGCGCTCGGGCAGCTCGGCTCTTAAACAGAGCCGAAGAGTCAGGGAGGAGCAGAGCAGCC
>NW_020664435.1:38978335-39022975 GCF_002925995.2 Terrapene triunguis
GCCGGGGGCGCAGGGTCTGGGGGCTGCCCGGCAAACCGTGAAGCCGGTAGCGCTCCGGCAGCCCTTTCCCCGTGGCTGGGAGTGGGAGGGAGGAGGGGGCGGAATTAGGGCAGGAAAGGGGCGGAGTTGGGGCGGGCTGGGGTGGGGAAATGGGCGGGGCCAGGGCCCGTGGAGGGTCCTCTTTTTTTATTTAATAGATATGGTAACCCTACTATTAAGTTTGTGACAGGGACTAACTCTGACAATGTGTATGCACAGGGTGTAGCACAGCCGGGCCCCGTATCAGTTTAGGCCACTTAGCAGAGTTGTGATGCAAACAATAATAAATCAAGTGACAAGTAACAGTAGACTAGGAATTTTAATCATTGTGGGGGATGCTTTGGAGACTATTTTATGGGACAGAATATTGTCTGGAATGCACAGATTGGTTACGGGCAGCCAGCCTGGATTCCTATTCGAGAGGCCCCACTTAGCTGATCAGCAGCAGTTCTGTGGGGGGCTGGCTTGGTGAAAGAATTGGGGAGTCAGGCTGCAGGGAGCCTGAGTGACTGTGAACACTGACCTCCCTTGCTGTCTCCTTGCAGAGCTGCTCCGCATGTCTGCCTCTGCTCCCAAAGCAGCAGCCCTTTGATCTGCAGCTGGGAAGAAGCCTGCTCTGCTTCTAGCCCTATCCTAGTGAATGGACTTCAGTGCATCCCTTTCCCTGCTTCCAGGGCACTGAGGGACAGACAAAGAGCATGTTCCTTCCCAATGGCCTGCCAAAGGCGCAGTTGGGAGGTTATTAAAGATGGGTCGTATTAAACATTCAGAGCTGGCTACTGCTTGCCATCCAGCCTTCTCCCCAGCAGCCACACTTGCCTGTATTGCTCCCCAAACCAAGTCAGACCCCCCTGACCAGTTACCCGAGCCAGGTGAGAGAACCCCAGCACAGCTCATTCTCCTGCCCTCCATGCTGCCATGTGCCATGGAGAAGAGAGGGTGCATGTGCTGCTCTTTTGCTGCTGCTCTTAGTGCTGCTGCTCTTGGAAGCAGCAGTCTGTTATTTTCCAGCAGCCTCTGCTACCCTTGTGCACACGTTTCAGAACTTGCCTCTTGCTAATGATACAGGAAGCTCCCTGCATAGGAAAGGGGAAGTGGTCAGATGTACCAAAAGGAGCTAAGTTACTACTTAAAAAATAAATAAACCAAGAAACTCAATCACGGTGAACCTCATTATTCTATTTAAAAATAAAAAGACAAATGGATGGGCCCAGTTGCACTCTAAAGGAAGTCAGAGTCAAACTTTATTTAGAAAGCTATTATAGAAAGCTTATCACTTATTTATTTATCCACTGGGAGTGCTCTGCTGATTGGTGGTGGGGGAAAGTAAATGCAGTGCCTGAGGAGGTAGTCATCCTGGGAGATCTCACTCTGAAATGAAAGGGGCTATGTGGAAAAGAGATAAAAGGATTCAGACTGGTAAGCCAAGGTGATTGTAAGAAAGTAATTGTCATGCTGCGGTTAAGAAGCCAGAACTATGTAGGTGGTCCTAATAGTGATATTAGGATTCAGGACCTGATTCCCCACTGCCTGGCACCATGGGGAAGTCATTTACACCTGGGCAAAGTGGGTGTGAAACACTACCAGATGAGAATTCACTGCTAACTTACACTGGTGATAGCGGTACACCCCCTTTGCACAGGGATCAGTTACTACACTAAGTGAAAGGCAGTGGAGAGTCAGGCCCTCTAAGTCCAGTGTAGTGCAGCTACTTTCAAAGAACATGTTTACTTTTTTTGTTTTCTGCAGATTATTTGTATTGTAGATTCTAGAAGCATATTTCCAAAGTCTCATAAATTCCTCTCTGGATCTCTCTTGCCCTCATCCCTTTTTTGTAGTTATGTAAGGCAGTGCCTCAGTTAACAATTCTTTATGTTCTTTTCAACAGGTTTCTTCTTTCTTGATAATAATTTATTGTGCAACTTTGTCTTTCTAACTGACATTTAACCACATAAGAACTACTCTGCCATTCTTCTTTGATCCAAATTCAGTCTGCTCTCATCTTAGCTAGTTTATTACCTTCACTGCAAAGATAATCTACCTCTTTTAGCCCAGTTTTATTCCTAGGCTCTTCCAACCATAATAATTCCCCGTGGGACTCCTTGCTTCCTGCTGTCTATTCACATGTTGCTGCAAACTAACAAATATTGGGTAATTACACTCACCAGTCTTCGACCTTTTCTGATGTAAACTAACAGCTCTTTATTTCTCCAGTTACATTGGAAATGTTCCCATTTTTACACAATATTGCAGGAGTACTTCACAGAACGTATTGCTAAGGGTTTTTTGGGAGGGGTGGTTGGGGGGATTCCCATCAGACATTCTGACTTGTACAACTGTGGGGCCATCATCAGTCTGCTGCTGATCTGCTGAGACTTCTGCCCCAAATCTGTGGGATTCTTCTTATCACTAACTTTACATCATAAATCTTGAGATGTTTCTAAAGATTTACTTGCAAATGAAAGTATGTATTCAACATTGCAGACATGGCTATGACTCATCAATAATTATTTATGCTTCATTAGTCATCATTTAATTTTTGCATAAATACTAAAATTATACAGTCTCCTTTAAATGGTTTAGGTTTGTTTTAGCTGCTCAGTAGCAGGGCATATAGCAGGCATGTAGGAGCAAATTTGCGCTCAAACTTCCCCTTCCCAGCATTACAAGGGCATCCTACTATAGAGAGATTTGTGGAGACTCCAGGAATAGGACCTAGTTAAGCAAGGGGTTTAGGCATGTAATTAAGGAAGGGGTTAGGCATGAGACCACTCACATGCTTAAAGTGAGGCATGGGCTTAAGTACTTTGTACAAAATCTGGGCCATAGGGCACAACCCGTTTTACATCACAGTAATTTACAGTGACACCTTAAATGAATTCCATACACATTTATCCAGCTCTGGAGTTGAGATAAGGCAAGTGGGAAACAACAAGAGCAGGAAAATCAATTTCTTTCCACCCTAAGCTGCATGAGAAGAAAATGATATTGGGAGAATGGGAGGACCAAGACAAGGCCTGTCCTGGGGTGAAATGGAGGAAAAGTCAGAGTGAGCATAAAGATAACATTTATATATATATTATCCCTTTCAGTGCTTGTTTCTTACAAACATCAGATGGTGAGGGTGTGGTCTCCAAGAGCAAGTTACTGCATTAAGATAAATCAGTTCAAGTGCAATTTATTAGGGGTTTGCCCCAATGTAACTAGATAGATTGTTAGCTTTAGCAGTATAAGGATTCTCTTGTAGAACATGTCACAGGTGCAACGGTTACTGCCACCAAGCCTGCCAGTATTTTCCCTGACACTTCCTTTCTCTCTCAATCTACTCTGAGACTGCATTTAAAATTACACTAATCCATTCAATAATTTAAAACAGTACAGTTGCATTTTCCCTGAACAATAGTGTGCTGTTTGTTTTCAGCCTGCCCACTCTTCTAATTAATCTCCCGGTTACACTTTTATTCAGAGGAATAGGTAAATGTTTTAACTGTGCTGAGTCAATATTTGTGTACAGTGTAGTTATGAAACTGATTCAAAACCTTTGTTGCTGACTGTGTCTTTTCTATGCCCAGGATCTGGGCATTTGTTTGATGCTTCAGATATCTTGGTAGAGATATTTGGATTGCTATTAATGTGGAAGACAAGTGTCATAGAAGGGGTCGAATCTCCTGATTGTGTTTCATTCCAACTGTCAAGTACCTAGATTTTTCACTGGGAGTTTTGTCTTTTTCCTTCTCAGTTACTTTCCCCAGTGTATTTATCCTGCACAGAGCATATTGTGCTAAATCTTCTATATTGGGTTACTCTGGGAGCTGACTTTTTTTCCAGCACTGGGCCTCTATAGCAGAAAAAAAGGATAGAGGTTTGGCTACTAGAGTAAATGGAAACTCCTCCTCATCTATCTGCTCTCTACCAAACAGAGGTAAACAGCCTCTAGTAAATCTGATGATGTTGCAGCTCCTTTCTGTCTCTCATAAGTCACAGTGGAAGGATTCATACTTCATTTTTGTGGCATAATGTCAAGTGTGTCAGCCATGCCAAACCATCACCATCACATATGTAAACACTTGAACTTTCCCTCTGCTTCCTAAAATTGCACATCTGTGTTCCATGTAAATAAATAAGGAAGCCTGGGATTCCCTGTTTCTCAAATAGCGTCCTTGTTCTCATTTCCTAGAACATGCTATGTTAATTGCTTTGCTAGGAGCAGATCTGGGTCATCACTTGAAAATGAAGTTGTTATAAAATGGCCGTGTTGACAGATGGCACAAATGGCATAGCTAATCAAATCTACTCCAGTGTTTTCATGGCAGTAGGGAATTATTGCCATGCCAGTAAATGAAAGTCTTATAAATGCCTAATGTAGAGCAGGCGGTGTGCTGTTGTAATGACAGGTTCCAGAATCCTAACTCAGAGATGCAACAGTGATTATATCCTCTAAGACTGGCATTTCCTTGACATGTGTCTCAGAAATATTTTGCAGACAATTTGTTTGGAGCCAAAACTATCTAATTACTGATAAAGCTGCTTTCCCATAATATTGTTTGGGATCACCAGTGTGTCAGCAGAAAGTGCTAAATAAGCAGTGTCTAGCCTTTCAAATTCTTTAGGGGGCAGTAATCTCAGGAATGTTTGTTTTACATGTTTTCGATAGGAGCTGTTGCAAATCCTTTCATAGAGCATGGCTGTATTGTTAATTATGACAAATTATATTGCCTACTGCAATATTTCAATGGTTTGCCAAAAAGAAACTTCAAAACAGTAAATGAGTAAGTCTGGGATAAGTTTTATTCATTCAACCTAATGAATTTTAAATTTGGCACCATCTCGATCCAAGATATAATACAAGATGGTCCTAGATCAGGGGTAGGCAACCTATGGCACGCATGCCGAAGCTGATTTTCAGTGGCACTCACACTGCCCGGGTCCTGGCCACCAGTCCAGGGGGCTCTGCATTTTAATTTAATTTTAAATGAAGCTTTTTAAACATTTTAAAAACCTTATTTACTTTACATACAATAGTTTAGTTATATATTATAGACTTATAGAAAGAGACCTTCTAAAAACGTTAAAATGTATTACTGGCACGCAAAACCTTAAATTAGAGTGAATAAATGAAGACTCGGCACAGCACTTCTGAAAGGTTGCCGACCCCTGTCCTAGATACTGCTGGACTCCAGTAAGTGTGGGTGTATAATCTGGCAGTAATTATCTGTGTATAATAATATACTGTGGGGTTGGGTATTTAAGTTTCTAAACATTGGGCCTAATTTTCAGAAGTGCTGAGCCCCCAGCTCTGACTGAAATAAAAAAAAACCTGCAGGTGCTTAGCCCCTCTGAAAATCAGGCTCTTCTTAGAGTTGGGCAAATATGGTATTGGCAAAGCCATTCAAACATCATTGAAAATTAGGGACTGAATGAGCCTTTTGAGTGTCACATGCAGGTAAGAACCTGGCTTTCACCAGTTCCATTCTGCTCAGGCAAGTCACCCCTCATCTCCCAGTGAGAGAGGAGAACCCTGAGATTGGGAGAAGAGGACACCATCCCTCACCCAGCTTGACACTCCTTCCTTGGCCCCCAAGTGAAGGCAAGGATAAACACACCCCACTGTGGCCTCTGTCAGAGTGGGGTGTGTGTGGAAACTCATAGCCACCAAAATTCCATGTTACCACCAAATTTGGGAAACCACAAACTTTTTTAGAAAAGGGTTCGAGTGGCCTCCATAGTCTTTTGACCATCCCTAAATGTTTCATGGTTTTAAAAAGATGTCTAGGCACCTTTTAATTATGAAGGGCCAAATAATACCATCCAAATATAGCTAATTGGAGCTGTGGGGGAGATTCCTTATGCTTGGTAATGTGAAGAAAAAGAACTCAAAACAACATAGGTGCCAAAAGTGTTTCACCTGTTGCAGTCTTGTACTTGAAAAAGCCCCCTTTTGTTTTGTTCCTTTTACTGACCTTTGTGTCCCATTGTACTCGAACCATGTTGTGCCCATTTATGCTATGGTACATTATCCCTGGCATGACATAATGCAACATAGTGCCATGCAAAGCCATTTGCTAAACAAATGTGGGCAAAATTTTCAAAGCAGTCTTTGGAAGTCTAGCCACTTGCTTGCCTTTTTAATATAACTGCATCTCTATAGCTCCTTCCGTTGAGGGATCTCAAAGTGCTTTACAACCATTAATGAACACTCCTGTGAGGTGGGGAGGTTTATGGGACTCATTAACTTAAAACATTACAAGTTGCTTTGAAAGTTTTCTCATTATTTACTGAAATGAGAGGATTTTTAAAACAGGTTATTAACTTCAGTTAATTTGGCAAGAAATTCGTATGTAACCTAAATTGTTTCAGCTAGTAAGGAGATTGAAGCAGCTCTACAGTATTTGCAGACTGCCACTGGGAGTGTTCAGTTGGCTTGTTATATAATCCTGGCATGTTGATTGTACAGCAGTGAGTGTCTTGATGTCTCAGATCACCTAGCCTGATAAAAGGAGAGCAGTAATGACTGATACATTATATCCTTTCTGCTGTTGCTTTTTACAGACTAAGAAGAAGCCAGGACAGAATGAATGTAATGACTTAATTCTATATGCTTGAGATCAAACTTAAGTCTACTTGGTGCAGAGAAGCAATTAACCGTCAAAAGGGTTGGATACTCTGATATCTAAAAAATGTCTAACTAAAATAAACACCCTTAGATGAAAAGAGCTAAATGATTTAATCATATTTCAGTCAACACACTGTGCTAATCATTCAGATTATAAAATAAATCAATTAATTACAGTATCTCTGTCTCTCTCCCCCCCCCCCAACCCCACCTTCCCTACCTCTTTCTATTTCCATCTGGACTGCGTTTATCTCTTTCATCATTTAAAGATGCTCGAGTGGATTTGATCGCCACCGGCAAGATTGGGTAGACAGTGGCTGCCCTGAAGAGGTAAGAATGTGCTTTACAACCTTGATATGACCACCAAAGGAAATTTGCATAGTTATTATTAGGGCCCTACCAAATTCATGGTCCATTTTGGTCAATTTTATGATCATAGGATTTTAAAAATCATAAATTTCATGATTTCAGCTATTTAAATCTAAAATTTCACAGTGTTGTAACTGACCGAAAAAGGAGTTGTAGGGGGGGTTGCAAGGTTATTTTAGGGGGGTTACGATACTGCTACCCTTCTGCACTGCTGCTGGTGGCAGTTCTGCCTTCAGAGCTGGGCAGCTGGAGAATGGCGGTTACTGGCCAGGAGCCCAGCTCTGAAGGCAGAATCACTGCCAGCAGCAGCCATGCAGAAGTAAGGATGGCACAGTATGGTATTGCCACCCTTACTTCTGCGCTTCTGACTGCAGAGCTGGGCCCTCGGTCAGCAGCCGCCACTCTCTGGCCACCCAGCTCTGAAGACTGCAGCGCAGAAGTAAAGGGTGGCATGGTATGGTATTGCCACCCTTACTTCTGCGCTGCTGCTGGCAGGGCACTGCCTTCAGAGCTGGGTGCCCAGCCAACAGCTGCCACTCTCCAGCTGTCTAGCTCTGAAGGCAGTACAGAAGTAAGGGTGGCAATACCGCAACCTCCGTAAAATAACTTTGTGACCCCCACTGAAACTCCCTTTTGGTCAGGACTCCCAATTTGAGAAACACTGGTCTCCCCCATGAAATCTGTATAGTAGAGGGTAAAAGCCCCCAAAAGACCAGATTTCATAGGGGAAGATCAGATTTCACAGTCCATGATGTATTTTTCATGGCCGTGAATTTGGTAGGGTCCTAGTTATTATGCCTCTGATTACATTCTGCAGATTATTAAGCAGCATTTTTTAAGGCCAAGTGCATGCTACAATTATCCATATACATTACTTAAAAATTGAGTAGGTTGTATTAAAGAAACACTAGGCTGAGCAATGTCATTATTATTTGAAGGTATAAAATGGGCATAATATGATTTTTTTATTTCCATGGAAATATGGTAAACCCAAAATTAATGCAACGAAAAGGCTAATGCTAAACTTGTGACCCTGGTTTGATTGTTGTAGCACTAAGATTCTCATCAGAATGATGGCAGAGGCTGAGCTGTAGTTGCCAACTGCCCTTGAACCTTCCTTGCCTTTGCTCCTCCCCATTTTAGTTGTATGAAAATAGATCCTTGACGGACTCTACAAGAATAGCTCTAGCTAAAGATACAGCCCGAGCATTTTGGTTATGAATTCTGGCCAAGCCTTTAGCATTAAGTACAGATTTTGCTGTTACTCGTTCTTAAAGACTTGATACATTCAGTTCTCCTTTAAAAAAAGAAAACAACAATAGATATCTGACATGAGGGAGGGTGGGCGGCGATCCTGGGACTGCTGTTGACTACAGGAGATGCAGCCAGAGGGTAAGAAGGCCCAGAGCGGGTCATTTTCAAGTCACATTCATTAGTATCTTACATTATGTTGGTCCTTTCCCAGTGGCCTCATTGTACAAGTTTTTTTCATGTGAGGATTTGTGGTAATATGAACTCCTCGTTGTTTTTGCTAATTCATCTAACAGACTTTGATTCTCTCAAAGGCTGATAAAGAGCAATTACTTTCCCTTTTTCAGCACTAAGGGCCAAATTCTGTCTTCAGTTACAACAGCGCAGCCCCAGTGACAGGATACGTCAGGGTATAATTAAAGGCAAAGTATGTCCCCAAGTGTCTGTTTAGAAAAGCATGCTTGATTTTAGTCTCAATAATTGAGTCCAACGCATACACTGATATGAGCCCATTGTGGTGTGGGTATTTTTTTGTTGGAGTTTTTCCTCTTATATAGCCTTAATTGCAAAGTAATGCTGGGTGATTAGGTACAATAATTACATGCTAGCTGGTTGTTATAAAGGCTTGTAGCTTCAGCTTTGCAATTTGCAAACTGAATGTCTAGTGATGGGGTTGCCCTCAGAGTTTTAGTGCTCAGAGAGGTAACTTTTTGAGAACGTGCAATTAAGGCTACTAGTAAATCTATCAGTATGGGGCAGAACCTCACAGAATGGTCTCGGATTGAAGGATACTGATGGCCACAGGCCTCTGTTGTGGGTCACACAATGCCACCACACCCCACCAGGACCTCTGGGAGGCATTTTGTCTTAGGCATATACAATGCCTTCCTGAGCTCTGGGGAATGCTGGTGGACCCTGGCTGCTTGGGCAGATTGTGTCGGCAGCTCCTATCTGCACCCATCCAGTTCTGCTGGCTAGTGACCTCTCCCCTCTTTGCCAAGATCTGTACTAGCAATGCTAGCTCTGTGAAAGGCTTGCATTCCCAGAGCACAAGGCCTCTTTCAGTGAGCTGCGAAGGGGAGAGAGAAGAGATACTCATGCCCCCTCCCTCCTCCCTCCCTTGGGGACCTACAGAGGATGCACTCTTTCTGGCCCTATATATTTAGATATACACATAATACCTGACCTACCTATCAAAAATATTACTAACATGGGGTTGAATTTGAATGAGTTACTGTGTTTTGTGACTAGGAGAGCAACCTTATCTTTGGCATCTCCTGGGGATTTTTTTTTCTATTTAAATATATAATATTAACATAAGGACTTGGGTTGGGTTTTTGAGGTGGGGATGGAAGGTGGTGGAAGGGTTGTTTGTTTTGGGGTTAGTATTCGGGTGTTGGTTTTTTTCATTTAATTTCCTAGTTTGCTCTTAGAAAAGAAAGGGTAGAGGGAAGAAAGGACAGGAAAATAACCTTGCATGTCAAAAGTGAAACAATACACACTTGTTTTTGAAGTTCACATTTCACTGAGATGAACACACTGCCAGGAAGCAAAGTTCACAACTCCCTGAACAGAATGATGTATGCCGGGTGTGGGTCGGGGGTAGTTCAAATATTTGCTGCTGTTTGGCTGGAAATATTTTTCTGCAAAACTGTATTACAGATGCACTGCAATGCAAAGCAAAACAAAACAAAAAAGGTTTTAATCTTTACTCCTACTGAATATATAAATGTGACCTCGAGTTAAAAATGTATACATGTGTATGTCTGTGTATACATATGTACATACTCACATATGTGATTTATTATATAAAAATAAAAAGCAAAGCTAACTATTTATATGTGAAGCTATTTTATATATATAATTATTATTGTCTTTGGTAATTTCCAAGGAAAATGTAATTAATTAAAAATTACAATTAACTATACCTTATTTTTTGTGCTATACCATATTTTCAGTATTTTTATTTTACCCAGTCATGTATTTTGCTATGACATGTTTTATGGCACCCAGAAAAAAAGATCGATTGAGGTGTGCATTTCAACTACAATAGCAAAAAAAGAACAACCCTCTCCCCAAAAGTAACTTCCTAGTGATGAATTTAGATGTTAAAACTTTGTGGCAGTAATAATATGCATTCGGTATTCAGAGCCTTCACAGCTTTGTCATCAACAGTTTAGGCATTGTAAATTTTCCAGTTCAATGGAATACCTGTCATTCTACAGAACCTTGTGCAAAGTATTTCACTTTAAAAATAAATACATAAACTCTCCAAATATTCCTTGATTTAGTTTCCATTTTCATTCTTTCTGGCTTGGCAGTTTGTCCATATTCAGACTTTTAGTTCAGTGACAAATGGTCTCCACTGAAAACTAATTTTCTTCTGGCTTGTTTTTGGTGTTTCTCAATAGTCGAAAGATAAGGTCTGTGAGAAGAATGTGGACACAACTGAGAAGCCCCCTCATACCACCACTTCCCTCCAGCCAACTACCACGAGGTTCAGAGTTTTAACCACCACCAAAGGAGCCACTACATCCCACCTGCCAACCAGCCTGCCCACAGAAGGTGGCTTACCATGGAATGCTTTAGTCCATAATGAAAAGTTGTCTTATTTACAATGTTAAGGAGCAAACAAATCTTTTTATTGTTTAAGTTTGCGGGGGGAGGAGGCAGGAGTATTGTTTGGTTTGTTTGTTTTTGGTTTTTGGAGGGAGAAAACTTAGCATGGAGCAAATATCTGAAGGGCTTTGTATGTTTCCAAAACAAGAAGCTTGGATAGTGATGAAAACCAAAGCCCTAATTTTTCTTCTTAGACAAATGACACAAACTCTGTGTCTTCAAACAGCTCTGCCTGAGCTTCTTAATTCTAACTGCTACATCCTGGCTGCCACTACTGCTATCTTGGCCAATTCTCTGCTCCCACTATGTTCAGTTGGAGTTATTTGTATTACAGTAACACCTAGAGGTCCCAGCAAGGTTGGAGGCTTCATTGTGCGACGCGGTGTACAGACATATGGTAAAAGACAGTCAACATTTCAAAGAATTTACAGTTATGAAGCTTAGGAGGTTATTGGTGCTCATCGGAAAAATCAGTCCATATGGGCCCGAAGCAAAGCCCATTGACGTCAATGGAGAGACTCTCATTATTGACTTCAGTGAGCTTTGGGGCGGGTCCTGAGGGTCCAATGTTGGCCATCCGAAAACAGAGACACTCAAAATTAAAGATTTCTTTCGAAATTTGGCACTAACCTTTTGCGCCAGTACTGACTGCAGTATTCTTTTCCAGAAAGACCCTTTTCTTTAGGGTCCCAAAGCAAAGTAACAGGATTGAGAGATAATGTGGGAACTCACATTTGTAGCTGTTCCTCTGACTTCAGAGCTTAAACCTTGCCATCCTGCAGATAAGATAGTCTAGCCTCCTGCATCTGGTAGAAGTTCAGCTGGATAGAAAAGCTACCTACAATGAATCAAGTAGCAACTATAAAGTATAATGGCAGCTCTTCTTCTAGCAGAATTGCCTGTTAATATAATGGAAGCTGTACAGTGTGGCCAGAATTTTTTAATAGATTCTGGCAGGAACATTTCTAGCTTCTAAGATATTCAAGCATTAAGCCTAAAACTGAAGACGTTACAAGGTGGGAGTCTATTGATGAAAAGGACTAGTTTTCATTGCAGCAAAGCAGCAAGAAAAGTTTAGAAGCTGTCACTACAGGATTTGTAGCTTTATTCCTGAATGCTCATTTGCTAATAATGCCCCAGATATTTGGCTCATCCAATGTACAAGTAATAAGAGAAATCTGGAAATATATAGAGACTTTGAAACTGGTATATTATATTATTATTTCTTATGGGAACAGTTAATAATTGTTTTATTTTACTGTCAAATGCTACCTGAGTCCTGAATATGTCATGTGACCTACAGAGTCAGTCATACAAATAATCATACTTATATTACATATACATGACAAAGGTAAAGGTGCTTTTAAAAGCTATGGGCCAGAGGCTCATACCTTTATTCATTTTGAATTCTACCTTACTCCACTGTCTTAGTACTATTAGACGAGTAAGGTACTACTCAGTGTGAAGAAGAGGATCAAGCCCTATATGAGTAGAACACCAAATTCTATTCTGATGGTTAAATCTGTTGGACATTAGAATATCATTAAAGAGATCTATGACCTAATTAAACTAGGTTTCCTGTATTAGTAATGGTGAATTTCTTTTTTAGATGATACCAAGATAGCACTGCACCTAAAAGATAATGGAGGTAAGAGGTAATTTTTGTGTGTGTGTAAACAATGTCAATAGGTTACATAACTACAGCCTGCTCAGCTTAATTAATCTAAATCAGAGTGTAGAAATGTCTTATACCAGGCCCCCAAGGGACTTAAATTATCCACATCTCTATGGCAGAGTACCATGGCAAAAAGGCTAAGCAACTGCTTAGTAAATCAAATGTTTACAACAGTCTTTATAACTCATTAGTGTAACAGTAAAATAACTTTAGCATTCAAAAAGTTGATCTATTAAAGGCAAAAATCTAGGGGAGAAGATGATTTGGGGAGTGGGGCTGGTGAAAGTTTTTTAATAACAGTATTCATATATGTGTTCCGTTGTGATACATTCTTTATAAGGTACTATAAGCTACAGTATTTGTTTTTATCACAGTTTACAGTTGTTATCCGCATGTATTCTCCGATTAGGAATATAATATTATGGCCCCTTTCCAATGGAGCTCTTCAAGAGACCACCCCCCACAGTCCTCTTGGCAGTATCAGCATCTCAGTTCATGCTCCCTTTGGAATTGTTGAGAGTTTTGCCATTGACTTCAAGAGAAGTAGGATTGAGTTACTAAACCAGGGGTGGGCAAACTTTTTGGCCCAAGGGCCACATCTGGGTATGGAAATTGTATGGTGTGCCATGAATGCTCACAAAAGTGGGGGTTGGATGCGGGAGAGGGTGAGGGCTTCAGCTGGGAGGGTGCGGGTTCTGGGGTGGGCCAGAAATGAGGAGTTCAGGGTGCGGGAGGGGGCTCCGGGTTGCGGTGCGGGGGGGGGGTAAGGGCTCTGGCTGGGGGTGAGAGCTCTGGGGTGCTCTTAGAATCATTGAATCATAGAATATCAGGGTTGGAAGGGACCTCAGGAGGTCATCTAGTCCAACCCCCTGCTCAAAGCAGGACCAATTCCCAACTAAATCATCCCAGCCAGGGCTTTGTCAAGCCTGACCTTAAAAACCTCTAAGGAAGGAGATTCCACCACCTCCCTAGGTACCCATTCCAGTGCTTCTCCACCCTCCTAGTGAAAAAGTTTTTCCTAATATCCAATCTAAACCTCCCCCACTGCAACTTGAGACCATTACTCCTTGTTCTGTCATCAGGTATCACTGAGAACAGTCTAGATCCATCCTCTTTGGAACCCCCTTTCAGGTAGTTGAAAGCAGCTGTCAAATCCCCCCTCATTCTTCTCTTCTGCAGACTAAACAATCCCAGTTCCCTCAGCCTTTCCTCATAAGTCATGTGCTCCAGCCCCCTAATCATTTTTGTTGCCCTCCGCTGGACTCTTTCCAATTTTTCCACATCCTTCTTGTAGTGTGGGTCCCAAAACTGGACGCAGTACTCCAGATGAGGCCTCACCAATGTCAAATAGAGGTGAATGATCATGTCCCTCGATCTGCTGGCAATGCCCCTACTTATACAGCCCAAAATGCCGTTAGCTTTCTTGGCAACAAGGGCACACTGTCGACTCATATCCAGCTTCTCATCCACTGTAACCCCTAGGTCCTTTTCTGCAGAACTGCTTCCTAGCCATTCGGTCCCTAGTCTGTAACAGTGAATGGGATTCTTCTGTCCTAAGTGCAGGACTCTGCACTTGTCCTTGTTGAACCTCATCAGGTTTCTTTTGACCCAATCCTCTAATTTGTCTCTTGACGGGTTCGGAGGGTGGGAGGGGGTCTGGGGTGCAGGTTCCGGGCAGCGCTTACCTCAAGTAGCTCCTGGAAGCAGCGGCACATCCCCTAATCTGGCTCCTACACGGAGGCACGGCCAGGTGGCTCTGTGTGCTGCCCCATCCGCAGGCGCCGCCCCTGCAGTTCCCATTGGCCCCATTTGCTGATGGCAGCGTATGGAGCCCCCTGGCTTCTCCTGTGCGTAGGAGCCGGAGGAGGGACATGCTGCTGCTTCCAGGAGCTGTGAGGAGCAAGCCCCTGACCCTGCTTCCAGGAGCTTGAGGGCCGGATTAAAATGTCTGAAGGGCCGGGTGCGGCACCCGGGCCATAGTTTGCCCACTCCTGCACTAAACATAGCTCATTGAAGCCAATAGAAAGATTCCTATTGACTTCAGTGAGCTTTGGATCAGACCCTCAGGGTGAATGCTGATTTGCTCTGCATGACGAAATGCACTGGACCTGCCCTGCTGTAAAGGGAAGCTTTACTGTTGATACTAGTTACCTTTTCCGGGTCTTGTATAGTTGTCTTAGGCTTGAAATAATGTGTGGTGTCCATGTTGCCCTTGACATTCTGGATTGCTTTTTTGCTGCACGGTTCACCAGTGGTTTACATGAGTGGATTTTTTATTTAGTTCCCCCCCACACCCCAAGTTAAATATCCCCTCTCTGTATCATTTTTCCAGTCGCTCGTCTGTCTGGATAACATCTTCACCTCACTATCAATAGCAACAGCACAGCTAGGAATGTATTGAACTTTGCCTCATGCAGGGCTGTTCATTTGTTGTTAATTGGCATGGGATTTGAAATATAACTGGAAACTCTGAATAAGGTAACTTACAAATTAACCATTTAACAACTTTATTAAAAGGGATACTGCTATGGTTGGTCAGCCCCACATTTGACTTGTTCTTTCCCTTGTTTGTTTTTGAAGTTGTTATACTTTGTTTTATCAAAACAAATGCTTCAATGCTCTTCTTCTTAAAGAGCATAATAGTATAAAGTTGCATCAAATCCAAACAATATATTTTTTTAAAATAAATTCCAGTTCTCTCCCACACTGGGGGAGTTACTTCAAACACCGTATTTAGCTTGCCTCCTCTTGCCTAAGATCTGAGAAGGAAATCTCTGAAATGGAAAGGAAAATGTTCAAAACCAAGAGGAAGAACTCTGATGTAGTCCCTTGGTAGAATGTGTGGTATGGCTTTCTTTAAGCCTAGGTAGGCAGTTTCAGTGCATAAAGCTGCTTGATTTCAAAAATAGAAACCAACAGCTATAGATTCACTTTTCTTGGGTTAGTTCTTGAAATAAAAAAGAAGGTGGTGATATGGCTTCAAACAGTACGGAAGCAAAGTCACTCAGCAGGATTTCTCATTCACATAGTAAACGTAGCTTTTAATCTGGGAAGTTCTTCATGAATCTTCAATTATGCATTGAGTTTTACAATAGCCCTTAGATTAGGCTCTGATAAAACCTCTGTAGCCACAGGTCTGTTCTTTGATTCACTGTGATTTGTCAGCCTTTCATAAAGAGAAGAAGATTCCAGGTCAACTAAATACAGAGTCTTTAGCCTTTCCAAACTAGATCCTGTAAAACTCAAATCAAAGTGAACCTTTTGTAATGGAAAACTAAGCTATATCTGATCAATAAGGACCTATAGCTAGATGTGTCCTTGGATGATAGCAGTCAATAGGTGATTAGGTACAACAAAAGGATTCTCTATAAATTCTGCATTTCCCCTTTGGCTGGAACTTTTGAGGCCAAATTTTATCAAGCAGTAACTAAATTAAAATTTTAAAGCAGACTGCAGTTGTAGGTCAAACTTCCTTGACCTTTTAGTTATATGAGAAAATCACTTGTAATTTAGTGCTATACCCATTCACATATAACCTTGTGTGACACCTTTTACCATAAATTCCAATTTAGCTTTTATCTATTTCTTCTGCATTTGTTCTTCCATCACTGCACGGCTAAGGATTTTTTACAGTCGGCTAGCTTAACATCACACTTGTTAACTCTTAATTCTATTAAAAGTTTTCAAACTTGAAAAACCTGGTTTAAAAGCTTAGAAAAATTAAAACGTTCTTGTATAATAGCATTGCTATTTTATATTTTATGTTATAAAAGCCCTTCAATCCATTGTTGTTGTTATTTTCCTTTAACTTCATGTGTATCAAAGCTAACATATTTCAAAAGCAGCTACCTAATTTTTCATAAAAGAAGCAGGCAGCTGGCAGTAATAATACAGTAATAGCCCTTTCATGTTGAGAATTCTTGGGTGGATGATTTAGAATCACTCATTCAGGGAAGCTAAAAAATGGAATTTAAATAGTTTGGTTCATGTAGGATGAACTAAGCTTTTCTAGTTTAAAATTATTTATGATTGAGTGA
The DNA here is from genome assembly GCF_002925995.2 of Terrapene triunguis. NCBI lineage: Eukaryota > Metazoa > Chordata > Testudines > Emydidae > Terrapene > Terrapene triunguis. The sequence goes on from NW_020664435.1 coordinate 38,994,939, forward strand.
GCCCCTTTTTCATTGAACTAGTTCAAACTGAATTTAGATGAGAACAACAGATAATTGTCCCAGAGTTCTATATATTTGTTTTTTAGATAGTTCATTACCATGATGTGCTAGCTGTAGATTCTTCACTTGTCTTGCGTTTGAGCACTGAGAAAGACAGGAGTTACGTGTAAGGCAATGGCCATGAGAGCAACTGTTGCCATTTTACGTTAGTCAGAATATCTCCTTAAAGAATAAACTTCCATTTGAGAAATGCAAAGCTTCGCAAATTCATCCTGTCTGATGTGCTACTGTGAAATTCGCCCTTGAGCAGAAGACCAACAAAAGACCTGTATTAGCATGTCTGTACTGCAAAGAAAAACCCTTCCTGCCAAGTCTCAGAGCCCAAGTCAATTTGCAGGGATCAGGCGGAGGGGCTAAAAATAGCAGTGTAGACATTCCTGCTTGGGCAAGAGCCCAGGATCTGAGACCATCACCCCTTGCCGGGTTTCAGAACCCAGGCTCCAGCCTAAGCAGGAATGTCTACACTGTTATAAATAAGCCGAGCCCCATAAGCCGAAGTCATTTGACCCAGGCTCTGAGATTCAGCGCCACAGGTTTTTCTTTGCATTTCGTAGACACACCCCATGCCACTTATGTCCTTCTTAAGCTCTCAAAACAGGGCTTTAGCTGGACGTGAGTGTGGTATAAGACATCTGCTGGCCTTTTGTATAGGGTGAAATACAGTGTGTGTAGTATGCAGATGGCCATCAAAAAAAATCAAGTTTTGCAGTCTTGGGGGAAAAGACTGTTGCATATATTTGGTACAATACAGTGTTTATTAAAAAGCAAGATAAGACTGGACTTTTGTAATGGAGCCTAAGGGTTTTAGAGAAACAAGGTGAGTGAGGTAATATCTTTTATTGGAACAACTTCTGTTGGCGAAAGAGACAAGCTTTCAAGCTTACACCAAGCTCTTCTGCAGGACTGGGAAATGTACTCGAGGTGTCATAGCTAAATACAAGGTGGAACAGATTGTTTAGCATAAGTAGTTAACATATATTTCCAGCTCCCATTGGAATTTGGGCACCTAACTCCCTTTGAAAATCCCAGTCTAAATTTATGCAAAAATAATAATAAACATTTGGATAGGGCCCAAACCTTCACTTCTTGTGCACTCTAAACTCCAATTTAAATCTATTATTATGTTTATTACATTGACACCTGCTAATCATTATTTTAAAAGAATTTTCTTTTAACATACTAAGTTTATGCATGATTCAAAAAAGATGCTAAGAATTGCTCAGGTAGTGATAGCATGGTGCATATAATCAAGAGCTATATTACTACTATTTCAGGGAGTCGGAGGTGGAGCCTGCACAGGCTAAGATCCACAGGTCATGGCTTTGTTGTTATTCCCTCAGATCGTGGCTTGCCCAAAAGAAATAGTACCCTTGCCCTCTGGCTAATCAGCTCTGATGCCAACTAAACCTGTTGGCCAAGGAGTCAAGAAGCCATGGTTCAGTCTTCCTCTTCCAAGTCTTTTCCTGTGAGAAGGGGAGGGTATGAGCTCTAGTCTGTACTTTGGCAAAACTCCAAATGGGATTTGGCTCTACAATTTAGTCCATTTTTATAAGTCTAACCCTGTGTTTCTCAGCTGTTTAAAAACATTTGAGTTCTGACATAATTGCAGAGTTTATGCAGTTCATGGTAGCCAAGAATTTCCCTAGTGGAAACTTGACAGAGTATCCAACCGTTCTTTATTTTATTGATGCTGTACTGTGTATTGTGTTTGTTTAAAAACAGTCTTATCAATAAGCAGCTTTATGATTGTGTCATTAGTGATGGAAACAGCAATCATAAAAAATAGAGATGCTACCAGAGCTCAAAGATAAGAGTAAGAGGGGTGTGGAGGGTGGGAATGTATTAATAGGATAAAGACAGGAAGGTGGGACTTTGTGAAAAGCAATTAGCCATCCAGATTATCAAATAAACCAGAAAGAAAATTGTCTTGTGCACATAATTTAGTTGTTTGTTAACAAATCAAAAATAACTTGTCATTTTTTATGTGAAACCAAGTATCTAGCTAGATTTGCATATTTACTTAATCTAACAAATTCCCTGTGTTGCTGGATATCTCCACTTTGCTATCTCAGCAGCATCAGCCCAACAAATTGTCAAGCCATTTCTCCTCTAGCACTTCCAAGCAATGAATTTGTTCACATAATCAAACTCTCTAGACTAGTTAAAGTTGGAATAGGGTCTTGAATACATCCCAGAGCACTCCTGTTTTCTTCAGTTTTATATGAAACATAGTCAGAGTTGGACTATAAACTCCAAATGTTTTGCTAACTGCAGTTCATTGGCTTGTACAATGTCAGTCTATGTGCCTGGAAGAGGAAGCCACTGTTTCCTGAGAAAGGGTAATGGGAATTCTACAGTAGCATGTGGCTGTGAGCAACGTTAACTTGACGTGCCCAGTCTGTATTAAAATAAAAAACAATTAAAATTCTTCCTTCCCAAAACAGCCTATGAACCAAAGGTATTAAAAGGGAAATATATAGTCTATTAAAGAAAATACCTCTGGCTGCTGTTAGATCTAGGTATCTACTAGATAAGAGGATGGCAGCATCCATCTTAGCAAACAGTGGGGATTGAACCAAGACCTCCAAAGCTGAGAGTCTTTACAGCTTGAGCTAAGGAGCCAGCCTGCATAGTTGGGGTCTATAACAGACTCACAATCTCTGTGTATCAGACCCAGAGGGGAACATGTTATATGTACTGGGTATGTTTACATTGCAGCCAGAAGAGAGCTTGGACCCAAGGGGCAGGGTTGACCTCATGTGGCTAGCCTGAGCCTCCACTGGCACTACAATGTCCACGCCGCTATTTTTAATATACTAGTGAGACCCCCACTATCACTAATCCCAGACAGAGCGTAGACATACCCACTGATTGGTGGGTTATGCTGGCAATTACTAAACCAAGTACAAACAATGAGTACCAGCCATTGGATGAGTTGTGAGCAACTCAGAGTGGGACCATCCTACCAGGAGTTCCTGGAAGCATTGTGCCTCAAATAAACAGTGGTCACATGAAGCCCCAGAGGCTATCAATACTTGTTGGGAATCATTCCCTCAACCAGCCCTTTCGTCATGTTAACAATTGGGCATGAGTGATGGGTACCTCTAACCTATGCTCAGTTTTAAAAGTGCTTCTCCGTATTCTACCAATCATTCATTCCTGGCAATATGTTCACGGGTGGGATAAGCTAGAACCCCCACATGCACCAGTACTGCAGAGGACTCAGACCCTAAGAAGCTGACACAGCTAAATGATATGTCCATAAAGATAACTTCAAATCCTGGCAAAGACAACCACTCACAGCCTTCTGACATGCACAGTGCTCAAGGAAAAGTGAAACAAACATTCACGATCCCCATCTGCAGCATTAGAAAAATTCCTCCTTAACCCTTAAAGACAAGCACTGGTATAGCACAAAGCATGGCAGATACATGGCAAGAGGGTGCTGCCTAGGGACTCTTAATGCAGTCCAAGCACAGCTAATGCTTACAAGATGGGGGCAGGAGGATCTTGATATTTTTAGCCGTAATGTTTTGTAAAATCAGTCTATTCTTCTGGACCAACTCTGTTTTCTGAGACATGGGGCTTGACAGCTGTTCCTTTTATAAAATAAATTCTCAATATTGCACTGCAATCCCTAAATGATTTTTCTTAAAAATTGTAAGTATCCTCTGCAGCGGTGACAGGAATTAATTATAGTCCTAGCAACGGATAGTGCAGCAGTAATTTTGCATGGTGCTGTGAGTTACTGAGGCCATGCTTTATTATTTTGAAATAAAAATAATGACTTGTCGAACTGCAATCCAGCACAAGATCTCTTAACGGGATTGTAATTAACTTGTCACCACTATAACATTTATGCAACAAAAACATGGTCTTGTATATTTTCAAGTGTTGTTCAATTTTTTTATGGTTCAGTCCTTGTTAATTATAAGGTTCTTAGGCATGCAGTACTGTTTGGTTCAACAAATGTGAGCTGTACACTTTAAATCCAGCCAGCTTTACCAAGGACTAGCTTAAATTCTCAGCCAGAGGAAAAAGTGCTGAACTCATCCATCCTGGGGAAACAACATCACAGATTAATAATCTTTACTTTCCGGAAGTTTAATCTAGTAAATCTGATAAATTGCTTTCACTTCAGTTTGCTTCCTGGTGCTTTGGAGAGTGCCCAAAAAAGCCTTAAACTAAAGCATGTGGATTTTCTCTAGAATTTTCACATCCCCCCATTCACTGCTCACCAGTTTTGCTGTCATCATTTTCTTATTGCAGTTATCCTCACAGTAAATATGGGAAATAAGAGGTAAATTACCCAGAGAGTCAATACATATAATTACAAAGTCTTCCCAAAAAATTGAGCCATTGTTATTTTCTATGCAGAGAATGCATGTCAGACTCTGGCTTTGCCACAAAAGGCTTGTCTACACACACAGACTGTAGTGGTTTAGGATATGGTGTAATATTTAAGCAATTTAGCTAAAGTGAAACATCTGTGTATGTAGACACACTTACCTCGATTTAAGCCTGGCGTATGCTGGTTTAATTTGCCTCTGCTGCTGACATATCTATTATTGTAAGCCAGATGTAAAGGGATCCACACACACAGTTGTTCTGGTTTAACTGAATCAATTTACCACCACCCCTTTAATTAAACTACTGCAACTTGTATGTGTAGGCCAGGCCAAAGTGTTTTGCTGGAGAACAGATAGGGGAGTGTAGAATTAGGCACTGTCCAGACCGAACTCTTTTCCTTTAAAATTTCCCACTATGGCTCTCACCAGTACAGCTCGGAGCCCTGTGTACACTAACGTTCTCATCCTTGCTACCATTGGTGAGCTACACAATTGTTTGTGGAAAATTTGAAGGGAAGACTAATGCAGATACTCCCTGAGTTGAAGTGCTCTAAAGCTTTATGCCTTCACAGGGAAAATATAATGAATGCCTCAGGGAGCAGTAGAGGCAGCTTTAGAAAGAAGGTAGCATGCATTGGCCCAGTGTCTGCTGCCTAACCTCAACTGGCATGCAGGGGAGACAGTGCCTTGGCCACACTTAATCCAGCTAGCCACACTCCCTTGGGGATGAAGAGCGCAGATGCTTTGCCAGGCCAAATGATACAGCACACAGTTGACTTCCTTTGAGCCAGTCAGATGGAATCAAGTTATTTCTAGTACAAGCCCCTGGAAGTTTTGGCGTGATTCTAGTGCAGAACAATGCAGTAATTTGCACCACCAGCCTATGCCAGTAGAGCGTTGGCACCCAGCAAACTAGATCAGTGGTTCTCAACCAGGGGTATGCGTACCCCTGGGACTATGCAGAGGTCTTCCTGGGGGTACATCAACTCATCTAGATGTTTGCCTAGTTTAACAACAGGCTACATAAAAAGCACTAGCAAAGTAAGTACAAACTAAAATTTCATACAGACAATGACTTGTTTATACTGCTCTATATGCTATACACTGAAATGTAAGTACAATATTTATATTCCAACTGATTTATTTTATAATTATATGGTAAAAATCAGAAAAGAAGCATTTTTTCAGTAATAATGTGGCTATAACACTTTTGTATTTTTATGTCTGATTTTGTAAGCAAATAGTTTTTAAGAGAGGTGAAACTTGGGGGTACACAAGACAAATCAGACACCTGAAAGGGGTACAGTAGTCTGGAAAGGTTAAGAGCCACTGAACTAGAGAACCATGGCACTACAGAGCCTGTTCATGTCCAGCATCCTGAACAAAGGATCCCTTTGGGCTTGCTACTTCCAAGTCTTCTTGACTCCAGTCCAGATCAGACTGAGTGAAACTAAGTGACTTGCCCATGGTTACACAGAAAATCTGTGGTAGAGCCAGAAATTGAACCCAGATCTCCTGGGTCACAGTTTGTAGTACGTGAATAAGACCATCTTTCCTCCCTTACATGCAGGGGGAAAGATAGTTTTAAGACATTACCTTAACCATAAATGCAGTGGCAGATTACTGCCACAGCCAATTTGGGGGACCCCAGGAGTGCTTTCACACCCTGCTATATGTATCTCATTGTGCTGGTAGTGCTAGTGCCATGCTGTAATGACAACATTATGCTAGAAATATAAATCTTGAAAATAGTACCCGGGTGTGATGATCACTCTGGGCTGCTAATGTGAATCCTCCATTTTTTGAATGCAGTGTTGTTGTAGCCCTGTTGGTCCCAGGATATTAGAGAGACAAGGTGGGAGAGGTAATATCTTTTACTGGAGCAACTTTTCTTGGGGAGAGATAAGCTTCGGAGCTTACGCAGAGCTCTTCTTCAGATCTGTAAGCTCGAAAGCTTGTCTCACTCACCAACAGAAGCTGGTCCAATAAAAGATATTTACATCACCTGCCTTGTGTCTCTAATGTGAATTCTGTCATTCTGGCCCTGTTGGGTGCATCCTAATATACTGAGAGCATGAATTTTGGCCACTGGAGGAGGAGTATAAATCTTAATGCTAGTAGCCTGCTGTTTAGATCTTACTCTACACTGAGCCTAGGAGTTTTAATTTTGGCATGTGTATCCTGATGCCAATCCAGGAAGGCAGTGGAGTTTGGAAATAAGGTGAACACAGGGCCAGCCTTATGGGTGGACACTGTGGCCAAGGGGTAGGTGGGGGTGCTGTGATCAAGAGGCAAGGAGCAGGGTGAGCCTGGGGTGCCATGCCATGAAAGGGAGCTCGGGGCAATGGGGAGGAGGCAGCAGGGCCCAGGGACCATGCGAGGGATTCCTCTGCCACTTTGGCCTTGGCCCCCCCACTTTTACAAGGTTCTGGCACCCTTGGGCTCCCACAGCAAACCATCTCCCTGGGCGGCTGCCACAGCTCTTACCACTGCCTGGCTCTGGCTTCCGGCCTGGCTAAGGGGCAGGGCCTCGAGGGAGAGGAGGAGCAGGGGGCAGGGTGCCATGGCGAAGGGCTTTGGGGGGCCCAAAAGTTCTTAATAGGTCTTATAGGTCCCCAATAAATCTTAATCCACTTCTGCATAAATGTATTAGCCCTTCTGCAGCCAAGCAAATAACAGTGATGCAGAAAGCTCAAAAATATAATGAATGCCAAGGGAATTACTTCAACCCAAAACAAGGACATCATACTCCATTACAGTGAAGAAAGATGGAAGTTGAGAGCATTAAGTTCCTGCAACAGCAGTAACTGCACTGTTATGGATGTTCCTCTGTAGCGTTCTTCAAACTGTAAATCTCTCTCTGCTTTCCCAAGATGTAAGATCCTAAACCATATGTTTTCTGAGATGACTGCAGATAGTTCCCCATCAGCCATGTATGGTAATGAAACAATCCTTGGGGCTGTCTTACAACTTCTTCACAACTAAGAGTTATGCACTAGGAGGAGCATTTCTGCTCTTGCACTGCCCAGTGGGGAGAGAGGGAACATGTGGGAAAGAGCCTTCGCCTGGTGATTCCCAGAAGATTCTGTTATGGGGAAGCAGCTATTTGGTGTCTCCTGAAATTCCTGGGAAAGGGGGCAATTGGACCAAATAGGGAGCAGGAAATAGTTTAGGAGAGAACACAAGAGGGGCTGTGGAAATGATGTTAGCCTAGGTGCATTAGTATTTTGAATGGATGACGTGGGTTGTAATCAGTGATGGGCTGCCAAAATCTTAACAACCGGTTCCCTACCGAGTCTTCGGTGGCACTTCGGCGGCGGGTCCTTCAGTGCCGCCGAAGACCCAGAGCGAGTGAAGGACCCGCCGCCGAAGACTCGGAGCGCCGCCCGGTGAGTACAAGCCCCACGTGGTTTTTTTACATGGTTTTTTTTTAGTCATCCCTGCCAGCGCCCCATCGAAACTGTTCGAATCAGGCCCCACACTTCCTAAAGCCAGCCCTGCACATCGGGGTTGCAAAATTGTATCAGGGGCCGGGTAGGGAAGGCTGTGCCTCCCAAAACAGCCTGCCCCCCCATCCGACCCCCACCCACGTCCTGCCCCCGACTGCCCCCCTCAGAACCCGCAACCCATCAACCCCCCTCCGCTCCTTGTCGCCTGATCACCCCCTCCCGAGACCCCCATCCTAACTGCCCCCTGGACCCCACCCCCTACCCAACTCGTCCCACTCCCTGTCCCCTGACTGCCCCGACCCCATCCACCATCACCCCGACAGACCCCCAGAACTCCCACACGTACCCAACCCCCCCATTCCCCATCCCCTGACCACACACCCCCCAGAACCTCCGCCCCCTCTAACCACTCCCTGCCCCTTATCCAACCCCTCCTCCCAGCCCCGGCCCGGCCCCCTTACCATGCTGTTCAGGGCAGCATGTATGGATGCCACGCGGCCTGCTGGAGTTCACAGCGCCACCCCCTTACCATGCCGCTCAAAGTGGCAGGAGCTGCAGAGCTGCCCAGAAGCGGTCCAAAGCGCTGGCAGTGCAGTGCGCTGAGGCTCTGCGAGGGGGGGAAGGTGGGGGAGGGGCCGGGGAAGTCTCCCCAGCTGGGAGCTCAGGCGGGCCGGATGTGGCCCGCAGGCCGGAGTTTGCCCACCCCTTTAACAACCGGTTCTAAACTGGCTTCTAAATTTAACAACCGGTTCACGCAAACCGGCTCCAGCTCACTACTGGTTGTAATGCAATGCAGGGAGAGGTACCATGCAGCCCCAATGCTTCTTTCTCTGGCTGCAATCTAGAAGGAAGCCCTGGGACATGCCAAGCAGCAGCCGCAAGCAGTTTGCATTGCTGCAGCCACGGAAGGCATGTCCTAGTACAGGGGTCCCCAACGCGGTGCCCGCGGGTGGCATGGAACCAGCCCGGGGCCTCTAAGTGCGCCCGCGTACTGGCCGGCGGATGAGAGGGGCTCAGTGTCTCAAGTTCAGATACAGAACTGAAATCTCCCAGTGTTTGAGGGTGTAACCCTGCAGCTTCCCCAAAAGCAGAAAATACGCAGCCCCTAAACTCCGCTCTCAGCATGTCCCTCTTTCCCCGAGACCTCAAGATTTGCAGATTGCGCTGTTTTGCACAAACAAGTAAGTGAATTTTATAAAGCTGAGGGCCTGCTATGGAGAATACCAGCCCCGTTCTCTCATAAAAGACAGGGGCTCATAGGGTGCAGCCGTGCATTGGCCAGGTGAGGCATTAAATGACCTAACAACTATAGGTCTTTAGAAGTCTCCAATTTCTGTGATTCCATAATAATTGTGTGATTAAAATCCTTTGTCATGTGTGATTATGGGACAAAGGGCTCATCTGTAAAACTTCCATAGCTCAGCAGTTTCCATGTAAGGTGCAAGGGTACATTTCCATCTGCTTTGAAAAAATGATTATGAACCCCTCAGGCCAGGCCTGTTCTTTGTCTGTACTCTCTGTCATTTCTGCTTATTTTAGTGTCTCTTTTTAGGATCAGCACTCTGGATTGTGAGCTCTTTGGTGATCTGACCTGTCAGTTGAAGCGTGTGTAAAGTCCCCCCCCACACACACACACTCTTTGATGCTATATACATAAAATAATAATAATGTATTAACATATTTTTATATTCCTAAGCAAGTATTGGAGAGAGCTTGTTTATTAAGAACATTCGGGTATTACTATTGCTTTTGCATTAGTATTAATAATACATCATACTGCATGGTTTATCAGCCATCACAATCTCCATGCTACAATCCATTGCTTAAAAATCAAACCCAATCCTGAAACATTCATTTTTTCATCCTTGCTCATGCAAATTGTGCCAATCAGAGTTCTGTCATTGACTTCAAGGAAAGCAGAAACAAGCCTAAAATCAGCAAAGACAAAACCAACAAAACAAAACAAAAAAACCCAACCTGCACCAAGTGGCATATTCACACAAAGTCCCTGAAAAACGCTTTGTAAGTTCTATTTCTTTAACATTTAAATTGCTATAGGACACTAACTCACTAGTTCCAGAGATCAGTATAAATATGTGACGGTACTCTACCACCGTTAGGGCCTGATGCTACTACAATTACTCATGTGAATAGTCTTTCATTCATCTGAATAGCCCAATAAAATCATTATTTTAGAATGATCGTTAATAATACATTATAGCATTGCCACATGGCCTAACAGCAAATGCATTTTTAAAGCACTCACAGGAAAACAATTTCAATGCCCATCCTGTATTCCTTTGTTATGAAATCAGGGCCTGATCCTGCAAGTCTACTCATCAGAGTAGTCCTTCTAACTAGTCACACTAATGCCAACAGGAGTTTTACCGTTGGCTTTAATGGGGCTAATTAAGTCAATAAGGGTTATAGCATCAGCCCTCAATAATTTTAAGTGGGACTCATACTGAAATAAAATTTCAACCTTAATTTTATTTTTTTAAAGACAGGTTTTGTTTGGGTATTTCACTGTTTGTTTGGTTGGTTTGGTTTTATTAAGAACCAAAAGTTTAACTTGGATTAGCTCATAAAATACCCATGTTGGGGACCCATAGACAGATCTCTGATAGATCTTGTGGGGCCATCAAACCCGGGCTCCCCTCCTGCATGTTTCATAGCAAGCCCACAGAATGGGATAGAATCATAGAAATGGAGGGCTGGAGGGGACCCCTTAATCCAGCCCCCCTACTCCGAGGCAGGATTATATCTGAGAGGGATATGGGAGTAGTCGACAGTGGAGCAGGGGAGGAGGAAATCTAAGAGGCTTTTGTCCACAAAGAAAAATTTACTCTCTTATGTTTTGTGTGTAGAAAATTTTAAGGGTTCACAATGTTTAATGTGGATTAAAAATTTCACCTTTTTTGCCCCTCTACATCTCTCAAGGTCTTCTGTGTCCCCTCCAACAATCCTGTCGTTCCCCACACCTCTCCCAAATTCCCTTGGGGCCCTTGTGCCCCACTCCATATGGCCCACAGGCGGTAGCAGGAGATCAGTTTATATTGATAAACTTTTAAACATTATTTTTAAATGCCTCAATATATAAGTGAAGAAGAGTTCTGTGTGGATGTGACTGGGCCATAGCCAGGAGTAACTGGAAAAGGAAAAAAAAAAACAAATAAAAAAAAATGCATCCTACCACTTTCAGGCAGACATATCTGTACAGCTATATTGGGATTTATGAGCAGGGCTTTTTGCAGCCTAAAATATAAGGGCAAACTGATAAGAAGGGCTGGCTTGCTTCAACTGGGGTCTAAAAAAGCAATGCTTAACTTACAAAATCTCTTGCAAACAAAATAACTCCTAGGTGTAGCTCCTCAGTTCTCCTTGCTTCCTGGTCTGGAAGTTCACTAACTCTGTCCTGCAGGGGTGGGCAGACAGGGCTCCCACTGAAAAAATAGTAGTGGACCTTCAGGGATTTTCCCTCAGCCTTCCACTGTCTCCTCTTTACATTTCTGCTCTAATGAATTCCTAGTTAGACCCTTCCCTTCCTTCCTCCATTACTGAGGGGCAGGTGCTCTCACAATCTCTCTCTATTATAATAATAGCATAGTGGAAAGCTTGCATAAATCTGAACTATGGAGCAGATCTCGTAGGACGTATACCATAGTACTGTCTGTCATGTACACTGTTCTATGGAGCTGAATGGTTAGTGTGCTATAGGGATGCGAATGCTATAAATACAGCATAATGGGTTTTACAAGATGTGCATACCACTGCCAGTTTGGCCTTTTTTTTTTTTTTTAATTAAGATTTTGAACACATTCTTGCAAAATTCCCATTGACTTCAAAAGGAGCAGGGCAGGTCTCTTTATAATGCATCTTTGAGTCTCTCTGATGTCTTTCTACACTAGAATGTCCGAAGGAGCTAATCGGACCATAAGTCATGACATAATCTAAAATCAAACCAGATAGTCTCCATGTTTTTAAAATGTGTTTTTAAAGGTAAAATTCCAGTTATGAAAACATTTTTGATTTTCACTCATTATCTGTATAGGCTTGTCTACACTTACAGCACTGCAGCAGTGCCTGCTGTAGCACCCGACATAGGTACTCCACTTCTCCAACAGGTAGTAGCTATGTCAACAGGAGGGCTTCACCTGTCAGCATAGCACTGTCTACATTCGGGGTTAGGTTGGTATAACTATGTCTCTCAGGGGATTTTCCACACCCCTGAGCGATGTCGTCATACCAACGTCAGTTGGCATTGTAGACCAGGGCTTCCTTGGAAGACCTTCCAGCAGCAAAAGAGGAGACTGGAATGAATTAATATTTAGCTCATTTGTGTGTTTGCTTTTTAAAAAGCATGTAATTACCCACTGTTTCCTTCCTGCTATACAGTCCATAAAGAGAAGCAGACTAGCCTGAACATATGAACACACTCCTTTTGTTTAAGAGTTATACTAGAACCATTTTTGTTTGAGTAATTGGGTGAGCTTGCAAAGGCCTTATACTCAATTCAGTGGCATGTCTCTGTCTGTCAGGCCATCTAATCAATTCAAAAATTTCCGGGAATGTTCTAGGCAACAATAGCCAGAACCCTGTGGATTTGGGAGGAACTTGGAAAACCAAAAGGTGGGAAATGGGGGACACACGAAGCCCCTGCCAGCTCTTCAGCACAGCCAAACCTCAAGCACCTCTGCAATTTTCTGTAGGACAAAGAACTGATTGATGGCACCCATTAACACCTTCCAGCCTCTCACCTCTGCCTATCCTCCCAATGGAGTTTTAGCATGTTGACATCCTGAATGGCTTATATCCCCCAGACAGAAAGAAGAATAAGGATGGAGGAGAAAGGGGACATGAAGAGATTGGGGACCCTGATATGGAGGGAGGGTAGAATGGGGTGCACAGAACCTTTGGTGGATGACAGGTTGGTAGAGGGGGAAGAAGGACATACAGAGCCCCTGGTAAACCAGGGGAAAGGAGGAAATGCGGGGAACAGGAGTTATTAAGGTTCAGACCGAGCCCTTGGCATGGGAAAAGAATGGGGGACCCTGCTACTGGTGGAGAGGGGAATGGAGACAAACAGAACACCTAGTGATGGGGGAGATTGGGGGCCCCTGGTAAGGAAGGACATGAAGGGACAAAGTGGACTGAGGTGCACACAGAGCCCTATCCATGGGGAGGAGAATGTTGGATTCTGAAATGGGAAGAGGAGGGAGTGGGGAACACACAGAACCTTTGGGGGGGGAGAATTGGTATGGAGATTAGTTAGTATGCAGAGCCCCTGCCATGGGATGAAAAGGGGGACTGGAGAGCATGGGGGAAGTGGAAATGGAAGGGCACACAGAACTCCTGGCAGGGGAGTGACTGGGGGGAGTTGTAAGGAGTCCCTGAAATAAAGGGGGACACACAGGGAGTTCGTCGGGGAAGGAGGGAATGAAAGGATGGAAGGAGCCCTTGGTGTGTGCCATAAACTCAGCCTACACAAGCTATGACGTGTGTGACCCTCTAGTAAACAGAACATGCTATCTATAACACCCACCACTGGAGCAAAAGAAAAGGAGAGTGTGAGGGAAGCTCATTCGTGAGAGCTGCCATCAGGAAGGGATTGGTCATCAAGACAAATATCCTCCTTACAGGTTTAGCCTTGCCTGCAGCAGGAGATGGGCTGTGATAAGCTTAATAATGTTTTTGCACCTGAAAAAGATTCCAGGTCATCTTTCTAGCATTCCCCTCTGTGGCTTTTTAAAGACCTGTCCTTGATTTATGGCAGAGGATATTTTCACAGTTGACAACATTGTTTATTGTCTGTGCAAACAGAGTGAAATCAATTTCTCTTCAGCATTCTAACACTGAGGTCAATGAACAGAAGTTTGATTATGGAAATCACTAGTCACTTACACTTGTCATTTAGAAAACCATGTATTTATATTTTATTATTTTTTGCATTTGCCATTCTGATCATTATTTCAATGTACTTGGAATACTTTACACAATGGGCTAGAAGAAATACTGACAGGCTGCTATCATTTGGAGTCTCTCATTTACAAATCCAGGTAGTAAATACTGACAGTGTATCAAATTAAAGGGATTAGTTTGATCTGGTCCCTACTCCCTGGCTAGGACCTTTCTTTCATATGTCTGTAGAATAGGATAGTCCACAAAGTAATGATAAAAGTACTTGTCAGGCATAAATTGCTCAGAAAATGGGTGTAAATGGTCAAGTAAATTTAACTTGTGCTAATCCAGCATTCAGTGGAAGAGCAAAGGAGTAGGCAGTTGTAAAAGGAAAAGTAACTATTAGGGAGCCAGTTTATGAATCCTTTACTCCTACTGATGAGTCAATGGGACTGTTCGTGCAATTAACTGCTCATCACTGCAAATAAAGGATTCACAGTCTGGCTCAGGGCATGTAACATAAAAGCAGGCCTCTCCTGCTGGCCTCTAGATAAATTAATTGGTGTTTGCACAGTGCTTTGAGCATGTAAAGCGTGTACAAGTACTAAGTATTATTATCCTTATTACTGTGTATAAACTGAAAATTTCAGTTTGAGCTTTTATAATTCAGTCTAGTCACAGGTGCAGGCATATAGCCATTTTATAAATGACTTAGGGCCTGTTTCTGTCACTCTAACTCCACTGAGTTGTACTTTACACCATGCGTTGGCCCATTGACTGCCTGATGAATTATACAGCGGCACCACAGGGTAAAACGGCCCTATCTAGAGGAGCAGGGGAAAGTTGAATGATTCCAGATTCTCCCTTCCTCCCACAAATTTGCTCCTGTGGCTAGATCAGCGTTTCTCTACGTATTTACCATTGTGGGCCGCATATGCAGCTCTCTATGTGTTATGTGGGCTGCCTCCAAACAATATATAGACTACCTGTATGGCCCTGAGGCTGTCACATGGGTCGCTGCTGTGTGCTGATTGGGCTGCAAATGGCCTCCAGCTGCAGGTTGAGAACTACTGGGCTACCTTAAATTATCTCTCGGTAAAGCCATCTTCCTTTTTCCACTGGTCCTGTAATGGCCCTGAGGGCAGCCAGTCATGGGAGCAACTCACATCTGCACACTTCATCTGGTGTACTTGTGTCATAAGGAAAGATGGCAGAATGGGACCCATGGTAGTAAAAAAATTGTGCAGATGGTACAAAAATTAATACACAAGACCCCTTGAAATGTGGAAAAAAATGTGATTAGCATAGCAATTTTGAAATGTATCTGCTGCTAGCTGTGAACAGTATGAATAAACAAAGTTAATTCAATTTAAAGTGTGCTGAAATGGCTAAGACCCCACAACTTCTTTTTGTTGTAGAAGCCCCCCACTCCTTGTAATGATGTGGGGGGCCCAGCTCTGTTCCACTGTACTCGAGCACATTTGTCTCCTAACCTTTCTTTTCTGCCCATTTTCTTTCTCTCTCCCATCCTCTTCTGCCTCTTGTTTCTCTTTCTCTCATCTTTTACTTTCTTCTTCTTGTGCCTGGCTTTGCAACACCCCCAGCCCCGTAGGCTACAAGAAGGTCAGGTTGGGCCTGGGCCCCATGTGCTCTTGTGGTTGAGCTTAGTGCTGTGAAAGCGGAGGAGAGAAGCTTAGGCTGGTCGACTGCTGTCTGAGCCTGCAACATGTGAAGTGTTCCATAGCCAGCTGCTGCAAGACCTGGAAGAGAAGACTACTGGCTTCCAAGGAGTTGCTTTACCTATAGCCACAGAAGCAAATCTGTGGGAGGAAATAGTATCAGACGTTCATGCTCTTCTCCAAGATCCCAAGTTAGGGCAGCATTTTAAATTCCTTTCTATGGTTTTGCTTTTGTACCTCTTGCTGTATACAGTTTGATTCCATCTGAGAGTACTACTATGCATGAACATGTGTAGCTGGAATCATGAGAGTTAGCCATTCACCCTAAGTGCTCAGCTGGTACCGTGACAGGCATCACTGTGAGAGAACCTAGCTAGATAGTCCCTTTCCTGGTCTTTTTCAATTTTCCTTGTCTATGATATGTTTTGAATGATCTGTTGACCAGCTGGTGAATGCTAAAAGATCATGTACAGTAGTTATTACTATTTTTATGTACCATTTGTTTGCAGTTCTGCCTGAGAGGTACTAGGTGCTTTTCAGGCACATGAGAAGGTGCAGTTCCTGCCCTGAGGATCTCATCAATTAAGGACAAACAGATACATCCTAGTCTGGGAAAGGGAACAACAAAAAGGATTTCTATACAACTCAACAAGCATCACTATAGGCAACATGACAGAAATGTGTTTTGGAGAGGGGCTTAAAAGTGAAGGGTCCTTGTTAATGAGTTCAGCTTTCAATTGCATAAAAACAAAACAGAACTGTCACTCAATCAGTTACCACAATATATATAGAAAAGAAACAAGAAGAGGGCAGCTTTGGAGTGATTCAGAAGCCCAGAATGGGGTCACATGAAAGCAGATGACATAGGTGATTGTTCGAAAGACTGACAAACAGGCAGACAAGGATGGGAACACTAGCACCAACATTAGTTTTTGTATGCAAATCATGTGTTCCAATGGGTCTTAAAACTAATTCAGGGCTTCTGAATCATTCTAAGGCCTTCCCTTTCTTCTTGTTTCTTTTCTATTTACAGTATGGTAACTGATTATGTGTGAATTCTGTTTATAAGCAATAGTAGCTGAATAACCTACTGTTGATGTTTGAAATTGCTAAAATTCTCTGGGGTGCCCAAAATAGGAATCAGACTCACCCAAGTGCAACCAGTACCACCAGTGACAACTAACTAACTTAGTAAGACTCTTTCAGCATGATGATAACACTGTTAAGCAGACTTTCAATTGGTTGATTTATCTGGGAGTAGTGGTGTTATTTGCTTTAGGGGATATATACTCTGGTATGTCTTCTTTCCCCAAGGCAAATGTATAATACAACAAGAGACCTATCGGTATAAAGTTTAACAAAATGATCAACTTCAGTAATATTTGTACTCCCTTCATACTAAGATTAAAATATTTGAGGGTCATTTAACATTCATTTGTTACACTTTTGCAATGTGATTCAGTTGCACAGGACTTTGGGAAATCATTCTCCAAGCTAATGAATCAGGCTTTCAGAATGTGTTTATTAGCTACCCCTCACCGGGAACTGTGACATCTCTCAAATTGAAGCTTGCAAAAAAAAATGACAAAATACATATTTCAAAATGTATTCAATTAATATTTGATGTCTGTAGGACATCTGTGATAGTTTTTTGGGAAAATCAAAGTCAAATTTTGTTCTTATGTAAATTCATTATGTAGATAATTAGGAACTTTAGAATGTCCAAATTACTTTCAGAAAGAAGGATATTAATTTTGTTTATTGAGCTAGAAATAATAAAACATTTGGAAATGTCATTTCATTAACATTATATGAGTACGCATATGGGGGATAGGAAGATGTAATTTCTTTCTGCAACTTGGGCTAATGAGAATATTAGGAAAATGTAGGACAGAGAAAACAAATGTTCAATTGTCATTTTAATAATTTATTGTAGACAAGAAGAAATAATCTCTCTTAATCTCAAAACAGTTGCCATGCTAATAAGTATTCCATGCTTGTAGCCTCTACAGATGATAGCGCTGCAGAGAAGAAAGGTGGAACTCTCCATGCTGGTTTAATTGTTGGAATTCTGATATTGGTCCTCATTGTAGCAGCAGCCATCCTTGTAACAGTCTATATGTACCATCATCCAACGTCAGCAGCTAGTCTCTTCTTTATTGAGGTAAGTCAAAGGTGCCATGATGGGTCACTAATTCTGTTACTTGTTTAACATGATTATTCAGTCTACAGAATAGTACTTTCTAAGCTAAAACTATAGACTATTCTTTGAATCCTGATTGGTACTAGCTTTAATCTGTAATGTTTATAGAATCTTAAATACATAACCCATAAACTGCTGCTATAAATACAGTCACTTCCTCCACTCCTCACAGCACCCCTTTTATTTCAAGAAAGTAGGGTTTTTTTACACAATGTGTATTCAAAGGCTATATGCAGTAATTTCAGTTATCAGTCATATTCACAAAATCTCTTGCTATCTTACATTTTACTCACTTAAATAACATTTTGTCACTAGATGTAATGGTAACTGTGAAATAGATGCACATTGCCATTTTATTTGTGAGCTTGTATTTATTTTTTAATCTGCTTATTTGTCTAGTGTAAAAATAAAAGAATATGTGCTCTAGTAAATTCTGCAAAATGCCTGACCTATGGCAAGTTTAATAACACTTGGGGTAAGCCAGACACTTCTGCAACAGATTCATTTGTTGAAATCCTTTAATGCACTACCTGACAGTATATGACAATATGAGACTAGAACATTATCCCTAGTGCAGGTATTTGTGGCTCCAGTATATTGTGAGGATCTGCCCTCTGCTGTGATAAATATTTCTTTCAGAGCACAGCAGAGTTCATCTGTATCAAGCTAAATATATACTTGCTATACAAAAAAGAAAACTGAGACCATGCATGAAACCAACTTGCAGTGTTGGCCTACTTTTAAGAACATGGATAATATAATAATATATGGAGATATACCTATCTCATAGAGCTGGAAGGGACCCTGAAAGGTCATTGAGTCCAGCCCACTGCCTTCATTAGCAGGATCAAGTACTGATTTTGCCCCAGCTTCCTAAGTGGCCCCCTCAAGGATTGAGCTCTCAGCCCTGGATTTAGCAGGCCAGTGCTCAAACCACTGAGCTATCCCTCCCCCTAAACTTGCAACAGATAACAATAAAGATGCATAACAACTGGAAATATCATGAAGGAGGTACCTGGGGATTGCTTAGGTCGAAGATAAGCCAAAAGGGTCTGGATCATTGATAAAACATTCACTCTTAGTAACAGGGGCATGAATTGAAGTGTAAATTAAACATGGCTTCATCTTTAAAACTACTTTATAGTTAAATAGAGAACTTACATGCAAGAGTAGTGACATAAATCAAAATGAAATGCTTACAAGTATTTTGAGAGCTCAGGCTATGTAACTACATTAATCATTTGGGATCAGGATCCAAATAACAAACTCCGGTATTTTTCATACATATCTAAGTGACAGACTGAGGCAAATTTCTGTTGGCATAAGTGAACCCAACTCCGCTGAAGGAGCTGTGTCCATTTCCGTTAAGTAGAAAATGTGGCCCACTGTATTTTTCACTAGCTTTAATTGGCCCTGGCATGGGAAACTTGTTTATCTGTTAACGGAAACTTCCAAAAAGACTTGATTTGTGTGGCAACACCATTTTCCAAAAGGACAGAAACAAGGTACTGGCTAACGGTAAAATGCATATTAAAAGGGGGTTTCTGAGGTGCGTAGTTACATGGTCCAAAGCAGAAATTCTACCAGTTAACAAATTATTATTATTAAACATTTGTATTATAGTATAAATGTACACAGTTCTCCCTGGAACAGTAGAGCCATCTACTACATAATATATTTACTGTCACCAAAAGTGAAGTAATCCCAGCATTCAATGCTAATGAACTAGCTTACTAGTTTTCAAGACAGGCTGTTAGAAAATGTGGTAACATGATCTTTCTATCCTACCCAAAATGAATAAGATGCATGAAAATAAGGACAGTTATTGGTATGTAAGCATGGGTATTGTGCCAGGAAGGGGTAGGCTTTTGGGGTCAGTTTCATGATAACAGGTAGAGATGTTCCTTGAACACTGAGACTCAGACTTGCAGAGTATTTTTATTGATTTTTTTAGGTGCTTGAAAATGAGTAGAGAAAAGGATTATTCTGAATTTTAGAACATTACCACAGCTTTGGAAATATAATAGCAAGTATCTGCAGCCTCCAGTATAGGAGAATGCTGTTGCTTTCTGAAATGCAGTTGGTTCTTGCACTGATTGCTTCTATTGAGTACATTTTTATTGTTTGATGTTTTCAGATACTTTCATAATTACTACCACTGATCATTTAATTTCACAAAGAAAAACTATAAGTAGTTTGGCCAGTTCAGAAAATGCATTCATCCTTCTCACCTGGTGCACAAGGGTATGCACATGCAACTCCCACACACGGAGAGGAGAATGTATCCCCCTAAGATTTGCTTTTGGAAAGAACAAAAGTGCATATGTGGGAGGGAATGTAGAGGAAGATGATAAAATATAATTGTTATATGGAGACAATATATACAAAAACATTTACTCATTTGGTTGTAGAAACAATACCAAAGGTTCTGTCAACATAAAGATTCATGACTGGGAATAAGACAGATTTCTGAGTAAGCGATGCTGGTAGCACAATGATGTAAGGGAATCCTTGTTAGAGGGAGATTTGAGACCAAAATACCCAGTCAATAGGGTTGGCAAGGTTCTCCAAAATAGCCAACTTACCTTATTTATTGGAGATGAGTAGAATAGAGATCTGGTGTTAGTATTGTAGAATATGGATTGAGAAATGCTGCCACAGGCTTGATCAAATAGCATGAAAGAAACCCCACCCCCTCCCCCAAACACACACGCAAACACACACAAATGTTAGGTAAAATAAGAGTAGTGAATGGGCGAAAAAAGTTGTTTTCATATATTTTGTATGACTTAAAGCACAGGTAGGCAGGCAACTTCTTCACATAATTGTATCTGAACAATTGACCTATAACCAGTCTGCTTTTCCAGAATTGGTGTTCCTTGAGCAGAGAGCATGAACTGTACCTCTTTGCCTTGAGTGGTGGTTCAGTCCTGGGTGAAGGTGAAACCACAAATTCATTCTCATTTGTCATACTCAATCAAGATTTGAATCTAGGTCTCCAGAGTGAAGGCTAGTCAATGCAATAAATAAATAGCCAATGTACTGATGCGGAGAGAAGAAAGAGAGGAAGTGGACCTGCCTTTCCTATGCTTATAAAAACAAGCAATCTTATTGAATGTAATGATAACCTTTGTACAGAATTTTTAACCCAAGTTATAGAATTCTGTAACAGAAATGCAGAGAATCCACTATTAAGTGCTATAGGATGATCTTTTAATTCTCTATGAAGTATGTAATTTTATACTAGATTCTGTAGGTTTATAGAGTGACTGACATAGAACCCTTTGGTTTTAGCCTTAATAAATGCATAAGACTTTTTCCTTGAGGAGGGTATTTGTGTCTGGAGTGGGTCTGAATGCTGTGACCCAGAAATTTTGTGCTTGTCAGTTAGGAAGTCACAGATGGGCCCCTTTAATTGGAGTTTGTATATATAGCTACTTCGACTTGTTTGATTACATACTAAAATTATAAGTTGTTCCTGCAACATAACGCAGCTGGAAGAGACAGCAGTGTGATTTCCATTTGCAGTCTATATATCATTATGCGGGATAGCCAATCACCCCACATAAACCAACTGCCATGTAGCATCTACTACGACTGGACCCAGTGACACCTGTACATACTCTTTGTTAGCAAAGACAGGTTTCATTTGCTACTTATACAATGGTTCTTCGAAAGAAGACAGCACACTGCAATTCATTTTCAATAACCAAAGCATTTTATTATTCATTGCTCTTCATTATAATATCCTTTCAGAAAACAGGAAACAGTCAAACACCAATTTTTCTATATGTTTCCTTCATTGACTCTCAGAAGGCCTGTCAGATTACCATCTATTTTAATAGCAAATATTCACCATAACAACAGATGTATAGGACAATCTCTGCTGATGTTTTGTTAGCTTGTTAATGTAATGAACCGAAAAATATTTTACTCCTCTTTTAAATTTGTGTTTTGAAATAGAAAATGTTTTATTTAAAAGTGGAATAATTTTGACAAGTTTGAGGAAATGGTAATTAAATAACAAATGCAATACTTAGTCGGAGTGTAAATGGATACGTCTACACTACGCGCAAGGGGTGTGATTCCCAGTTCACGTAGACATACTTGTGCTAGTGTTCATCTGAGCTAGGATGCTAAAAATAGTGGTGTACCTGCGGGAAGCACGGACAGCTGCAGTGGGAGCACAGCTAGCCGCTCTGAGTACAAACCCACCTGAATCCCATAGGTATGTACTCAAGGGAGTTAGCCTGTGTCACCAATGCTGCTGCCCACGCTACCATGGCTACACTACTGTTTTAGCAGGCTAGCTCAGAGGAGAGCTAGCACACTTATGTCCCTGCAGGCTGGGAATCACACCCTTAGCTAGCAGCGCAGACATAGGCTAAGTCAGCAAGAATTTGACATCATTTGAAGGGATGGGAGATTCTTGGTGGAGATTTTCGTACTGGCCAGCAAGGTCAATTTTCACTACAAAAGAGGTAGTTACTAATCAGTCATTTCTTCTTATCACATATTAATGAATTTGCAGATATTTAATAATCCTCAGTATATTTTAGAACAGGGGTAGGCAACCTATGGCACGTGTGCCAAGGGCGGCACGCAAGCTGATTTTCAGTGGCACTCACACTGCCCGGGTCTTGGCCACTGGTCCGGGGGGGCTCTGCATTTTAATTTAATTTTAAATGAAGCTTCTTAAACATTTTAAAAACCTTATTTACTTTACATACAACAATAGTTTAGTTATATGTTATAGACTTATAGAAAGAGACCTTCTAAAAACGTTAAAATGTATTAGTGGCACGCGAAACCTGAAATCAGAGTGACTAAATGAAGACTCGGCACAGCACTTGTGAAAGGTTGCCGACCCCTGTTTTAGAATATATCTAACAACCAAGTACAGAGTAATGGCTTCTCAGCAATGGACTGATTATAAGAGAACTTCATAGAATGAAAATTGTGTATCAAGTTCCATGGCTGGCTTGCAAATTGTCCACTCAGATGGCACTGCACTTTTTTCCACCTTTTGGATTGGAGGAGAATAAGTGTATCCAAATGGAGCAGGGAACCCAGAAAAAGAGAGCAGCAACTATGTATTAGTAGTGGTTTCTATGGTAACTATGTTTGGATCCTTGCATGTTTTCAGGAGGGAATGGGTAGAGAGAGAAGGATTATTCTAGGCAGCATGGTTCCTTTATAGTTCCAAGCTGGAACACTTATTCACCCTCTTGGAAGTGGTAGTTCATGTTTATTATTCAGGAGAAAAGCAAACAGTGAATATTCTGAGCTGGATTGCTGCCAAAGGAAAAGAGGACAGGGCAATTAAAATAAATTTCTTTGAAGTAGCACACATGTAGCTAACATTTCCATGTCAGATAATGACATGATAGAAAACAGAATACCTCTTGTGTCATTTCCCAGAAAATTAGGGGTTTTTTTTCACCTTTTGACTGGAAACCCAGAATTCTACAATAATGGAACCTACCCTACAGCTTGTAGTAATGTTCTTACAGCACTGGGAATCATTACTGTGGACCACAGTAGTATTTCTTTTAAAAGAGAAGGAATTGTCTAGAAGTATACAGTATTTTAGACATACTGTAGAATAAATACATAGAAGTTGATGGAGATTCTTGGGAAATGCTATTCCAAAAAGATTCGTCCAGGTTGTTCCAACAGCCACCAGCAACATTATCAAAAAAGAAACCAGAAAAAGGTCAAAGCCAGAAAGTCCACCAGAGATTGTAGTAATACCAATGCAAGAAGAACGTACACCAGAGGTTGGCATACAGTCTTACAGCTGCCACTAATTCTGGAGATGGTAAAAGAACAACCCTAGCTCTCACTTTCTTCAGTGGAAAGACTCCCTTTGAAATCAGTGGATTTGGATGAAATCCTAAAAGAGCATGTCAAAGATAATTCATTACATGCCAGATTCACAGCTAGTATAAACTGATACAGCTGCAGTGAACTAGAAGGGGCTGTGCCAGTTTATACCAGCAGAGAATTTGGCACTCAATTTTACAATAAACAAAAAAGATGAAGGGCTAACTCCTGATTCCATTGATACCAGCAGGAAAACTCACATTGAATATTGGTAGTGTATCTATGTACCAAAGCACTTTTGAGTAGTCTTGTAGCTGTACAATTAATAAAAGGTTATACACACACACATACACACACCCCTCTGGTCTCTGCACTAAGAACTCGTCTACACAGAGGGGTAATGCACTCTACATAGGGTGTGATTTCTTAAGTGCTCTAACATCATGCATTTTAATTGGTCCATGTAGACCCTGTTGATGTGCACTAAAGGTTCCCCAGTGCACTTTAGCATAGCGCTGTTTCAAACTGCACAACTTTAAATTACATTAGTGCACACCAGCAGGGTCTACACAGACCATTTAACATGCATTATGTTAGTGCACTTTAGAAATCACAACCCTGTAGAGCGCATTACCCCGCTGTGTAGACAAGCCCTGAGTCTGTGTATTTTAAGTTGTACATTGGTTACGTTACTGAGGTTGATTAGCAAAACACTCTCTTTTTATGTAAGTGCACAGAAAAGGATGAAGCTGAAGTATGTTTTTCTCTGTTTCATCATTTGTGTGTCTTATGGCCATCATACTGCATGCATGAGAGCATACACACACTCTTTTTTCATTCTTTTTGAAAACAAACCAAAGTGCCAAAGGAAGGAAGCTACAGTCTGCAGGGGCTAATTTAACTGGGTCTACATTCTTAGTGGAATCCTAGGTTTCAACAAATTGTATGCTCAAGACAAGAAAAATGCTATTAACTTCAAAAGAAGCAGGGGTCTTGAGATTTCTGTGAACTTTTCCTTAGAGTATGAAGCAAAGTAAGTGCTGAAGTGTTTGTACTTGGTTTATTGAGCAGGGGAGAGGGCTAGCTCAGTGGTTTGAGCATTGGCCTGTTAAACCTAGGGTTGTGAGTTCAATCCTTGAGGAGGCCACTTAGGGATCTGGGGTAAAAATTTGTCTGGGGATTGGTCCTGCTTTGAGCAGGGGGGTGGACTAGCTGACCTCTGGTCCCTTCCAACCCTGATATTCTATGATTCTATGAAAACATATGTTCAGTTACACTTGGAACAGAAAATAGATATTGAACTGATAGTATGATTTGGGTGTGTATTTATTAGTTAACTAGCCATGATATCTCTATCATTTATACGGAATGGTGTCAAGGTAGTTGTGACGGGTTGGATCACAGAAACCCCCTTGGGAGCTGCCACCTAATGTACCAAGACTACTTCTATTCCTGTTCTCCCTGCCAGCTCAGGACTTCAGCACCCTGTCTTGCTGAGCCAGACACTCCCGTCTGCTCCAACACAGACCCAGGGTCTGAATTACTTGCCCCAAAGCTGCAAGTTTATCTGAAAACAGCTCACAGAAGTGTGCTTGTCTATAGCACTCAGATGCCCAACTCCCAATGGGGTCTAAACCCAAATAAATCCGTTGCACCCTGTATAAAACTTATGCAGAGTAAACTCATAAATTGTTCACCCTCTATAACACTGATAGAGAGATATGCACAGTTGTTTGCTGTATTAATACATACTCTGAGTTAATTACTAAGTAGAAAGTGATTTTATTAAATACAGAAAGTAGGATTTAAGTGGTCCCAAGTAGTAACAGACAGAACAAAGTAAGTCACCAGGCAAAATAAAATAAAATGCGCAAATCTATGTCTAATCAAACTAAATACAGACAAGATCCTCACCAGTTCCAGAATGCTCCCTTTTACAGGCTAATCTCCTTTTAGCCTGGGTCCACCATTACTTGCATCTGAAGAAGTGAGGTTCTTACCCACGAAAGCTTATGCTCCCAATACTTCTGTTAGTCTTAAAGGTGCCACAGGACCCTCTGTTGCTTTTTACAGATTCAGACTAACACGGCTACCCCTCTGATACTTGACCCCCCTGTAGTTACTCTCCTTTGTTCCAGTTTCCTTCCAGTATTCTGGGAGGTGGAGAGGCTCCTTCTTTAGCCAGCTCAAGACCAAAATGGAGGGGTCTCCCACGGATTTAAATAGACTCTCTTGTGGGTGGAGACCCCCCTCCTCACTTCTATGCGAAGTCCAGCTCCAAGATGGAGTTCTGGAGTCACCTGGGCAACTCACATGTCCATGCATGACTCAGTCTTTACAGGTAGAAGCCATTGTCCACATGGTATCTTGTATGTCTCCAGGAAGACTTCTTATGTGGATTGGAGCATTCCAGGATGCATTGTTCCCCAAATGCTTCCTGATCAGGTACTTAACCTTGCGAATTTCTTCCTAAAGAAGCTGACCAAATGCCTCACAAAGCTTACTTAGAAATCAAGCAAGTATACATAACTTTGAAGACACAAATGGTGCCTACATACAACTAGGATGAACATAACCAGTAGACCATAACCTTTACATAGATATGTTACATGGCATATGTAGCAAAACCCTATTCCAGTTATATCATACATACATTTATAAGCACACACCCCACATAAAGCCTTATGGGGCAAACTGTCACAGTAGTTTCATAATTTTTCAAAAAAAATAATCCTTTTTTTATTATGAATCATTTGGAAGATTGAAATTGTAATCTGACACCTCTCTGTTTCTTCTTCTCTGCACTGTATTCAACACGCATTTCCTTGTTTGTTAGTGTTGGACTACTCATAATGAAGTGCTATAGCGCTTACTTAGGGGATTATGACATATGGAAAGTTTCTATCTCAAAAAATAAAATCTGTATGTGGTCAAGTGGAAAGAATTATGAACTTTTCAAACAAAAGGACCCCTCCTGTTCTCATTGACATTTCAATGGGAACAGGCCCCAAACCAAGAAAAATGTTTATTACAATATGGAGCCTATTTACTTTTACAGAGTCCCTTTTAAATAAAACATACATAAAACATAAGGAGTAAAGATGTATTATCAGTGTAATAGAGGAGATATTGCCTGCTCGGGTCCTTTTTTAAATTATTGTTAAGATCTTTTTTCTCCTCTTGGAATACAAAAGTAAAATGCATTTTGTTGCCAGGGATACTTCCTTTTGAATCAGGTCACAAATTGATTCTGACCTTCAAGAATTCCTTCACAGTGTCTCTTGAGAATAAGGAATGTTGCAGCAAGATGATACTTTAAACTCCCCCTTTGCTGGAGTTTGGAGGATCCTTTGGAGGATAATGCACATATAAAGACTGATATCTTTCATATTTGTTTTAACAAGACCAAAGCTCACATTAGGCGCCTTAAATACAACAAAATTAATGAACCACAATAATAGTTAGCTATAACACAATTATAAAATTAATGTATCCACTAATCTATGTAGTGTAAAATATACTGCAGTCAGGATCTAAGATTTGTCTGGCAAAAAATCGGGCATGATGTGCCAATTATGGTGGATTACATGCTTGTGAATACAAGAACACATGAAACAGATTAAATTGAAGGGTGTGCTGTATAAAGATTAAATAAACATATAAAGAAAACATGGTTCAGGAATTTCTGAAGTTGCATTTGAATGAGGTTATATTGCTCTCCTTGTAACTTGGTTGATTCAAATGTGAGCCTTAGAATGAAAGGGACTTATGCGTGAAGGACAAGCCTGACAAAATTAAGAGGTAATATGTTAGATGATATAAATTAGACTGTCTTGTATCCAGACATCTTTACCCTACTTGTTCCCACTTACCTGTGTATAAGGCTAAATCTATACTACGCAGCATGGGCGGCAGAGGTGTATAGTGTCAGTGTAGCTACACGCCGCAGTGAAAAGCAGGCTCCATCCACACTGCCACGTGTAGCTACCCATGTCAGTGAAAAGCTCTGGCAGAAGGGAGGCAGCAGAGAAAGGCTTCAGCAGTTCCCTACAGCCAGAACCTTTCACTGTGATGAGGAAAGGAAGAGCTGGCAGGGAACTGGCAGAGCCTTGGAGCCTTTCCCTGCTGCTGGTGTCTTTCACTGCAGCAGGGAAAGGCTTAGCAGCAGGGAGCTTCTGGAGCCTTTCCCCGCTGTCCCCCTCCCCCCCACCAAAATAGCATTGCTAAAAATAGCAGTGTAGATGGGAAAGCAAGGAGAGAGTGTACAGGGTATGTACTTGGAGACATACTCACACCCTCCAGGCTAGGGTTACCATATCTCATAAATAAAAAAAGAGGACCCTCCACGGGCCCTGGCCCCGCCCATTTCCCCACCCCCAGCCCCGCCCCAACTCCGCCCCTTCTCCACCTTAACTCTGCCCCCTCCTCCCTTCCACTCCCAGCCAGGGGGAAAGGGTTGCCCCAGTGCTACCGGCTTCAGGGTTTGCTGGGCAGCCCTCAGACCCTGCGCCCCCAGCCGGCGCTTCCCCAGCGCAGCTGGAGCCCGGGAGGGGAAGCGCCCAGCCGGGGGCGC
>NW_020664435.1:39023375-39061859 GCF_002925995.2 Terrapene triunguis
GGAGGCACGGGGCTGCCCGAAGCCGGTAGCGCTCGGGCAGCCCGGCTCTTAAACAGAGCCGAAGAGTCGGGGAGGAGCAGAGCCGCCATTTTCCCGGACATGTTCGGCTTTTTGGCAGTTCCCCCCGGACGGGGGTTTGACTGCCGAAAAGCCGGACATGTCCGGGAAAAAGAGGACGTATGGTAACCCTACTCCAGGCATGTCTTTACTCTGCTGAACTAAACCATGCATCACCAGCTATGCTGCTATCTATAGCCATGCTAGCAGGGCTTTGCAGGTATATACGCTACACACTGCCGAAAGAGGCATGCATTGTTGATGTACCCAAAGAGAGATTATGTGGGTGTAACTTACACAGAGAAGCCAAAGCAGGTATAAAGTACACATAGTTGTTTTCCCCGCCATACTTCCTTCTCCAGGCCCCCTAGTGTCTGAGCTACTTGAGTTCTCACCCCAGTTTTGTCACCTTTTCACTGCCTGAGTGGCACAAAGGGGACATAATCTGACTGAAACTGGACAGCTGAGAATTCCCCCAAAAGAATTCTTGACTGGTATAAAGCCAAATGAGTCCGCTCCTGTGCCATTCTCCTCTACCTTGGCAAGTGAGTGTAAGTAAAGCATGGCAACAGCAGAGTGGTATTCCCCTATCTCAGCTGGAGTACAGTGCTGCAGGAACCATGGCCAACTGTCATGAATTAGGTTTGGGTTTAGACTGTGTTATCTTACTTCAGGGCTGGTGCAGGGGCAGCTTGAGAATCAGGGAGCCATTATCAGCTCTCCATTACTGAGTGGATCTTTGCACAGGAGAGAATCTGGCCCCATTAGAATTACTTCATCAGGCTCTGTGTGCCAAATTCAGAAATTGTGTGTCTGTGTTGGTGAGAATTACACATTGATAAGTAGTTCTGAATCTAAGTAAATCTGATGGATTCGAAGTAACTGTAGAGGTAGTTTAGGTTGGTGTAAAGTTCACACTGAGGAAACCAAAAGGTGTACATTATCCCTATCTAGCTGTCCTGTGGTGACTAGGTAACAATCTCAGGGCAGACTGTTAAGAACCAGGGCACAAACCCCAAGTTGGTTGTGAGTTCTATACTTACATTTCACCAGCCAATTTTCAATTGTAAACTCCTCAAGTACTATAACAGCTTTAACATGGAGTCACAGGTAGTCCCCTTGGGAACCCCAATCTGTCTTGCCACCCAGATAAGCCTACCTTTGTGATACACCAAAAATCACAGCAATCACAGGTTACTGCCAGTGCCAAAGAATCAGTCACTTACCCCAGGTCAATTGCACCTTAGATCTCATACCAAAGGTAATGTTTGTAGGCAACCCTATAATAAACTATTTAAATTTTATTAAATAGGAAAAGGAAACGAGAATTATTTACAAGGTTAAAGCAGGTAAATGTACATACACAAATGAGTTACAATCTTAAGTTTCAAAAGGTAATAAAAGCACCTATAATAAGCAAGCTCTGTATTTCCTTTTGGGCTAACCCAGGCTAAGCAGCTGGGGATCATTTGCTTATGCCTAGAAAACCCTGCCTGCTAGAGTCCAAGCATCATAAAGATACAGCTCTTTCTTGTTTGTGGTTTTTATTCACTCCCCCCCCCCCCCCATGCTCTGAGCTGCAAACTCAGCTGATGGGAGGAATCCACTTGCACACCTTATCTTCATGGGGGTGGGAGAAGAGCAGAGCAACAAAGTCTTTTGTCCTCTTTAATGTTTCCCAATGATCATCAGGTGTTCATGGACCTTCCTTGTCAAGCAGCATGTAACATCTTCTGTTGGAGACCAACACTTTACACTAGTTGATGTCTCTCTCCTGTCTGGTGATTTACACAGTCACAGAGGCTTACACTACAAATGCTCAAGTATTACCTTATAAATGGGAAGCAGATGCTATAAGTGAGATTAATGCATTCAGCAACTCACAAGTATTCAGTAAAGACTAAACACTTTCTTATAAATCTAATACCTGTTTTAATTATATTAACACATAGGTGAGCCAGACTGATTCCAGCCATGTATTTGTCAATGTTCATTTGAGACATGGGGACCTTGGCATGATCTGTCACCTGGTCTGCCAGCATCACAATCTCTACTTTGACTCCCAATAGAATCACTTAGACTCAACTTTCAATTTGGTTTTCTCTGCCCCACTCTTACGTCCCACCCCACCCCACCTCAATTGGCTATTTGAAAGGAGACAACTGAAGAAAAAATAATATAATAATTGAAAAGCTAGTTTGCAGTATTTTTCTCGGTGTTGACTTTCAGATTTCTGGCCTTGATGGGCTTTTTGGGCTCCATCTGAGGTTCAACATTTTACATCTTTGTATATAGCAGCACATAGCAGATAAGTGCAATCGCACAGTGATAGGTAAGGATTTTTCTTACACTATTTCTAACAATGCAGTGATTTCACAGATGCTGCATAGCTCTTTAAAATAATGCAAAGTAAATAGGAGAAAGAGAATTGTAAGGCCAGATTCTCAGCTGGTCTAAATTGAAGTTGATGGAGCTATGTTTACATCAGCTGAGGATTTGGCCCATAATTTCCTTTTTTTTTTTTAGTCTGAAAATGGCCAGGCACCCCTGCTCATGAGCACTGTCATTGATCTAATTCTTCCCTGCACTGACAGATGCATTCCGCATCCTGAAACTAATGATTAAAAGAAAAAAGAACAAGTATAATTTTTCTGTTCTTTGAAAGTTCTACATTGTCCTGGCATTTTGAATACTGCTATTGATCTCATTGTTATTGCACTGCACTGACAATACATGTATTTCTTCAAGAGCTTATTCAGCTCAGCAGGAACCAGCAACTCAGCAGGGGAGACCCAGATCATGTCAGTTGGAAAATCTGTAAAATAAAGAATTATCACTGAAAATAAAAGTCAAAGGGGTAAGGAAAGAGGTGTCCAGTTTCTCATCATTCCGCAGCTGACTGCTTAGATGATCCTACCTGCTGCTGGTCCCTAAAGTTGCAGAAACTTTTTTTATAAGGAGAAGCATTTTAAATCAGAGAGGTTGATTTTGGAGAAGGATTTGTATCGAGTGAAAGAAAGAAATGAATCAGGTATTTTCATTGGTATCTCCATATCATCCGTTTGAATTGTACAGCTTGGGTCAATCTGTACTTTTAAATAATTTCTATTATGCATCCAATTCTTGTGGTGCCAGGCAAGTCATGTTACCTAGTTACTTGGAAGTAAGGTATATTGGAGACACAGTGTTTGCAGGCACTGGGTTGGACCTGATATCTCAATACCTGCTCATCTCTGACTGACATGTAGTCAAAAGAACTGGGCGTTTGGGGTTCGGAGGAAAAAACAGGTCGAGCTGGCACTAAAATTGCAAGTATTCAAAAAGTACTCAGATAACTCTGAGGGTGCAGATGATCCATAGAGCAATCCTGTTATGGCCCAGATCATCAGTGGTAGACAAGACCAGGCATTTGATTACTTGTCATGGGACAATGGAAGTCATGGATACCATAATTAAATATTAGTTTATTTGCATAAGGATGATATGGGATCTTGTTGATACTGTGTTAACATATGCCTTTATTTCTTAGTGGAAATTACAATTTATTTTAATTAATGTTGAAGACTGCAAAGCTGTCACAGATAATAGTTGTCTAATATTTAGTAAAAAGGAACATGATTTATATGTTCCTATTGAGAATGTACTAATATCGATTACTGTATACTAAGATCAAAATGTAATAGATTAATATAGTTTCTTCTTCCTTTCTTGGTTCATCGGGTAATTTTTTACTATCATTTTAAAGCTTTGGCACTCAATCCTGAGAGGTGTGAGGGATCTATATTTAAATATCTCTGCTTGTGAAACATAAACATCTGCTGTTGACAAAGACTGAAGTTCAGTCAAAAAGCCCATGAGCCCTTCTAATAAACTTTTCACTTGATGTTAGACATCTTTATAAGTCTTATCCACTGAGCTGGATAAGAATATGTGCCATAGACGACTTCATTGAATTGTATGAGATATAAATTTGTCAGAAACAGTGAAGGTGCCCTTTTAAAGTTAAAAAGAATGGTAGATATAGAATATAGAGCTAGGGAGGGCAGGGTTGCATTAGAAACGTGAACTTGAAAGATGCTCAGTACCCTCAACTTGCATGGATTTTAATGGGAGGTGACAGTGCTATGTCGCTCTGAGAAGACCTTCAGGACTTTGCAGGATCAGGCTCTTATACTGATGTAAATCAGAGTAACTCTATTAAAGTCAATTATACACATGTAAAATAGTCATGGGAGGAGACTTAAATCCCCATGAATCAAGGTGAGACCACATGATGAAGTTGATAACTGGTTAGGGATGAAACTGCACAGCAGACTCGTTGGCAGGGCCGGCTCCAGGCACCAGCCCACCAAGCATGTGCTTGGGGCGGCACCTGGAGGGGGGCGGCGTGGCGCTCCGGCCCGAGAGTGGGGCCGCGACTGGGCTTGCCGCCCTCCCCCCCGGCGCTCTGGCCGCCGGGGAGAGCGGAGCCACGGCCGGGCTCGCCGCTCTCCTCCCAGCGCTCTGGCCGCCGGGGAGAGCGGAGCCCCGGCCGGCTCGCCGCCCTCCCCCCGGCGCTCTGGCCGCCGGGGACAGCGGAGCCATGGTGCGCTCGTCGCCCTCCCCCCGGCGCTCTGGCCGCCGGGGAGAGCGGAGCCCCAGCCGGGCTCGCCGCCCTCCCCCCGGCGCTCTGGCCGCCGGGGAAAGCGGAGCCCTGGCCGGGCTCTCCGCCCTCCTCCCGGCGCTCTGGCCGCTGGGGAGAGCGGAGCCCCGGCCGGGCTCGCCGCCCTCCTCCCGGCGCTCTGGCCACCGGGGAGAGCGGAGCCGCGGCGGGCTCGCCGCCCTCTCCCTGCCGCTCCGGCCGCCAGCGGAGCCTCGGCGGGCTCGCCGCCCTCCCCCTGGCGCTCCAGCCGGTCGGGGAGAGCGGGCCCCCGGCCAGGCTCGGCGCCCTCCCCTGCTGCACTCCCTGCGGGGCGGGGAGGGGGCGGCGGGAGGCTTTTTTGCCTGGGGCGGCAAAAAAAACAGAGCCGGCCTTGCTCGTTGGGATTTGGTGCTGGTAGGATGATACTATTAAAGCAAAAGGCAAGTTTTGCTAGTAGTTTACAGGCTTCTGAGTACAGGAAATGGAAAGAGACATGATTGTAATGGCAAAAACAACGAGGAGTCCTTGTGGCACCTTAGAGACTAACAAATTTATTTGGGCATAAGCTTTCGTGGGCTATAACCCACTTCATCAGATGCACGGAGTGAAAAAAAGTAGGCAGGTATAAATATACAGCACATGAAAAAATGGGAGTTGCTTTACCGAGCGGAGGGTCAGTGCTAACGGGGCCAATTCAATTTGGGTGGATGTGGCCCATTCCCAACAGTTGACAAAAAGGGGTGAATATCAACAGAGTGAAAATTACTTTTTGTAGTGCTAACGAGGCCAATTCAATCATGGTATATGTGGCCCATTCCCAACAGTTGACAAGAAGGTGTGAGTATCAACATAGGGAAAATTATTTTTTGTAGTGACCCCAGGGCCGGCTCTAGGCACCAGCCAAACAAGCTGGTGCTTGGGGCGGCACATTTTTAGGGGCGGCATGGCCGGCGCCAGAATGCCGCCCCTAAAAATGTGCCGCGGCCGCCCTAGCTCACCTCCGCTGCTGCTGCCTGGGAGGGAGGGGGAGATCCCGAGCGGCCGCGGCGCGCGAAACAGCCATTTCACGCGCCGCTGCTCCCCCTCCCTCCCTCCCTCCCTGGCTTGAGGCCTGGGAGGGAGGGGGAGGAGCGGCGGCCGCTCGGAGTCTCCCCCTCCCTCCCAGGCTCTGAAACCTGGGAGGATGGGGGAGCTCCCGAGCGGCCGTTTCGCGCGCCACTGCTCCCCCTCCCTCCCAGACTTGAGAGCCTGGGAGGGAGGGGGAGGAGCGGCGCCCGCGCCGCGGCCACTCGGAGTCGCCCCCTCCCTCCCAGGCTCTCAAATCTGGGAGGGCGGGGGAGATCCCGAGCGGCCGTTTCGCGCGCCGCTGCTCCCCCTCCCTCTCAGACTTGAGAGCCGGGGAGGAGCGGCGCCCGCGCCGCGGCCGCTCGGAGTCTCCCCCTCCCTCCCAGGCTCTCAAACCTGGGAGGGAGGGGGAGATCCTGAGCGGCCGTTTCACGCGCCGCTGTTCCCCCTCCCTCCCAGGCTTGAGAGCCTGGGGGGAGGAGGCAGGGCTGGGGATTTGGGGAAGGGGCGGAGTTGAGGCGGGGCCGGGGGGGGCGGCCAAAATTGTTTTTGCCTTGGGCGGCAAAAATCCTAGAGCCAGCCCTGAGTGACCCAGCCACTCCCGGTCTTTATTCAGGCCTAATTTGATGGTGTCAAGTTTGCAAATTAATTCCAGTTCTGCAGTTTCTCATTGAAGTCTGTTTTTGAAGTTTTTTTGTTGAAGAATGGCCACTTTTAAGTATCCCATCTTTTCATGTGTTGTATATTTATACCTGCCTACTTTTTTTCACTCCATGCATCTGATGAAGTGGGTTCTAGCCCATGAAAGCTTATGCCCAAATAAATTTGTTAGTCTCTAAGGTGCCACAAGGACTCCTCGTTGTTTTTGCTGATACAGACTAACATGGCTGCACCTCTGAAACCTTATGATTGTAATGGAGATTTTCCTTGAATAGTTTTCTGACACTGTAACAGGCCTCACTGCATAGGATTGTACTATTTTTGTAGTCCGCAGTGTACAGTTGTAGAGTATGGTACATGTCACCAAACTACTCTCCACAGATAATATTATCCACAGATAATACAAACTTATTTTGCAGAATCCCGAAAGGAAATGTAAAAAAAGAATTATTAAGAATTGCAGCAAACTAACAATGAAGCACAGTGCTCAGTATGCTTCATTATAATTATTATAAATGAATTCCTGTCACAGGTGAAATGTACCATACCATTGACTGATCTTTCATAGAGATTATATGGATCTTTATAAGGGATAACAATATGTTTCTCAGTTCCTTCAGGAGGCCAGGGAAAGCAGTCATTAAATGCCAGTACTCCCATATTATAGTGCTTGTACTCTATCTAAAAATGATTATATGCCAGTGAGCACATCTGTTCAGTCCTTCTATAATCGATCTTCTCCTACATCACTTATCCCCTAATCTTTATATTCCTATGGCATCTGCACAGTAGACTTTTCCCTCCTTCCCTTTCCTTTTTCTGGCTCACATTCAGTGCATTTCTTTCTTCTTGTTTTATATATATTTAAAACCATCTAAAACATCTTCTATTTATTTTGAAGCAGTTTCTTTACTGAAACACAGAAATGATTGTTTCCTTTGTTTTCAGGATAAAATTGGTTAGAAATCCTGACTGAATTCTAGGCGGTAAGGAAGTAAAGTCATTTATAATTTTCTGCAGAACTCTCAACTGAATTGCAGTTGTTTGTTCAGCTCAAAGCTATGTACTATATTATTTTATAGTTATGTCATCAGTGGTTCTGTGGATAACTATAGATGGGAAGCCTTGTTGGCAATAGAAAATCCATCACGCCTCTTTAAATGGTGTCTGGTTGTTCAGAGTGAGTCTGAAGATTGAAACCAAAGGTTTGTTTGCCTTTTCCTCCCTTGTAGAACTATACCAGAGGTAAATGTCGTTTACTAGAACCCTTTTCATGAAACTCAGCCAATCAGATTACATTTCTAGATGGCACTAATTTATTTGAGAATCTGCTGGAGGGTTCAGTTTGGGACATGTTTGGGGTTCTTTTAAACACATAACTCTGCAACTGAAAATCAGCTTATTTAAAGCTGACCTGCAAGGATTTCATAAAAGTCCCTCAATTCGGTATGTGTTGAATGCCCTCAGTTGCCAAACTAATTGGGGCATTCAGCTCATTACAAGCTCTATCTCTCAGAAAGCAGCTTCCTGGGTCTCCTGCATTTCCTGAACTAAGCAGCCAAGCTCCTAAAGTGGATGTAGATCCTTCTGTGCTTGACTGAAATTCTGTCAGTGAAGAAAGAATGCTACAGGGGCATATTTGTTTGCATGCCATATTTCTTCGTGGCTGATAACTCCATTCTAATGCCCAGCCAGGAATAAGAGTGGTGCCCTGAGGCCCAGGATTAGCCCAAATAAAAAGGTGGTGAGGGGAATAGTGCTACCTACTGGGATAAGCCTGGAGACCTCCTAGTACAATAATAACAATAAGGGAAGAAGCCCCAAACTTCCACTCTAGTACTTCTGTCGGGAAACACCTCACCTCTTAAAAAGGAGACAGGCAAAACCCATCCTGTCACTGCTCCAGGGTCTGCATAAAGATGTTTATTCTAGGCTAAGGGCAGCAGGAACTCCAGCAGACTGCCTGGTCCCAAGGAGTGGTGCAATGGATGGGTCCATCACAGGGAGTTTGAGCTTGGAAATGTCATTTCATAAATTATCCTGCTCTGGAACTATTTCTCTTTTTACCTTTATGGCCTTCCACAGGGAACCAACCTCTTTCCTCACATATGGCAGGTCATTCTTCTGCACACACAGTATCCATGGCCTTCTGGGGCTTGCAAGACTGAGGGTATTTTCCTCTAGCAGATTTGCTTAGGAAGATAATCTTGGGACCCATTTCTGGAAGATTCACTCATGTGAGAAAAATCCCAGTGAATTCAGTTGCAATACACTTTCTACTTACAGAACAGCAGTTCAGAAAATAGCCTCAAAAGGTTTCAAATTCTAAGGAAAGAAACATGTTTTCTACCTTCAAGAGGGAGAGGACAAGAACTAAGGAATTAATCTAAATATCTCCCTCCCGTCTCCCCACCCCAATTTGTTTGTTCCTTGTTCTACTTGAGAGAGAGCAAATGCAGAGAATTCATTATGCTCTTCCTGGGCTGCTGTGGTAGCTTGAGGAGCTTCAAATCCCATGATACCCATTAAGTTACTTTTAGTTTTATCAATTAAAACTGTAATATCTCTACAGTTTTATCTGGGTCAGCAACAAAGTCAAGTGAATCAGTAGCTTGTCAATGTTCTGTTTTCAAAGACTAGATCATACCACATACACACATACAAAAAACGACAGCAACAACAACAAAAACCCCAGTGTATGTTATTAGCAATGTAAAACCTGACAAGGTAGCATACAAATATTTCTCTGACCTCTGGCATGAAAAGAATCTTCACGGAGTTTGAACTCTGGTGTTTGAAGATGACCTTCAGATTTATTTGTTTGTTTGTTTCTGGGGCAACGGCTGACATTTACGCTTTATCCCATGTTAGGTGAACTGATGCATTTTTCATCAAAAGGAAAGGCCAATTAAAAAGTATGTTGCCCGTAGACAGCAGAGCTAAAAATGGTAAAATCAGGTTGGCATTGGTAGTAAAAGAAGGAGCCAAAAACTAACCTTGGTTACATCTTCAAATAAAATTGGAGAACATCTTAATACATTAAAACTTAGATCATCCTTAGTCACTGTCTTCTGAGACTCTGTTTCTAATTATTTTTCCCTACTGGTTTTCCATTGGTTTTTCATTTTCTCTTTTCATTAGAGACGTATCAGGTCAAATTCTGTTCTAATTTATAATGGTGTAAGTCTAGAATAACTTCATTGGGTTTAATCAAATTAATCTGGATTTACACCAGTGAATCTGAGAACAGGATTTGATGCCTCTTCGTTAGCAATAACCTAACTGTCCTTTTTAATCTTTAAAACAATCTGAATCCAGTATACATGGAAAGTCTAAAAAAATTTGCAATGGGCTGAGTTTCCTTATTAGGGAAAACATGTCCTTTCAAAAGGACAGCACTATACATTCCTACTTTTAATATTGCGAGGTTTTACACTAAGAAGCCATAGATTTTAAATTAACTGTCAAATAAAATTTAACATTGCACACCTCAAAAGCACACCTGACGCTAGAAGGGGGGTGGGGGAGAGCAGCAGCTTTTGTAGTATAGCTGCATGACAGTGATCCCCATGTAAGCCTTTCTTTGTGCCCTACCACCAATGTCCTCACAGTTACAGTCTTTTTGAGATTGGAATTCAGCAGTCCCTGAGAAATTCTTTAGCTAATCCTGCTCTAAATTAGCTTCACTAATCCCAATATAATGTAACAGCAGCGGGTGTTCAGTGGTTCTTAGCACAGATTGTCTCTGCCATCAAATATACTAAACAGCAAGAAGCACAGTAACACGACAGCAAAAGGAGATATTTAGAGGAATTTATTTTCAGGACAGGAAAAGTAAAAAGATCTTGTGGTCAGAACAGAGTTTTCCTCACAGTCAAGTAGGAATCTGAGAAAAAGCCATTTAAGCTGTGTCTCGGTCTTAAAATGAAAATATAAAATGGAACTGATTTTCTTTCCTCATCCTTCTGTTTTCCTCGAGCACTATTGGAATGTTTGCTGTGTAATTCAGCAGTCCCCTAAAGCTGACTGCTACTTTATGTAGTAGCTTTGAAGAGGAAACAATAGGTAATTAATAGCATATTTACTTAGGCCAAAATTTTCAGAAGTGACTAATGACGTTGGGCACTTAATTTGAGATACCTTGAAGGGGCTGCTTTTCAGAAAGTACTGAGCAATCAGCCTTTGAAAATCAGCATCCTTAAATATGCATCAGCTTGGGCACCTAAAAATTGAGCCCCATAAGCACTAGTTACTTTTGAAAATGTAGGGCTTAGAAGTGTCTTTCATCTCAGAAGGCGTTATAGATATACAGGAATCTCATTTCATCTACCACTGAAATGTATCCACTTCACTTGGCTGGTTCTTGGCTGCTCCTTAAAGAACTGATCTAGTTCCCGATGAAGTCAATGGAAAAAAATTCTGTGGGAGCTGGATGAGGTCCTAACAGTACAAAACACATTAGGATGGTTGGAATGAAGATACTACAGCTATTTGAAATGGCTGCAGGGAAACTTACTCAGGCAGAATGTAGTTGTCTGGCTATATCGAAAGAAGTACCAGAGACATTTGTTATGGTTTTAATCAGGCTGCAATTTTATTATTAGATGTCTGGGATGTCTTCCACCAGCCCCCACTCTTTTTCCATCCAGGTCACCACCACCCCTCGTAGCAGGTTTAAGGTGGACTATGAGAAAGGGGACTTGGCTCCCTACCATACCATTCATAGGATCCCCAAACCCTCCACCCTATTCCATTCCTTTAATCAACACCTCCTTTTTAAATCCTTTACCAGGCCATTTATCTGATCACTGTATACCTTTCCTATGGAGTACCTGCACTGGACAACCGCCACAAGGAGGTGCCAGCAATTAGCTTGGCTGCTTCCCCCACCAAACCCAGTCGGGTTCCCAGACATCTTCCACTGCCCTCTTTTATATTGGCCAAAACCAAATCAGCACCCAAGCCTGGCAGGGGAACCCCATCCTCCCTGAATAATTCTGGTGCACCAGGTTGCAAAATAGCTGAGCCTCTTATGACCCGTGGGAATTTGGCCACTACCTTGTTCAGATCCTCTTCACCTTATCCAACCAGGTGGTGCCCCATGGCTCCCTGCCAGACCATGCGTTAATGCATGTCTGACTACACAATTTTTACACCTGGCAAAATTCAAGGATCAGTACTTCATCTATTTGAAACTGCTACAGGGGAAATTAATCAGGCTGAATGTAGTTATTCAAATTGGAATTTTAGTCTCTTGGAAACCCAGGTAAGAGTGCCAGAATTTGGCTCTAAGGACTGATATGAAACAGAAATATCTGTTGTATTAATATAGATGGAATATATGGGCCCAAAGAGTCAAAGGTGTTAACATGATCCTGAAATGGCCCAATATCAAACATTTTTAAACAAGGTTCGGGCATAATACCATGGCAAACACATCATCAAAACTCTTTTTAACCTTTTATAAAAGGTACAGAAGAAGAAGGATAAACAGTTAAAGCATTTGAAATGTAAAGTATTAAGTAAGGCTTTCATTTTAACAACATCCCTTGTTCCCTTTCTTTTTGGCTGGAAAGAGTCTTTTGAAGTAAAAACACTTTCTTTAAAAGTCTCTTAGATGGTATTAAAGATGGTAATAACTGTTCTCTTGGGAAAAAGAAAAGAAGTTAGTTGAGATGAGCCAGAGCTGTTGTTGGTAAAGTCCAATCCTGTTTCCTAGAAGACAAAACAAGACAAACACGCACAAGACGAGAGAAGAAGATAGAAAATAACAGCTTCCATCTCTGTTGAATGTTGATTCATTTGCAGCCTCACAGCACAGTCTTATCAAACACTCTGAGACCTGGCAAACTTGTCACAGCCTTGGCTGTTTAGGGCATTGCGTTTAGCTCCCTCTTTCTAGTCACAGACTCACAGCAGTATTGCAAAATATGCAGTCTTGGCTGGCTAAGCCAGACTTTTGTTAGACAAAAGGAAAAAGGAGAGGGATAGGAAAGAAAAAATAGTGGGGAGGAAAAAGAACACATGGGGCGCAAGGGTTAGACATAGTCTCACATCCCAGGTGGTGACTGAGATTTAGCTGGAGCCAGAAGTGAAGGTAGTGATGTCATCTGGGTCCCTCTCTCTGGCCCAGTCTGATCAGAATATCTTTCAGGATTAGGACAAAGACAGTTTGGGGTCCCCAGAGATGGTGGGGTTTACAGTCATGATGATGAAGCTCGCTCCTTCCCCTTAGTCTCATTTTTCCGTCAGCCAATGTTGCATAACCAGCTTTCCCCCCCTCCGAAAAAATCTCCTTTTGAGGACACCAAAAGGGAGCAATGGGTGGAATAGCCCATCCCGCTCATTATTTTGTCCACCAGTTAGGCCTAATTTCCAAAATGCCAATTTTGGTTAATTGATTTCCGGTCTCACATGGTTTTTGTTTACCAAGCAAGATCTTAACACGGTCCTTGAATTATATCAGCAGGCCATTTTGTTTGGATTAATTCAGTCTTTCTGTCTTACTTTTGCACTTTTTCCCATCAGCATTCGTTGTGCTAGATTATTGTGACACTTCATAAACTTTTATCTCCTTTCCCACAGTTAGGCTCACAATTAGGGTACATTTATAGGCTCAAGAATCACAACATGTCACATTGCAACCTGGACTCCACCTTTCTGCAGTGGAAGAGAGACCATTCAGCGGGACTGTGTAATATACTGCACCACAGAGTAGAGCTTGATGGCAACTCTCTATGCAGGACTATGAAAGGAGGCATTGTGGGCAGGCCTGGGAGTGGGTTGATTGGCCAGTGACTCTGTGCACAGTGAAGATCTACCAAAACCCCAGATGGAGGGGGAGGAGACAGCAGGCAACACTAGCTCATCTTCCCAGGACTAGTAGCCCCTGCTGGGCTGCTTGAGAATGCCAGGCTTTCCTTATGAGTCTAGAAGGAAGGATTAACTTCTTCAGCTCTAGTCATCTACCCAGGGCCGGCTCCAGGGTTTTGGCTGCCCCAAGCAGCCAAAACAAAACAAACAAACAAAAAAGCCGCGATCGCGATCTGCGGCGGCAATTCGGCGGGAGGTCCTTCGCTCCGAGCCGGAGTGAGGGACCATCCGCCGAATTGCCGCCGAATAGCTGGATGTGCCGCCCCTCTCTGGAGTGGCCCCAAGCACCTGCTTGACAAGCTGGTGCCTGGAGCCGGCCCTGCATCTACCCCTTCCCCACAGCTCCCAAAACGGCCTACAGTGTTAGCCAATTGGATTTTAGTATCAAGGCAAATGAAATTATAAGGTACTTTTAAACACGTGCTTTTTTGTTGTTATCCCTTACATATTCTAAAAAGGATTTTGTTGTTGTTTCTTTTCTAGCGCCGCCCAAGCAGATGGCCTGCAATGAAATTTCGAAGAGGCTCAGGACATCCTGCGTATGCTGAAGTGGAACCAGTTGGAGAAAAAGAAGGCTTCATTGTATCAGAGCAGTGCTAAAATTTCTAGGACAAGAGCACCAGTACTGGTCTACAGGTGTAAGACATTTACTTTGCCTCTCTTTAAAGAAAAGGAGGCCTGAGCTGCTGTAGCTGTAAAGAAAGAAGATTGTTGGATAAATCTTGTCCAAGAAGAAAAAACGATTTAGGATACCAGATTACCACTGCGCTGTAGTTTTCTTAGTGGATTGACATACAATAGTTCATTCAGAACACCCTGAGTGGACATCTACAGTCTCAGAAATGTGGCACAAATGCCATGTTATTGGCTTAGGTATGGGGTTGCATAAGAATCAAAAAATATAATAAAGCTTTAGTTCATCAGGGTGCTACCCTTTTGTTCAAGCATTCTTCTCTGGTGTCTCAAAGATAAACTGTGTTACAAATCTGTAACCCTTTCATGCAAAGAGCAAAGGTCAGTTTTGACAAGGTTGCTAAGAAAATCAATTCAATGCAGGTAAAAAATAAGCAATTTTCTATACTTCTACAAATGAATGTGGAATACAATTCTGAGTGTTCAATGCCAAACTAATATAACCAAGTGAGTGAGTGAGTTACAGTACAACATATATTCTTTCCAGGAGTAGTAGAATGTTTCTTGTACTTTGTTGGTTAATATCCCTTAAACAAGCCATGATAAAGAATTATAAAGTTAGCACAAGGCGGTTAGAAAAAATAGCTGGGAGTTTTCACTATGGTGAAATTGGGCTGTATAATTGGAGTTCATGGTGAAATTGGACTAATTTTCAGTTTCAATGTTCACTAAACAATTAATTATTGGATTTGTTTTAAGGGATGCCGCTTCCATTTCCAAACAGTGGGCTGAAATGAAGGCAACAGATGCTTTTGGCTGATGCTGGCAGAAATCAACATAGACCATTTCTCAGAAAATGTGATGAAAAAATGTTAAGATTTTAAACAAATGGATTTTTATCCTCATTGTGAGTCCTTCCCGAGAAGCATTGCAGATTCCAGTGCACCCCTCCCAGAAATACAGATTCAAAGTGTTGCAGAACCCTGCTGATTCATTCAGTGATTTCGTTTAACACACATAGTAGTTGCATAAATATATATATAAATATATTTTTTTTTATAGCTAACACAAGGCAGGCTCTTGTGGCTGTTAAGACTGCATTTTTGTCATCCAGACGGAGGAAATGGATTGCATTACTGCATATTTCCACTGAGTTGTAAAATAATCCTTAATATTAGAATATTTTTATGTTGCTTAGGGATGGTGGTTCGTTTAGTTGCAGTGCCATAACTTTTCTGCATACTGGAGCCACGTTTCCTTTAATATCAACCCTTTTCCTCCCGGACTAGGGAAAAACAATATGATAAATTCCCAGTGAAAAGAAAAGATATTCCTTTGGGTGGAAAGGGGTTAATATACACTGAGCTACTAAACTTTTCAATTCAGGTATTGTATGTACATTTCATTGTGATCTTTCACTTTCAAATCTTTTACACACTGTACAAGCAGAGGCCCTTGAAGCATTTTAAGGTACAGTATTCAACATTTGCAGTTTTAGGTCTCAAGTAATTTAGCCACCTTGTAGTTACAACCTTAATTAATCAGTTATTTACATTTCTTGTCAATGCTTGTATGGTCTAAATTTGTTTACTTAACTCTGTTTTAAAAATAACATGATTTTTACTTGTTATTTTCTTCAGTAAATAATACAATACTGTATTTTCTGTATTCATTCTTTATTCTATGTAACACACATTTTACAGTCGGTTTTAAATCATCCACTGTGCGTTTGAAATGTTCCAAATCTAACCACTATTAATTTGAAACTGCTAAAAACCACATCTTGAGGTCTGCTGAAAATCTTGCCGCGATCACTCTTTTATATTTGTGTGGCTCTACCAACACCTATTTCTGATGGGGGAGGGTTTAACGTACTGGCTATTAATTCAGATAGCAATAATCAAATATATGCACATACCTATCTGGTGACACTAATTTTTAAAATAAAACACATAACAGTGCACATAATTAAAAAAAAAAAAAACTTCCGGGGTCTGATACTTATGATCAGTTTTTCTATCTTATTACAAGTAAATTTGCAATCATCAGCTAGAATCTATTGGCCTAATAAAACAATTACAGAACTCGCACTTGTGATTTTTGAAGCATGATGCCCTCACCAGTTAAAATAAATGTTATTCCAGATCACATCATGACATATCAGCCAACATATAAATGTTGTGAATCTGACTGAAGAGTATCCACATGATGCTGCACTATGTTTGGTTGTCTAAATATTCATGTAAGTAAAGACTACTCACAGAACTCTGGGTTTGAAGGCTGAAGCATTGGCTTAGTAATACAAGTTGGATTAAGTTTTACTTATGAATGTTTTACAGAGTAAACAGTGGAGCTGGCTGAATAATACTGATCATGTTATTTGTGGGTTTCATGATTTTTTTTCATGGTCAACAAATTTTTCTGTTTTCATTCCTATCCCCTTTATAGAGCTGGATGAACAGTTTGTGATAATTCACAAATAAACATACATTTGATGACATTTCTTAATTGAAATATTCATGCTTTTTTTTCCTCTCTTTGTCCATCCCTGGTAAATTGGTGACAGATTTCACTGAATGGCTGACATATAAGAAATATCTTAATAGAGTTGATTTGGCTTTCCCATACTTCTATGTACTTGGTTATACCATGATTAGTTGCTGGATTTATTCAATAGGCATATTCCTGTGTCCGAAGAGAACTGATGTCTGAAGGGAAAAAACTCCTGCATACCTGTAGAAACCAATAGTGTCTCATCAGTGTCTGCTTTGATATATTCTGTAGTATGTTCCATTTATCCCAGTGGGTGGAGGTAATTAAGTAATCTGTTGCTGTTTTATGATTCCATCTGCTTTTC
The DNA here is from genome assembly GCF_002925995.2 of Terrapene triunguis. Lineage (NCBI taxonomy): Eukaryota > Metazoa > Chordata > Testudines > Emydidae > Terrapene > Terrapene triunguis. The sequence continues at coordinate 39,040,142 of NW_020664435.1, forward strand.
TACATTTTTAAAAATTAAAAATGATACAAATGTGATTCTTTGCTCCAGCAGTTGTAATGAAATATCAGAAGCAGCAAAGAAGTCTATTGTTATCACTTTATAAAATGTAACATTGATTGATCCAGGTGTCCCTCTTCATGACAATCCAAAAGAAATTCCAGCCTGATAGCGGTGGAACAATGGCTTCACTAACATTCTCCCTGGTCCTTAGTCTTAGCGTACTTCAAAATTATTCATCTAGGTAATTGTTTATTTAAAGTGCCATTTATTGTAGCAGTTACTGTATCTCATAGCCCATTTCTCTATGCACAGGTATTTGCATACAAATAAGTGTTGAAGTGATTAGAAAACTTTCACAAAATTAGCCTTTCCTATTTTTTCTAGATTTAGTAGAAGTGTGCTTTTAAGTCTAATGCCCCCAATGAAATTATGAAATTTTCTGCTGCAGATTACAGAAAAAAGGCACTTTCCAGAAAAAAAATTTCAAACTACTTTGCCAAATGGCACCTTAGACTCTCAGTAAAATAAGTCAATGAACTAGATACATATATTACACACCGAAAATATTTGTTAAAAGAACACTATTAAGGTTGCAAAGCAAAGCACTCACAAGTTGCCTGTGCAACCTAAATTTAACCCCTTATTATCTTGCATTATGATACAGTGTTTAGTTACATGGCTGCATATTAGTTTTTCTATAGGACTCCTGCCTCATTCAGTGATGGGGGTTATTTTCTTTTCTCCTCATTGTTCAATTTGTTGCCCCAGGTCTTATTTATTCTGTGCTATTCAAGTCCTGCTCTGAAGACAGAATGATTAATTTCCTCGTGGGCTTTTCATTTGTATCCCATAGGGCTAGCTTGCCTTTATTATATTCAGCAGTAAAGCAAGGAACCTACAGGCCTGTATCCTTTAAGCCATTTAAATAATACTGGGTCTGATCTTGGGACAAGAACCTGTCAACCCTCAAAGTGATAACGAGGAATTCTTAAGTAATCTATATAATAAATACATAATCTATAGATCAGGCTACACGATGGTGCACACCACTTTAGCATCGGAGTGCTTCACAAACATTAATTCATTTAGTTTCACAATAGCCCTGTGAGGTGGGGGTGGCATTATTCTCATTTTAAACCTTGGGAACTGAGGCACAGTGAGATTGAGTTTCAACAAATGTTGGGTGCCCAATTTGAGTCACCTAGGACCTGATTTTTCAGAGGACTTAGCATTATAAAGCACTTTATGCATTCAAAGTACAGGTCTCACTGACTTTAGTTGCAGTTGTGAGTGTTCAGCACGTCTACAAAGAAGAGCCCAGGATATCAAAGTGGGCATCCAGAAAATGAGGAACACACAATCAGTGACCACATATGAAAAGTCTGGTAGAAATGACTTGTCCAGCATTCCATAGTAACTCTGTGGTTAGAGTTAGAGACAGGCATAGAATGCAATTCTCTAGGTTAGCATTCAGCTGGTTTAACCCCTCCTTTCTCTTATTACAATCCAACACTCTGCAACAAATGAGGCAGGAGTTCTGCACCCAACAGCCTCCTTCACTACACAGCACTAGTTCAGCCTTTGGGCAGGTCTATCCCGGCATTTTCTGACTGAGTGATTGCCTTTGCTTGAAATTTAAAAATGTTTCTTAACTCTGTGTGTGTGCTTGGGTGCATGTGACAAGCAAACTGAAAAAACAGATTCTATCATGTGGCATCATATCAAACCGTGAGTCATCAACAGAGACCTTTTGATCGAGCACAGCAACCTTGGCCACTGGACCTAACCAAGCAACTGACAGTAGTAGTAGGTAATCATCCTCTCTGTGAACCAACGCTAGATGGGGATGAGAGAGCCCAGGGCTAGAGCATGCTCAGTGCAGATGGAATTGTTACAGAATTTAGTTGCAATGTTCAAGCAGGTCTCTACTGAACATATGCGAATTAAGATTTTTTTCAAAGGTTTAGAACATGGCCAAATTTGGGCAGATTTTCACAGGGATGCAAAAAGCTGGCTAGCTCACTTTCACGGCTCTATCTTTTCCTTTAAAAAAGAATAAGGAAGGGGAAATCACTGCTTAGATCCATTTTTTCTTCTTTTCCTATTCTGTTGGTTCTAATCCTAGCCACAGTTTTCAATTTGGCAAACCTTTCCTTAAATCAGCTTGTCTCTCCTTATCGGCTTTAGTAAGTGCCCAGTGGTATATTTGCTTTTGTAAAATAAGTGCCCCAAAAGATCTGACAATACTATTTGAAGGAAAAGACAATATAGGGATGCTTTAAAAAATCTGCATATTTCTGCATTTTTAAAAGCCGCTAGCCTTATTTTTAATCTTCTTAAAAGCAACTATAATGGTCTGTGGAGTATATAAACAAATTCTAAAGATGATACTACAGTGTATGCACTATATACCACTCTTCTGAAATATATGTATCATCAGTGCTATATAATATAATTAGCCATCATTTTAGTTTAGAAAAGCAAAGGTTTCCATGAACTCCTGCCACGCACACACACACTAGGCAGACTTGTGTTATAACTATGTGTTGTTTAAATAAGCCATTCCACTTTAGGATGGAATTGGAAGCAAGAGAATGCAGCTGGCATATGAACCAGTGAGAAAAGAGACGGACGGAATACTCGCGCTGCTTAAGAACTGACTGATGTTTAAATAAATTGCCTGATACTGAGTCTTTCGTTAAAGTTAAATGGAACCCAGTGATGCAGAAATCCACCTTGGATGAATTTAATACAAGTCCTAGAGTGACAGTTAAAAAATTAATTAATTAATTAATTAATTAATTAAAAGAAGAACGAACGTGAAACATTTACCTAGGACTATGGCACCAAAAAACTCTTAGTGAAAAATTTAAACTGAATATTGGTTCAGATTCTTACCCTTAATGAAATTACACCATGGATGAACCTGGTCCCTTTTGGCCAGATCCCAGCGGATGTATATCAGTGTAATTCCACTGACTTCAATTGAGCTATGCTGATTTACATCTAGCTTATTAAGTCTGTGACGGGTTGGATCACAGAAACCCCCCTGGGAGCGGCCACCTAATGTACCAAGACTACTTCTATTCCAATTTTCCCTGCCAGCTCAGGACTCCAGCACCCTGTCTTGCTGAGCCAGACACTCCCGTCTGCTCCAACACAGACCCAGGGTCTGAATTACTTGCCCCAAAGCTGCAAGTTTACCTGAAAACAGCTCACAGAAGTGTGCTTGTCTTTAGCACTCAGATGCCCAACTCCCAATGGGGTCTAAACCCAAATAAATCCATTTTACCCTGTATACTCATAAATTGTTCGCCCTCTATAACACTGATAGAGAGCTATGCACAGCTGTTTGCTCCCCCAGGTATTAATACATACTCTGAGTTAATTACTAAGTAGAAAGTGATTTTATTAAATACAGAAAGTAGGATTTAAGTGGTTCCAAGTAGTAACAGACAGAACAAAGTAAGTCACCAGGCAAAATAAAATATAATGCGCAAATCTATGTCTAATCAAACTGAATACAGATAATCTCACCCTCAGAGATGCTTCAGTAAGTTTTTTCTCAGACTGGACACCTTCCAGACCTGGGCACAATTCTTTCCCCTGGTACAGCTCTTGTTCCAGCTCAGGTGGTAGCTAGGGGATTCTTCATGATGGCTCCTCTCCACCTCTGTTCTCTTCCACCCCTTTATATATCTTTTGCATAAGGCGGGAACCCTTTGTCCCTTTGGGTTTCCACCCCTCCTCACTGGAAAAGCACCAGGTTAAAGATGGATTCCAGTTCAGGTGACATGATCACATGTCACTGCAAGACTTCATTACCCACTTGCCAGCACACACATATACAGGAAGACTCACAGGTAAACAGAGCAATCTGCAGACAATGGGAGTCATCAAGATTTCAAACCACCATTAATGGCCCACACTTTGCATAATTACAATAGGCCCTCAGAGTTATATTTCATATTTCTAGTTTCAGATACAAGAGTGGTACATTTATACAAATAGGATGATCACACTGTGACAGCGTACCCCATAAGGCTTTATGGGTGGGTGTTTATAAATGTATGTATGATATAACTGAAATATGTTTTGTGCTGCCTGTGACATGGTCTACTATATCTATTAATCCTTTGTACATATATACCATTTTCTACTTGAGGTTAAGAATATGGGCTGTATGCTTGCTTGATTTCTAAGTAAGCCTGGTGAGGCATTTAGTCAGCTTCTTTAGGAAGGAATTTGCCAGGTTAAGTACCTGATCGGGAAACACTTGGGGAACAATGCATCTTGGAATGCTCCAATCCACATTAGAAGTCTCCCTGGAGACATGCAAGATACCATGTGGACAATGGCGTCGGCCTGTAAAGACTGAGTCATGCAGGGGCATGTGACTTGCCCAGGTGACTCCAAAACTCCATCTTGGAGCTGGACTTTGCATAGGAGGGAGGAGGGGGGTCTCCTCCCACAAGAGAGAGTCTATTTAAACCTGGGGGAGACCCCTCCATTTTGTCTTCAGCTGGCTAAAGAAGGAGCCTCTCCACCCCCCCCAGGATGCTTGAAGGAAACTGAAACAAAAGACAGTAACTACAGGGGTTGTGAGAGATTGCTGGACCCAGGCTAAAGGGAGATTAGCCTGTAAAAGGGAGCATTCTGGAACTGGTGAGGAACTTATCTGTATTTAGTTTGATTAGGCATAGATTTGCGCATTTTATTTTATTTTGCTTGTGACTTACTTTGTTCTGTCTGTTACTACTTTGAACCACTTAAATCCTACTGTCTGTATTTAATAAAATCACTTTTTATTTAGTAATTTACTCAGAGTATGTATTAATACCTGGGGGAGCAAACAACTGTGCATATCTCTCTATCTGTGTTATAGAGGGCGAACAATTTATGAGTTTGCCCTGCATAAGCTTTATGCAGGGTAAAACGGATTTATCTGGGTTTAGACCCCATTGGGAGTTGAGCATCTGAGTGCTAAAGACAAGCACACACCTGTGAGCTGTTTTTAGGCAAACTTGCAGCTTCGGGACAACTGATTCAGACCCTGGGTCTGTGTTGAAGTGGACTGGAGTGTCTAATTCAGCAAGACAGGGTGCTGGAGCCCTGAGCTGGCAGGGAAAACAGAAGCAGGGGTAGTCTTGGCACATCGGGTGGCAGCTCCCAAGGGGGTTTCTGTGATCCAACCCGTCACACACACTCAGTAGATTATAAGCTTTGTAATAATACCTTACAAGAGACCTTTTGCATGAAGCATAGTCCAGTTACATTATATTCACTTATTATCATGTTTTTATAAAACCATATAGACTGCACAACATCACAAAGTCGACAAGAAAATCAATACACATTTGTTGAAATTATCATTCTGGAATTAAAGTACAATTTTACTGTCACAGGCTCCTGTAAAAACAGGTTGGGGCGGGTCCATGTTTTTTGTTCCCCAATGACGCTGTATCAATGACCTCAGTTTACAGGCAAAACATGTTTTCTAACTGCCAGCACTAAAAACACACGATGGGCTCTGAAGCTCAAGCTGCGTGTTTTCTTTTCTACATATTGTCTCCAGTAATTAAGGTTCTTGCATCTATAATGTCCAATAAATGCATGCATTGATCATTTTCCCATAGTTTTATCTATTCATTTTCATTATAAAAATTACATTCCATGTAGAGTATTTTGCAGTGATTATTTATTGCATTTCTCAAATGATTGAAGTCTATTGGCCTTTGGTGTTGTCATTTAAAACTGCCAGGCTTGCTATAATTGCTCATTAATAAAAGCCCGCTTAATTAAAAGACAAGAAGCTGATCCTGCAAGGTGATTAGCACCCACAAATCCCATGGGTACTTCCCAGTGGATACTAAGCACCTTACAGGTTCAGGTCCATTGTTAGGTACAAAACTGCCTAAACTGGAGGCATAGATTTTCATCTTGGTTATAAAACAAAAACTGCTACCTGAAAATTCTCTTTCCAATAGACAAATACAGGAACAGAAAATGAATTCATTCTCAATTTGCCTGCATGCTATTTTGCCCTCTTCACAGTAATCTTAAGGTACCTACAATACATTTCTCTAGCTCTATGTCATTACAGGACACAAACAACTCTCTATCTTGTCTCCCATCACCAGAAGCTGTGATTAAGCTGAGGATGCGTGATACTTAACACTTTTAAGCATTTCTTTTTATGATTGCTACACATTGTTCATCTTTCAATGCTCAGGAAAGTTGGCTTATTTCTCTCCTGGATGTTTCTTTAGCTTCTTGATTAAGCACAGTCATTATAGCTGCATTTGTGACTTTCAGTTATTCTGTCTACCACAGGCATGCCACTAATTCAGAAAATAAAAAAATCTGCTAGTTTGCTACACCTAGAATTTGTAATGGATATGAACAGAAAAAAATCTCTTGCTCCTTTTGTTTATACCATATTTTCTAGATTATCATATCCAAGATGAAAAATCTCTCAGGACCTGAATAGGCAACCCTGGTCACAATGAATAGTACTTACTTATGTCAGTAGTCCTATTGAAGTCAAGAGGTCAGAATAATGCATTCTATTACTTCCCTCTTCACACTACATCCTATATGCATAGGTTTCATAGATTCAAATAGTTTAAGTTTTTATGGTTCTTTTGTGATCCCACTCACTACCCCCCTGTTTATACATACTCTTCTTGCTACAGTGTTGTACTGGGAGCTCATGTCCACTATGTTGCCCTAAATCTATTCCCGAGTCACTAGTTTCCAGGATACAGTTCCCCCATTCTATAGGAATGGTCTGCATTCCCGGGTCCTGTTGCCCAATCTTTAGATTATGTATTAATTATATTGATTACTTAAGAATCCCCAGTTATCACTTTGAGGGTTCACAGGTGCTTGCCCCAAGATAAGGCCCAGTATTATTCAAATTATTACATAGTTGGGAACCCCAATGTGCATAGTATTAGCGGGAGTGTTGTAAGCAAGACACGATAAGTAATTCTTGCGCTGATTAGGCCTCAACTGGAGTATTGTGTCCAGTTCTGGGCACCACATTTCAGGAAGGATGTGGACAAATTGGAGAAAGTCCAGAGAAGAGCAGCAAAAATGATTAAAGGTCTAGAAAACATGACTTATGAGGGAAGATTGAAAAAAATTGAGTGAAAAAGAGAAGACTGAGAGGGGACATGATAACAGTTTTCAAGTATGTAAAAGGTTGTTACAATGAGAAGGGAGAAAAATTGTTTTTCTTAACCTCTGAGGATTAGGACAAGAAGCAATTGGCTTAAATTGCAGCAAGGGAGGTTTAGGTTGAACATTAGGAAAAAATTCCTAAATGTCAGGGTGGTTAACCACTGGAATAAATTGCCGAGGGAGGTTATGGAATCTCCATCTTTGGGGATTTTTAAGAGCAGGTTAGATAAACACCTGTCAGGGATGGTCTAAATAATACTTAGTCCTGCCATGAGGCAGGAGACTGGCCTAGATAACCTCTCAAGCTCCCTTCCAGTCCTTTGAGTTTATGATTTTCCTTTGTTTTGTGCTTATATTATTTCTCTAGATTCTTATCTGGCCAACATTGCCATGACCTCTGACTATTTCCCAGTTTATCCTCTACCTGTGAGATAGATCAATATAAATGTACTCATTTTATAAATGGAGAACTGAGGCACAGAGAGATTACACACACAGTTTTTGGGACAGCCAGGACTTGACCCGTGATCTCCTGAGTGTCACATCAGTACCTTATAATTAATTATGCTCAACCTGGGGCTCATAACTGTCAGGTAGGTTTCAATCACTCTCCTTTTGTTTTTGGGGAGATGGGAGGTGGATGAGACATGGGGATTCCAAAACTAATGTTGTGTTGTGATATAGGTTCACAAGGATTGACAAGTCGGAGAACAACTTCCTTAAACAGAAGACCATTCTCCTCTTTGACAGTTTAAATGCCGAAATTAACTATGTCACTACTGACATTTTGGGTATGGTATCAGATGGGGGGGAGGGGCACCGCCATGTGGCAGACAATAGCTGTCAGAAATTGCTTGGGTGGGGAATATAAGGAATTCAAACACATGTCTCCCCATAGTTATAATTCCTTCTTTAATTTTTAGAGAACTAATTCTAGATGTGCCTCACCTCCCTCCTGGAGTCCAAAAAACCCAAAACCACCTTACACAATTTCCTGGATGCCAACAGCCCCAAGTTACCTAGCTGGCAAAACTTCTAGCAACTTCAACAGTGCACTCATGTTACTCATCAAAACAAATATCTGTAGAACAATGAAGAACAGCCTCTGTATTTCACCTTAGGCCTTTGCATTACTCCGATGATGCAAAGGTGCCAAATAAAAAGCCAAATCTCCCCAGCTGGGAATTCTGCCAGTGTGGAGTTTCCGCAATTGGTGAACAACCAGCTCCTACAGTAACCCCATACAACCCCCAGTAGGTGCATAATGTTGTGCAGTGGTGGTGTGTGGGGGTAAGAGGGGACATGGTTGGAGCACTAACTCTACAGACACCACACCAAGCGACTGAAGTGCTGATCAAAGGGGAGAGCCTGGCTGAAGGGCAACCAGCCAGCCTGTGGTGAGAAGCATCTAAGTTTGTAAGGACATTGAAAGTGTTAAGATCAGTTTAGAATGCATTTTGCTTTTATTTCATTTGACCAAATCCCACTTGTTATGCTTTCACTTATAATCACTTAAAATCTATCTTTATAGCTAATAAATCTGTTTGTTTATTCTACCTGAAGCAGTGTGTTTGGTTTGAAATGTGTCAGAGACGCCCCTTGGGATAACAAGCCTGGTACATATACATTTCTTTGTTAAATTGACTCATATAAGCTTGCAGCATCCAGTGGGCATAACTGGACACTGCAAGATGGAGGTTCCTAGTGTTGTGTCTGGGGCTGGAGATATTGGCTAGTGTCATTCAGTTGCACAATCCAAGGAGCAACTTACATGCTAGAGGCTGTGCGTGAACAGCTCAGGAGTGGGGGTTCTGACAGCAGAGCAAGGTAAGGCTGGCTCCCAGAATCAAGGATTGGAGTGACCTAGCAGATCACCGGTCCAGATAACACCAGAGGGGAACGTCACACTGGTTTCACCTACTTAGCTGTTACTGGGGCATTTAGTGCACTGGCTGAAGTACATCAAATGTTGTGATGGGTATGTGTAGGAGCCAGGGATCTTGGAATTTGTGTTGTGGTGCTACCCCAAAAAATGAGTTTTGGGGCACTCCTACAATAATTTACCTATTGCCCCCTTAATCTGTTCTTCCCAAGATAAAAGTTCCCAGGATTGCTATGGAAACACTAAAGGACACAGCAGCCCTCACTGAAAATGCCCAGGGTAAGGCAGGCTGCAAAAGGGGGAGCAAATGCTCCCAAAACTGGTGGTTAAAACTGAAGTTAAATTCACCAACCAGTCATAAACTGTGCTTCTGATTTCCTAAACCAGTTATCAAGAAACTAAAAGAGAAATCACACAGCCCCTTTATTGCATTCCAGTTCTCTGGCTCCCAGTCAGCACCTAGGGCCAGTACAGTGAGAAGTTATTTAAAAATGCTGCTCACTATACAAAATGTTCTTCTGAACTCCAAAGGGTCAGGTCAATATTAGGTTGGATCTTACCTAAAATACCACGCTGCCAGCCAATCCTTTAGTGTCTAAAACTAAAGGTTTATTATAAAGAAAAAAGAAAGAACAAGAAGAGAGTTGTTAAATGGTAAAGCAGTCAGATACATACAGAGACTTCAAAGTCCATATATCAGGTTCTTAGCAGCATTGGTGAGTTTGCTGGCTTGAAAGTCCCTCTGGATCATATCCATAGCTTGGATGGGTCATTCTGTCCTTTGTTCAGAGCTTCGTTTGTAGAAAAATTACTCCAGAGGTAAGAAGCAGGAATGAAGACAAGAAGAAAATTGAATTCAAAATGGAGATGATGCATCTGCCCTTTATATTCCTTTTGCCATGTGGCTTGTATTTCCTGTGTCCCAAAAACAATCTTCACAGCACATGGGCATGGAAAAGCCTTAGAGTTCTCTGTTCCTAGACATGCCCCCCTACAAGTCTTGCTGACTCATAAGGTGTAGCCCTTGACTTTTACAATGGGTTCATTGTACAGTTGATGTCCTTTGATGGGCCATCAAACAGGTTAGGCAATGCTGATGGCAATCTGTCTGGGGGAGTCACCCAGACACACAGCACAAGTGTGAAATATAGATATATCATACATATCTATAACTCATGATACAAATACAAACATATAAATAAGATTATCATACTTGCAATTTATAACATTTTCACAGATGCCTCACACTGCATATCTGGTCAGATTCCTTGCAATTTTATAATACACCTTGACCTCGATATAACACTGTCCTTGGGAGCCAAAAAATCTTACCGCATTATAGGTGAAACCACGTTATATCGAACTTGCTTTGATCCACCAGAGTGCGCAGCCCCTTCCCCCCCCCCCCCCCCCCCCGGAGCACTGCTTTACCGCATTATATCTGAATTCGTGTTATATCGGGTCGCGTTATATCAGGGTAGAGGTGTATTGATATCAATAATATCATAAAGTGTCCCACATATTCAGTACAGTCACATAACCTTCTGATAAAGTAATTGACATAGGCAGTACTCTTTCCAAAACAAGGCATCTTTTTATTAAAGTAACTAATAATCCCTAATACAGTGTATCCAAAATAAGGCACAAAATCCCTGAGACACAAATCCCTTACTGCAAGTTAATGAGCACTTAAACTACAATAGCATATTATTTAAATGATTCTAAGTAAAGCAATTTGTTGGAAGTGGCCAGTTTGCAAGAAATTGCTGACAGCAGATCTTAAATTGCTTTAAAGTTTACATAAGTAAAATATAATTAAAACACATGCACACATTTCAAGCACACACATATTAAATATTATATACTATCCTAAACTATACTTACACTAAACTGAAATTAAAAGAATATTAAGTTTATGCTATAAATCCGTTGCTGCTTTCTTTTAAAAATCAAATCACTGCTGCTGATGTTCAGCTCCTGGTCAATTAGCTGTGCTCTGTTCCAGCTTTCTTATCTCTCTTTGGGCTTCTCTTGCTGGCTCTCCGATTCTTCCTGCACACTTCTCACCTTTTCAGATGCAGCCTCCAGACACCGAAACTGTTGCTGGGAGCTGTCCTTTTATGCTACATTGTAGCTCTTTCTTCGTATACCTTCCTATTCTTAGCAACAGTTACCTCACTCGCACATGCTCAATCTTGCCCATTATCTCAGAATTCTGATTGACAGCTCTGACCTTTAAAACAAGTTGTAATCAGTATGAGTGGATTCTGACCAGCTAGCTGCTTAACTGACTGACCTCTCTATGACCCCTTACTGCACATGCTTAATAGTTGCCAGTCTTGCACATGCTCATTGTTGTCCTTTACCTCCGAACTCTGATTCTGCTGAACCACACCTACACCCACTTGGCTCTTTGCCAGGGCACCTTTTTTTTTTAAGAAATCCTAAGTTCTTACTGAGCATGCTCAGAGGCCACATCACCCCTCTCAGGGTAGAATTTATTTATTTATTTATTACTTATTCAGGAATGGCGCTCAGAAATACAAAGTAGAGACTGGAGATTTTCTCTAGTAATAGTGGGGGATATTGATCATCATAACCATGGAACTATATCTGCAGGTTTTGCATCAGTTGTTATGGCAGGGTCTGGTGCTGCTTTGAATTGGTGTGTCCTGGTCCATGAGGAGCTTGATGCTGATATTGAGCTTGACAAGGTTGGGGGTTTGTTTGAAGGACAGAAGAGGGGGGATGGGAAAGATGGTCTTTGGGATGGGGTTCCCATTGAGTATGGGTTGTAATTGTTTAATGAAACCCTGTATGGGTTCCAGTGCAGAGTGGAAGGTGATGACTTGGGGTGTGTTTAAGGGAGTTATTTTTTTCTGTATTGGAGAAGACTCTCTCACAGTATTTGGATGGCCCATTCCATGATGTAATCCACTATTATAGCAGAGTGTCTTTGTTTGGTGAAGGTGGTGTTAAGTGTGTTAAGGTATGTATCCTGGACTTTCGCCTTGAAGCATATTCTGTGGTTTCAGAGTGCCAGGTGTAGATAATGGATTTCTTGGTGTGTTTGGGGTGGTTACTGGATCTGTGAAGGTAAGTGTGGTGATCTGTGGTTTTCTTGTCTATTGTTGTCTGGGGGTTCCATTGCTGAAGCTGATTGTGCTGTCCAGGGAGATCTTATCTGCTGATGCAGGAGTGTTCTAAAGAGAGTTTGATGAATGAGGAGTGGTTGTTGAAGTTGAGGTGGAAATCCATGGGGAGTTTAGGTCATCACCTTTATATTTTGCACAGCCAGAAATGCAGTATTGTTATGCTACTGATATGTTATTGCTATATTTCCTACAGCCAGAAATGCTTGTATTTGGCAAGATTACTTTCATATAGTAAGTTAGAAAGATTCAATTTGTTAGCAATTAGAAAATAGATCATCATAATTAAAAAATAGACCTCCTTGTTTATAAAGCTACAATTTTTACAGTATTCCTGGGGCACTGGATGCCTCAGGGCGTTATTAATGAAAAACAGTCATTCAACTATACGCCAATGGTTTGACTACAGCTAATCAGATACTGACTACTAGAGCAGGTTGATTTATTAACTGTGGATAAATTATGGATTGAATTCAATCTGTCTTAATATCTGTAAAATGTTCATGACCCAATCTTGATTTCTACACATGCATTTGTTGTGAAAAAATATTTTCTGAATAGTTAACACAAACAATTTTCAACCAACACAGTTGCGAAAACTGTTAGATTTAACTCTTTGCTAGTTGTGTGTAATTGGTCACCAAAGTGATATGGTATTATTTCTGCTCCCTGATTGGATGAGTGAAGCTTTTTAAAGATGATGATAACACATCACAAGTAGCAAATAAAGAATAGGGAATAATGAATATGGAATACTTTTGTCTGCTCACAAATACTATTCTTCAACTGTGAATATGGGTATTCATATATAGAACAGATGCTCTCTAAACATTTTTACAAACAAAAACCAGTTTGTGTGAATGTTCACAAACAGCAAATAAGGTCTATGAACGTGGTAGCACCATACAGGTGTTTAGAAACTGCATGAATGTTTGCAAACACTATTTTTGCCAAACTGACCAGCTGTTGTTCTAACTGAAACTAGAAGTAAGTGAGAGGGACATTGGTGTTCAGTTAGCATCAGAGCTCACAGGCTCACATTATCCACACCTTAGAAAACAGTTTTGGAGGGAAAAGTCTGAGCTTTTCCAAATTGGCCTGGATGTAGCCTGCTGAATGAACCCAAACTTTTGACATTGAAAATTTGTGTTATGAGGTGAAGACTTAAACCAGGTTAGTTTCACAAATCTGTTTCATGAACCTTATTACACCCCAAAGATGAATTTCTGCACTGCAAGTTCTTCTTGTTTCACTGCTGCCCCATACTGTTATTCTTATGTTGCCATTCATTCTACAGAACTGGCCTCCTGAAAGTGGGCTCTTCAAAGGCTAACATTGCAATGTGATGATTTTACAATGTATTTCACATTTGTGTCACATTTTGGTTCACCAGATTTTATAGGTAGAACTTTCACACCCTTGTTTCATAAAAATTGCCTTTGAGGTGGTTCTTATAGGTGAAGTTTGAGGCACATTAGCTTACCAATGTGGAAGAGCTTGCATTGCAATCATCTGTGCTCAGCCGCATTCCTTGGATGAAACACAGGACTTCATTATCCATGGTTGTCAATTTAGCACTTTTTGTTAAATTCACTTAGAGGGGTACAGCTTCTCTAAATGAGCAGAGGGATGCTAAAAAGTCCATTTTCTCTGAAATCTCATAATTCATAATTCATGTACTGAGTTTAAATTTTTTAAGAATGCTGTACAGCGTTTCCTATTTAGATGCAATGTGGGATTTAGATTATTATTCCTAGATTTTACCAATCATTTGAGAGGCTGAGTGGGGGGGTGACAAATCCTTTCCAGTGATATGGAATGACTTTCGACCTCTAAGATGCTAAGAGAAGTAGAAATAGAGCTGGTCATTGTAAATCAAATTGGTAAGATCATAGATTAAATCTAAGACCTTGCCACTAAACTAAAAAAATATTAACGTGCCAGTTATATATAGGACAACCAGAACCTCTCTCTTTATTTATATGGCTTTCATCATTATATTATTGAACAACATCACAAACATTAATGAATTGAGCCTCACAAGAAAAAACTCTGTGGTTGGGAAGTATTTTGCCTCCTTTTTATAGATGGGGAATAGAGGCACAGGGAGATTAAGCAATGTGTCCAAGGTTATCCAGGAATTCTGGAGCAGAGTCCAGAAGTGAACACAAGTTTCCAATTTCTAATACACTTCCTGAATCACAAGGCCACCCTTCCTCCGCTTTGTCTAAACCAGAGGTCAGCAACTTTTCAGAAGTGGTGTGCTGAGTCTTCATTTAGTCACTCTAATTTAAGGTTTCACGTGCCAGTTATACATTTTAAAGTTTTTAGAAGTTCTTTTTCTATGTCTATAATATATAACTAAACTATTGTTGTATGTAAAGTAAATAAGGTTTTTAAAATGTTTAAGAAGCTTCACTTAAAATTAAATTAAAATGCAGAGCCCTCCGGACTGGTGGCCAGAACCCGGGCAGTGTGAGTGACACTGAAAATCAGCTCGCGTGCCGCCTTTGGCACGAGTGCCATACGTTGCCTACCCCGGGTCTAGACTCTGCCCTGATAATATGTGTGTGCAACAAATAAGGCCTCCTATCAGAAGAAAACCTTTTGTACACTAGTTTTTCTATCAGTCCAATACTCTTCCAACTTCTATATTATTTCCAGTCTGAGATTAGTGCTGAATTAGGGCTAAGAAATTTCTGTGATCATTAAAGCCATTGAAAAAAGACAGTCCTTAGCACCTTTCAAAACTACCAGGGATGTGCTGAGCATGAAAGGGTCATATTGAGCTAAATTCATCCTTGGTGTAGCCCCACGGCAGTCTGTGGAGTTGTATCAGAAATGAATTTGGCCCATTGCCTCCAAATTCAGACCACAAAACTGAAAAGTTGGGTTTCTAGGCTTGAGCCACATCAATATAGCCAGGAATAAGGAATATCTAGACACTTAGGGATTCATTGATTCTAACAAAAATTTTACTTTTCATTTCATGTATCACCATCTCATAAGAAAATAACAGTAATAAATGCTGCAGTTTGTGTTCCCACAGCATAACTTATGGTTAGGTGTACTCTGGATATTCATCGGTGGAACAGGATACAAACTACAATGCACTCTCAAATCTCAGTGGATAGTAAAATAATCAAACCCAAACTTTCCAATCTTTCTGGTATCCCTATAGCTTACTCAGTTCTTTCAATGCCATCACTAGGCTACCAAAGCCTCACAGTTACAATTGTTTTCCAGTTGCTTTTTATTTTTAATTTCAGCAAAGCATGTACTTTCATTACAATCCAGAAATTACTTCCCCACTCTCCATTTCAGCCTTTGTGTGCTGCATGTGTCTTTACTCACACTTTTCATTTTGTTCTCCAGCTCATCTGTTAGCTGTTCAGCTGCTTTTTTCCTCAGTACAAATACATCAGTTTTCACCTATTCCTTTTCCTTCAGGGAATAGAGGGCTGATTATACCGTTTTCAAGGAGCTCTTGGGAGGATAAGGCACTTGAAAGAAAATTTGACACTGAGAATAGAGGATGGTGGAAGAGACACTGAAACCTGTTCTTGGTCTCTCTCATACCACTCTGCGTTCATGCAGGGGTAAAGGGCTTTACCCTTTTTGTTTTCTCTATGAATTTGTCTTTCTTGATGACATTTTAATTCACAAGTTGAGAATACTCAGATGTCAAACAATAATATTTACCACTTGCAGTAGGTGTTATGTCCCATATCTAGGATTTTACAAATCTTCTAGGCATGTTAACCGTACTGTGTCAGTCAAATTCCTGACCGGCAATTACATTTTCCCTGTCTATATTTTCACCTGAAGTAGAATTTTTTCTTCATTTCATGACCTAAATTATTTTGTACTGCTGCTTTGAGTTGTTAAAGAATTGCTACAAGTCATAGATTTTTAAGGCCAACAGGGACCATTATGATCATCAAATCTGACCTGCGTAACACAGGTCTTAGAATTTCACCAAGTGAAAGTAGAGCATGACATATCTTACTCTTTTCAGTGCTTAAAGAACATTGCAAGAGGCAGGGGGTGCTTAGTTCTTCACCCTGCGTGCAGGCTCCATCTCAGCACATCTTTGTGTAGCTCTTGTTGTGGAGGTCCTGCAGAGTGGTTTATCTGTACAATTGTGGGAAACAACTGGGGCAGAAATCTTGAGCTCCTCCCTCGCCCCAACTATTTTTTTCTGTGTGCAACATCATACCAGAATTTGTCTCATATTATTAAAAAGTGCTAAAATCCAACAACAGCAACAAAAACAAGCATATTGGAGTTAGCGGTGGTCCCTCCCCCACCCCCTCTGGGTCAGTGGGAGGCCACTCCGCCTCGCTATGTCACTGGGCGACACCCACAGTTTGGGAATTAGCTGAGCAACACACAGCCGGTGGCTTTCCGACAGTCCGGGCAGAGCGGTAGTCTTTGGGATCTCTAGCCTGCAGTCAGAGCAGAGGAGCAAACAGTTATGGGTCCCGGCCCACAGTCAGGGCAGGACAGTAAGAGTCTGTGGCTTGGGCCTGTACTCAGGGCTGAGCAACAAGAGGGTCGGGCATCCTAGCTCCGGTAGACAGCCAATGAACGCAGGCTCCTTGTCTAAAGAGGGGGGACTGCCATCCCAGGGGCAAGGTGGCAGGGGTAGGGGGATGCAGGCCCACCCGACTCCACTGTGTCCCAGCCCAGGGCCTTAACAGTGGCAGAGGGGTCTGCCACTGGGTCAGCGGGGATTTCAGCCGCAACATGCTGACTGGCTCTCCAGCAGCAACACAGCCAGACTAGGGTTGGCTGCCCCCTGGGCCACTTCCTCTCCTCTCCTCAGGGTGTACTTGAATCCACAGGGGGTTCTCCAGTTCGTTGGGAGGCCTGTGGTAGCCCCAGAAATTCCTCTGGGGCTTGGTCAGTGGGTGGCTCCAGCATCCTTAGCTCTGCAGGGGTCCGCTGCAATCTCCCAGCGCAGGAGTGGGCAGGAGGCGTCTGGCTCCTTCGGTGGCTGCAGCCCAACTGAGCTCTGGGACCTGCCCTTTATACTTCCTCTCCTGTGCTCTGACTTCCGGTGGGAGGAGCGAGCACAGCCTGGCTCTGCCCACCAGGGTTCACAGAGTGGTCCCTCCCCTCTGGCTCAGTGGGAGGCCACTCCACCTCACTACAGAGAGAAACACGTCTGGTCATTATCTTCATAAGGATAAAAAGTAATAGTTAATAACTATTTAACATATGTCATATAAATACTGGATAGATAGAGACGACCTCATTATATCTTGGAGGTTTGTCATTGACTTTTCTATTGCTCATCATTGATTAATGCTCCTTGCTAACTTCCTGCATGAGTTTCTGGCTCTTTCTGTTCCTTATGCAGTGTTGTTGTAGCTGTGTTGGGCCCAGGATAGTAGAGAGACAAGGTGGATGAGGTCAGACCCGAAGTAGAATTCTGTGTAAACTCAAAAGCTTGTCTCTCTCATCAACAGAAGTTGATCAATAAAAGATATTACCTCACCCACCTTGTCTCTCTGTTCTTTATGTCACACAAACTTGTGCAGCAAATTCTCAGTCATAATTCATCTGGGTTGAATAGTTTTTATCATCCATTAGACTTTTAATGATTTATACCTTTCTCTATTTAGTTACATCGTTCCACCATCACTTACTGCAGTTCTTTCATCTGTTTTTTTTTTTTTCTGACACAGAGTAATATAAGACAGGACATTTTAAAAAAATGTACATTGATTTTTTTTCTTCACCAATATGTTCCTTATGCTTCAACAGACTGTTTTCTTTCTTCTGTTAAAGCAGAACTTGCCATTGACACTGCTGTATAACACTGAAAGAAACACTTTCTTGTCTGTCCTCTATTTTGCTCCTTTTCCTCAGAAGTCATATTTAACACACTGTAGATAAGAAATATGTAGGCACAGAATAAACACCTAATAATTTGAGAGAAAGACAGAAACAGTATTTGTCAGCTTCTCATGCACCAGGGGATGAATAAAAGAGGGAGCTTATATTCGTTTGATATTTAAAATACAGAATTATCTAGATTGTTACCATTTATTAATGTAGCACTGTAACATGATTAGCACTGTATAGAAAAGCTAAATGAAATGGGCACTGTCCCAAGAGAATTATAATCTAAAAAGATAGGCAACAATATTCATAGCAAGAGGGAGAATGGCCCAATGGCTAGGGTATTAGCATGGGATTGAAGACACCTGGGTTCAACCCCTTCTCTGCCCCAGATTTCCTGTGTGGTCTTTGCCAAGTCACTTATGCTTGGATCCTCAAAGCTATTTAGGCATCTATTTACCTTTGATTTTAACTCAGTGGGAGCTAGGCACCTAACCTTTGAGGATTTGAGTCTTAGGGTATGTCTACACTGCAATTAGACACCCATGACTGGCTCAGTGCCAGCTGACTCCGGCTCAGGCTAAGGGGCTGTTTAATTGCAGTGTGACATTTGAGCTCAGGCTGCAGTCTGAGCTCTTGGACCCCCCCCCCACCACCACCTTGCAGGGTCCCAGAGATTGGGCTCCAATCCAAGCTCGAACATACATGGCAATTAAACAGCCCCCGAGCCCATGTCAGCATGCATGGGCCAGCCGCAGGTTTTTAATTGTAGTGTTGACATACTCTGTGTCTCTCTGTGCCACAGTTCCCACCAATAAAATGAAGATAATAGCACTTGCCTACCTCACAGGAGCATTGTGAGGATAAATCCATGAAAGATTGTGACGTGGTCAGATACCATGGTAAAGAGGGCTCTATACACACCTAAGGTAGATAGATACATAGAATATTGGGTGACCAGAAGGTGGTGCATTAAGAATGATGGATTTCATGGAAGATGTATGTTTTGAGCAATGATTTCAAAGTGAGGAGGGCACCTGCTTCTCAAACCAGGATGGCAAGGGCACTTCAAGAATATGGAGCAGCAGGCAAGAGGTACAAAGACAAACTTGGGTAAAAATAGAAACCAAGTGCAAATACAGTTTCACATCCAGCTCCAGTCCAAATACAGTTCAACTAAGGGGCTGTGTTTGTGTATTCATTGTATATCACATTAATATGCTGAGATTTATAATTCTTCATTCTGTTTCCTTGCCATGTCCAGAGAGAAAAAAACAGAGACAACCTAGTTAAATGAGAATAGCTAGACAAAAAGCACACTTAAGTCTTATATTCTATGACTTGTCAGGATCTAAACAGTACAGAGTGCTACTTTTCCCTACCTGAAAGTTTTGCAAATGTTTTTTGTAACTGACATCTGCTGCTGAAAACATACCAACAATTCTTTTGAAGGATTAAAATAAAACCTTAAAATACTGGCAACACCATTTTATTAGCATACACAGTGTTGCCATAGATTGTCCCCACCAGCATCTTGTAATCCAGTAGCAACATCGACACTGCCTGTCAATTGTTCAAAGTGACAGTTAAATATAGCCACAACCCCTCCTGAGCTGCTTAGCATATAATTTGAATTTGCAGACTAGAAGGCTGACTTTCTGTAAACCGATCTCAAGTGTGAAGTTCTCTTGTTCACTGAATAAACTAGCTTTTTTGACCTGTTAATACCTTGTCTACTTTATCTCCACTTGGTAGAGTTTATTAAAACCTGAATCATAAATCCCTCTTTGGTCTGGTAACAAAACATTTAATAATAGGAGTTATATTTCCTTTAGGCAAGATTTTCTGGGACATGTCTATTTTTGTGCCTCATTAATAGGGCCCTACAAATTCACAGCCACGAAAAACACGTCACAGACTGTGAAATCTGGTCTCCCACCATGAAATCTGGTCTTTTGTGTGCTTTTACCCTATACTATACAGATTTCATGGGGGAGACCAGCGTTTCTCAAATTAGGGGTCCTGACCCAAAAGGGAGTTGTGGGGGGTAGGGGGGTCACAAGGTTATTGTAGGGGAGTTCGCGGTATTGCCACCATTACTTCTGCACTGCCTTCAGAGCTGGGCGGCCAGACAGCGGCAGCTGTTGGCCGGGTGTCCAGCTCCGAAGGCAGTACCCCGCCAGCAATAATGTAGAAGTAAGTGTGGCAATACCATACCATGCCACCGTTATGTCTGCACTGCTGCCTTCAGACCTGGGATCTTGGCCAGTAGCTCCCACTCTCCAGCTGCCCCACTCTGAAGGCAGCGCTGCCGCCAGCAGCAGCGCAGAAGTAAGGGTAGCAATACCACAACCTCTCCTACAATAACCTCACGACACCACCACCCACAATTCCTTATTGGGTCAAGACCCCTACAATTACAACACTGTGAAATTTCAGATTTAAATAGTTGAAATCATGACATTTATTATTTTAAATATCCTCTGACTGTGAAATTGATCAAAATAGACCGTGAATTTGGTAGGGCCCTACTCATTAAGGGTTGGAATTCTTAAAGGTGCACAAGAAAAACAAAACTTCCTACTCTGTTTTTTATCTTAGAAATATCAGGCCCTCACTTACTTCCTTTTGCCGAAAGAGACTTCAGCATCTTTGAAGGATCTCAGTACAGACATCAAGTGAGTCTCATACTGAGCTCCTTCTTTGCTAGTTTGATCACAGTATGACATATCCACACATCCTAACATTTCCTCACTATTTATTTGAATCAGTTATGATTTCTTTTGCATGAGAACTCAGAAGGCCATATGGTGAAAGATGTTCAGTTCTTCTGATGTTACAAAAAAGTGTCAGAACTTAATCCATCTAGCTCTTACTCACATTAGTAGTTCTTACTCATATCAATAGTCCAGTTGACTGCAGTGCAGTTACCCATGTATATAAGAGTCTGTTGGATTGGGCACAAGTTGTAATGTATAAATAAGTATTGTCAACTCTGATAATGTTCTATAATGTCCAAAGTGATTGTTTTCAGTTTATGCCCTGAAAAATACTGCAATCAAATCTATGATTAACTATTATTTTTCTTGCTGTTGATGGGAATCAATCTGTCACTTTGCCTCTGATTTCAGAACATAAATCATTATGTGAAAAATCAACATGCTAACAAAATATCAATGCAGCTTTGTTTAAAATATACAGTCACAAGCAGATCAGAAAAACCATTGAATTGCTACATGAGCACATTGTGTTGTTTAAAGCTTCCTCAGTGAGAATTTTATGCATTTTTAACATAAAATAAATCTATTACACCTGACAGCCACTATACAGGGCCGGTGCAACCACTAGGCAAACTAGGCGGTTGCCTAGGGCGCCAAGTGGTTGGGGGGGCGTCCGGGATTTTTCCTCCCTCCCCTTCCTTCCCCTCACGCAGAGTGTGGCGCGGCTGATTGGGTGCCTGGGCCTGATTTAGCTGCTCCCATTGGCCTCCAGCAGGCAGAGTCCCTATCCCGCTCCCCTCCTCCCCCCGCCTCAGCGTCGCATCGCCAGCACGCTGCGGGGGAGGGGCTGTGTGCTCCGCAGCCTGTTTGGTTTCGCTCCATCTGACCGGCCTGGGCATGGTAAGGGGAGTCCCGGGGGGGGGGGGGGG
>NW_020664435.1:39061959-39075922 GCF_002925995.2 Terrapene triunguis
CAGGGGGTGGGGGGAGGGTTGGATGAGTTGGGAGTTCTGGGCGGGGGGAGGGTTGGATGAGTTGGGAGTTCTGGGGGCCTGTCAGGGTGCGGGGGGAGGGTTGGATGAGTTGGGAGTTCTGGGGGGGCCCTCAGGGGGCAGGGGTGGGGAGAGGGATCGGAGCAGTCAGGGGACAGGGAGCAGGGGGGGTTAGATGGGTCGGGCATTCTGGGGGTCCTGTCAAGGGGTGGGGAGAGGTTGGATGGGGCGTGGGAGTCCCGGAGGTCTGTCTGGGGGTGGGGGTGTGGATAAGGATTGGGGCAGCCAGGGGACAGGTAGGGGGTAGGGTCCTAGGGGGGCAGTTAGGGTGGGAGGGTCTCAGAAGGGGGCAGTCAGGGGACAAGGAGCAGGGAGGCTTAGGTAGGGGGTGGGGTCCCAGGAGGGGGCAGTCGGGGACAAGGAGCGGGGGGGGGGTTGGGGGTTCTGGGGGAGGCGGAAAGTGGGAGGAAGTGGATGGGGGCGGGACTCAGGTGGGGATCTACCCCCCCCATCCTCTTTTTTGATTGTTGAAATATGGTAACCCTAAAAAAGCAGTGCCCTGGCTTGGCAGGGAGGAGCCGCCTTACGGAGGACATGAAGTCCTTAGGTGTAGGTGTGCACTGGTAGAGCTCTTGGAGACATTGTAATTCAGATAGACACAAAGGGCCACATTGTCCAGTGTAACCCAATTGCAGAATTGCCATCAGGAGTGGATGTATGTATGCAAAGGTGGCATAAAGCCATTTTAATGCATCTGTGCCCTGTCTGATGGTATTCTAATTTTTAAAGCTATTGAAGGGTTGCAGCTTGGTGGCTCAAGATATTGCAGTCCCACTTAGAAAGACAAGCTGAACACAACTTGACTAGGCAATATTTCCATAACATATAGTCCTCAGATTGCCCAAGTCAGGGGAAAAGACTTTAGATTTACTTACAGGAGGAGTGACTCTCATTAAAAATACAAAACTCATGCACAGACTGTTTTTTACAGCTTTGCAACTTCTTTATAAGTTAAAAAGATCGGATGGCATTTATGTACACTTTGTGTGTGTGTGTATATATTTATGTATTCTTTATAAAACAACTGAAGTCTTGCTTAGACACGTGTGTGTGTGTGTGTGTGTGTGTATTCTTTATAAAACAACTGAAGTCTTGCTTAGACTTTTGGCCAATACATTTATATAAGCTCCCTGATTTTAAAGAGCAAGAGGCTAGCTCTCAATTGTGAATACGGTAATTTTATGCTTGCTTTTATTTGAGTGGCCTTATCAAAGTACTGCATTGAATATTAAATTTTATATTTTATTCTTATAAACTAGTTTGCAGTTTCACAATTTCACTCACGGTTATTGCTTGCAATCCATACAAATGTCAAAAATGAATTTTCATGACTTCCATTAATATGGAAATCAGTCAATCAACTGTGCATTTCCAACCCGTGAGAGACATTTTTAGGTACTATAATTACTTGCCGGTATTTGTTTTAGAAGTTGCTAGGTTTCCTGATAACTAAGAATGGTGAGGAATATTATGAGAAATAACTCCTGGGTTTTCTAAGATAAGATAAATTTATTGGAAGTACAGTGGGAGTCCTTAAAAAAACTTACCAGTATTATCTAAGATAAATAGGGAATCTGCAAATATTGAGGTTACCTAATTGTAAATACATTTCTAGGACCAGAGTCTGCCTGCTCCTTATGTAGCTATGAAGTGGGGGCAGTGTGTGGAAGGAGGCTCCCCGCTCCGCCTATGCATCCACCAGGTAGAATTGCAGACTGTGCTCTGGAGTGTGCCTTTTGGAGTCAGAAGTTGCCCCAGCAGTTTGGGAGGCAGAGGTGTTGGGTATAGCCGGCCAGTCACAGGGGAGTAGAAGGAGTAAGCTAAACTCCCCATAGGGTTATAGTAGTGCATGACAGTCATAGTGGCCTGGAAGGTCCTGGAGGCATTCTGCTCTCCTGTGATTTTAGCTCTACATTGCCTCTCAATACAAGGCTGTGCCTACAGGACACAATCGAGACTTTCATTATCTAAGGAGTCTGACAGGTTTATGCTTTCTTTGGCCTTTGGTCTGTGTGGCCATCTTAGGGTGGTGATGGTTATTTTGACAAAGTAACTGCCTCAGCTGAGCAGGCAGGCAGTTTGCACTGGTCTTATGCTACTCAGCAGAGGGCATCTCAAAAGGGTAGCTCCAGACTCAAAATGGCTTTTAGAGTTAGTTTAAAATGGACCCAGCAAAGAGGTTTCTCCTCCGTTTCCAGAAAAAGCAACATTGGTTTAAAACAGAGTCTTTCATAGACAATATGGGCTTCAACTCAAGCAGCCGTGGAGCACTGAGGAACAAAATGTGAGGTGTGGCGAGTTCAGAGGTTTGTAAACATACCTTCATAAATTAATCCTAAATTATAAAAAATAAAGACACTTGCTGTTTTAAAAAGATTATTTTTAACCAGTAAACACACACTTTTTTCCCTGCTAAGTAATCTAGGCATTGTACAAGTGCTCATTATGTATTATGGGGTGTTTCTTCATAACAAGACAACACACAGACTTCTTGGGTCTGTTGAAGTATTTGATTCTTTCATGCTTCAGTGAACCCCAGGTGTACATGCTGTATATTGGCTGGGGAACACATGTTATTGCTCAGACACTACAGATTATGGTGGCAAGGATGCACCTAATTTTATCAAGCTCTATATCATTCAAACAACTTTATCTTTGCTATTGAAATATTACTAAATATAATGGGTCCAATTAACTACCCCCTCAGAACCCAGCCACTACAATCTACCCTCTTAGAGTGGGTGGAGCCCTCCCAGGTTGGCATACAGGCAGACACACAGATGCGCACTAAATATAGAGCTTTTCCCCATAGGAAAACCTGATGAGGTGGGTGGTGGCAATACGATTCACACAGGCCAGCTACAAATTGTGTTTATGGGGAGACACTATCAGTGATGTCCTCTGTGACTTTTGCTGGCACTCCTGCAAGAGAACATTGAGATAACCCCAAACTAATTCAATATTCAAATACTACTCATCAAGTGTTATATGTGGAAATGCAGATAATTTGTTGTGCCTTTAAATGGATCATTAGTGAACTCCCTGTGGACTTGTGTTTCAGTAGCATTGGATTTATAATGGATAATGCTGAAAGGGCCCCTAACATTATGTGTTTCCCTAACAATGTAGGGATGGTGCCTGTAGATTTTCAAAAGCTTCCAAATAAAATAAGCTCTCGAGCTTCTCATTTATGATTAAAAATAAACCTGCTTTTTCTTTTCTCTACTGAGTGCAAGCAACTAGATTTTATTATCCTCTCAATCGTATAAGTGTTTCTGTGTATTTTTTGTTGTTTTCCCAATAAGAAAACATCCCTCTAGGAATGAATACAGTATGCAGCAATATAATTCTTGGCAGCACACCACAAGCATTGAATTGCTTCTACTGAACAGTGCATTTTACATTTTAATTCCCCTGTGGTCTTTTGCCACCAAAATACTTATTCAGAGAACTTTGATACACTTTAGCCAAAACAACTGTAGCTGGAAGTACAATAGTAATAATTCATTAAATGCACAGCATAAATGCACATCTTGCATTTAGACAATACATTTGGAACCGTATTTGCCCTGTGCTAATTGAATTGATGACATTTTGCCATATTTGTTTATTAGGATTGTATCTTCCTTTTTCTTTGAGAAAACAAACTGGATGACAAAACTATTCTATGTAGCTGAAGTGGTCATGTCATTACCTTGTAAATACTATATTCTATAACGTATGTAGAGAATGCATAGTTATAAATGGTATCTGTAATAATGTGGTAAACAGACTTTTCACATGATAATTGTACTTTTCATTACCTATCATTCCAAGAAAATTAATTGCTGAATTCTGTAGTTAAACTAATGAAAAATGCATCTAGTAAAGTTTCACAATAACTAAACAATAAGACCAGATAGGGAGTGACATTTTAGACAATTATAGCCCTCGTGTCAAATACAATAATGTCTCCAGATGCTTCCATTTTTAATTACTTACTACTACAGTATACATTCATTTCTTGTTTCCCCCAATTCTCTCTGTTCCAATAACAAATATTTTCCAGTAGCTGGAACCCAGAGCTGAGAGTCAAAACTCCCTAGTACTGTGGTGTAGATGACACCCACAAAAAATTATTCCGCTCTCAACAGTTTCTAAGTAAAAGTTTCTTACATGTTCAGCCAATGAGAATGTTGTAATACTGTGAAACTACAGAGACAGATCATCAGCCAGTGTAAATGACTTCAATTTGATAAATTCTCTCTGGTATTTCATGAGCTGAGGATGTTCAATATCCTGTTGGGAGATCTTTGCTAGTTGGAGTTTCTGTGAATTGGAATTAGCTCTCCAGCCTGCTTGTGTAGTTGAAATACTCTCTCTTTAACTTTTATCATTTTTCTGATTTGGATTTTTCACAGTTACACTGTAACTATTGTTTTTCTATTACTAGGAAGGTATTAAACAAGCAATAGACTATAACACTATATTTAAAATAGTATTTTTTCAGACACATTGATTATGTATTGATGACATTTATCAGAAATACATCATTGGATAGGTGCTAGCTCTGTGCCAATGAAATATTTAGTATGTGCTCATAGGTAGATTGCTTACTTTTAGAAAGATTCAGGATAGAATCCTTTGTAGCTGTGAATAATATTGGAAAACTTAAGGAAATATTTAATACCATAAAATATAACATTCGTTATGAGTAAAATTCACTTTTCCCTCAAAAAGTTTGCCTCATCAAACTTTCCGTAGAGAAGAGAGCAGGGAGCTTGGATAACTGAAATCCAAACCCCAGCTCCCCGCCTAACATTGCCAGTAGCATTCACAATCCCTTCAGTCCTCTTGCAAAGGAAGCTCAGACCACAGAATCTGCATTTCATGGTCCTTTCATTGTCCCAGCCCCAGCCCCAGACTATGCACTGCAAATGCAGATGAGGCCTTGGCTACACTGGCGCTGTACAGCGCTGCAACTTGCTGAGCTCAGGGGTGTGAAAACGCCCCCCCCCAGCGCAGCGAGTGCAGCGCTGTAAAGCGCCAGTTTAATCAGTGCCTGCAGCGCTGCACGCTCGCTCGCAGCGCTGCAAGCTACTCCCCTCAGAGAGGTGGAGTACTTACAGCGCTGCGAGAGAGCTCTCGCAGTGCTGGCGGCGCGACTACACTCGTGCTTCACAGCGCTGCCGCGGCAGCGCTGTGAATTGCCAAGTGTAGCCAAGGCCTTTAGGAGACAGGGCTCCCAGTAGGAGCCCATGTGGCTCCCTCTGTGGGGATTAAGTGTTGTGTAAGGGTTTGCATAGGTCCTCTCCATAGTCTGAATTTTAGCCTATGACTGCAACATACATATAAGGTGACTTATAAAGAATATCAACAGTAGCTATTTTTACTGCTGATCACCATAAACAAAGGAAAAGTTTGACTGTATTACATATTAATTTTTGTAATTTTAATGTATAAATATATTTACATGATAGGAAGAAACTATTTGAACATACTATATTTTGCTTTGAAAGACATATACATTTTATCTTTTGTAAAAACAAAACATATAGTTAGAATATTATTTCCCAGAGAAAATAATATGAATTGCAAAATACTCTGGCATTAGTAATTTGCATGTAACTGCTTATGCAGAAAATATGAGTATTCTAATTTAAATGAACCATTTTAGAGAGATTGAATGGCCCAGGGGGTTGGTAACAGGGAATGAAGGCAGTGAGATGGTGATTGCGGTTCCTAGTACATAGATGTCCATATCACAAAAACCATGTTACAATTGGCACTAATTGGAAACCTGTTGGCCATCTCAGTAGAGGCCATGGATTGAGGACTCAATCCTGCCAGGTGCTGATTTATTAGAGTTGGTAATCAACACCTCACAAGATTGGGCTCCTGAATTATGATGAACTACCAGGTGGCCCTAGCAGCAGTCTCTCTGAGTGTGGGTAGAGGCAGATTGGCAGGACAGTGTGGGGAAGATTGGTCTGCTGCTGTGAATGCTGTACCTTTTCTGTGGCTAGATGCATTCTTCAGAGCTGTTCATATGGCACATTTTGAGAGCTGGAAGCAAAAATCAATTTAATTGATCATTTATTCATTTAACAAGATCATTTTTAAACCAACTTTATACTACAATGGGCCAAATTTATCCCTGATGTAACTCTTGCTATAAGATTTATAGCTTTAGGAAGCAGAGGCAAATAGAAACTGGGCGGCTTCAGAGTGAGAAAGAGTGACAAGTCAGGAGGGAGGACAAATGCTGATGCTAGGAGATAGAGTCAATATAAGCACTGCGGTTATGAAGTCAAGTACCTCTTGCTTCTATAAAGTCAGGCCCTTGAAAGAATTATATTAAAAAGATCAGAGGGAATGAGGAGTAGAAATGAAGAGACTTGAGAGAGGGAGGGGATGCAGGGCCTGGCCAGCTGTCTCAGTTGTTTTCTAAAACTCTGAAGATACAGGACATATTTAGTCGTTTTCAGCAGTGCAAATTTATGGCTAACGAGATTCATGTGGCTCAATGATCAGCTGGAGCAGAGCTCCACTCAGGACAGCTGGTTGGATAAAGCAGTTAGGAGTAAGCCCCTGGGGAGCTGTTACATCAGTTGGGGGTTGAGGGATTGCCGGAATGTCCCTCTCCCTAGCCATGCTGCTGTCAGGCCCCACTATGCCGGGGAGGTGGTGCAGCATGATCTATGTCCTGTCTACACCACACCTTGGGGGGAATCCTCAGCTGGCTGCTTTGCACTATCTGAACACTACAAAAAAGGCCGTACCTGGGTTGTGGGGGAGGGTACATGATAGCATGAGAAGTCAGTTCAGTGTAATCAACCATGCACATTATTATAATGCCCACTATCCACAGGGAACACATGATTGTGCCCATTCATTTCAAAATGCCACAACACAGTTCAACCCTTCTAGAGAAACACGTTTTATACTTTCCCTCCCTTGTGGTAGTTAAGGCTACCTGTTCCACAGTCAGAGCCCATTATACTTATCCCGGGGGATTAACCTGACAGCAAGATACATGGCTGAAAGTCAGGAAGCTCTCCTTGCATACAAAAATGTTCTCAACTATACAGTAAATATGAAGGAGTCCCATGAATCTGAAGGTATTTGCATAAAATGTGTGATTAATCTGAATGTTTGGGTAGGATGGAGCTCCTATGCCAGTGTACAAAATGCTGTGAAAAAGATAAAGAATATCATGAACTCACAAAAATCCAAAGAGAAGAGTTCATAGGGCTTGCTTAGCTCTAGTTTCTAAGAAAATATAGAGCAAAACCTTATTCTTATCTGTATGCAGTACTAAATCGGTGAGTTGGTGTAATTTCTCCCAGAAGTGTGCTAATTCACTGCAAACAGAATTTTTACTTTGACTAATATATGCACATTACACTAAATTGGACAATATCACTATTATCTACACCATCTGCTGTGTACGATTGTCCAAAGTTTGTGTCATCCAGCTACAGGGCCAGCTCCCAGTGGTGCACTTCTGGGACCACATCACCACAAAGAGGGAAATTCCTAGGCCAAGTCTGTTAAATTAAAAGGAAAAGACAGGGGGAAATTTTAAATACTTTTCCTTCTATTTCCCTTCTCACTGCATTTAACTCAATAAATGGGAGGGAGGGGAAGGTTCTTTATGAAAATATTACAGGCCAGATCCTTGGCTGGTGTGAATCAGTGTAGTTCCGCTGACTTCAGTGGAGCTCTGCTGATTTAGATCAGCTGAAGGTCTATTCCTTTTCCCCTGCTCCTTTCTGCTCTTCTCTCCTAGATTTTGGATCTTAGAATTCCAAAATGGTTGCTCTAAAACCAGCTTCCAGTTCATCCCTCTAGCCTCAACTTAAATATAAAAGCTGCCAGGCCACCTCTGGAGAGGCCAGACAGGCTGGGAGGTATAGAAGCGCCACTGCTAGCACTCCTCTTGCAGTGTCACTTTGAAGAATGTCTGCCATTTCCCTCCCAGCCCAGCAATTGCAACAGAGGCAGCTGTGTAGCATTTACAGTTTACTTTTTATTTTAATTTCTTGGAATGCAAAATTTAGCAGAAGGGAAAGTACTAAAGTAGAGAGGGAAAAGAAAGGGGGAATGGAGGAACTGGAGTGGAACAAATCTAGTTTTCAACTGTCCCTTGCACTGAGAGCTTGTCTGCCTGATTAGCTAGAATGTTTAGTCCAATAGCCACTTGACTATAGTCATTGGGACTAGTCATGTGAGTTAGGAAAGCAGGGTTTGCCCTACATCAGGCACCAAACAAATTCCACTTCCGAGAATACTATCCAGCTACAGTTTGCCAAAGGTTGGGCTAATAGGGGGACGAATGGGCATACACTAATATCTAAAATACCTATATATATTACACACACACACACACACACACACACACACAAACATTAAAAGAACATGAAGGTTGCAGGACAAACACTCACAAGTTGCCAGAACTAAGGCTGCCTGTGCAACCTTCAATTGAGCCCACGCATTTTGATACTGTCTTCAATTATATGATTCCATACTATGTTTTTCCCCACAGGACCCCTGCGCCTTTTGTCCTCTCTGAATTTGAATTAGACAGTTGCCTACTCTGTGCAACCTGGGGACAAGCAGGGGGGTTAATGAGAGCACAGCAGAGACAGGCTCCCTGCTCTCAGTTCCAATGTTTAGCCCCCACCCCAGGCCAGAGTAGCCATTACGGGGAAAACCTTTCTGAGCCCCCATAGCCCTGGGCTGCAGCACGTTCAGTCGTTCTGTGGGGATGGTGTATGTGCAGTCTGGTCAGCAATAAGAGCTGTCAGAGCCTGGTGCGTGCTCAGTGAGGACGGACCTCTTTGGAGATTTTAGCTGTGAAGATTAAAAAAGAATCTACTGAGCATGTGCAAAATGATTTTTTCAAAGACTTGTAACATGGCCAGATTTGGGCGGATTTTCACAGAGGTGGCAAATCCCTGACACAAATACCAGACCTGCCAAATTTCACATCCAGGCTCCAAAGCATGGTCTAGCACCCCCATTGCAAAGAAGAGGTCTCAAGATTTTTTTTTTTTTTTACATGGGTAAAACAACATATTTTTGCCTAGCTTCATTCCCGGAAACAGTTGTACTGTTCTGACCAAAATTCAACCTGAGGCAGACAGCCAGCATGGAAAATTTTAGCCCAAATGGTTAAAATTTGGCAAAGTTATAAACAATTGAAAAGAGAGTCTTATAATAGAAAGTGATGGGCAACCTTAATAATAGGCAGCTGTTAATAATAAAAGCTAACGTAAAGGTCACATCAAATATTAATAATCAAGACCATCAAGTAGACACTCCCTAAAGGATAAGTATTCTGATATCCTATGAATTTGAGTTGGCAGTTTGTCAAAGGTACATCCCAAGTCCAATGTAGCTCAGACAAACTCAGTGGAAAATGTATTTGTGCTCTTTACATCAGTATAGGAAAATGTCAACAGAGTCACCTGTCAGCCAAAATTCTGTCTATTTCTCTCTCTTAGGTATACATAGAGACAGCCAGTCACTGTACTATCTAGACACTGGCAGCATCTGTAGGCCTCTAAGGGAATGAACACGAGTGGGAGCTCTTCTCCCTGGCACAAGTGTATGTGCCTTCCTGTGACAGCTGAGCTACATTGGCTGGTACAGAGGGGTGGGCTGGGGCCATGGCTCCACTCTCTCTCAACTCCCTTTGCAAAAGCTATCGGCATGGATTTTCATGGCGCTGAGCATATGCTGCTCCCATTGACTTCTATCAGAGTTGTGGGTGCTCAGGACTTCGGAAACATCCGGAGCGTAGTGACTTGCCTCTGAATAAGACCACAAGACAGAGAAGAAGGCCTCTTTTCTGCCTCTTGGCACACCTGCACAGGGCAGCCACAGTCTGATCCCAATTTTGATTTAACATTTCTTCAAGCAGTTCAACAAGGGAGAGCACTTGGAATGGAATGGGCCTGATTTGTAAATAAACATCTTCAAGGCAACCACCAATTCAGCAGGGGCAATTCTCTGCTGACAATTAACTGCACATGCGATAAGTTGCAGGTGTAAATAACTTTTATACACTTGGTTATACCCACAAAAACTGAAGATGATTTCTGAAAATCAGAGCAAGTGCATTATTCTGCCTCATTCTGCATGGCTGCCTGATGAGATAACAATCGACCTGTAGTGATGGTGCATTTATTTGGACACAGTAGCATTTGGTAATGACTGGATTCTTATTAGCAGGATAGATAAGTTAGACATTTAATTTTTTTTTTAAAACAAACACTGTGTGTCATGTCACTTTGTGCAATGAAAGGAAGATGATACCTACCTCAGTGATTCTAAACTTAAGATCACATTTCAAATTTCAGCATTTACTATTTATGAACAACTAGGCTGTACTTCATTTTTGCAGACGAGACTGTATTAAAAATAAATCTAAAACCAAGCAAGCTTTTCTTTCTTAAAATTCCTTATAATCACAAGCTAAATGCCATAGTAACCTCTGAGATCACTTCCTGATACCATTTTTTATATCCTTATAATGATCTCCATCCGTCAGACTTTTGTATTGCTTACGTTTGAAATGTGCACATCAGTTTGAATTCAGTAAAGGCTGGTTTCTGCTACTTTGTGACTCAGCGTATCTATTGTAAGAAGAAACAGGTTGGAGTCAATATATCCTCCCAGAACAGATGTCTTCAGAAGTAAAATAAGCTGATAATCCAACTTGTCTGATAGGGTGGTAGAGACTCATGAACACTGCTGGTTTTTGTTCAGGTGTGACATGGGGGAATCTTTAACAGTTCAGGGTTTGCCCCCAGAATAGGGAGCATGTTGGGGAAAGAAGGATGTTTTTTTAAAGACTTGTACTTTCATATGTGCCTGAGTATCAAAGGAACCATTTCTGGGGAAAGTACACATTTAAAAGGCAATATTTACATGATTTCTTGGGCCTATGTACTCTTTGTTAACGGAGTATTGTTTAATTTGAGTACGTGTTTGATACATACAGCATGGCAGAGAGCTAGGGATCCTGGAACTTTTATATTTGGGTAGGGGATATAAATCCTGACTGAAAACCTGGGGTATTCTGGGAAATGTAGTTTATGGGTCAAAAGGCCATTTTGTTCCTATTGATTGTGATTGGTTATAAAGGAAAGTGATTTTTAAAAATTGTTTTTGTTTATTCAAATAAGATGATGAGTTAATTTGCATCGCCTTTGAGTAAATGGGTTTTCTCTTGTTTTTATTAATGTAAAGGAAGCATCCAACTGTTTGATGTGAAGGCTATGGGTGGTTTCCTCCCTGAAGGCAGGTGGCATTGAACAGCTGGGAAGGTTAGGCTGAGGACCTCAGGTACTAAGAATAGTCAAAGGAGTAGGGTGGGGTAGAAAGCTCAGAGGAGTAATAATGGGAAAACAAAGAAGGGGAAGAGCTTTCTTTAAAGTCCACAAACAGAGACCTCCAAAATGTTTCCTCCATTTTGACAAGAGGCAAATGTCAAAACTGACTCAGAAGTAGAAGTTGCATCTCCTGCTGAAACCACTAAGAACTACAGACATCATTCCTCTACATAAATAAATAAAATGTGCAGTGCATCTGCATCAGTCATACCTCTTTTCTATATTCTGCAGATAACACAACTGCATTACTAGAAACACCCAACTTTCTCATTATGTTCATTTGGGGCCAGAGTCTCATACACTTATTCGTGTAGAACACAACTTTATCATACAAGTGGTGCCACTGATATTAGTGAGATCACTTTTGACGTAAGCTACCGCTCAGTGAGAGTAATGGTTTCAGAATCTGTGCCTTTAGGAGTGCTCTGTCATTTTACATGGTTCTGTATCTACCTTTGTGGGATTGATTTATATCACAGCTTGTAGATAAAACACCAGAACCAAAATAATTAAAGTCACAATGTGAGCAAATCAATGGGATAATCCAAAAAGGAGTACTGGTAGGGTCAGTGCTGCTTATAGCAGTTCAAATATAAATACATACAAATATTTCCTTTCCTCTTCCATTGTCTAGGAAAAAATATTAACCCTGATCCACATTTCAAAGAGAATATGAATCAAATATGAAGATGAAAATAAACTTGAGGCTCTGTTGGGAATAATCAAATTGGTCCAAAAGTGAAGGGTTTATCTGTCCAAAATAGTGACTGTTGAAAAGGTCAGCACCGTAGCATAAAATTGTTAACAGAAAGCACAGTGCAAATCCTTATGGTTCTGCTGTGGCTGTATCCATACTTCATTATTCAGACATTCATGAATATTGCAAGTTCCCTGTTCGGTTAGAAGTGAAGCCGGAGGTGGCAGGTGCAATTCTCTCTAGGCTATCACATACATCCTCAACAGTAGCCGTTTTTCTCTGGAATAAAAGACTGTGAAAATGAGAAGAGATAGTGCTATAACCGAATTCTATTCTTATGGCAATAAGTCTGGTTATAAATGATCCCATTTTAAATCATACTAATACAGTTTTAAAACTGCCATTTCTTGGTGCAATTTGGATGTCAGTGCAGGAGCACTAATGATCAGTCAAATATTCACTGCTTTATTTCATAGTGAATTGTTCCTTTCATGATCTGAGTTCTTTTTAGAGCTGGATTGATATGGCTTGCGGAGCCTGTCTAGACACCATACAGTAACTCTGCTCTCCAGTGTTATATATGCTGCTGTTGGGCCACATAATCTTGATTCCAAAGGAAGACATGACTAAACTTCTGAGCAACTTTTTGAATATCCCTGTTGTCAGAATCCATTTTCACCTTCTCTTCTGTATTGGATAGAAAGTGGCTCAATCATCTTCACTTTAAGGTCTGAGTGTCATTATGGATCTAGTCTTTGAAACACATCATCAATGGCAGGAGCTGAATTCTGCTTCCTGACAGTCACAACTAATAGGGACGAGTGAACCTCAGAAAGTTTAGAGTTTGGATTTGGGCTCAAAGAAGCATCTAAAAGTTTGGGTGCTTATGTAAACAGTCCAGACTTCTTGAATCTGCAGAACCAGTATAGCAATCCCCCAAGAATTGGTCTCCCATAAGACTCTAGCACTCCCAGGTCTATGTCAAGCTGAACATACTGTGACAGACCCAGACCAGTGGGGTACAGGAGTCTGGTAGAGGGCAAATATACTGGTCACTGGATGAGTAGTTTTCTGTTCCCTGAGTGACCAGAGCAGGGGCTGCACTAGAGTAATCAAGAACCTGCTAGAACCAGTTAAGGCAGGGCAGGTTAATTAGGACACCTGGGGCCAATTAAGAAGAAGCTGCTAGAATCAATTAAGGCAGGCTAATCAGGGCACCTGGGTTTTAAAAAGGAGCTTACTTCAGTTTGTGGTACGAGTGTGAGGAGCTGGGAGCAAGGGGCGCAAGGAGCTGAGAGTGAGAGCTGCTGGAGGACTGAGGAGCACAAGTGTTATCAGACACCAGGAGGAAGGTCCTGTGGTGAGAATAAGGAAGGTGTTTGGAGGAGGCCATGGGGAAGTAGCCCAGGGAGTTGTAGCTGTCATGCAGCTGTTACAGGAGGCACTATAGACAGCTGCAGTCCACAGGGCCCTGGGCTGGAACCCGGAGTAGAGGGCGGGCCCGGGTTCCCCCCAAACCTCCCAATTGACCTGGACTGTGGGTTCTCCCAGAAGGGAAGTGTAGTGAGGCGGCCTGGCGCCCGACGGCCCCTGAGAGAGAGGAACCAGAACAGGCACCCAAGTGGGTGGAGCCACCGCCACCTGTTCCCGCCCCCCGGAAGTCAAGGGGCGGGACAGGAAGTATAAAAGCCAGGCCCCAGCACTCAGTTGGAGCCGAGCGGCCGGAGAGGACAGACGCTCCTGCTCGGGCTCCTGCGAGACCGAGCCTCCCCAGAGCCAGGTACCCCGAGGCGGACTGGCCGAGCCT
>NW_020664435.1:39075932-39087563 GCF_002925995.2 Terrapene triunguis
CCGAGCCTCCCCAGAGCCAGGTACCCCGAGGCGGACTGGCCGAGCCTGCCCCGAGCGCGGTATCCCGAGGAGCGGCCCGAGAGTTCCCCTGACCCGAGACCGGAGGAGCGGCCCAACCTAGACAGCCCTCAGCAAGCCGAGGAGCCCATGGTGTGGGACCCCGCTGCCGAGCCCAGCGATGAGCAGGTACCTATGGAGGAGGAGATGGGAAGTGGCCCAGGGATAGCAGACCCCAAACCTATGTCAGTGTGTTGCGGTCAGGATCCCCACTGACCCCGTGGCAGACGGACTGCTGCGGATAGGGCCCCGGGCTGGAACACAGTGGAGTGGGTGGGCCTGTGTTCCCCCCTGCCACCCCCACGCTGGGTGGCAGTCTCTCCTCCTCCCTGCACAAGGGCCAGAACTGCCCCAAAAGGGGGCCGATCCCCTGGAACTATTGTTTGTTGCCCCGCCCTGACTAAGGGCCTGGGCTATCTGACTTGGTTGTTGCTCAGCTCTTGCTACAAGGACCTGAGCCCCCTTTTGTTTGTTGCCCACCCTGACTAAGGGCTTGGGCGTCCTGACTCTATTAGTGCTCAGCTCCTGCTGCAAGAACCTGAGCCTCCCCTGGAACTATTGTTTGTTGCCCCGCCCTGACTAAGGGCCTGGGCTACCTGACTTTGTTATTGCTCAGCTCCTGCTGCAAGGACCTGAGCCTCCCCTGGAACTATTGTTTGTTGCCCCGCCCTGACTAAGGGCCTGGGCTACCTGACTTTGTTATTGCTCAGCTCCTGCTACAAGGACCTGAGCCCCCCATGAACTATTGTTTGTTGCCCCACCCTGACTAAGGGCTTGGGCGTCTTGACTTCGTTAGTGCTCAGCTCCTTCTGCAAGGACCTGAGCCCCTTAAACCCTGGTGTGTTGCCCCGCCCTGAGCTAGCGTTTGGGCTTTTTGGACTTTGTAACTGCCCAGCTCCGGCTGCAAGAACCGGAGCTTAGAACTGATTTGCTGTCCAGCCCTACCTGAGGGCTGGAGCTCCTTGCAGAGGCAGGGTGCCCTTTTGTTTAGCCCCGACCTGAGGGGCGGAACCCCGAGACCTTCGGAACCCCGAGACCTTCGGAACCCAAGGCCCGATTTGGACCGCATAGTGAGGCGGCCTGGCGCCCGACGGCCCCTGAGAGGGCACAACCCCCGCACCGACTATTACAGGAAGGTCTTTGGGCTGTTCCCCAACCCACATGGTGAATCTCTGAGGAAAGAAAATCTGCCAATAAGCACAGGACCCACCAAGATAGAGGAGGAACTTTGTCACAATACTAACAGTCTTAATGTTTCAGCACTTACAAGTTCTGCATGGAAACTGGAAATGAAAAAAATATTTTTGAGCCACAGTGATGCAAGTTCAAGTCTAGAAATGACCAAAGGTTTATTTATGGAGGTATATGGGAGGTTGTGTGTTGCACAGAGTTCTTTAATCTAAACATAGAGTGCACTCTCATCTACTCCCAGACAAACCTTTTAATGCATTTTCTCACTAAGATGGACAATGCAGCACTTGTCCATATAAGGCCCTCTACTACCTTCTTTACACACTCAAAGTTCCCCAATAAAATCAATGAGATATGAGATTTGTGAGAGTGCAAAGGATGTCAGATCAGGCCCCTGGGTTATATCTGACAGTAGCATCTGTATGCAATTACTTTTCGACACTTCTCCTCCAATGTGCCTCACCCCTGAATGGAGAGATCTGAATGAAAGGTGAGAGACTAGATCAGTCCCCAGGCCAATTTAATCTTAGGCCTCTCTGTTGGACTGCTAACAAAGCTGCCAAGTATTGGCAATTGTGATAGTGGGTTTACTGATTATTGTAAAAATATAATCATTAATATTGATTTCCACAGATGTATACAGAGCATTAGAAATAGTAAGAAAAGGATCTTAGAAGCTAATTTGGTGATGAAAACACTTGTCCCCTAGGAACTGGAATGAGACAACCAACTAATTTCTGATAGGCCATTGGACAGATGGTAGCAACTTTTGATCATTACTGAGCTCAGCTGGATTCAAACTCATAATTTAGAGAGAAAAGACTTACTTCCCCATTAGCAATTCTCAGAGCCATCCAGTCCCCAGTTGTTATAATTCCTTACAACTTTGCCTCTCAGACTGTGTAATTAAAAAAAAAAACAGCTGCTTCAAAATACTGTTCAGAAGAGGCACAAAATTTCACTATTATATGTACTACTTATTTTCTGCTCTTTAAAGCCAGACTGTGAACCCCTGACTCCCAGTGGTTAAACAGTTATTTATACTAGTCATCCCTAGGGTGACTAGACAGCAAGTGTGAAAAATCAGGACAGAGGGTGGGGGGTTATAGGCACCTATATAAGACAAAGCCCCAAATATTGGGACTGCCCCTATAAAATCGGGCCATCTGGTCACTCTTGTCATCCCACTGACTCAGGCTCACCAGAGACAGTAAGAGGTTCACAATCTGACCCCCAGCCAAAAAAAGATTTAGAGCCCATTTTAAAATGTGGTTACCACTTTCTGTTCTTCTAAAGCAGGTTCATTGGTGACTCCATATAGAAAATGAAATCAGCAAGCACAACAAAAGGAACATTTGTCAAAGGTACAGAATTTCTACCCCTACCCAGCTCAGCTTCAAGCACTTGTTTCAAAGTAAATTAAACATATTCCTATTTTCTTTACTTTGTGATTAGTTGAGACATAATTTTTGGCTTAGTTTGTGTAATGTCTTATGGTGCTTGATATGCAAGTCTCTCTGTATTTATTATGTTGTTCTGTATTATT
Organism: Terrapene triunguis; assembly: GCF_002925995.2. Taxonomy (NCBI): domain Eukaryota; kingdom Metazoa; phylum Chordata; order Testudines; family Emydidae; genus Terrapene; species Terrapene triunguis. Next base: position 39,078,727 of record NW_020664435.1, read on the forward strand.
ATTTACCTATTTAATATGCAAGGGTATATAGTGGTTATTCCACTGCACCTTTATTCAGGATATGTAGTAACTTTAAATCTGTTCCATTTCCATCATAGGTTGAAGCTTGATTATAAAAGCTGGCCCAAATGAAATATGTTAATATTTAATTTAAAGACATGATTTTTTTTAAAACAAGATTTTACAAGATTAAGTTTTGGAAAGTCTGCCTTTATTTCTGAAGGTGCAATTTGCATGTTGACTACCTAAGTCTTAGCAAGTGGGTGGCCTGAAAATCATGTAATTAGACATCCAACTGCAAATTAGTTTGTGTGGACGGACGGACACACACACACACACACACACACACACACACAGGGCCGGCTGCAGGCACCAGCTTAACAAGCAGGTGCTTGGGGCGGCCAAGGGAGAGGGGCGGCACCTGCGGCAATTTGGGGGCGGCAGGTCCCTCACTCCCTCTAGGAGCGAAGGACCTGCCGCTGAACTGCAGCCGCCAATCGCGGCTTTTTTTTTTTTTTTTTTTCCAATTGCTGCCGCCGTTTGCGATGGCGGCTTTTTTTTTTTTTGCTTGAGGCAGCAGAAATGCTGGAGCCGGCCCTGCACACACACACAATCCATCAATACAATGTTGTGGGTAGAAATGCACTCACCCACCCACAAAAAGAATTTGGGCTGAAGCCTGGATGAAAGTTTTAGTTATAATTTTTAGATTGTTTTTGGACAGACAAATTTGATCCTGATGACGATGAACATCTTGAAACTTCAGTCTTATAAACTAAATTTTTATTTCCTTTTAAATTGTGAGGTTGGTCTTCCTAGACCCAAATTAGCCTACAGAAAATGAAAAGAGAACAATTATTGTTACTAGTTATTATTTGTAGGCTGACAGAACTATACAAAATACAGAGGAAGATGAGTTCCCTTCCCCAAGAAACCTACAATCTAAACAAGTATTAGAGAAACTGCCACACAATGCACTGCCTTGACCCAGATCATGGATGTGTATTGAAGCATACTTTTGTTTCTGTGTTTTACTCTTTTGATCCCTGAGTGGATTAGTTTACTGAAGTGGATTGGGACTGGCAGACTATGCATTAGAGTGTGGTTTAAGGAGGGAGAATGGAAAAAGAGGGGGCAAGCTAGCACACTATGGTAGGAAGCAACAGAGGGTCCTGTGGCACCTTTAAGACTAACAGAAGTATTGGGAGCATAAGCTTTCGTGGGTAAGAACCTCACTTCTTCAGATGCAAGTAATGGAAATTTCCAGAGGCAGGTATAAATCAGTATGGAGATAACGAGGTTAGCTCAATCAGGGAGGGTGAGGTGCTCTGCTAGCAGTTGAGGTGTGGTAGGAAGGGAATTCCAAGGAAACAGGAGGAGCAAGATGTAGGAAAGTGCAAAGTCAAGAGGAAGGAGGATATTAAGGCTGTTTTGTTTTTTACTCAGCATGTGGCAAAACCCTACTGCAGTAACGATTCAATAGACAGTCTACTATGTTCAGACTTACCATAAGGGGAAACAACTCTGCCAAGAAAAATTAACAAGATACCATGTTTATAGTAGATTTGGGCTGAGGAGGTGAGGTTTTGGTTTTGACAAACCTCATCAGAAGGAATTTGGTTTTGTAAAATTAAAACCAGCACTGGTTTGGATGTGGTTTGCATTTTATCCTGACTACCAAAGTAAAATGGAGGTAGAATCTGGGTTGGGAGAAAATGTTTGGTAATGTCCATCTCTGCAGTGCGCAAAACAGAGCAGTTTGTTAAGGATCAGCAGCATGGTTTGGATTTTGCAAAACCAGAAGCAGCTTAAATCCAGGTTCTATTTTATCTGATCCACCAAAGACTGAGTGGGAGAGGTGGATGATTCAGAGAAGTTTTTGACTCCTCTTTGATTTATTATGGACCTGATTCTCTACTACACTAATTTGTATAACTATTTACACCTGTATAAGTTGTTAGGCTGTGGAGACTCAAACCCTATGCTTCAAATGTTTATGGAAATGTGCCACACATTAAAAAATACAGTTGAAACACAAATAGGCCTTCTGAACTATGGAAAGCAATACTATGTTATGTTAAGGTTTTGGAAACTCTAATATAAACACATCTCAAGAATACAGATAGCCATTCAATCTGTTATGTGTTGGGCCAAACCTCAATGAAAGTGGGGGATTCAGCAGATGCTGCCTTTTATTTAAGATTGTTTAAGTTAAGCTCCTTCATGAAACAGTAGCAACCTCCATCCTAAACGCAGATGCACGACACCTCCACAAAACAAAGGCACATGTGAGGCTGCTCAGGAATTTGCTCTATGTAAGCAGAGGGGCTTGGCTGGGTATTGTTTTAGCAGATGCATGTGAGTGAGGGAGAAGCAGAAGAAATCCCTCACAGACAGACACAGAGGCCTGGTCTACACTATGACTTTAATTCGGATTTAGCAGCATTAAATCGAATTAACCCTGCACCCGTCCACACAATGAAGCCATTTATTTCGAAATAAAGGGCTCTTAAAATCGATTTCTGTACTCCACCCCGACGAGCGGAGTAGCGCCAAAATATTGTCATTTCAAATTAGGGTTAGTGTGGCCGCAATTCGATGGTATTGGCCTCCGGGAGCTATCCCACAGTGCACCATTGTGACTGCTCTGGACAGCAATCTGAACTCGGATGCACTGGCTAGGTAGACAGGAAAAGCCCCGTGAACATTTGAATTTCATTTCCTGTTTGCCCAGCGTGGAGAGCACAGGTGACCACAGATAGCTCATCAGCACAGGTAACCATGCAGGCCGATAATCGAAAAAGAGCACCAGCATGGACCGTACGGGAGGTACTGGATCTGATCGCTATATGGGGAGAGGATTCAGTACTAGCAGAACTTCGTTCGAAAAGATGAAATGCCAAAACTTTTGAAAAAATCTCCAAGGGCATGATGGAGAGAGGCCACAATAGGGACTCAGATCAGTGCCGCGTGAAAGTCAAGGAGCTCAGACAAGCCTATCAAAAAACAAAGGAGGCAAACGGTCGCTCTGGGTCAGAGCCGCGGACATGCCGCTTCTACACCGAGCTGCATGCAGTTCTGGGGGGGCTGCCACCACTACCCCACCTCTGACCGTGGATTCCGAGGCGGGGATAATCTCATCAGCTACACCTGAGGATTCTGCGGATGGGGAAGAGGAGGAGGACGAGCTTGCGGAGAGCACCCAGCACTCCGTTCTCCCCAACAGCCAGGATCTTTTTCTCAGCCTGACGGAAGTACCCTCCCAAGCCAGTATCCAAGACCACGACCCCATGGAAGGGACCTCAGGTGAGTTTACCTTTTAAAATATAAAACTTGTTTTAAAAGCAAGCGTTTTTTAATGATTACTTTGCCCTGAGGACTTGGGATGCATTCGTGGCCAGTACAGCTACTGGAAAAGTCTGTTAACGTGTCTGGGGATGGAGCGGAAATCCTCCAGGGACATCTCCATGAAGCTCTCCTGGAGGTACTCCAAAAGCCTTGCCACAAGGTTTCTGGGCAGTGCAGCCTTATTCCGTCCTCCATGGTAGGACACTTGACCGCGCCATGCTTGCAGCAAGTAATCTGGTATCATTGCATGACAAAGCCTGGCAGCGTATGGTCCCAGTGTTTGCTGGCATTCAAGCAACATCCGTTCTTTATCTCGCTGTGTAATCCTCAGGAGAGTGATATCTCTCATGGTAACCTGGTTGAAATATGGGAATTTAATTAAGGGGACAGAGGTGGCCGTTCCTACTGGGCTGTTTGCCTGTGGCTGAAAAGAAATCTTTCCCTGCAGTTAGCCAAGCGCGGGGGGGGAGGGGGAATTGGCCCAGAGCTTTTCGCGTTTGGCTAGCAGGGATCTTCCCTGATACCAGCCACGCGGTGGGGGGAGGGATAAAGCTATCATCCAGAGAATTGGATGGGGGAGGTTTGTTTGTTTTCTGCTGCTGAAGGTTAACAGGAAAACCGCAGCACTCAACGGGCTTTGCTTGGTATGTGGGAAAGGAGGGCGCAGAAGCCGAAAGACAATGGCTTACCATGGCCGCATGCAAGCCGAATTCTGTTGCCCGGACCTGCGTCTGTGATCTCTAGCAGCAAAGCCACAGGCACTCAATATTAAGAGGTAAAATGCGACCCTGCACAGAAATCACATGTGCTATGTAATGTGAATAGTGTTGGTCACCGTGAAAGAGTATAAGCATTGTTCTGCAAAATGTATCTCTCCTTTTTTCCCTCCCTCCAGCAGCTGCAAATTCTTCAAGCCTCCCTCCTCTGTCCCGAAGGCTATCTCAGATAAGGCATCGGAAAAAGGAGACGAGATGTTTGCAGAAATCATGGAATCCACCCGCAGTGAAAGAGCTCATCTGAATGAGTGGAAGGACACGGTTTCAAAGTATAGGAAAGAAGCCAGTGAACGTGAGGACATGAGGGACCAACGTGAGGACAGGAGGGACCAACGTGAGGAGAGGAGAGATGCTCGAGATGAGAGGTGGCGGCAGGAAGATCAGAGAAGGCAGGATGCAACGCTGGGGCTGCTGCGTGAGCAAACAGACATGCTCCGGCGTCTGGTGGAGCTTCAGGAACGGCAGCAGGATAACAGAGTGCCACTACAATCCCTGTATAATCCCCCTCCCCCCTCACCATGTTCCATAGCCTCCTCACCCAGACGTGTAAGAACACGGGGGGGGGGGGGGAAGGCTCCGTACACCCTCCCATTCCACCCCAGTGGACAGCCCAAGCAAAAGGCTGTCATTTATTTAACCTTTTTTTTTAGTGGCCTTTTCCTTCCTGCCGATCCTCCTCCCAAACCCCACCCGGGTTCTCTCCCTCTTTTTATAATCAATTAATAAAGAATAAATGATTTTTAAATGATAGTGACTTTATTTCCTTTGAAAGCAGGCTGGGGGAAGGGGGAGGGTGGGTTCCTTACAGAGAATGAGTCAATAAAGGGGGTGGGTTTTCATGAAGGAGAAACAAACAGAAATTTCACACTGTAGCCTGGCCAGTCATGAAACTGGTTTTCAAAGCTTCTCTGATGCACAGCGCTTCCTGGTGTGCTCTTCTAATTGCCCTGGTGTCTGCATGCGCGTAATCAGCAGCCAGGCGATTTGCCTCAGCCTCCCACCCCACCATAAAGGTCTTCCCCCTTACTTTCACAGAGATTGTGGAGCACACAGCAAGCAGAAATAACAATGGGGATATTGGTTTAGCTGAGGTCTGAGCGAGTCAGTAACGATCGCCAGCGACCTTTTAAACGGCCAAATGCACATTCTACCACCATTCTGCACTTGCTCAGCCTGTAGTTGAACAGCTCCTGACTCCTGTCCAGGCTGCCTGTGTATGGCTTCATGAGCCATGGCATTAAGGGGTAGGCTGGGTCTCCAAGAATAACTATTGGCATTTCAACATCCCCAATGGTTATTTTCTGGTCCGGGAAGTAAGTCCCTTGCTGCAGCCGTTTAAACAGAGTAGTGTTCCTGAAGACGCGAGCATCATGAACCCTTCCCGGCCAGCCCACGTTGATGTTGGTGAAACGTCCCTTGTGATCCACAAGTGCTTGCAGCACCATTGAAAAGTACCCCTTGCGGTTTATGTATTGGGTACCCTGGTGCTCCGGTGCCAACATAGGGATATGGGTTCCATCTATTGCCCCACCACAGTTGGGGAATCACATTTGCAGCAAAGCCATCCACTATGACCTGCACATTTCCCAGATTCACTACCTTTCGTAGCAGCACCTCAGTGATTGCTTTGGCTACTTGCAGCACAGCAGCCCCTACAGTAGATTTGCCCACTCCAAATTGATTCCCGACTGACCGGTAGCTGTCTGGCGTTGCAAGCTTCCAAAGGGCTATCGCCACTCGCTTCTCAACTGTGAGGGCTGCTCTCATCTTGGTATTCTGGCATTTCAGGGCAGGGGACAGCAAGTCACAAAGTTCCATGAAAGTGCCCTTACGCATGCGAAAGTTTCACAGCCACTGGGAATCGTCCCACACCTGCAACACTATGCGGTCCCACCAGTCTGTGCTTGTTTCCCGGGCCCAGAATTGGCGTTCCATGGATAGAACCTGCCCCATTAACAACATGATCTCCAAAGCACCGGGGCCCGCGGTTTGAGAGAATTCTGTGTCCATGTCTATGTCCTCATCACGCTTGTCGCTGCGCTGCCGCTGCCGCCGCCTTCTCGCCTCGTTTTTCTGGTCCTGGCTCAGCATGAACTGCATGAGAATGCGCAAGGTGTTTACAATGTTCATGACTGCTGTCTTGAGCTGAGCGGGCTCCATGCTTGCCGTGATATGGAGTCTGCAGTGTTCACCCAGGAAAAAAGGTGCGAAATGGTTGTCTGCCATTGCTTTCATGGAGGGAGGGGTGAGGCTGTACCCAGAACCACCTGCGACAATGTTTTTTGCCCCATCAGGCACTGGGATCTCAACCCAGAATTCCAATGGGCGGGGGAGACTGCAGGAGCTATGGGATAGCTACCCACAGTGCAACGCTCCAGAAATCGACGCTAGCCCCGGTACATGGACGCACACCGCCGAATTAATGTGCTTAGTGTGGCCGCATACATTCGACTTTATACAATCTGTTTCCAAAATTCGAATTATATAAATTCAGATTAATCCCGTAGTGTAGACATACCCAGAAGTAGTAGAAAACCAGACAAGCACTGAGAGGGTGGCCCTGAGAAAAGCCTACCAAGAGAGAGCTTCTGGGCTGCGTGCTGGCTGAAAGCAACTTGGAGCTTGTTTGATTTGCTTTGTTTGATTTCTACTGTGTTCAGCAAACGGGAATTTATACATTCTTTGCAAATAATCAGGATTGCATCAAAGATACTGGACTCCATTATCAATTTCTCCTTGTAATGGAAACAATCCACAGATCCCCAAACTTTGGCTAAGTGCGCAGGCCAAAAAGGGTAACATCATATTTCTGACCTTACCTGCCTTTTCTCTTCAGGAACTTCCTGATTCAGGGCCAAAGTTCAATGCTTACACCAAATCACAGCTTTCAAGTGCTACAGCTAGATAGTTAGCAAATAGATAGGAATGGCATTTTGCAAATCAACTCAGCAATAAAAATGTCAGTGTCATGTCCTAAAGAGCACACACTTTTCATTCCCACGTTAGCACCAGCATGATGGTGCCTACAAAATAAATGTGTTTACTTTATAACATGGAAATCTTTTCTGAAAAGAAATATTAGCAATGCACGGTTAGGTACTCTGCAGACAGGAGGTCTGCCTTGTAAGTGACAGTGAAATGGACTCCACATCTGAGCATGTAAGCAGGGCCGGCTCCAGGCACCAGACGAGAAAGCACGGGCCTGGGGCGGCACATTGTAAGGGGTGGCATTCTGGCCAATTTTGGGGCAGCCAGCCCAGCCCTGCAGGGGCACGAACTAGTGATCCTCGCTGCTCACCGTGCCGCCGGGCTCCCTGGGATGCACCACTCCCCGCCGCCTGCACCGGCCTCTGCCTCACGTGCCGCTCTGAGCCCGGCCCGGCTGAGCCAGCACCTCTTGCACCAGGGGCTCTGCCTGCCCGGCCGGGAGAGGTACCCCAAGGCCGGAGGGCTGCCCACGGGTGGAGGGAGTGGGTGGGTGCCGCCCTTCATCCCCCTGCAAGCTGCCTTGACTGCCCTTCACGCGCTCCCTGCGGCTGCCATTTTTTTTTTTTTTTTTGCTTCGGCAGTCCGGCCGCCTTTAAAAAAATTTTTTTTTTTTTTGACTGGGGCGGCAAAAAAGCTAGAGCCGGCCCTGCATGTAAGTTCTTGAATATGGCTGCTCAGCTGTGTCACACAGACAGTTCCAAAGACTTAAGAGTTGGGGCATTTGATTCAGCCCTTGAGTTGCATGTGCCTGATTCAAAAAGATGGTGGCCTGAACTATGGAGGAGTTTAATTTAGTCTCAGTTGGATTCAGTGGCAAAATTCAGAGGTGATCTATAAATGGGTGTAAGTTACATGTCTGTAAGTGCATAAGTATATGGGAGCATTATTGGGTCTAAGATAATCTAAAGAAGTAACTAATACGTTGAGGGAGTCAGAAGGAGAAACCATGAATTATGTCACTTTAGATTGCCTTGAATTTACCTCTGAATTTTGCCCATAGTAACCAAGGCACCTTGGCTTTGCTCTTTAAAGAATTATCATCTTTCAGTTTATAGTACACTCAAATCGCAGTTTTAACATGAGAGAACAGGGTGGGAGTGGTACAGTAGAAAGGGATTTCATCGTAGCGGCTACCTTTCACCATTTCTTTCTTGGCATTAATATGAACAGAAGACACATAAGGGATTAGCATACACATTTCAGCACACAGGACAATAATGAGAGTTTTTAAAAGGCAAAGAATCAGGCTGCAGAGAGAAAGTATGAGATAGATGAGTAAGCAAATACATATGGTGAATAAAATCCCACACATGCCAATATTCTATCTGAAGGGGTCCAGATTTTGGCTTTGCAATTTGGAGAAAAGAAGCTGGCACACACACATTTGAATAAAGGAAGTTCCCGGTGGTTGTTCTAGTTCTAATCTTATCTATAATCCTGGCTGACAGTTTAATATCTCCGTTGAGGCTCCATCAGTACTCATTTCCATGTCAGAGTAAACACAGAGTTCACTGGTTGCTTGGACTAAGCCAGGGCCGGCTCCAGGCACCAGGCACCCAAGCACATGCTTGGGGCGGCACCTGGTAAGGGGTGGCGGGGGGAGCGCGGCGCGGCATTCCGCGGGGGAGGGCGCTACGGCGGCGCGGCGCTCGGCGGGGGGGCAGTGCGGGGCACGGAGCTTGGGGGGCTGGCTCCGGCAGCGCGGTGCTCGGCGGGGGGGGCGGC
>NW_020664435.1:39087963-39121512 GCF_002925995.2 Terrapene triunguis
GGTGGGTTCCGGCGGCGCTCGGCGCGGGGGGGTGGGCTCCGGCGCGCGGCGCTCGGCGGGGGGGCTTGGGGGAGGCGCTTTTTTTTGCTGCTTGGGGCAGCAAAAAAGCTAGAGCCGGCCCTGGACTAAGCTACTCTAACGAGTCCATCAGATATCCAGTGCAAAGGAACCAGGAGCAGTCGACAGTGATAGAGAAGAAAACAGCACCACTTTCTACAGACAGAACCAGCAGAAGCAAATGAAGTTGGCCTACCAATCTGAAAGAGGTGTAAGAGTGCACAGGGCATAGGAAGTTCTATAGCAAAGCTTTTTGCTTACTTATACAGACACCTTCAAGGGACAACAGAGACAGAAAGAAAACGAGATATTTATCTCCCTACCACCAGGAAGAACAGGGTATCAAGTAATTTCTCTCCTCTGGCCCAGCACAGGTTAAAGATATGAGAACATTATAGGAAGAATTAAAAAAAACTGTCTTTGGAGCTAAAAGAATCTTTCAAGAATATGGGTATGTTGTATTCAAAGCTCAGAATATGACTAATGTCAATGCTTGAATGATACTTGAGGGCCAAAAAATTAATGTAACTAGTTAGGGATCTTAAATGACAACACAAACGGTAAGATTGTCGCAGGTTACAAACATCTGAAAAGGCTCCTTGTCTATTTGTATTTACTGTTCGCAAAATTATTGAGGACTCTTAAATACCAAGAGCAAGTGTAAGTTTCTAAAGAGAAACAACTTTTAGAAAGGGTACAAATATAATTGTCACTTCTAGTCATTCAGTTCAGAAAAAATATATAGCCTGCATTCCTGAAATCAATCCATATCATTAAGCAATTACTGACATAGGTATGTCAGGCAGAAAAGAGAAACCTATAATTTCTCTCATTGTTGGATTTTGACAATATTGCCTGTAAGATCCTTCTCACAGAGGCTGTGGTTTTGTACCTCTCCCTTTCCACCTTACCTGCTTTAATAATAACAACTGAGAAGCCATATTTCTTCAATAGGTTAAGAAAAGTTCTATCATAGTCTCTTTCTGTTAAGAGCACCTCTTCTGAAGTATTTCAGGGGAAGCTGCATTTAAAGTCAACAGCCAAAATTGTTTATGAATGTATTAGGAGGGAGAGGTTTTGGCTTTATGTTTCAGTGTTCTTGGTGTGTAGAAGCTTGGCTAGAGTTGTGGAAAAGCAAAGGCAGTACAAATACATTCCTGGAACTATTACAAGTACTATTACTATTAGTCATCTGGGACTAACAGCTGAGGAGTCATAGGGTAGGTTTTTGGTCAGACAATTTGGGATTGTTCAAATAATTAACAAGCAGTCAGCAAATTCTGGGCCAGTTATTAAATTACCCAGGGTTTTTGTGCTGATACGTGCGCTCCTCAGCATGCCCTTTGGTGCCAGGCATCATGTGCTTCTAGGTAGTAGCCAGACTACTGATTCTCTTTCTCTGTCTCATCTTCAATGGTTTCATTTCCTGACGCTGACATGGAAAGCCAAAGGGAGGCTTCGTTCAACCCTGATTTCTTACAGATACGCGGCTATAGAGGGCAGGGGCTCTGTTGAGAAAATCAGAAACCCCAGCAGATGGTAGCTTTCTCTTAGGATTCCTGCCAGACTTCTTTCCTAAGTAAAGTGAAGAGAGTCAGGCATGTTAACAGGTCATGTGGTCTTTTTGTGAACTAACATAATAGCATGGCGATCTGGCCTTTCCCTTGACAACTGTGAGCTGGGCAGAATAGCAGTTCTTTCCAAAGCTAGGTGCCTAATGGGATCTCAGAAGCCTTTTCTTAAAGAACAAAAATTGCTTGATGTTTTCAGAGAAAGCAAACTTCTGTTAGAGGGACCTTATCATATCTCAGGTGCTTAGGATGCATTAGTGTCCATACAGTGTATTATGCAAGGAGATGTTTTCCATGTAACCTTGTTTAATTTATTATTTAACTCTTTTGTAGCTCTTTTTTGAGATTTTTAGCATTCCTACTTAAAAATTGGCACATGGTTTTCATCACCACATCACCACCAACTTAATATTGCCTTAAATGAACCCAGTTTAGTTGAGGAGGAGTATATTAACTATTGCAATGCTACCTTTCTTCAAAATTTAATATTTGGATAATTTCACAGAATAAAATTATTATTTGTATTCCAGTAACTAAAGGCTTCGACTGGGGCACCATGATGATAGACAGGCACTGTACAAACATTTAGAAATAGACAATCTCTGTCCTGAAGAGTTTATAATCTGAGATCCCAGTCTCTCAACTTATATAATCTTTTTTGCCTTCTACATCCATGCAGAGCTCAAATCAGTGGTGTTCTGCATATGCATCAGGAATCTGGCTGTGTATGCAAACTTGCAGGATCAGGGTGAAAATAGGTAAGACAGAAGAAGGGTAGGAGAAAGCATACTTCAAGCAGGTAAGTGGTCAAAGTGTTGTTCAGCACACATTATGGTAGGCCCAGGATCTTTTATGGTCTTAGATACGGTGGGTGTGATGGAGTTCACTCTCTGCTAGTGGTGCCTCCTGCTGGTTGCTCTGGGAATTAGCTCTGTCTCTCAGCGGTGCCCTCCTCAGCAGTCTCTCCACCCATCTTCTCTCTGTATGCAGCCTCTCGGTGCTGCCACTTCCAGTCCGTGGCTTGGCCCTCCAGCCAGGTCACTAAGTCCCTCCCCTTTCAGGGAAATCACAATTTTTCCAGACCAGCTCTCTGGCAGGAATCTCCTGCGCACTGAGCCACTAACCAGTGGCAGGTAGGGGAACTCAGGCTCACCCTCTACACTGGGTTCCAGCCCAGGGACCCTATAACATGAAGCCGAGGCCTGTACTGCCTTTGACCTTGCTGCTGTTTCTCTGGGCTTTTTTGCTACCTATCTCCTCCCCCAGGTTCGCCAGCTTCTCCACTCCCTCTTCTCAGGGAGTCTCTGCAACCTGCCTTCCTGCAGCCTCAAACACTTCTCCTCCTTTCAAGGGAGTGACTGCCACTGCCCCTTGTGCCCTGTAGCCAGATACCTGGCTTTCCGCAGCCTTCCACCCCCCACCCCCCGTTCCTGCCCAGGTGAACCTGTTGCTCCTCAATTAGCTTCCTGGCTTGCAGCCTAATTAGTAGCTTGGACTCATCTGGCCCCACCCAGCTCTTGCTGAGCCAGTGTGGGTTGCACGCCCCATCACAGTGGGATATTTTTTATGGGGAAGGAATGGAAAGGAAGCTGAGCAGTAGTGGGGGAAAAGAGGGTGTAAGAAAGGAGAGATGATGATGGACTGAGGGAGGGAGAAGAGGAGAAAAAAGGAGGGTGGGGCCAGCAGGAGGGTGAGGACTCAGATCATGATAAAAGCAGGTCTCAAACTCCAAGAAAGTCCCAAACTTGATCTTAGTTCTGACATCCTGGAGCCAAGAGTCTGAAGGCAGGCTCCTGCTGCTGCCACAGCCACTTTTCTGTGTGGGCTCCCTCACGGTGGTCACAGCCATGTGGTGGTGGTGGTGGTGGGTGGGTGGGGAATGAAGGCTTCTGAAGCCTGGGCCCTGGCATGGTGGGTATAGCAAGGAAGGGGCTGGCAGTCCCAGAACATATCCCCTTTCCTAAAGGAACCTGCTTCTGGAGGAAATATTGTCTCTCTATTTGTAATGTACTGAAATATTTTCTTCCTCTTGAGGGATTGTGGTGTGAGGAAAAGCAGGGAGGAATAATTTAACACAATAGCAGCTTTCTCTAATCCCTCTTTCATTTGCACATTTTTCCAGATGACTCAGGGACAGTACATGAATATCAGTCTAAAGCAGAGACGTTTTAAAAAAGTTAAGGTATTTGATTATCATAGAAATTAGAGATGGATAAGCCCTATCAGATCTATTCCTTCTCTCGGCCAGTGTAAAATTTTTACCTATTGTATATTTACGAGTGTTTTGTCCAGCCTGTTCCTAAGGTCCCAAGATATGGGACTTTCAATGTTTTGGGAGAGTGTTCTACAGTTTAATAGCTCTAACAATTGGGAAGATTTCCCCTCCCTTGACAGTTTAAATGGCCTTTTTCATCATTTAACTCCATTACTCCTAGTTATTATTAGTAAATATTTGGGAAAAGGTGAGGGAGCAAACACATGACAGAGGTGTAGGCATGTTGCTTAATAAACTACAAGAAGACACTTAGAATCTGCAGTGCTCAGTACGATATAAGATCCTATGTACAACAGAATAGAAACGAATTTGTATTATGGTAGTGCTAAACTTCCAATTTAGGATTGGGGCCACACAAAAATACAGACATAAAAAATGGTCAATCCCCTACCCCAGAGGGCTTACACTCTTACTCCTTTCTACCATCCTAAATAAGTCCTATCACTCCTTGATGTTTCAAATACCTTCAAATATTGGTAGACTTATCATATTCCCTGTGATCATTAATCACTTTGCCAAGCTATCATATACTTATTTAACTCTTAAACTTTCTTCATAAGTCCATCCCTTCAGCTACCTAATCATTTTTGTTACTCTGCGCTCCTGCCAATTTATCAATAACTTACATCGCATGGTAACAAGGTGCTCAGAAATCAATGAAATGTTGCATCAGAGCTGTACTGAAAGGGTCCGTTATCACACGGTTCTATGGCATGATGCCTATTATTAAGATAAACAGATTCTCAGATCAGTTCTTGATCCAGTACATGTAACATCTAATGACCTTTGAACAAGCTAAATTAAAAAGAAAATATACTTGCACGCATGTGGACAGAACACCTTTATCAATTTTTACATACTGAAGAAATTAAACAGGTAAAATTTAATCAAATAACTTTCCACCTAAGTTTGTTAGGAGTAGGATAAACCACTTCACTTATTCAGTTTTGAGTGACAAAAGTCATTGTATTTCAAAACTGGCAGTTAATGCCACAACCGTAGCCTTACACTTAGGGTAATTTAATTTATTCATGTTGGCCTTTGCTCATAGATTATGCAGCATAAACATACTCTATACAGATTTCCAAGAATTTCCAGAGACTGTGGTATGCATAGAAACAAAGACTGGGAATGAGGAGCTCTGTTCTTATAAATCCTGGTCAATGACTGCAGACTTGTCCAACAACCACTGACATATGAGCAGTAGACTTTTCATGCTGTCTGGGAAATAAGCATATACCGTAGTTGAAATTTGCAAAACAGTTTAGGGGAGTTAGACCCATAATTTCCATATTTTTCAATGGAAGAAGTGTGGTTAGATGTCATTCACTGGTTTGAAAATGTCAGCTGTGCTTTTCCTAGACAGATTTATGCTTAAAGAGTAGTGTGAACAGCAAAAAGAGAGCTACAGCTTCTATTATGTGTTATTTACAGATAGATACCCCTACCACATTACAAGCAAAGTGAGTCTGGCCACTAGCACCTCTTCAGACAGATTAGGGGAACATGCAACTGGAAATTCCTCTGGAAGTCATCAAGATTCAGGGCTTGTCTACACTACCGCGGTAAGTCGACCTAAGTTATTCTATTTCAGTTATGTTATTCACGTAACTGAAGTTGACGTAGCTTAGGTCGACTTACCACAGTGTCTACACTGCGCTGTGTCGACGGGAGATGCTCTCCTGCAAATTTACCTTATTCTTCTCAGGGAGCTGGAGTACCAGAGTTGACAGGAGAGCGCTCTGCCATTGACTTAGTGGGTCTTCACTGCAGTGCTGATCCACCGGTAAGTGTAGACATGGCCTCAGAGATTAAATTAAAAGTAGTGACAGTGAGTGGGGATGGATTCCATGACTCTTTCCCCCAAGCTTTGATGATATACATAAGGCTTGTATAATTTGAATTTAAAATGATTTTGCTGTCAACAGTAAATATTTGGCAAGACTTCTCTGGAATGGTCTCCTCACAACTGAGCAAGTGTGAAAGTGCAGAAAGGCCATTAACATGAACAGAAGGAAAAATTAACTTCAACTCAATAACTTTCATTTAACTACGTCTCTTTTTTTTCTGTGAGTGTGCAGAATCCATCAATTTTTAATGTAGAAGCTTCCCATAGTGCTGTGACTTGACAGTTTTGTAGCAGTGTGCAGTGCACTGATGATATCAGGTTAATCTTTCTGCTCAGAAAAGCCTCTTTCAATTTACAGACCTAGTAGAGATTTTCATTTACGGTTTAAATCTGCAACTCTTCCTCATGCATGTTGTTTATTTCTAAGTTACTCTATGGCACCTATCACCATAGTGCCTTCATACATCACAAAAACTTGTGGATTTAGCCATATAACATACCTACAAAGTAAGGAAAGATTAGAACTCCCATTTTACACAAGAGGAACTCAGACAGAGAGAAATTAAACAATTTGCCCAACGAAACATAGGAAATCACTGCCAGAGCTTGAACGAGAACCCAGATCTAAGTTCCCACCATGTACCTTAACTAGAAGGCCATCCTTGATGCCGATGATATGGCTGTCATGGGTGAGTGCTAGTAAACATGCCAGATTGGAGCCTTAGTTTTGAAAGAACATGACCAATGAACTGCAGAAACATTTAACTGTGTCTTTGACCTTTGTGACTAAGAGGTGTTTAGATGTTGATCCATTTTGAAGTTTTTGTTGAAGACAATTGCATTACAGGGAGGTTTGGCCTAAGGAAGGATTGGGCTGATTTTCTGAAATACAGGACATGGATCTAGTCAAGAGGTACTAACAGAGAATATTGGCACTTCTGATGAACAGGAAAAATGATTTGGTACTCCTAAACTGGGGTAGAGAGGTTCAGGATGGAGAGGTTTCTTAGCAAGTTCAAAATATTACTTGGGGTTCAGAAGTGGCCATGTTTTCTTATGAAGTGCTTCTCAACTTGCATAGTGCAGCACTATGTAAATACAGCTGTGATTGTTACCTTCTTATACTTGTGCGGACTGAGATAATGCTGAGAAGAAGGAGGCTCTGTAGAAAGAATGGAAATAAGAGCACTTAATCAGTTTTTCTTTTGAAGAACAGGTATGTTGTATGAATATTTCTATCCGTGTACATGCCTCAGACAATATATGATTTCAGAAAATTGAGCCGAGAAAGCTGGCGAAATAATAAGAAGATAAGATGACTGTACAACAAGTAATAAGCAACAAATTAAATCCTAAAGAAGGAAAGGAATCTTTCATTTTTTGATTGTCACCTCCAATATTCAAAAGTTAAGGCAAAAGCTGGATACCAACAACGTGATAAAATAATGGCTGACTTAAATTGATTCAGACCATACTGCCCTTTATCTGCAAAAGAACAGATGCACTTGCTGGTTCCAGATTATGAAACTGTAACTTCAGAACACATCCCTTCCTCAAGTAAGCAGATTTAAAAGTAAAATCAATGTCTCTATGCTGCATGCAACTCAAGTTATTTTTTCTTGAAAATTATGGAGATCATGTGAAAAATGTACTTCAACACTTTCACCTTAGACTTTGGTCTCAGCAAATATAATGTATTGTATGTACAATGAACTGTGAATGACTGTTTAAAAACTAAAAGCAGACCATCCACCACCATATGTGCTGGCATAGGAGCTGTCAAAAAGCACGAAAACTTCCTGTGCCAAAGAAAAACAGCCCTTAACTTTTCCTGTATCTGCTTCACCAGAAGCTAATTCAGTCAGTAGAAACTGACACCTCATTTGACAGGGTTTGACCTTGGTAACCTTGACCTATGTCATCTGACCTGGGCCAGGAAATAAACTTCTTACCAGCATTACTCTGTGTGTGACCTTTATTACTTAGGGTATGTCTACACTACGAAATTAGGTCGAATTTATAGAAGCCGGTTTTATAGAAATCGGTTTTATACAGTCGATTGTGTGTGTCCCCACATAAAATGCTCTAAGTGCATTAAGTCGGCGGACCGCATCCACAGTACCGAGGCTAGCGTCGACTTCTGAAGCGTTGCACTGAGGGTAGCTATCCCACAGTTCCCGCAGTCTCCGCCGCCCATTGGAATTCTGGGTTGAGATCCCAATGCCTGATGATGCAAAAACAGTGTCGCGGGGGGTTCTGGGTACATGTCATCAGGCCCCTCCCGCTCCGTCAGAGCAACGGCAGACAATCGATTCGCGCCTTTTTACCTGGGTTACCTGTGCAGACAACATACCACGGCAAGCATGGAGCCCGCTCAGCTCAGCTCAGCTCACCTCACCGTCACCATATGTCATCTGGGTGCCGGCAGACGTGGTACTGCATTGCTACACAGCAGCAGCTAATTGCCTTTTGGCAGTAGACGGTGCACTATGACTGGTAGCCGTCATCGGCTATCTGGGTGCTGGCAGACGTGGGGCTGCATTGCTATACAGCAGCAGCTCCTTGCCTTTTGGCAGTGGATGGTATTTTACGATTGGTATCCATCATCGTCATATTCCTCGGTGAGTTATGTCAGAGGCACCTGGGCAGACATGTTTTGTCTCCTGGAGACTCAGTCCTGCCGGCAGTTCTATTGAACCGTCTTGATGATGATGGCTAGCAATCGTAATACAGCATCTTCTGCCAAGCACCCAGAAGATGCCGATGGCTATCAGTCATGCTGCACCGTCTGCTGCCAGCCTAAGATGTAAAAGATAGATGGACCAGATTTGTTCTGCATTCATTTGCTTCCCGCTCCCTCCGTGAAATCAACAGCCTGCTAAACCCAGGGTTTTGAGTTCAATCTTTGGGGGGGCCATTATGTGTGACAGTTGTTTGTGTTTCTCCCTGATGCACAGCCACCTTTGTTGATTTTAATTCCCTGTAAGCCATGTCGTCACTCGCCCCTCCCTCCCTCCGTCAGACAATAGTTTCGCGCCTTTTTTCAGCCCAGACGCCATAGCACTGGGATTATGGAGCCCGCTCAGATCACCGGTTCACTCTACTTCCCTGTAAACTAACCACCCTCCCCTCCCCCCTTCGAGTACCGCTTGCAGAAGCAATAAAGTCATTGTTATTTCACATTCATGCATTCTTTATTAATTCATCACACAACTAGGGGGATAACTGCCAAGGTAGCCCAGGAGGAGTGGGGAAGGAGGGAAGGAAAAGGACACACTGCAGTTTAAAACTTTAATACTTATTGAAGGCCAGCCTTCTGATGCTTGGGCAATCATCTGGGGTGGAGTGGCTGGGTGGCCGGAGGCCCCCTCACTGTGTTCTTGGGTGTCTGGGTGAGGAGGCTATGGAACTTGGGGAGGAGGGGTGTTGGTTACACAGGGGCTGTAGCGGCGGTCTCTGCTCCTGCTGCCTTTCCTGCAGCTCAACCATATGCTGGAGCATATCAGTTTGATGCTCCAGCAGCTGGAGCATCGACTCTTGCCTTCTGTCAGCAAGCTGACACCACCTATCCTCTTCAGCCCACCACTTGCTCTCTTCAGCCCCCGATTGAGCCCACCACTTCTCCTCTCATTCATATTGTGCTTTTTTGCACTCTGACATTGACTGCCTCCACGCATTCTGCTGTGCTCTGTCAGCATGGGAGGACATCTGGAGCTCCGAGAACATATCATCATGAGTCCGCCGTTTTCTCCTTCTAATCTTCACTAGCCTCTGTGAAGGAGAAACATTTGCAGCTGTTGGAGGAGAAGGGAGAGGTGGTTAAAAAAAGACACATTTTAGAGAACAATGGGTACACTCTTTCACGTTAAATTTTGCTGTTCACATTACACAGCACATTTGCTTTCGTTACAAGGTCGCATTTTTCCTCTTATATTGAGGGCCTGCCGGTTTGGTGTGAGAGATCACTCACGCAGTGCCAGGCAACAGAATTCGGCTTGCAGGCAGCCATGGTAAGCCACAGTCTTTTGGCTTTTTAAACCTTCATAACATGTGGGAATGGTTTCAAACAGCAGCGCCCTCATTTCCCATACCAAGTACCCGTTGGGTTGGCCATTTAAAATGGGTTTGCAATGTAAAAGGAGGGGCTGCGATTTCCAGGTTAACATGCAGCACAAACCCAACTACCCCCCCCCACACCCAATTCTCTGGGATGATCACTTCACCCCTCCCCCCCACCGCGTGGCTAACAAGCGGGGAACATTTCTGTTCAGCCGAGCAGGAACGGGCACCTCTGAATGTCCCCTTAATAAAATCACCCCATTTCAACCAGGTGACCGTGAATGATATCACTCTCCTGAGGATAACAAAGAGAGATAAGGAATGGATGTTGTCTGCATGCCAGCAAACACCGGGACCATACGCTGCCATGCTTTGTTATGCAATGATTCCAGACTACGTGCTACTGGCCTGGCGTGGTAAAGTGTCCTACCATGGCGGACGGGATAAGGCAGCCCTCCCCAGAAACCTTTTGAAAAGGCTTTGGGAGTACATGAAGGAGAGCTTTCTGGAGCTGTCCCTGGAGGATTTCCGCTCCATCCCCATACACGTTAACAGACTTTTCCAGTAGCTGTACTGGCCGCGATTGCCAGGGCAAATTAATCATTAATCATTAAACACGCTTGCTTTTAAACCATGTGTAATATTTACAAAGGTACACTCACCAGAGGTCCCTTGTGTGCCCTCAGGATCTGGGAGCATGCCTTGGGTGAGTTCGGGGGTTACTGGTTCCAGGTCCAGGGTGATAAACATATCCTGGCTGTTGGGGAAACCGGTTTCTCCGCTTCCTTGCTGTGAGCTATCTTCATTGTCTTCATCATCATCTTCCTTGTACCCCAAACCCGCTTCCCTGTTGCGTGATTCTCCATTGATGGAGTCAAAGCACACGGTTGGGGTAGTGGTGGCTGAACCCCCTAGCATGGCATGCAGCTCCGCGTAGAAGCGGCATGTATGCGGCTCTGCCCCGGACCTTCTGTTTGCCTCTCTGGCTTTGTGGTAGGCGTGCCTTAGCTCCTTAATTTTCACGCGGCACTGCTGTGCATCTCTGTTATGGCCTCTGTCCTTCATGGTCTTTGAGACTTTTTCTAATATTTTGCCATTTCGTTTACTGCTACGGAGTTCAGCTAGCACTGATTCGTCTCCCCATATGGCGAGCAGATCCCGTACCTCCTGTTCGGTCCATGCTGGAGCTCTTTTGCGATCCTGGGACTCCATCATGGTTACCTGTGCTGATGAACTCTGCGTGGTCACCTGTGCTCTCCATGCTGGGCAAACAGGAAATGAAATTCAAAAGTTCGCGGGGCTTTTCCTGTCTACCTGGTCAGTGCATCTGAGTTGAGAGTGCAGTCCAGAGCGGTCACAATGAAGCACTGTGGGATAGCTCCTGGAGGCCAATAAGGTCGAATTCCGTCCACACTACCTCAAATCCGACCCGCAAAGGCCGATTTCAGCGCTAATCCCCTCGTCGGAGGTGGAGTAAAGAAACCGGTTTAACAGGCCCTTTAAGTCGAAAAAAAGGGCTTCGTCGTGTGGATGTGTCCAGGCTTAATTCGATTTAACGCTGCTAAATTCGACCTAAACTCGTAGTGTAGACCAGGCCTTAGTATAAGAAGTAAAGCACATTACAAACCTTGGTTATCCTAAAAAGATACATGTTTTGTCCTGAGCAAAGACAGTTCAACGAATAGGGGAAGAGGGGAAAAAACAATCGCTTACTCTTTGCTGACTTTCTTTATTAAAGAAGGATGGTGGTGTTCGCTTCTAGAAAGCTGTTTCCAGAAAATTACAGAAGTCGCTGATGAAAAATATATTCTAGTTGGAACATTACAGTATGTTAAGAGTTTTGGAATATTTCTTCCTTACTTCATCCCATGCTGAAGACCAGCTGGTAGAATATTTGGGAATAAAAAAAGAAAAAGATTGTCACCTGTCTTTGAATGGCTCTCTTCTCATGTTTAATACACTGGAAGCCTCTACGGGATTACCAAATTCTTTCGACGCCAGTGGAGAATCATTGCCCTATACTGAACTCTGTTTCTTGCAAAGATGTAGCCAAAATCATGGGCAAATTCCATTCCATATGCTACTCTTAATTGCCTGTGACCTGGTCCAACCAGCCCCTGAATTGTCCAAAGGCTGCACAGTCTGCAGGACACAATAATATGGAGGGAACTCAGGGAGTGGGGTTGAAGCAGGTGTTGAAGGTGGTCGTGGAAACAGAAATCTGGAAGCCATGAGCACAAATAATCACTCGAACAGTTTCTTCTGCTGCACTTCGCCTTCCTCCCTCAACCTGCAGTCATGTTCCATGAGTATGTCCACCAATCTCTCCTCAAGATAACCTCTTTGTCTCTTTCCACCCTTCCTTCATCCTTATCCATTATATACTCCATTTGGTCATTCTGGAACTCTGACTGCTGATTCATTTTATCCAGAAGCTCTTCCATCAGCTCATCGGATTCTTTCTCCTTGCCTACAGAAGATGGGTCTGCTCCTTCAGGATCCTGGTGCTGTGTGTTTTTCCCTGCAAGGGGAGAAGGGCTTTGAAAGGAAAACAAAAGAACACATTATTGTCTGACCATGATAACAAAAATTAAATTTTCCACACTATCAAAGGGGCTGCTTTAATTCAAGGTCAAAAGATTATACTTTTAATCAATGGGCTTTATGTTATTCTTGCAAAAAATACCAGTCCCTTTCAGGCATCCTTTGGAGCAGCACTGAAAGCCATCACACATCATGGTAAATTTAATACAAAATTCAATTGAAATGATTTATATGCCCTTCACTTTTTTCTGGGTGTGGGGTGGGGGAGAGGGCAGAGCACTTATGAATGGTCTAGTCTCTAGCTATGGTTTTTCAATCCTTTCAGGAAGGGCAAGCTCTACAGAACACAGACATAGTGTGCTTATATTACCTGTGACTCCCAGGATATGTCTAATTTCCACACCAACAGCCTAGGATGTAGCAAGATGATGTAGGATAAAATAGGAAGTGGCCTAATTCCCATGAATATATTTAAATTTTTAAACAAGTGTTTGTGGATTTTTCCCCACTGTTCATGTAGGTGTAATACTGACATACCAGGCCAAATTCATCCCTAGGATGAATCAACTAATTTCAATAGTTACACACAGATGAATTAGACCTTATAAGCTTAAACAGAAGATATGCTAAAGTTATAATAGCACAGACACTGAAAAAAGGAAATGGGAAAGCACTTGAGATGCACAAACCCTCTCATTATGTGTGTGCACAGTGCCCAGAACAATATGGCTCCAATCCCCAAACAGGGCATCTAAGTGCTACCATAAAACAAATGATAATCCACTTTGAGTTTAGGTTTAGAAGGATTTTTACCTCATTCAAGACTCAAACCAAACCATTTTGGCAGTTCAAAAGAAAATGTTAACTTGTCACTCTACTGCCATTATTTTTTCTACCTCTTTGTTCTTTCGACATGTCCTGCCCAAACAGAAATAGCAGAACCAGACAGCTTAAAATAAAGCTTCTTAACAATATTTCCAGTCCAGTTTTTGCAAATTGATGAGATTCAAATACTTTGGATGAGCCTCAGACAAGCATGCAAAATTCTAGATGCTTTTCTGGAATTAATCTAAAATCCAAACATTGTAAGGTTCTCCCCAACAACACTACAAAGCTCCTAAGCAGAATTTAGAGCTTAATGGCAGAGGAGGTAACAAAATTAATCACAGTATATATGTTGAAACAAAAAAGAAAAGTAGTCCTAGAGAACTGGTACTATTCTTTCATAATTGTTCCTCAGTCGGTGGCAGATATGATCTAAGGAAGAAGTACCCGTATTTTGTCTTCATGATGTTTAATATCCATCTCGAAAAGATCTTCTTCAGTTTCCTACACTTAAGAGATATCATCACAGATAGGAATATCTTTGAAAAAGGTAGCTCTCAACAGTTACATAGATCAAAACAACCTGAAGGGGCTTGAGTGCATTCAGGCTAATGAAAGATATCATGAAAAGTGATCTTCCACTTGGTCTAAAGAAAGATGTTTATAACATCCTTCTGATGATGAAGTATATAGCCCAAGCAGATGGTGCCTCACTAAGAAAAGTCAAGTAGACATTTGTCACTACCAGGGGAAATGGAAGGAAGGCCATAGTGTGATTTATGTTACCAGATAAGAAAATGTTTCAGCAGCCAAGAAACAGATGTCACTTTAGAAAGTGAGCTACAATTGCAAATATATAAATAACAAATAACTGGAATGAAAACAAAACCATTGCCCCTGCTAGAAGATCAGGCAACAGATTAATATAATCAAGAAAGCATCCAACTGAAAGCTGATGACTGTGAAATATAAGTAGAAAGTGGGACAATAGTATCTATTGTAACTGGTTTTGTGTGTATTATATATGGTGATCTTTTGTGATGTTTTTCTTTCTGTGCACTTATTCTCTTCTGCTGAAAAGTGTGGGTGGGTTTGGTGTGCTAGTTTATTCTATTCAGATGTTATAAGCACCCAAAATTCATAAAAGTCTTCTGGGTGGGATTTGGCTGAAATCTTTACTTTAATTGAAGGCACGGGTCCAAGCATGCTTCTGTAGTTCACAGGGAACAACATGTTTCAATATAAACTGTGCAATTTAAATTGGTTATTAACAGCAGTCAGCTTCTGAAATGCTTAGCTCATAAAAAACATGTCGATTTTTAGAGCTGTGTAGGAAATGGTTTTCCCATCCTGCAAAAAATATTAAGAGATAAAAAAAAAATGGAATTCTGACAAAAAGTCAAAATCTCAACAACTTTTGTGAAATGAAAATTCTTTCCCCTCCTCCCCCCCAAAAAATTCAGTTTGGGCATCAGTTGAACAGTTCATTTTAATAATTTCAAAATGTTTTTAATCATTATTTATTTATTTATTTATATTAAAATTAGCTTAAATAAAATATCAGGAGTATTTGTGGCACCTTAGAGACGAACAAATTAGGTGCCATAAGTACTCCTGTTCTTTTTGCGGATACAGAGTAACACGGCTGCTACTCTGAAACCTTAAATAAAAAGTCATTCCAAAATAGAAAAACAGAATTTTTCATTTCAAAAATGTCAAAATGAAATCTTTCCACAATTCTGAAACTTTTTTTTCCAAAATAATTTTGAGTTGAAAAATTCATCACAATGGACCCTTTCCTACAAAAAGTTTCGGTTTCAATGAATGGCTATTTTCGTATGAAAACTATTTTGTTGAAAATTTCCCAGCCGGCTCTATGTATTTAATATAGCATTACAGGAAATCATAGAATCATAGAATATTAGGGTTGGAAGAGACCTCAGGAGGTCATCTAGTCCAATCCCCTGCTCAAAGCAGGACCAACACCAACTAAATCATCCCAGCCAAAGCTTTGTCAAGCCGGGCCTTAAAATTCTCTAAAGATGGAGATTCCACCACCTCCCTAGGTAACCCATTCCAGTGCTTCATCACCCTCCTAGTGAAATAGTGTTTCCTAATATGCAAACTAGACCTCCCCCACTGCAACTTGAGACCATTGCTTCTTGTTCTGTCATCTGCCATCACTGAGAACAGCCTAGCTCCATCCTCTTTGGAACCCCCCTTCAGGTAGTTGAAGGCTGCTATCAAATCCCCCCTCACTCTTCTCTTCTGCAGACTAAATAATCCCACTTCCCTCAGTCTCTCCTCGTAAATTCAGTGCCCCAGCCCTCTAATCATTTTTGTTTCCCTCCTCTGGACTCTCTCCAATTTGTCCACATTTCTTCTGTAGGGTGGGAACAAAACTGGACACAATACTCCAAGTGTGGCCTCACCAGTGTCGAATAGAGGGGAATAATCACTTCCCTCGATCTGCTGACAATTCTCCTACTAATACAGCCCAATATGCTGTTGGCCTTCTTGGCAACGAGGGCACACTGCTGACTCATATCCAGCTTCTCGTCCACTGTAATCCCCAGGTCCTTTTCTGCAGAACTGCTGCTTAGCCAGCCTGTAGCGGTGCATGGGATTCTTCCTTCCTAAGTGCAGGACTCTGCACTTGTCCTTGTTGAACCTCATCAGATTTCTTTTGGCCCAGTTCTGATCACCAGGGCATAAGTCTGAAGACTGTTGCCAACATGGGCCCTCAGAACATGGGACTGAGATGCAGAAACACCTTGGAACAGATCCTCAGCTAGTATAAACTGTCTTTATCAGGGACGGCTCTATGTATTTTGCCGCCCCAAGCACGGCAGTCAGGCGGCTTTCGGCAGCGCACCTGTGGGAGGTCCGTTGGTCCCGTGCCTTCGGCGTACCCGCTGCCGAATTGCCACCGAAACTGTGGGACCGGCAGACCTCCCGCAGGTATGCCACCGAAGGCAGCCTGACTGCCACCCTCACAGCGACCGGCAGGCCGCCCCCCGTGGCTTCCCGCCCCAGGCACGCGCTTGGTGCACTGGTGCCTGGAGCCGCCCCTAGTCTTTATAACATTCACTCCAGTTTACACCAGCTGAGGATTTGCTCCCTTCATTTGAATTCTGATCCAATAACAATCCCCCCTGCAGCTGTGAACTATGCACAACTTTTCTTTATTTCCTCGTCCCCATGTTGCACATAGGAATACCAGTACTACAAAGGCATGGAAAACTGAAAGTAAAAGCACTAGCACTTGAAGGAACAATCCGACATTGGTAGGGAATGGACTAGATGACCTACCTCTAGGTTTCTTTCATCTCTAGTTTTTGAGAGCTAGATTCACTCAGAGGACACCCAGTGATGGACAGTCTGCCTAGAAAGCTGTTGTGATGTGACAGTGCAAAGGACCTGCTCCAGTCCCAGCAGATGGCCATTCCCACTGTGTGTGGCCAGGGTGCCTGGCAGATGTGCTGAATCCCCTGCCCTTCATGTGTTTGTTCAAAATGGATCTTAAAAATAAAAATAGAGTGAGTAACTTCTGTATGTCTAAACTGAACCAAACCTCTGAGTCTTAGGAGGTTTGCCCATTGCTCAGGAGTGGCCAGTGTCTATTTGGGAACAATATTAAGGAATATGAATTGATAATGCAATTGTATAATAATACATTGCACTGATATAATGCTTTACAAATGTTAACTACTTAACCCTCATGACACAGGTGTAAGGTAGGTAAAAAATACACACTATATTATTCTGACTCCATAAGAGACAATGGCTGGTGGGTCCATGTATTATAGTGACAGAGCCACTGGCCCTGGCCAGCATCAGCTATGACTTATTCCTGCTATGCTTACAAGCCCCTCTTCCATTACAGTGCAAGGGATCCTGGCTAGAGCTGGGCTTTCAGACATGTAAAGGGTGTGCATCCACTATATGAACTCCATGAATCCTTGCCTACTCCTCTGTAATGGAAGTGCACCAGTTCCACTGGATCGGGGGCTCTGCAGCCGCTGAGGAGAGGACATGATTTGCCATCTGACAACCTCTTGCAAATTGATTCTTGCACTAAAAAGGAAGTAGAGGCTCAAAAGTGGAAGACCGACTTTCCAGCAGGACAACATATGCCGAAGCAAAAAAGTCATTTCTTTTCTAGTTCTCACCAGAGATGCCTACTGTATGTGGTTAGGAAAATACATCTGAGAACAGAAAAGAAATGGAAATGAATGGATGTGATGAATCAGTTTTAAGAAAAGATAATTAAGGCTAGAGGACATTTACTAAACCTTAGGATACCAGTCAAAACCAAGCTCATAATTCATGAGGGCTCCAGTCACTCATTATTATTCTGTTATTTTATTATCCCATCCTTTTGGGGGATTGATTCTGTCTTTCAGTTTATTTCAACTAATGTATCTTCTCTGCTACAAATAACTATCACTTTGTGGTTCAATAGTAATGTTTCTATAATTCCAATTCTATGAACACCTATACATTTAGATTTTTGGGGTCAAATATTTTTCTAAAGTGTCATTATGGATTTTTATTATGATATGAGAGTGCTGCCTACAGAATTCAAATGCAAAAGATCTGAACTTTTGCCCAAAATACAGAATGCATCTGTGACAGGAAGTAGGATTTTAGCCTTCTACTGGATTGTGATCTAATCATTCCTTTCACTTTCCATATCTGTGCTCATATCCAGGGCCGGCTCCAGGCACCAGCTTCTCAAGCAGGTGCTTGGGGCGGCCGTTCCGGACAGGGGCGGCAGTTCCAGGTATTCGGCGGCAATTCGGCGGACACCTGGGAGTGAAGGACCTCCCGCCGAATTGCCGCCGCAGATCGCGATCGCGGCTTTTTTTAGATCGCGATCGCGGCTTTTTTTGGCTGCTTGCGGCGGCCAAAACCCTGGAGCCGGCCCTGATCATATCTAATCAAATTCCTTTACCCTTCAAAAAAGAGGTGGTTAAGCATGGGACTGAGAACCAGGAGATCTGGGTTCCATTCCTCACATTGCCACTGACTCTGTGTGTTGACTTGGGCAAATCACTAAACTTCATTTGGAGATCTGCAAAATGGAGATAATCCAAATTTTTGTGAAACAATTTGAGATCTGTGGCTGGAAAGGGTCACATACTGTAAATGTTAAGTATTTTCTTTTTATAACTGGTTCAGGTCAGGAATTTTTACTAGAATTGAAAGGATATGGATACAATAATGCTCTTTTCCATATAAAAATGTTATGTAGGGCTCAGTATTTTAACAATTGGCCTCTTTCCAAATGGTCTGGTGGCAAGCAAACAGAGATAATTCAATCAGCTCAGTTTGAAGCAGTCTTTTAATGAGCAATGGTCTACACCAAGATGATTGCATCAATCCCTGTGCTGAATGTATTCTAAACATATTCTACCCTTTGCATATAAATTTACAAAGCAGATGCAAATACATTTAAATCTTCAAAATATAACTTACATTTCTCAGATTGACAAAGGATTAGCAAAAAGCAACAAAGGATCATGAAAATAGTTTGTAGGGCTTCTTTGTTAAAAACAGATTAGAGATGGACCTAAATCAACACCATCGATCTGAACACCATTGAACTTTATCAATGTTTAGAGTCTGAACATGGATTTGGACTGATTTGCCCCCACCTGTCCCATACACATCCGCACAAGCCACTGCATCCCAGTGGTATTAACCCTCCGAGGAGGATAGGCAGTGTTTGATGTGGGTAGGGGTGGTGGCATTGGAATGGGTCACCATTAAATTATGGTTGGAGCTCTATCAATACAAGCTATGTAAGTAGTGGCTGCTTAGGAGATGCGCTAAATCAGTACATGCTCAGTCTCCTCGCTGTGCAATGCTGCCCACTTCCAGCACTGACTTGGATGGCTGCAGGCTGGCCTACACACACACACACACACACACACACACACACACACGGATTATTCTGCTACTAACAATGCAAGACTACAGGGAGCCTCCATCTCTGTCAATGTGCCCGTCTTGTCAGTGCCACTGGCTCTTTGCAACCAGATGGGCTCATTTCCTGTCATTTCCCATCCTGCATGTTTTACTATTGTAAATAGAAATTAAATTACAGTGATGTTAGGACTCCTTCAGTGACTGACAGTCAGATCTAGTCGTGTGCCTGTTCCTGCCGAGGAGCTCCCTGTTGGGCAGGGAGATGACAAGACACTCTAGGCTGCCTCTCTACAGTTAGGGCTGTTCTAGGTGTCATAGTTGGAGGCCTCCATACTCTCTGTGCTGACTCATCCAGGAAGGCTCTAACCACAGAGATGGAGCCTAGAGTATAATTCCCTGAACCACCTGTGCCCTGTGGCTGGCATGACACTGGGTAGTGCTCTGGCAATCTCTCCCTGGCCACAGGGGCCTTGAGCAGTAACCAGATGCCTGTCAGCCAGGAAGCAGCAACCAAAAGTCTGGGCCAGAACCCCTTTAACCTAACATCAGCGCCCCCTCAGCCAGGGAGCAGCAGCCAGACCCTCTCCCCCCGCAGCAGTGGAGCAAAGGACAAGGAGCAGCCAGAGCTAGGCACCCAGCTAAGGACCAGCAGCCAAGACAGAACATCCCCTGCTGATGCCTGGCAGGTCCCCCATCCAACTCAGGGCAAGCAGCAACCAGAACAACCTGGCCACAGACCTCCATCCAGTCCAGGAAAAGGTACAACCAGGAGCAGAGACTCAAGCAGTTGCCAAAGATACCTTGACTCCAATGCAGGTTGATACTGGCACCAAAAAGAATAGCAATTCCTGTGCTCCTAAAGCTCATTCCAAGCTGCAGTCTTTTCAGATATTAGTTCTGGTAATCAGGATGTTTGCCATAATTCATGTAAATAAGATGATGCTGTGATAAATGAAGGGGGGAGGAGCTCCCTTTTATGGACACCAAGCCAGCCAGTTAGCTACAAAAATCCCTGTTAGTAGATGTTCTCTACTTGCTTTACCTGTAAAGGGTTAAAAAAATCCCATAGGTAAAAGGAAGGGGGTGGGCACCTGACCAAAAGAGCCAATGGGAAGGCTAGAACTTTTTAAAATTGGGGAAAAGCTTTCCCTTTGTCTGTCTATCTGTTGTTCTCCAGAGAGAGAAGACACAGAGCAGTAATGCTGTAAGAAATTTTAACCCAGGTATGAAAAATCATCAAATCATACCTAGGAATTACTTATCTGAATCCCCAGATATGTAAGTAGATCAGGGAATGTCTAGGAAGACACGATTAGGTTTATCTCCTTTATTTCTGTAAAGCTTGCGGACTCCTCTGTGCTAACCCCCAAATGCTTTTGTTTTGCTTGTAACCATTAAGCTGGACCTCAAGAAAACCATTCTTGATGCTTAATTATTATATTTGCTCTTTTTAAATCTAGCAATAGCCTAAGTTCCAGATGTATTTTCTTTCTTTTTATTTGTAATAAAATTTACCTTTTTAAAAAACAGGATTGGGTTTTTTGTGTCCTAAGAGGTTTGTGCATATGTTGTTTAATTAGCTAGTTGCAATGGCTGATTTCATAGAATCTCACTGTTGGAAGGGACCTCAGGAGGTCATCTACTCCAACCCCCTGCTCAAAGCAGGACCAATCCCCAGACAGATTTTTACCCCAGTTCCCTAAATAGCCCCCCCTCAAGGATTGAACTCACAATCCCGGGGTTTAGCAGGCCAATGCTCAGACCACTGAGCTATTCCTCCCCCCGTTGTTTTCTTTCTCAGCTCTTCCCTGGAGGTGGGGTGAAAGGGCTTGAGGGTACCCCACCAGGAGGAACTCCCAAGTGCACCTTCCTGGGTCCAAATGGGTTTTTTTTGCACTTGGGTGGTGGCAGCATCTACCCATCTAAGGTCAGAGAGAAGCTATAACCTTGGGCGTTTAATACAAGCCTGGAGTGGCCAGTATTAATTTTTAGAATTCTTGCGGGCCCCCACTTTTTGCACTCGAAGTGCCAGAGTGGGGAATCAGCCTTGACAGATGCATATTCAAATATGCAACATTTGGAAATCGGTTCACCTTGATCACCTTGATCGATCAATCCTTTAGCCCTTGTATAGATTGCACCGATCATAACAGGTTTTCCATTCTTCTCATATCCTGGCCTTCCTTCTCCATGTGCAGCCATGTCTTTTCACGATAAAATCTTCCCATCTCTTTGGAGGTCAGCCAAATGGTCAATTCAGTTCCCGTGGGTACCACTTGGCAACAGCTGCAGTCCATCAATTGTCAGTGAGCCTCGCTATATGCCCGGCCAATCACATTTTACTATGCCTGTTCTCAACGACATCCTGCACTCCACTCTGCTGTCTGACCACTTCATTAGGGACTTGGTCATGGATTGAAATTCCCAGAATTCTTCTTTCCATCGCCTTCTCCATGACAGACAGTTGCTGCTCCTCTGCCTTCGTCAGTGCCCATGTTTCGCTGGTGTACAACATTGCTGGCAGTACTGTTGAATTGAAGAGGCTGGCACATGTTGCCTGTTGATTTTTCCTTGGAGGACATCCTTGATAGAATTGAATGTGCACCAACCTGCTTTCTTTCTTCATGAGAGTTCACCTTCCTGATCGTGGCGCATGTAAATTTCTTGGCCCAAATAGACATATTCCTCAACTTCTTCTATTTGTTCTCCCTTGATTGTTATTTGGGCTTTTGGCAAAATATCAGCTCACATAAATTTCATTTTGGAGCAGTTAATTTTCAGTCTGACTTGGCTGCTTTTTGTGTTGAGTTCTCGCAGCATTTTCTGTAGTTTGATAGTATTGTCAGCAATCAACACAATATCGTCAGGGAATTTGAGATGGTTTAACTGCTCTCCGTTGATGTTGATTCCAACCTTCCAATTCATCCGCCTCATTACCATTTTGAGGCAGGCTGTGAAGAGTTTAGGTGAAACCGTATCTCCTTGTTTCACACCTTTCTTAACTGGGATGCGAAGGGGGGTATCAATTAAAGTTACATCTGTAGTGCAGTCAGAATTTGCTTCCTTTAGTAGTTTGATATCATTTGTGTCAATACCCTGCTCTGCAAGAACTTCCAACATTGCATTGATCTCTACGTTGTCGAACGTTTTTTCGTAGTCGACAGAGGCAATACATAAAGGGAATTTCTATTCCCTTGAGCATTCCAATAGCTAGTTTATAGTGAAAATATGGTCCATTGTGCTGAAATTCCTTCGAAAGCCTGCCTGCTCTCTCAGCTGCTGCTCGTCCAGACTCGGAGAGAGTCGGTTTGTTATTATTTTGGTGAACAGCTTGTAGACATGTGAAAGTGGGCATATTGGACGATAGTTCTTTAGATCTTCATGATCACCCTTCTTGTACAGCAGAATGGTGTTGGACTCCTTCCAGCTAGATGGTATCTTCTGCATTTCCAAGTAATGGCTAAACCTTTGGTTTGAGCAAGGGTTTCCCAGAGGTCTAGGCCTCCAGCACTTATCATTTCGCTTGTCAGTCTATCTTTACCTGGGGCTTTTCCTTCCTTCATTTGGTGAACTGCGTGTTGAACTTCGCTGACAAGGACTGGGAGTACTTAAGGTGTCACAGAGGGAGCTCAAACTCCCCTCGCATCCCACATTCCTTGTTCTCTGGAAGTAAAATCTTTATAGTAGCTGCATTTGGGTCCAACTGGTCCACTTCCTGTCTCCTAGGATCTGAATTTATGCCTTCCCCACCTTCTTGATGTCTGGGAAATATACATCTGTTCATAGAAAAAGAGACAATATTTTTGTTCACTACTATGACCAGAATATCCATATAACCAGGTGTACATACAGCTCCCTTGCCCTCAGGGACAACACTTTCAGAAATGGTGTCATAAGTCCTCTAGTCAGTATTCTAACTCTCTGATATTATTCTGTGAAAAACAGTTTTGGAGCTGGTAGCTCTGAAAATGACAAGAAGATACAATATGCTCATTACTGGGTAGGTAATGATGTGAGTGCCTGCATTGTCAATATATCTAGCAGTCTCCAAATGCCTGCATATTTTAAGATTCCTTTGTCTTTCCAAACCCTCCTTATACTTAAGGATGTCTGTTTTAAAATACAGCTAATGAATAAAAATTTCCAGCCGAGAAGGGGATGAGCATCCTCCTGCACTGACTTTCCTACCTAGTGAGGAGGACTTTAAACTAGGTTCGGGAGGGGGTGGGGGGACGACGATGACAGTAACCCACAGGTAAGCATAGAAAAGATGACCTTAGCAGGGGGCTAGATGTTGGGGGGAACATGCAAATTACAAAAGGATCATAAGAGCAACAAGAGGAATCAGTGGGAGAATCTGCTCAACATCTTAGATGTCTATACACAAATACAAAGAGTATGGGGAATAAACAGGAAGATCTGGAAATATTAGCACATAAGCTAAATTATGACTTAACTGGCATCACAGTTACTTGGGATTAATCTCATGACTGGAATATTGTATCCAGGGGTACAGATTGTTCAGGAAGGACAGGCAGGGAAAAAGGGAGGAGGTGTTGCATTACACCAAGAATATATGCACTTATTCTGAGGTCCAGAAGGAGGTGAGAGAAAGACCAGTTGAAAGTCTCTGGGTAAACATAAAACATGATAAAATAGGGATGACATCATGGTAAGGGTTTACTATAGACCACCAAATCAGGAAGAGGAGGTAAATGAGGCAAGACTAAAACAAATGACAGAAATATCCAAAACACAAGACCTGGTAGTAATCAGGGACTTCACCTATCCAGATATCTATTCGAAAAGCAATACAGTAAAACACAAAATTTCCAATAAGTTCTTGGAATGTATTGGGAACTACTTCTTGTTTCAGGAAGTGGAGGAGGTAACCGGGGGACAGACATTTTACACTTGATTCTGATCAACAGGGAGGAATTGATTGCAAATCTGAAGGTGGAAGGCAATTTGAGTGAAAGGGATCATGAAACAATATATTTCATAATTCTAAGAAAAAGAAAGAGTAAGAGCAGCAGAATAAGGACAGTGGACTTCAAAAGAGTCAATTTTAACGAACTCAGAGAACTGCAAGGTAAGATCCCACGGGAAGAAAATCTAAGGGATAAAGGAGATCAAGAGACCTGCCAGTTTCTCAAGGAGACAATGTTAAAGACACAACAGCAAACTATCCCAATGTGAAGAAAAGATAGGAAGCACAGTGAGAGGTCAATATTGCTCCCTCAGGAGTTCTTTAATGACCTGAAAATCAAAATAGAATTTTAAGAAAAGTAGAAACGTGGAAGAATTGCTAAGGAGGAGTATAAAAGAATAGCACAAGCATGTAAGGACAAAATCAGAAAGAAAATAAAAACAAATTACACCTAGTAAGGAGCATGAAAGGCAACAAGAAGAGGCTCTTTAAATACATTTGGAGCAAGAAAAAGATGAAAGGAAGTGTAAATCCTCTACTTAGCAGGGAAGCAGAGCTAATCTCTGATGACATCTGTGTCTTTTTCAAGGACAAAAAGGCTTTAGCACAAAAGGCCCTGTAATGCTAAGCATCCCTGTATTCACGTCCTACAAACTATTGTAATAATCTTTGTACAAAATAAGCCTTGTGAGGTGTCATTTGAAAACTAATAACTCACTGACCATTAACATTCTTGCATGTTGTATGTATGTGGTGGGTATTAAGAGATACGAATATAGGGACATTATAACTAAAGTGTATGTAAACCAGGTATGCCAGGGAGCGTTAGTACAGTGATCTGCACTAGAAAAAGGAATGGGTTTCTCCACCTGGGATTTACTTCCAAAGTACTTTGAAAGACAATGAGACCCATCAGACCCATCACGCCAACAAGGGTTGGAGGCAAACCTCACACTAACAATTCGGGGGAGTGGGGAAAGGCAGCATGGCATCTACACCCAGCAAGGGAGAGAAGCTTGGTCTGGGTTTTACTTTTCAATGAATACATAGCAAAGGTTTAGCAGAGCCTAGAGACTAGGGGCTGAACTTCAACTGATAAGCAATTGGATTAGCTGATTGCATACTGTATTATAAAAGTATATAGAGTGAGGTCATTTCTGAAACCCTATGACACTGGTGATTAATATCTTTGCGAATTGTATGTATTAAGTCTGTAGAAGGAATTATAGATACAAATTGATATTAGGCTGTAGTGTACAGTCTGCTCAGACAGGAAGGAAGGGCACATGTCTCCTATGTAAACTAAGCATGGAGGTATTAGAAACAATGGAAGCCGCATTTACACAGAAATCATACGGAGGGATGGGAAGCCCACAGAAAAGGAAGGACAGCATGAGGTCATCATGCTTCTTGAAACAAAAACATTGAACTTTGAAAGATATAAACAAAGACAGAAGCCATCTCTGGCATCCATCACTAGACAGACACCAGAGAACAGAGCTCTTGTAAACTGAGAAAGATGGGTCCTTCAACCAAGGGGGCGGTTCAAGTCTCTGGCACTGAATATAGATGAGAAACCTGCTTAGGCAATTATCTTTTTCCAAGGCAGACAAGAGAAACCAGCACCTTGTGCTTTTGTGGAAGGTCCTGTCTGAGAGAAAATCAGCCATGGCTGGGAAGAAGAATGACTGGTGAGAGAAACCATCTTGATCAAAGCCTAAATCTTGCTGGGTTAAGTTTTAGACTTTTAGATGAGTGTTTTGACTTTTGTTTTCTTGTAACTCTTTCTAAATTTATTCCTTTCACTTGGCATCGCTTAATCCTATGTAGTTTGTTAATAAATTTTACTATTAATACCAACCTACTCAGTGCTGTGTTTAAATGGAAGGGTGTTGTGAAGGGATGGATCACAGAAACCCCCTTTGGGATTGCCACCTGATGTGTTGAGACTACCCCTGAGCCCGTCTTCCCTGGCAGCTTGGGACTTCAGAACCCTGCCTGGTTGTGCCAGATAGGCTAGCCTGCTACAAACCCAGACCCAGGCCTGAACAACATCCCCCAAAACTGCAGGCTTAACTGAAAACAGCTTAAGAAGTGTTCCTATCTCTAACACTCAGATTCCCAGCTCCCAATGGGGTCCAAACCCCAAATAAATTTATTTATTCCAGTTAAGTTAATAAGCTGTGGTATGCTTTTGGTCTTGAGAGGAACAAACCAACCTTATTATTTCTCTGAACCATTCAGGAGAGAGCTACACATTACAGAGCGCACAGATTTAGGCCTGGTCTACACTAACCCCCCAATTCGAACTAAGGTACGCAACTTCAGCTACGTGAATAACGTAGCTGAAGTCGACATACCTTAGTTCGAACTTACCGCGGTCCAGACGCGGTCCACACGTGGCAGGCAGGCTCCCCCGTCGACTCCGCGGTACTCCTCTCGCCGAGCTGGAGTACCGCAGTCGACGGCGAGCACTTCCGGGATCGATTTATCGCGTCCAGACAAGACGCGATAAATCGAACACGGAAGTTCGATTGCCAGCCGTCGAACTACCGCGTAAGTATAGACAAGCCCTTAGAAAAATTCAGGACTGGGAGTGAGTTGGGCCATCCTGCAAGTAGTAACCCAGGCTGGTGAAAGCCAGAGTGGAGCTGTAGATAGGCTGCTGGGATCAGAGCTACTGAACCATGGCTGTCTAACACAGAGACACTCAGGGTGTGACCTGTATGCTGGTAGCAGGGCCGGCTCCAGGCACCAGCCCAGCAAGCAGGTGCTTGGGGCGGCCAAGGGGAAGGGGCGGCACGTCGGGCTGTTCGGCTGCAATTCGGCGGCGGGTCCCTCTCGGAGGGAAGCACCTGCTGCCAAATTCCCGCCGAAGAAGAAAGTGGCGTGGTGGAGCTGCCGCCGGAGTGCCACCGATTGCAATTGCGATCGTGGCTTTTTTTTTTTCCCCCCCGCCGTTTGGGGCAGCAAAAACCCTGGAGCCAGTCCTGGCTGGTAGACTAGTAGTAAGCCATCCAGTTTGGGAGCTACAGCAGCAAAGCATTATGAGACACCCTGAGTTGTAAGGTAATAACCTCTCCCTGGTCTGGATTGTACCCCAAACTGAATGCTGTGATAGTGCCCCCCAAGTCAAAATGTCAGATTTCTTTTTCTGCCTGTACTGGGTTTGATGTGGTGTTTCTTGCCTTTCTTAAGAGAATTACACTGAAAGTTTATTGCACTTTGGAGAGTTCTCCTGGATTGAAAAGCACATCAAACTGTTTCAGGGAATGCACCACATACTTTAAGCATGTTCTATTTTTCCATACCAGAAGACTGTTAATTGGTATAGGATTCAAATATTTACTGAACTGATTTTTTTGTTCTGAATGTTGTCAATATCCTAACTTCATTTCATTATCTGATGTGATGGCAACCAATTTATGGTGATATAAATAGTGGGAAATAGTGACCCCCCCCGTCACAAAGCATCATAAAAATGGCAAATAATAAAGCCTTCTGATTGGAAAATCAAATCATTTTATTTAAAAATAATGTTATTTTACAATGCATCACATCTTCATTTCCAAAGTGATGTCTATAATAAAGGTTGACTAGCACTTTCTGTTATAAGACCCTATTTTCAGTTTCTATAACGTTCCCAAACTTCTATTTTTGGGCTAAAATGTTCAATGCCAGGTGTCTGCCTGAGGCCGATTTCTTTCTTTTCAAAGTTTCAACAAAATTGGTTTAGCCATTTGTGAGAACAAATATAGGGGAAAATATGTTTTGCCCATATTAAAAAAATATATAGCCATTTAATAGAGAAGCTCTAGCTCCTGCATACTTTGGACAGGGATTTGAAATTTGGTTTGTGAGGTGAAAGTTACCCTCGTATCAGGAACATGCCCTTTCCTCTACCCTATTTTTGCCAAGTTACAAGCTTCTGAAAAATTGCAATTTGCACATGCTCAGTACAGGTTTGCTAGAGACTGCCCGCTAAATTCGCCAAAGACTGAAGCATCTGCACTGAGCATGCTTCATTCCCACAGAGTGACTGAGTATGTGCCATCCCAGGCCTGCAGGGAATAAGCAGGATTTTTTTTTTTGGCACCTCCCATCCACTGGTCTGCTGTGGCACCAGAACTCACAAGAGGCAGACTGCCTCTTCTTGCTCCCCCTGCTGCTGGTGCTCAGGCAACATATAGAAGGAAGTAGTCTGTCTGGAATGAAGAGGGGAGATGGGATAGGATAGATTGAAACAGGAATCAGGAGCTGGGCAGAGAATGAAATAGGAGCCAGTGGAAAGAAGACAATGCAATGACTGGGGAGTGGGTGGTCAGGCCTAGTGGTCAGAGCCAAGGGTCAAAACTGAAGACACCAGCAGGTACCAAGCTGAAGGTCACAGCTGGAGACAGAGTCAGGTGCTAGGTCAGTGGTCAAAGCCAGCATCAGGGATAAATCAGAGGAGCAGGGACCTGGAGTAGGGCAGGACAGCAGGAACTGGGAGTAGGCAGGAGACTGGGATAGGAGGACAGGAACCAGGAGCAGGCAGGAATGCAGGGCTTCAGGCTCTAGGGTTGTCAATTTTGTTTGGACATATTCCTGGAGGTTTCATCACATGACATAATCTTTAATTAAAGATGAATCTTTAATTCCTGGAGACTCCAGGACAATCCTGGAGGTTTGGCAACCCTATCAGGCTCAGGTAAGCAGGAGAGGACCATGGTAACAGCCAGCCAGGGATTCCCCTAGTTGCTCAGAAAACTTCCTGTTACTTCCTGGTTTATATGCTGCCCCTCAGCCAATCAGGGGGCTGGATGTCCCCCCCTTTCAGGAGCTTTGGGGTCAGGGCCCTCTAAGAGCTACCCCTACACTGTACTCTTCTCTCACTACTCAGGTGAGATGCAGGGTGGTGATTGTGGCCTGGGGACCAGTGGCCCTGTGTTTGAGACCTGTGTTCCCTCACAGATAGGTGCTTGGGCATGGGGAAAAGATTGGGAGACAGAGAGCAGTTTTGTAGGGAAAGGAAGGAGAAGAGACTAAATCAGAGGGAGGCTGGGAGGTAGGAGGAGACTGAGACAGGAGCCAGGGTGAGAGGAGGGGGAAACTTAAACAGGAGCTGGGAGGAAGAAAGGGAGAATGTGACAGCAGCTGCGGGGGCGGGGGCGGGGGGGGGGGATAACTGAGACAGCAGATGAGGGTGGGGACAAAGACAGGGACAGACTGGAGGGGACAATGGTAGAAAGATTCGGTCTTGTGGGGGAAAGGAGCAGAAGGATCTGTACCACTAAGCACACTGCCTTCCAGAACCCACATTTCTCAGTCTCAACATTCCTGTGTTGTCTAGCAAATACCTGCATCGCACACTGACAACGAGTGTTTCTCTTGCCTTTCTACAGGCTGTCCACAAAAGGATAACAGCCTACTATTCCCACCAGTTACTCGGGTAGCTGAAGTGGTAGAGATCTGTGCTCTGGAGCTAAAGATCCCAATTCTGTTGGTGACAGAAGTTCGGTGATCAATATGATTTCACATGATTGAATGCGGGGGGTGGGGTTTTCCACTTTGCTTTTAAAATCATAAGAAAATACATTATTTGAAAAGAATATTAAGGTTGCAAAGACAAGCGCTCAAAAGTTAGGAAATGCTAGAATTAAGATTGACTCATGTGTATGCATTTTCCCCCACAAGATTCTTGTCTTTTAAAGTAAATTTTGTGGACTTTTTTAATATATAACATATTGATTGTATTCCTCTCCACCACTTTGGGATAGGCACCAATTCTTCCTATATGTTCATACAGCATTTAGCACAATGAGTCCCCAATCCTAATTTGGACCTCTTGGTGCAACCCCCGGGGAAACAATAAATAATCTTCCCCTACGATAATTATTGTCTAGATGCATCTGATATGTACTATAAATAACAGTAGTCCAGTGTCTCACTATTAGAAAAAGCAATAGATTAGTGACAATGGGTGGTATTGGGAAAATATATTCCCACTTTGCTCATATTTTATTTTTCCCCAATCACATATTTGCTGAGTCTGAGAGGAGTAAAAAAAACAAAACATTAATATTCTCTAACTTTGCATTTGACTTTCCAGTGATAAGAGAAGAAATGCAGTATCTTGGCTCTGGAGTTTATCATCCTGCTATTGTTTATAGCTGTGTTACACCTTATTCCAAGGGCTGAAAATGTACCTCAATATATTCTGAAGATGACTTCACCTAGGTGACAGTTAGTATAACTTCTGGTCTCTCAGATCTCTTGCTGGCAGTGTGACTGTGCCATACACTTAAACTGTCTCTCATTTAATATACAGTGCAGAGATAGTCTATCACTTGGATAAGTGCATGCATGGGACTAATACAATGCGGGGTGGGGGGAGGGCAAAAGGGGCTCAAGGAAAGGGAAAAAGGGCTCAGATTGTCAGGGCCAGCCCACAGCATTTTGGCACCTGAGGTGGGGAGGTCAAATGCCCCCATGTCCCCTCGCTTGGGCCAAAACTTTGAAAGGTCTCAATTCTGCCTTCTTCCTGTTCTGCTCCTCTCATGGTTCTGCTCTGCTATCTACCCCAATAAAGGAGAACTAACAACTTAAAATGCCTTGTTCAAAAATTGTAACACTTAACTTTCAAATGCCTCAACAGCAAATGTAACTTTTCTTGTCTGCATAGTAAACACTGGCGTTTTTATCTGTTTGAATAATCAAATTGGTGCTTTCCATGCCTTCTTGGCTGCAAAGATTTGAACTGCTTCCTGTTGAAGGTCCACAGTATGGGCCAGCTCATGCTCTATTGAGATGGTTGCAAGGCCGACCACCCTCTCCTGTGTCATTGTGGAGTGTAGATGTGTTTTTATTAACTTCAGGTTGGAGAAGCTGCGTTCTCCACTGGCAACTGTTACAGGAAGTGTTAGAAGTATACGCAGAGCAACAAAAGCATTTGGAAAGAGGGTGGTCATCTTATTTGTGCACATTCCAGAACAGCCTTTGGAGTTGATCCTGCTGAAATGTATCTTGAAAGGGCTTTCAGTTCATCACCTAAATCACTCGCATCAATATTGTGCATGTCATCATGTGTCAACACTGTCTCTAGTGCCCTGCATTGCTGGTGTAGGTCTTCTTCAGGTATAGTGAGGAGTTTTGGAATATCATACAACATCCCAAATATACTGCTGCGTTCCTTGAGCTGCATGAAACGTTCTTCAACTGATTGTATTGCACAATCTAGCACCTGGTTAAAGAATTCAACTTTGAATTGTTGTTTGGGGTCTCTTATGGGATTATCCTGTGCCTCGTAATCAAAATGTCTTCTTCAGTGTCTCTTGTATTCTTGAATGGGTGAGAAAATAGCTTCAGTGTGAAGTTCCTCAGCCAACTTCTGTGCACTCTTCAGAAAGTTTTGAAATCCCTCATCTGACCGGTAAGACCGTAGGTATGACTTTGCTTTGTCCAGTTGTTCCATTGCTCCAGATATATCAAGGTCAACACGTTGGAGTCTCTTGCTTACAACATTTATTTCAAACAGTATATCATGCCACAACACTAAGCCACACAAAAAATTGAAGTTATGTATGTTTCTGGTGATTCCATTTCCCTCTGCCACTGTTCTCCCATGAATAGTTCCTGTCATAGCATTCTCCTCCATAATGGCAACTATGGCATCATCTATCTCCCCAATTTGGTGTTTGATAGACTTTATTGCCTCCACTTGACTTTCCCATCATGTGGCACTCAGTGGTTTCAGTGTCAGAGAGGATGTTCCCAGATGTTGCTTCAAAATTTGCCATTGATGAGTTGATGCAGAGAAAAATACATAGATGCTTTGAATTACATTAATTAGAAGCTGATGCTGCATCACTGACCACCAAGTTCAATGAATGAGAACTTCATGGGACAAAAAAAGCTCGAGGGTTTAACTCTCGGATCCGTGTCTGCACTCCTCTGTTCTTTCCTCTCATGTTGGCACCATTATCGTAGCCCTGACCTCTCATGTCAGCTATCGCAATTCCCGTATCCTCCTGCTTTTTAAGAAGCACATTTGTCATACCAGCTTCTGTAGTATCATCAATGTCAATAAATTCTGGAAAATGCTCTCTGACAGTCACCATTGCAGGGACCTTTTCACTAAGTTCAGTTGTTGTTTCAAAATGCACCATTAAAGTCATTTGTTCCATATGGCTAATG
The DNA here is from genome assembly GCF_002925995.2 of Terrapene triunguis. Taxonomy (NCBI): domain Eukaryota; kingdom Metazoa; phylum Chordata; order Testudines; family Emydidae; genus Terrapene; species Terrapene triunguis. The sequence continues at coordinate 39,120,183 of NW_020664435.1, forward strand.
TCGGGTGTGCAGTCCAGAATAACAGAGTAATATCTTGCTGACTTCAGATCTGCCACAATCTTCTGTTTGACTTTTGTTGCCAGTAACTGTATGATCTCATTTTGAATTGTTTTTCCAAGGCAGTGGTGTGTGTACATTTCTTGGGTGGTGACTCTTCTTAGATGCTCCTGGTGTACAGCATCAAACTCAGCCATCAGCTCCACAATTTTAAGGAAGATTCCATTGTTTGGTACATACAGCTGATCTGAAGTGCCACACAGTGCTAGGTTTTGGGTAGCAAGCATTCTCACAATAGCAACGAGCCTTTTCAGAACATTTTGCCAGTAAAGAGATTCTGATGCAATCTTCTCTTGTTGCTGATCATCTATGGTGGCCTTTAACCTTAGTCTCATCTCAAGCTCTTTCCACCTATGGAATGCTCTCTGGTGATTTGCTGCCTTCTCATGGCATGCCAGATTTCTAGCCAGATTTTTCCAGTCCTTTGTTCCTGTAGAGCCCAATGTGCCTGGAACATTAGATTGGAAGAGTTTGCAACAAAAACAGTATGCAGCATTTGGGGTACATTAGCATATGAGTACATAAGCCATGGCCTCTCCACTTTGTCACCATTGGGGATTTCATGCCAGTAATGTGTTGGATGGAAACTTCTATTTTCATTGTATTTGGGGAACATGAAGTTTTTCACTTGCTGTGGCCCATGCAGTACAAGGAAGTCCCTCAGGCTACTGCTCAAATGGGTCTACAGTCCTGGATCATCTAGACTTAAGGAACTAAACTCAGCAGCAGCTGTTTCTTGTGCCTCCACCACACTCTTCTCTGATCTACACTTTTCTTCAGGAATGTGCATGGTTACATCTATTTGAGATAGAGATATGGATGCTGCAGTAGCTGCCAGGTCACCTGCACTCTGACTAACTGGAAGATCAGGCATCTCCTCACCACTCACATCCTCACTGGGGCGGGAAGGCTCACCGTGAACATTTGTGTCTATGTATCTCAGGAGAGCTCCTTCCTGCTTAGATAGAAAAGCTTCCTTTGCTTTCTTTCTTTTTCTGAATGCTGCCCCAGAGGGGCGTTTTCTTCTTTCACTCATGACTGCTGTTCTGTGCCAGCTATAGTGGCTCTCAACACTCAATTGAAGGAGACAAATAAGCAGGCTGGTAGCAGGGCCTGCTGAGGGAAGATATCAGCGTCTTAAGGGCCTAACTGGCTCCCACTACTTCAGTTGACTGCCTGTTCTCCTCAAGTGGGTTCAGGGAAGCAGCAGGAAAAGGAAGCTCCCTGAGAAGCTGGTGTTATCATTCCAGGCTCTTGGGGGGGGGGGGGGGGG